>NC_136659.1:1359017-1959017 GCF_903797595.1 Erithacus rubecula | reverse complement strand
TGCAGGGTGATACAGAAATGAACTTTGCCCCTACAAGTGACTAAAGCTTGACAGAGGGTTTGTGTGAATTTATTAAAAACTCCAGAGCTGAAGCCAAACATTCAATCCAACCAATGTCCTAAAACGTCTGCTTACAAATTACTTGGATAATTGCCAGAAGTTCAAGTCTGATCCCTTTTTCTGTTTCTTTCTCACCCAAAAAAAACATCTGGTGTGTGTTGCCAGTCTGTATTGACTGCTCTCTTGATGCTGTAGGCACCTTTAGGAACAGCATCCTATACAATTAAATAGCTGAGCGCTGACGAACTGTTGTCAATACAGAATAAAACCAATCCACTCCCTGAGCTGGCACTTTTTGAACCAGCTTCTTTGGAAAGCTTTAATTTTATCAAACAACACTCTTTCAGGAGAGATGATTTGGGGTTTTGCTTTTTTAACAAAGAGAGAAGTGGAGTGTGGCACACGGCACTTAATATCTGGCTGAGATTTAAAACGCATGCTCCATATGAAGTGTGACATTTTATCCCTGAAGCCACAGGAACATTTCCCACATTTAAGTGGTAGAGGGAAAATTCTTCAAATTAGGTTTGAACTTTATACCTCCTAATTCTGCTGCAATCCTCCTCCTCCATGTTCCACGCTCGGGCCTGATGAACACGCTGTTATATCAAAGCCTAGCAGACCTGAGTGCTGATAAATCCCCTTCACTTAGCTGGAAGCAAGCAGCAAACCTCCTGGAGATCCAGGAGTCAATGTTAACTGGAAAAAAAGAGCCCAGCCACTGGTCACAAGGCTAAATGAAGTGGTCAGTACAGCCCAGCTGGCACAGCCACCCCTCCTGGCTGTCACTGTGAGCCACAAGGCTGACCCAAGTCCCCAAGGTTCACAAAGAGGCACCCAGAACTCCTTTAAACACTTCTGTCCAAGCCCAAAGGAAAACCAAACACCCATCTGCAAGGAAGTCATGATCAGAGGGAGGGAGCACCTCTCCTACAAAGATGGGCTGGGAAAGCTGGGGCTGTTCAAATGGAGAAGAGAAAGTTCCAGGGAAACCTTAGAGCCCTAAAGAAGCTCTAAGAGATCCAAAGAGGGACTTAGGAGTGCCAGGACAAGGGTGAATGGTTTTAAACTGAAAGAGGGCAGGGATGGATGGGATATTGGGCAGGAATTGTTCCCTGTGAGGGTGGGCAGGCCCTGGCACAGGGTGCCCAGAGCAGCTGTGGCTGCCCCTGGATCCCTGTGAGTGTCCCAGGCCAGGCTGGACACTGGGGCTGGGAGCAGCCTGGGACAGTGGAAGGTGTCCCTGCCCATGGCAGGGGTGGGGTGGGATGATTTTAAGCTCCCTTCCAGCCCAACCCACTCTGGGATTCTGTGGAGCCCTGAGCAACAACTCCCCAGCTTTGCTCATCACAAAGTCCTACTTCTCACTTTCCAGACTCAGAGGTTTGCAGTGCAACTCAGATACAACCAGGTGCCCATTTGGGGCCAGCTGTCCTGCTGTAACTGCTGTCACAGCCACTGGCCCTTGTGGGAAAGCTCCTCTGCTGAGCCCTTCGGGATGAGAAGGACCCACAAGGATCATCAGGTCCAACTCCTGGCATTGGACACCCCAAAAATTCCACCCTGTGCCCAAGAGCCCCTTCAGAGGAAGCTGCAGATCCTGGTGAGGTCTGATATCTGTCTGCTGAAGGCTGAACCAGCCAAATGCCCTGAGCTGCTCCTTGTACATCCCGTCCACCATCTTCTGTCCCTCCTTTGGAGGCTCTCTAAAAACAGCTTTAGATCGTTCTTATCTAAAACTGCCCCTAGCACTGGAGGTGACACCACCCCAGCCCAGAGCAGAGCAGGACAATCCCCTCCCAGGCCTGGCTGGGGATCCCCAGGACAGGGTGTCCCTCCTGGCTCCAGGGCACTGCTGGCTCAGATCCAGCTGGCCATGGACCAGCACCTCCAGATCCCTGCTGCTCTGCAGCTCTCACTCCCCAGTGCATCCAAGGCTGCCCCATTCCAGATGCAGAACCCAGCACTGGCCTCTGCTAAGTTTCACACAGCTGGTGATTGCCTGGCCTCCCAGAGCACATCCCAGGATGTCACACCTGTCCCTGTGGCCACACAGCAATCAGAATCCTTGACTCCCAAAGCCTCAGCTCACCATGGATGAAGGAGGGAGCCCTGAGCCACAGCTTCTCCCTTTGCATCTCTCTGGGCCAGCAACACTCATTAAAAACCCACTCCACCTTCCACCCTGTGCCTCAAGGGCCAGTCCAGACCTCTGGAAGTGCTTTGAAATACAAGTTGCAAAGGCAGGACATTATTCCCACTATGTTGCTTGCTTTCCCTAAGCCCTACTCAATAACAGACAGGTGCACTAAGCTCTTTGCCAGGGACCCACGTTAAGAGGAACAAGACCCTCCAGCTTTATACTTTACCCCCTTTGCAGGCTCTCAGTCACCTCTTAAGCTCGTAATAAAAGATTTTTATTTTTCAAAAAATGATGGCACCTAGTTTCCAAGGCAGCAGGACTTTTTTTGTAAGAGCCTGAGGAATTAGAGATGCCAAAAGGCACAGGCTGTATAAAACCTGTCCCCTGTTCCTGCTGGATAGATCAAATAACACACTTTGAGTTTTTAATGCAACACGAGCTGGATGAGGAAGTGGCCAGTGATGCTGTACAAAAAATGTACAATGAGTGGGATAACAACTACAAATCCCTTTAATCTCTGGTCTTACCTCAGCATCTCAGACTGTTTGGAGCCTGCAGGGATTATCAGAGATGTGTGATTCCAGAATGGAAAGAGTGAGATGCTTCATGGTGTTCATTGACCATGAGTGGTCTGCTGGACCAAAGCTGCAATTCTGCCTGCAGTATCACAAAGTCACAGGATCATTGTGGTTGAAAAAGACCTCCAAGATCATCAAATCCATCCTGTGACCAATCCCCACTTGTCACCCAGCCCATAGCACTGAGTGCCTCCTGTCAGGGAGCTGTGTAGAGCCACAAGGGCCCCCTGAGCCTCCTTTGCTCCAGGCTGAGCTTTGGGGACATCACAGCCCAGGCAGACCTGTGTCCTCTCACTTCAAATCACTGAAAAGCTCAAGGACTCAGCTGGAAACCTGCTGGAAATCAGAACATCTCCCACTCCCTTTATAAATGTCTTGTTTTCCTAGGCTAAACCAATTACTTATTCTCAGTCATACACAGCTCCCATTTCAGCTCAAAACCAGGCTCCTTTCCCATGAAAAAAAATTAAAATCAACTTTACTCATTTCATAATTAATTTTACTGCATGACTTTTCCCAGCAACACAACTCATTTTTTTTCCCAAGTTCTTTACAAACTGATGAAAATGAAAATTCCCTCAGGCTCCCTGCACACTCTCATGTACATCACATCCTTGTAGCTTAATTTCCCATTTTTAAAAGGAAGACATTTGCTTTCCTCCAACTTTTTTTTGGGGGGGGAGGGTGGAGAAGGCAGGTGGGAAAGTGAGCAACAAGCATTATTTCATCATTCATACAGCTTCCATCACAATAATCTTGTGCACTGTGACACTGAGGTTCTAACTGAGGGCATTAAATTCAGATTAATAATTAACATCCACATCACATCAAGCCATCTTGGCCCTCTCATTTCAATTGCCTCAGAAATCTTCCTGCTTTTTTTATTGCAAACACATGCTATAGGTAAATCACTCCTTAAAACCACACACACTGATGGAGACAGCACTGTTGGGACTCTGCAGGTAAAACTTCTGGCTGAAAAAAAATGCAGTTTGGCATAAAAAGTGGCGTACAGATGCCAGCATTAATGGAAATAAAAAATGCAAGGTTCCTATTTGGGTTGCAAAGACTGGAATATTTTATTAAAAAGGGAACAAAATACAAGTTACTGCTTTTGAGACCTTCCTGACCTTGCACATGGATGAGGATCAGGCACTGGAAGGAGTAGACAAATTTTTCATGTTAAATTTCAGTGTGAAGAACCACTTTGATATTTACATTGAAAATTACAAGGTGATTTTACTGCATTTTCCAACCTCAGCAGGAAGAAAATGCAACAAATTCTCCTAAAATCCCCCAGCTGATCCAATACACTTAAAGAAATGATGTGATGGGCATAGTCATCATATGGCTTGAAAAATAATATCCTTAGATGCTTTTATAAGGGTCTTCAAGATTCATGTTTTCAAGATTTTCCTCCAAAACCAGAGGGGGGGCTAGAAACTTTATTTCAAAAACTTGATAGCCAAGAGTCTCACCTAATTATGTGAGCTGGGGCTTCAATGGGGGGGGGGGGGGGGGGGGGGAAAGGAGGTAAAATGCAGAAAAGGAATGCAGGCACACAGAAATTTGTGGCAAAAAAAAATATGATCACTATCAAAATACTCATTGTCCCAAACTTTGTGATTTTTTTCCTCCTCACTGGCTCCATGAATGAGAGTGGATTTGGGGTGCATTTCCCCCCCCAAAATCTGTGCTGTAATCCTGTCCTCTAAGCTGGTTTTTTAAGTGGAAAGGGAATGAAGAGCACTAGAAAGTTGCCTCTATAGGTGCCTAGGGAAAGAAATAAAGAGAAGAAAAGAAAAAAAAAAAGAGGATAAATGCGAATGCAACAGGGACAAGCCCATGGTGGGGGAAGGAAATAACAGGGAGAGAGGGAAAAGTCAAAAAACAAAAAAAAAAAAAGCAAGTATGAAAAAGGAAAATCTAGGAAAGGGGAAGAAAAGGAGGGGAAAGGGAAAGTACAGGAAAGGGGTAAGAAAATATAGGAAAGGGGAAAAAAGGGGAAAATAGGAAAATGCAGGAAAAGGGGGAAAGGAAAAATACATGAAAGGAGGAAAGATAAATAAAGAAAGGGCAAAAAGGAGCCCATTGTATATTTATAGACTTACACAATTGAAAACTTTTCTATAAACTATTTTCTATATTTTAAGAATTGTTTTACATGGCCACTCTTTGAGATCGCTTTTTTTGAGTATGTGTGTGGTTTTTACTGTGGTTTTAATTCAATTTGAAAATTAAATTTGGCCGTGGTTTTTAATTTTTACAGACGGTCAGTGTTGGCAATTGGTGTATTATTAGTGGTAGGTGTTTTTATTGGGTGTTATTTAACTAAGCAGGTAGTTTACTTACTACAAAGACACTTTATTAGCTCATGCTATTCCTAAAGAAAACTATATTTTAAAAATTATTTTAACACCGCACATTTGCGAGAAGCCAATACCACAATATGTATTTATAAGAGAAGGTTATAAATATATATTTATAACAGAGGGTGTCCCTGCCTATTGCAGCGGGTGGCAGTGGATGGGCTTTAAGGTGCCAAGCCAAGCCGTGAATCTGCGGGGAGGAGAAAAACAAAAAAAAAAAAAAAGAAATTTAGAAGAGAAGGGGAAATCCTAACGTGGAAAAAAAAAAAAAAAAAAAAAAAAAAAAAAAAAAAAAGGGGGGGGGGGGGGGGAAAGCGTGGAGCTGCGTTTGCTGGAGGAGAAGCCCAGGCACAAGGCCCGGCCCCCGGCCGTGTCCACGGTAACGCCGCGGCCGCCGCTCCCTCAGCGCCGCCTCGGGCCGGGCCGGGTCTGTCTCGGTACCGGTACCGGTGTCGGCCCAGAGGGACTCAGGCTCGGTGCCCCGGGGCTCCAGGGACCTGTCGGTGTCCTCTCAGCCGGTGCCGGGCCGGCTGTCGGTGCTCGGCATGTCCCAGGCGTGAGTAGCGCGGGGTGAGGGCGCAGTCCCTCAGAGGGGGAGGCGGGAGCGGCGCACGAAGCGAGCAGGAAAACCGGGCAAATATCGCTGTTATCCACTCGGATTTGCATGGAAGGGGCTCCTCTCCCTCACAGTTCGCACAGCGTGTCTTGTTTCCTCCTGGTGATTTCAGCACGGCTTTGCGAGTTCGTCTGTAATAACTACACAGCATTGGATCAGAACACAGCAATGAGCTGTGCCTCACTCCCCCAGAAACAGCACTCCGAGCCCACATATTTATAAATTATTAATCAAGTATTATTAATAATTAGTAGTATTATTGTTATGGCTCTGATACAATGCTGGGAGCCAAACTGTCAGCATCTTGTGTGATATTATCTCAGTGCTGTGCTTCCAGCTCCAGCAGCACAGCCCAGTCTGGGGAGCCTCTTTTTCCCAGTTCTGGGATGGATGTGGCTTGTTCAAGTTCAACAAATAATAGTGCATTAGAGGAAAAAAAGTTAGAAAACCACTCGGGGGGGATTTTCTGCCTCCTCCTGCTCTTCCCTTAACGTTTAAACCTGGCTATATCCAATTCCAGCAGGTTGTGAGCAAAATCTTTCCTGGCATCTGTCCCATGGTCTCCCTGCTCTGGATACCCATCAGTGGTACCTCAAAGAGCACTGTTTCTTTTGCCCAGCTTTTTGCCAGGTAAAACTCCCTCAGATTCTAAAGCATCCTTCCAAATTCACAACCAGAGCAGCTCACCAACACTTTGGGTTTCATGGAGATATTAAAGTTGGACAAGACTTCCAAAATCACCAAGTCCACCCTTCAACCAAAACATCATTAAATGCCACATCTACTTCCAGGGATGGTGACTCCACTGTTCCCCTGGCGCCTGTTTCAATGCTTAACTACTATTTTCAGTGAAAAATATTTTCCTAATATCCAATCTTAACCTTCTTGGTTTAACTTGAGGCCATTCCTTGTTATCCTAGTGCTTGTTGCCTGGGAAAAGCAGCTGAGCCCCAGCTGACCTTTCAGGCAGCTGCAGTAAGGTTTCCCCTGAGATTGTTTTCTCCATCCTTCTTTTCTCCTCTCCTGCCTCCACACATTGTCAGGAGAGCCAGATAGCAGTGAAAACTCCACTGCTTTCCAGCCAGGCAGCTCCTTGGTTTAGAGAGGAAGGTGGGGTGAGAGGAATAAAGAACAGCATCCCTGAGGACAGGGCAGAGACTGTCTGGGGGCTGTGTCCAAGGGCAGACCCAGCAGAGCCTCCAGCTTGGTTAGATCCCTGGTGGATCCAGTGCAGGGCTTGTATAAATCATGCCTAGCACTCATGGACTCACTTAAGAGAAGTTCACAGAGTAGTGGAGAGTTATCTGAATTGTGCTCTTTAAAAGAAAGTTTAAAGAGAGGTAAAGGAAGAAAGGAAAAAACCCACAAAAGTAGTGTGTGACCTCCTCTTCAGAGTTATCTCAGAATCTGTCATTCCTGCCCAGTCTCTGAATCATGGCTGCTGTTATTTGAGCCAGATTAACACCAAAGCCATTGAACTGAGCATTGCTGGAAAATTTGTACTTCAGCTGGTTTGGCTCCATTTAATATTAATAGAGACAAGGCTTTTTAACATTTCCTATGGCATTGCCAGCACTGAACAGCAAACCCATATAAATATGATCATATGTCCACACCACATGACAAAAACACACATCAGTCCTCTTCCTGAGCAAGGTGCTGGTAAGGGACTCCAATTTGGTGTTGAAGCTCTTTGGCTCAGGTTGCTATAATGACATTGTAGCTGTGCACAGCATAGGATTTACAGCTGGGCTAATCCAGCCCTTCCTAAACACAAGTCAGGCTTGGATCTCAAATAAGTTACCGAGGCTGCTGTTAACATGGTTGGTTCCAGTGAGGTTATGCTGGCTGTGTACCATAAATCAGAGTTGTTTAGGTTGGAAAAGCCCTCTGAGATCATCAAATCCAGCTATTCCCCAGCACTGCCAAGGCCACCACTAACCCAAGTCTCCAGGTGTCACATCCAAGTGGCTTTTAAATCTATCCAGGAATGGGGACTCCAGCACCTTCTGCTTTCCATGATGAAATTTTTCCTAAAAGGGTTTTACAGGATAGCTGGAATGGGATTTTTCACACAGGTGTAAAGTAATAACAAGGGGAATGGCCTTGAGCAAGGGGGCAGATAAAGACTGGATATTAAGGAGAAATCTTTCCCTGTGAGGGAGGGCAGGCCCTGGCACAGGGTGCCCAGAAAAACTGTGGCTGTCCCACCACTGGAAGTGTCCCAGGCCAGGCTGGATGGGGCTTGGAGCCACCTGGGCTAGTGGAAGGTGTCCCTGCCCATGGCAGAGTGTGGGACAAGATGGGCTTTCAGGCCCCTTCCAACCCAAACCATTCCATGATTCTATTAGTCTATAAACCTTCTCAAGGTTTATAGAATAATATGAAGCTGTTCCCAAGGTATTTTAAATGCCATGTGACAAAAATTACTTACAACAACCTGCCTTATCTGAAGGCAGCGAAGCAAAGAGCTGATAATGAAAGGGGGTTATGAGAAAGAGCTTTGGTTCTTCAGAAATAGAAATGCTACACAGCTTTCCTTGAACTTGAGGTAAACATTGAGTTCTGAGGCATGTTCACCCTCCTCAAGGTCCTCTGATTCTAAGAGGTGTGGGCTAAAGCAGAAAATTTAATTCCACTGCCTCAGGAAGCTCCATGTCAGGGCAGAGAGGATGCCCAGAGAGCAGCAGTGTTCTCTCAGGGTCACTAAGTCCAGCAGCCAGCCAAGGGAAAAGGCAGCATGTCCAGACATGCCTGGTGTTTTCTAGGGACTGTCTGAGCCCTCTGGAGGGAACAGAGCCATTAAGTGCAGGGTGATTAAAAAGTGCTGGAGTATCTCACTTCCCAAAGCACTCAGCCCCAGCATTTGCATGCAGACGTACCTTCTGTACCAGACACTGAGATTCACAGAGATGCTGCTGCATTTATGTTTTCCTGCTGTGTTTCCTCCTCTTTTATGGATTTGTTTACCCTCTCCTTGACCCCTGGGATCCTGACCTGTGATTTCTTACCTTGCCCCTGACAGCCCTAGTCCAGACACGTTCAAAGCCCAGTCTTGGCACTGCTGCCACTCCTGCCAGGTTTTAATCAGCTACAAGACATTTGCCACTGCCACCAAGGAGCTTTAAACAATCAAAGCGCTTTAAAATTTAATCTCGTGTCACAAATAGAATTTATATTAATTCACTGTTAAATATTGATCTAAGGCAAGATCCTGAGCATCTCCCTCCCTGCTTCCAACAGAAACAACCAAAGCAGAGCTCTGTGTTTTACATCACATCGCTGAGGCTCAGCTGAAGAAAATTAAGGTTGCAAAACTCAAACGGGAAAAAATGTCAGTGCAACTTCTAATCCCCTCTCCTCTCCCCCCCACATTCTGTGGCTGCATTACGATGCAGTTTCTGATGCTGTGATCACATCCTATTTTCTTCCCACGGGGCCCCAGCCTCATTCAGCCATTGGGCCGTTGTTGAATATTTCTTTTTATCCCCTTATTCAGCGTCTGGCCCCGGGCCATATTCTTCAGATTCCATCCAAACGCCACAATTATTAGCTTCCTCCTGGGCATTCCTTGCATGTTCTCTCTCATACATCTCCCAAGCAGTCACAGATTCATCTTTGCCCCTCTTTCCACCCCTGGTGAGCATTAGCACATCATCTTGCTTATGTTAAAGCAGGAAATCAGAGACAAGATCAAATTGATCACAGCTAAGAACTCAAAGCTGCAACTCCCTCCTGTGCCTCCCTTCATCCTTAATGAGCAGGTAGGGAAAGATGTTGTGTATTACTCCTTCAGTGTCTCCTCTGGGAAAAAGCATTGTCAGTGGAAATATCCCAGCAGCATTTGTGCTGGGAAACAGGGAAAGAAAAGGCCCCAGTTTTCAGGAAACTGAGTAGATGGTATCAGCTTTGAGCTCCAAGCCTCCTGCTCCTGGCAGGGGTAGAGCAGCACCCAGACACAGCCCTTTATGCATGGAATTGTAGGCAGCTGGATGGGTAATCACCCTTTCCTTTTCCAAGGAAGAGAGGGGGGAAAAGAAAAAAATTGCATAGGATGGTTAAAGCTGAAATAAACTTTGTTGACTGAAGCAATAAAGTGTTATAGGCAAATACTGCTTGGAAAGAAAAATTGTGCTTGCAAAGGAGAGGAGGCTGCTGCTCATGTAACACAGAATGGTTTGGGGTGAGAAGGGACCTTAAAACTCATCTCCTTCCACCATCCCAGGGTGCTCCAAGCCCCAGTGTCCAGACTGGCCTGGGACACTTCCAGGGATCCAGGGGCAGCCACAGCTGCTCTGGGCACCCTGTGCCAGGGCCTGCCCACCCTCCCAGGGAACAATTCCTGCCCATCATCCCACCTCTCCCTGTCATCTGGCAGTGGGAAGACATTCCCCCTTGTGCCATCAATAGCCTCTCTCCTCTTTCTTGCAGGTTCCCTTCAGGTACTGGAAGGCCACAGGTCACCCCAAAGCTTCTCCAGCATTCCCAATTCTCTCAGCCTTTCCCCATGGAGCTGCCCCATCCCTCTGACCATCCTGGTGCCTCCTCTGGACTCTCTCCAGCAGCTCCAGGCCCTTCCTGTGCTGGGCCCCAGGGCTGGAGGCAGCTCTGCAGGTGGGGTCTCACCTGAGCAGGACAGAGAACCAGAATTCCCCCTTTCCTGCTGCCCACACTGTAGGATCAGCCCAGGGCACAATTCTCCTGCTGACTCCAGAGGGAAGGGGGAACTGCAACCTGAGGGACAGGAGGGCAGGCCTTGGAGTGTTTGACAGCTCAGAATAGCATTTCCCACACCTGAATTGCTTTGCCACATAGGAAAAGAGGGGGTTTTGTCAGAAAACTAGAAGAAAACAGTTATTTTTCCTGCCAGCCTTGTGAGTTTGGCTGGAGCAGGTGCTGAGGTGTGTTGCTGCTGTTGCTGCTGCAGCATGAAGCTGCTTCTTCTCCTTCCCTGTGGTTTCCCATTACATTTCTGCCACACAAACCTATTATCCCCCCTTCACTTTCTGTCACAGTACCCAAGACTGAAATTGGAGATGACAGAAGCACAGAGCTGTTCACGTTAACAATGCCAGCAGGCTGTGTGTTTTCTTCTCTTGTCACAACCAAAACCTACTGAGGTTTAGCCTTTATTTTCCCCCAAATGCTTCCAGCTCTCTAAAACATCGTGGCTGGAGCAAGCCTGCTTAAAAAGTCATCTGGCAGAGTCACATTCACCACCAGCTGAGAAGTTTGGCATAATTGTGCAACTAATCTTATTTTGGGAGCAAGGCAGGCTTAAACAGCCTCATGAGCCTGAGCTGCCCCAGACTGCAGGCTAAAGGCTTTGAAATCAGCAATTAATTCTGACAACACATCAGTCAATTTGGTTCACAGAATCAGTGCTGAGTTGGATGGGACTCGCCAGGGCCATTGATCCAACTCCTGGCCCTGTACAGGACACCCACCCTGTGACCCTTCTTGAACTCAGGCAGGTTTTGTCATAAGACCACACTGATCTCTGATTGTGCCTGTGCCCCTCCAACACAAAAAAATATTTGCCTATAACAAGACCAAAGAGAAAAGAGGGGGCTACTCCTATAGTGTAATCACCTGTGAGGGAACAGGGAACTGCTGACCTGAATCAGCCAGCAGCCATCCTAAGCCTGGTGATTTTTAGAAAGAGAGAAGAAAAGAAAAGAAAAAAAAAAAGCAGCAACAGCAGCATTAAAACCCCTTTTTCCTCTCAGGGCCTCACTTTCCCCTCCCAACCTTTGTCTCTTGTTTCTTTATTTTCCAGAGGCTGCAGGGCAGGGTTTCCCTCCCCCGTGTTTGCCCCGGGCTTAGCACAATGCCTGACCTGTCAGGCTCTGAGTGTGGCCAGGGGACCCTGAGGAGTGGCCTCTGCCTGCACTTCCTTGTCACCACCCCACATCTCAGTCCCCTCTGCCCTTGTGTTCTGTGCCAGGCTCCTTGAGCCCTGCTCCACATCCCCTTGCTCTCACAAGCCCTGTGGCACTTTCTCCAGCCCCCAGCACAGCCCAGTCTCATTTCTGAGAAAGAAATACAAGGTGGGTTTGCAGTGGCAGCAGAGGTTCCTTCAGCAGTGCTTTAACACACACGATTTAGCACTCCTTTAATCACACAGGAGTTTGCAAATGAGCTGAGGAAAGCTGCAGTCAGAGTCAAATGTTTTCCCTTCCACCTCCTTCCATCCATCAGCATAAACCAGGGAGACCCACGCAGCACTGCACTACTGCAGCTTGAGCATGGGAAAGCAGGAGATACTCCTTAGGAGTAACCAGGCATCTGAGAAGCCAGCCCATGCACAAATCCAGACACACTGTGCCATGTCCTGGAATAACAGGACTAGTGTTCCCTTTGGCAGTGAGTAAAACACAGAGACTGTCTGGGGGGAAGAAGGAAAGCCACACAAAGGTAACCCCACTGATGCCAGATTCTTCTGCTGGCTCAGGAGTGGCCTGAGGGACAGTTTGCATGCTCAGCACAAACCCTTCCAAGAAGGGCATGCTTAAGCCTTAAAACCAATCCAACACCAGTAAGCAGGCTCACCTCAGCTGGACTCAAAACCAACAAGCTTTTCCAAGTGTCAGGAGAGATGGGTCAAGCAAACATGCAGAGTTAGAGGGCCCTACAATACTAAAACAAGGCATGTACAATTTGGCAGGATTTTAAACATCTCTTTATGACTTCAGCAGGAGAAGAACCCTATGTTGTTAAGCCTCACTCTAAAATAAGGAGAGCAGGCTTTATTTTGAGCAATAAAAGCGAGATCTGAACTGGCAATCAGGCTAGGGGCAAAAGAAACTTCTTAAGCCCATGTTTTAGACTCTGTTTCCACTTTGTGGGAGTGAAGAAAAGGGACATCAGTGAGGAGTTAAAGCTCTGACCTTCCCTCCAAGCTGTGAGCTGCCAGAAATCACTCTGGGGACTCTGGAGTTCAGTCTCTTGATGTTTTTCTTCCTCATCCCATTACAGCATTGCTTATTTTCCCCATAACACCCCTATTTGGGAGTTGCTATGACAATTTGTAGCATGACTTACAGTGCTATATGCACAGAGAGATCAAGAGACAGCTTTCTTTTCCAGGATTTAATAGTTTTTTGCTAATCTTAAGCCTTGAATAAAGAAAGTTAGGCTCATTACCTGCATTAATAGGTGAGTTAGAGGCTCTAATCCAACCTATATCTGATGGAATATCCTTGGGCAGAGACACAGCTCAGAACAGAACTGAGCCCACAAGGTGGACTAATAACAGTAAATAAAAACCCAGTGCATTCAAGGCTACATTGTCCTCCCCCTGCAGCGTGTGGAAGCAATTTTGAGGGAGTTCACAGCTTAATGCAAAGGGACACTGAGCAAATAGGCAAAAATTCCAGAAGGGACTTTGGGATCACACAGTATCTGATTCACAGGCAACAAGAGGCAGTGCTCTCCTTTGCTTTTAAGGCATAACCTTGAAGTTGCTCCTCCTGACTGCCCCTGAGCACGTTTGTCTCTAAAGCTGAAGGGCTCCTCTTCTTCACAGGAGCTGTGCCAAGTGCCCCAAAAGGAGCTCTAAACACCAGGCACACCTCATCCCTCAGACCAGTCCAGAAGGTGCATTTGGGCACCAGTAAAACCTGAAATAACCATTTTAAATCCTATTCTGGGGATGCATGCTGTGGTTTTTAACCAGGGTGAAGCAGTGCAACAGTCCAATCAGATTTCTGCTTGCTGTGCCCTGCTACCCTGTATCTGATGTCCCCATCCCATGCCTAAGAAACCTGGGGGTCAGTCACCCTGAACACAGCAGGTACACAGGGCTCTCAGCTCCAAATGTATCACTTCCACATCATTGCAGCACTTTATTCTTCAGTGGACCTGTCCTTTCTTTTGCCCTCATCTACCCAAAAAGCCACAATCATCCCATAATATCCTCAGTCTTAACACCTGACCCACAGCACCCGTGCTTGCAATGATCCCAGTGCTTATCTGATAAACTGATGCTTTATAGAAGCAATTTTGTCCTATCTGCAGTGCCTCATGGACACATCCTCCAAAGGGCTGCAACACTCCAGCCCCCTCCTCCCTGCACAAGCCATTCCCTATAGAAAAAGAAACTGGATATGAGCTGGCTCAGCAGGAGGAACCACTTGACATTCCTCAGTCAGAGGAGGCAGAGAAGGAGATTATTGGAAATCAGAGTGGACAGTCTCTGAGCAGTAACCTGCACAGGAAAGGCTCCAACCCCAGGATCCCCATGGCTCATAAATCAGCTGGATGGCTGTGGGGACACCCCACAGGGCTGGGCTTCCTCAGGGGTTGCCAACCTCTGCAGTATCTGTGAGAAATCTTACAAAGTACATACAGCACCACGCCATTTCCTCCTGCACTGGAAAATCCACATGCCTCACATCCTTCCGTGTCCTGGCTCCAGCTCATGCTGGCCGTGCTTGTCCCCATCTTCTCCCCTCTGCAGGGTTTATTCTGTTTATCTCCTGCACCTGGGTTAATTGCTGCAATTGACTGATACGGGTGGTGCAATAGGATGTAAATGAAGCAAGAAAAAAAAGGAAGGGGAAAGACCTGGGTGGGCTGCAGAAGCATTAGGAAAAGCAAGGCCAGCTGCATCCTGCAGAAAGCCAGGTCAGCTGAAGAGTATAACACGCCCTTTAAAACTTCAATGGTGCAAATTCAATAGCAGGGTTTGGGTTGTTGGTGTTTTTGCTGACTGCAGGGGGGAGTCCCAGAGCCCTGTCACCACCCAGGGCGTGCAGGGCACCCCACACTCCAGGGCTGGAGTTTGTCCTGTCCCACCCCACACATCCCTCTTGCAGCCTTGGGTCACACTGACCTCCAGGATTGGGAGTGATAAGATCAGCTCAAAGAGTTCCAACATTTATTATCATGCATAAACAATGCTAACATCTGTCCAGCTTTCAGGGTAAATACACCAACACTCCCTGAATGCTCTCAGAGCTCATCTAACAAAGGCAGGGCCTTTTGCTGTTCTCACCCCTCTTTGAGAAGCTCTAGGAGCAGCAGCTTGGGTCAGCACATGGATGGGTCTAGACTGCACCATCGAGGCCAATGGCCTTTGTTCCTGGCATTAAGGAACAAGTCAACTGTCCCTGTTTCCACAGCCACTGTTTTCCCCTTGCCATGACAGTGTGAATGAACTGGTTTTCTCCCAGCACAACCAAGTCTCAGTGCAGAAGGAATTTCCTTGCTCTGTTCCTAGAGAGGCATTTTCAAAGATGTTGCATTTTTTAACACTTATGACAGCCAAGAGTCTCCATCTGGCAGAGGAGAACAAGACCTAAAAGTGTCTTCACTGCCGCAGGTGTTATTAACACCTTTCCCTGACAAATCTGCTGTTGGAGCCCTTCTCTGAATAAAAATCTCATTGCTGCTTCTTGCTCCTTTAGGCTGATTCCCCCAAGATATTCTGATCTGCTTTTCCCAGAAAAGCCACTGACAGTCAGTCCATGCTCACATCAGAACTCCACCTATTCCTGCCAAAACTACCAAGTGAGCAGCATTATTGCTCCTGGAAATGGAGATGGCCTGAGGTGACAGCTTCCAGGTCACATAATCCCATAGCCACCAGACCAGATATTCAGCAATTCCTTGGAGTGCAACAGTTGCTGCCATAGAAATTAATCAAATTACTTACCTCACATACTAATTAGGGCCCAGAGCATCACTCCAGTGTTGACACTAACCCCACCCTTATCCTGCAGATAACTCCAAGCAACCACTTCAGAAGGGCAGCACAGCTTTAGAAACATGAATTAGTTCTCATCCCAAAAATGCAGAGCCTCAAACAGTCCTTCCTCTATTAAAAGGCATTGAAGGGAGACACCTTTTCAATTAAATCATCTTCTCAATTAGCACAACTGAATAAAACTCCTGGCACTGTTAGGGGCTTGTAACTTCAAGCATTTGAAGGATGCTTCGAGCATTTTAGAATAAAACTGAAAAACTTTTAAGCTTCTTTTAATAAAACAGCATTTTAAGATTCATACTTTTAAAACCCAGAAGCTTCTGCTAATGATTTTCAAAATACTTTGTATAAATGTTGTTATAAATGTAATAGCTCACACTTGCAGGAGAAATCCACAGCCACAGAGTTTAACTCCTGCTTTCATGTCAGGTTGACACAATCTCCTCTCTCCAAGCAGCACTTACATCAAGCTGTGGGCAGACACGCAGAAAGAGCTGGACACCATGCTGCAGAGAGAGAGGGAGGAGTTCCTGCAGCCACAGGAGGACCGGGAGAAGGTGTGGAAGATGTTGGCCACTGCCTACGTGCAGTACCTGGAGATCTTCCGGCGCCTGGAGGCGTCCCACGCCCACCTGATCCACCAGCAAAAGCGGGCGGCGGTGCGGCAAGTGCTGGACGGGGTCATGGGCCGCCTGCTGGAGATCAAGAGAGAGATGGTGGCCCTGGAGAGCTCCGAGTGCCACTGCATGGACAGCATCCTGCTGGAGCTCCAGCGTGTCCCGGTAGGCAGCCTCAATCAGGAGCTAATTCCAAACAATGGGTTGGGTTTGTAAGGGTTTTGTTTGTATCCAACAAACCCAGCCCTTAAGGAGAGCCTGCTGCCCCTTTGGGGTCACCAGGAAACTTCCAAGTTTTTTACAGCCCACCAACATGATTTTCCGTGCAAAGGGTAACATGCAGTCTGAGGGTGATCCCAGCTCCCCAACTGGTGTCACCACCATAATTTTGGGTGTTTTGACAATGGAATGGCTTGTGCAGTGCCAGGAGTGTTGGCATCAGATGGCACTCACTTTTCTCAGCAAGGGAGGGGGTCTTTGCCTGGGACCATTTTTGGTCCCTTTCAATATGACCCATTCCATGATTCCATATTACAGCATGAATTTGTACTCATAGAATCCCAGGATGGTTTGGGGTGGGAAGGACCTTAAAGCCCATCCAGTGCCACCCCTGCCATGGGCAGGGACACCTTCCACTGTCTCAGGCTGCTCCCAGCCCCAGAGTCCAGCCTGGCCTGGGACACTGCTAGGGATCCAGGGGCAGCCACAGCTGCGCTGGGCACCCTGTGCCAGGGTCTGCCCACCCTTACAGGGAACAATTCCTTTCCAATATCCCATCTAAACCTACTCTCTGTCAGTAATAACTTCACAGCTTTGCTGCAAAGTGTCAGGAGCTTGACTCTGCCAGATTTTAATGTAGGGTGAGATAGAAAATGGGCCACTGATAAGTGAAGTGGAGTCCAGTGCAGCCTGCCCTCCGTGGCCCGGTGAAATCAGCACCGTGCATATGACAATGAGGCAAAGTGTGGAAGCTGTGCTTTAAAAGCCCTAGGAAAAATGAGCTGGCAAAGGTGGTTACTTCTCTCGCAGACAGCTCCATCTATTGTCACATTCAGGTACCGCGGCTTTGCTAAAACCCGCTGAAATTCCTGCTTTGTTAAGATCCGAGATAAATTGCCCGATATCGTTATAGCATCGTTCTGAGATCTGCACATGTGTTTCTGTTTGCCACTGCACATCTGCAATTTAGGAGAGGAATTGCCAGGAATTTCCACCAACCTTCAACATTAATCACTGTTTTAAACTGAGAGAGTATAAACACATCTCCAGGGAAAATAATCCTTCAAGTCATATTTTGAAATCCTGAGCACTGCTGTTTTCATGACTCAGCAGTAAATCCATCTGCAGCAAAAAGCTGGCAAGTCTGAGAAGTTCAGTCCTGACATCTCCTCAAAAACAAGCATAAATTCAAATTCCTGCACCACACCTTAATTTAAAGAAGGCATTAACATACCTACCTACCACAAAAGAAATCAATCACTGAGGAGATTTCAGGTTTTTTCAAATGTTTTCCATACTAGATAAGAGTGTAGATTGATGAGGTGTTCTTTTTAATAAAATATTCTTGGTAACAACAATATTACTGGAGAAATAACTCCTGTTACTCAAAGGATCTGCCCAGAAAGAATATCTCCAGTCATTCCTTTCCCTTTATTATCAGTGCTGAAATCCTGCAGGATTGAAGGCAGAGGACACAACATTTTCTATCTTATGTGATGATATTGTCCATTTTGTACTATGTCACTGCAAGGCCAAGCTTTCCTATTTCTCCACTTCTGTACTTTTGTGCAGTTGCCTTCCAACACCCAGTCACTCCATTTCCTGGGGTAATTGTGAAGGTATTTGGATCCATAAATCCCATGTGGAGCTGGGAGTGGCTAAAAAGCTGCAAATTTGACTTGAGGTTAAACATCCCAAGCCTGACTTTTCAGTGCTGGGCCCCAAGAAGAGATTGTGAAGAGAAGCAGGCTCCCCACCCTTTCCAGCTTGGCACTGAGGCTTTGATCTCTTTTTCCAAGTCAGTAAAAGTCACAATTCATAATCACTTGGAATGAAAGCCCAGGTGAGATATCTGAGATATTCCTGCACTGATTCTGCTCCCTGCCAGCCTAAAAATCCTCTCATCCTACAGGAGGGTGTCCAAACAAACCCCTTGATTTGTTATATCTCCGGATTTTAATCCACCCAGAGTGATTTGCACTCAGAGTACAGCATATGATCATTTCCATCAACTACCAAGGGCTGGTGGAAGGTGCAAAGAGGGAGCTTAGCAAGACTAATATATAGAAACTTTATCAGACCAGACCTCTGCACTGATAAAATCATCAGGGATAAGCACAGCCCAACTTGTAAGGTTTCTTGTGGGGAATGGGGAATGGAATTAGGAGAAATGTAAATCAGTTACATCTTTTTAATTACAGAAATTAGTAAAGACAGGCACTTCTGCTCATGTCTGCTTTTAAGAAGTGTCTGAGATACCACAGTCACAAGCAGACAGTTTGTCTACAGCCCAAAATACCTGTAAAAAACCCTAGAATTGTGCTTTGGTTGCTTTTAATGGTTAAAAAATGGCAAGAGAACAGATCTGTTTTTCCTATTGATTAAAACAAGAAGTGGGATGATCACACAACCAAAGGTATTCAGCTCTGTGGAAGCCTTGTTTAAATTTCTAGCAACCTTGCCAAATATTTTAGCAATTTGATAATATAATTGAGCCATTATAAGAAGAAAGATTTCTGGGCTCGCATGGTTCACAAACTGGGTTGATTTATTTGTTTTTGTTGAATTAGGCCTAAAGTAATTGAAAAGTAACAGCAGCTGTTACAAAGGTCAAATTCCCCAATACTCAAAAAATGTTCAACAACCTCTGTCCTTATTTTTTGCTTTGTCAAGGTGTTCAATTAATCAGTAATGTGATTTAAATAAAGTCCTGAAAAGCATCTTGTGACTTTCTCTCTCCAGGAAGACATAGAAATACCCATCCCAGAGTATTTTGTTAAAGAAAACCTGAGAGCCCTGCAGGAGAGGGAGCAATACCTGCAAGAGATTTTGCTGAATGCTGGTTTGCTAGAAGAGGTAAATGTGTCCCATACCTCCATATCATATTTGATTTGTTTAGTTTACAGCCACATGTGTCTGAACACGAGACACTGAAGTGAGAAGTGCTTTTACAGCAGTGAGGAAGTAAAAGTGTGTTTACAGATAAGGCACAAGCAGAAAGAAACCTTAGATTTCCTTGTCAAACAATATCAAGTCACATCTCAAGACTGGGTAGGACTAAAATGATTCTATTCTGCTTGCTGTGTGTAAGAGTGTCAGAAAGAGCAGCACTTTGGCCAAGTCAGTGCTTTATTTGTCTAACTAACCCTCATCATGCAATTAGTCCAACTGAAACCAAGCTGTCCTGGCCCAGAATTCCTCACTGGAGCGGGCAGAACTCGAAATTCAGGTCAGCGTAACTGTTGGCATTCCCTTGTTTATAACCTCTGAACAATGAGTGCTGTTTCCCCTGTGCAGCTACAGAGCTGCAGCTGCTGGGAGGAGCAGAAAACTGAGTTTTGGCAGAGCAAAAGTCATTACAGACAAGTACATGAGCACTGCAGTGAAGGCTGCTCTGGATCTGATATACTTTTGACCTTTTGGGAGTGGCATGTTGACCCCAGAAGTAAACAACTGTGCCTACATTCCTGGATAACTGGGATTCATGGATGTTGTAGCCATAAGAGACAGTGCTGATGGCCCACTTAGTCACTCTGCTGCCCTGAATTCCCCAGCAGTGATGGTGCCTGTTGATCCCAGAAAATAACAGAGGGAAAGTCCCCAGGGATGGGAGCAGCCCCAGGCAGGCTGCAGAGACAGAGCACAGGCTTCCCTGCTAGAGGCTCTGCTGGGCAGTGCAGCACTGCCCTGTTCCCCCACAGGACAGCTCTGGGTGACTTCTCTGCTCTTCTGCTCTCCAGACCTTGCTCTGGGGAGATCCTGTTCCAGCACAGTTTATCCTGGAGCCTTTTTGCTTCCCAGAGTTCTGCTCTTGCCCCTTTCCAGCATGGCATCCCTTAGGGATGAGGCTCTCTAGTGAGCAGCCAGCTCAGCCAGAGCACCAGCCTCTGGCAGGTTCTAGCTGTCCCAGAGGAGCCAGAGGATTCCATAAACAGCAATAAAATAACCCCAGCCAGTGTAAAGCCAGTGTCCTGTGCTGCACTTCCAATTCACTCACCACTGGGATTGCTGCAGGGTTGTCAGCACTTCTGCACCTTGTCCCCTCAGGAAATCCTGGCTGCTGTGTAACCAACTGGAATTCTCCAGTGTCCATGGCAGTGCTTTAGGAGCAGTCCAACATAAATCAAAAGCAGTGGAGTTCATCTCAGGAATCTGCTCTGCACATCATTTGTGTGACTCTGTTCAGGAAATCTATTCTATGTAATTCAGTCCTAGAAAGCCCTGCTGAAAGCCAGTGCAACACAATATAAATGTAATAATTAAATATGAGCTGCCTCCAGTTAGGAGATGAACATCAAGAAAGGACACTAATTCAGCTTTTCCATGGGGAGCATGAGGTTTCTCAGGAGTGAGAAGGGGGAGTCCTGTTCTGATCCATTTTCCCCCTCTGACTCAGAGCAGCCCCTCCTTCCATTTTCATAAAAAAAATTGTGATTCCAGCAGCACATCCCAAACCTTCCCTTCAGAAAAGGAAAGGAAAACATTCCACAACCTCAGAAATTTTCCTTTCAGAAGGACAAAGCCCCATGGTTGTGTCTATTTGCTCAAATGGATCAAGTTCAGCAGGACTGCATGAGCCACGCAGCTTTCCAGCAAAGCAGGTTTTCCTCATCACACATCAACAGGAGTCTCTGCTCTTTGTTTCCTAAGATACCATTTTCTGACCGAGGCAGGCAATTAACAAAACATGACTTTGCTTTGTTCATTCCTCTTTTTTTGGCTGTGCTGTTGCAGGAGCCTGTCAGGGCCATGACACTTGAAGAAGCCATTAATGTGATCCAGGTGGCAGAACGGGCTCGCCAGGGCCGCGCTCGAGCAGCCTTCATGAGGAGAATCTACCTTGAAGAGAAGAGACAAAGTGGAAAACAGCAGAAAAAGATGAGAATCAATCCAGATGCTGCTGCCACTTGCATTCAAAAGGTGAGTTTCTTGTGTAGCAACAGTTCTGGCAAAGCCAAATGACAATGGTTTTGGTCAGGAGGGCAGCTGTAGATGGAAACACAGCTCACAGGATGGGAAGCTTTCTGAAATGGTCCTTTTCAGGGTGTCCAGCAAGGTGAAATACATCATTTAAACCAATTAAAAAATGAGACAGGACCCTAGATATAAGATCAGTGGCACCAGTCCTGCACTGGCAATGCAGGATGACTTTGTAACTTACACGTTGTTTTTCCATTCTGATTCTTATGACCTCAGTTGCTCTTTCTGGCCTCCCCTTGGAATTCAGTGCATCTCTGAATTCATTCTTTTTCTGTGATCTCCAGGGGAAGAGTTCATTCCATATCTAGAAAAGGACAGAGGGAGGTCAGCACTGAGTTCCACAAAGAGTTCTTGCACATGAATAATTCAGACAATTCAGCCTGATGAGAGCAGGAGCTCAGCCTAAATCTAATGTCTAAACTTCATGAAGCAGTGACAGTTTTCAGAAGCCACCCAGAGCAGCATGAAGGGATAACAAACCTCAGAATTTATTTAAAAAAAAAAAAAAAGCAGATGGCAACCTGTTAAAAAGCAATAGTTTCAATTGTATATTGTACCTTTCCTTCCTCTATTTGTTTTTTCCTGTGTCTGCCCCAGAAAAGGCAGCTGTACCAAGGCCCATTTGTCTCACTGGAGTTTTGTTTACAATGCAGGTTTGGCGTGGGTACCGCCAGCGCAGGGCAACAGAGAAACTGAGAGAGGAGGAAATGGTATTCCTGGGCATGGTAAGTGGGGCTGTGCCCCAAGAACACAAAATACAACATTCTGATTGTTCTTCAGCCTTTTCTAATTCAGCCCAAGAGGAGAAATTAGTTTCTATGATTCCTCCTATGTTAAAAGGAGTCTCCAAGGAATACAGAGCTCAACTGAAATGATAAATGGCACAGGAGTAGCACAATTTGTCTTCTGCTGAATGGGTTTGTGCTGTCCATACATTCTCCAATGTGTGTGGCAGATGTGGAAACTGGCTGTGGAGAATTTGCCCTGGGTTCCAGGGAATTTGACCTAGGCATGATCAGCAAGAGAATTTTATTAATCAGCTTTTGAGTCATGATTTCAAGTCTGGTGATCTGCCTTATGTCTGCAGTAGAATTCATGAGGGTTGGAAAAACCCTCTAAAATCATCAAGTCCAAGCACTAACCCAGCAGTGTCAAACCCACCCCTAACCCATGTCCCCAAGTACCACATCCACACATTTTTTTGAACAATTCCAGGTATTGTGACTTTACCACTTAACTGGACAGCCTCTTTCAATGCTTGACAGCCCTTACAGTGGGCTAAAATAATTAATTTCTTCTAATATTAAATTAAATTAAAGAAGCAAAATCCTTTTCTCCCACCCCTTTGCAAGCCACTGCATGTGTATGTCAAGAGCAGGGAAGAGAAACCTAAGAACTGGCATGTCAATCCATTGATACTTCTCTAAGTCCATATAAAATGAATCAAAATCTTCCTCACATCACATTGCAGAGGCACTGAAGTGAACAGCTCCCCATGGTCAGGGATGAAAGAAAAAACTTACAGCACCCTTACCAGAAGGAATCTGTTCCTCCCACCCCCTTCCTTGCAACAAACACCTGAAAAATAGGATAAATTCTTTACTGTTGACATTTTTTTTTGCCCCCTCCAAGTTTTTGGAGCCACTAACAGGTGTCAAGCCTCACCCAAGTCTAGCTGCAATCCTTGTACCAAGCTCTACTAAAGCAGCAGCACATCACAGAACATTCAGCACTGCTCTGCATTTTTTAAGCTTATTTATGTTTCCATGTTCTACAGCTCTTAAGTGATTAATTTATAAACTAATAATTTAATTTTGATATAAAAACATGCTTTGAGCTTTTCCCGGGCAGTTTGGGGGGTTTTCCTGCCCAGCAATGGAATTGCCCTTAGCTGCTTTATAGGGTTCTGAAAACTGATTGTACCTAGAGAATATGTATCTCACATCAGTTAAAAATAACATTAATACCTTACCTTTAGGAAGGAAATGTACATTTACCTCAGCTTTGCCATGTGAAATGCAGGTAACACCTTAGGAATTACTGTCTTTAGTATCTGCTGGTCTCTAGCAGCTAAACAGAACCTTGGGTGCCAATTCTGCCTCTGTTTAAGACAAAATTCACAGAGATTTTAACTAATGCAGACCTAAATACTTGGGATGTACTGAAAATGAGTTAGCAATGGCACCATTTGAAGAACAAGGGATTGTTTCCTGTCAAATCCCATGATGTTTCTGTCGAGTCCTTAGGAAGGAA
Organism: Erithacus rubecula; assembly: GCF_903797595.1. Classification (NCBI taxonomy): domain Eukaryota; kingdom Metazoa; phylum Chordata; class Aves; order Passeriformes; family Muscicapidae; genus Erithacus; species Erithacus rubecula. The sequence continues at coordinate 1,935,473 of NC_136659.1, read as the reverse complement.
ATCTAAATCTGGCATCAGTTATCTGAGGGTTCACAGCCAAGGCCTCATTTCATGGTGGCCAGTGTGGGAGGAACTGGTGACTAGGATGTGAACAGCCTGGTTTATGGGGAGCATAATGTAATCTATATCATCAGAGGGATGAGGGGAATTAAAACCAAACACATCGAGTGCATTCAGTTCCTGACCTCTGTTTAAAAGCAAGAGAATTGATGTTTGCTCCTCTGCACTCTGACTCATTGCTCCTTATCAAGTTTATCAAAGCATATGAGGGAAAAAGTGGATAACTCTAAATAAAAAAAAATTAAAAATCTGTTCATCTTTCCAGGGTTTTTGTATTTCCTTTTTCTTTCCATGCTGCATTCCCTTCCCCGGTCTCCAAAGGAAGCAGGCATTGGTTCCCACTGATGGATAGGCAGGGAGCTCCAAAGGTCAAGTTCCTTTGATGTATGATCACGTCAGCCCTCTAAAAAATGACCACAGAGCTTCATGTGTAAATATGTTGAATTTGCTTTTCTAATGCTGCAGGACTTAGATAAATTAGAAGACCCAGCCATCCATTACTCCGAGTCCATCCCAAAGGAGACTTGACTTTTGTTGTAATAAATATAATTTCTCTTATAATTAGGGCTTTTTTTAAAAAAATGTCTGTGTTACTTTCAGACAAAGACTGCTTTGCACAAAGAGATGATCCATATGAAGTTCTGTGTGAAAGGTTTCTGGGAAAATTCAGTTTTGTTGGCCTGAAAAATAGGAAAATAAGTGTCAAACCCAAGAATTGTCCACTCTTTTGCTTAATTCAACGTTATTTTCTTTACTCTTTCCTTCCTTCACAAAAATTTATGTATCTTTTCTGGAATTCAATTCTATTTCATCTTTTGCTTGATGATGGAGAGCAAGCCTATGGTAGAGAGATTTTTCTTGGCTCAAAAGTAAAGCCTCATTATTATTATTATTTATTAAAGCCTAATTGCAGAAACAGCATGTTTCCCTCAGCACATGTTCTCCAAAGCCCTGATAAATCACACTTTGCAGTCCCAGTTTCATTTGTGAAGAGAAGCAAGTCTCCTAAGAGCACATATATCTTGATAACTGTATCCTGAGCTGCTTCCTGATCTTCCTCACATTCCTGCCACAGGGCTGTTTACTGCCAGCTCCAGCAAGACCACCAGAACCACTGCTCCAGGCACAGGGTTGTGTTCAAACCACACTGATGTGGCAAGAAAACACATGGGGCTGTCTGAAAACACACACGTGATGTCTGAGCAAACCTGAGTTTCCTTGCTCTGTTTTACCATCCCACCTCCATTTAACACTGAAGGTTTTTGAACTGCTCTGTTCTTCTGGCATTTACAGATTCCCTGTCACTGAAAACCCCTTCCAGAGGTTATGATTGTTTAATTTTGCTGCAGGGCTCAGTGCAGCTGGGTGTGTGAGCTGGCTTTTGGCAGCTGCTGTGTCTCAGCATGGTGCAGAACAGTCCAAGCCTGGTCCTGGATCCACCCTCAGCACTCTGCTGCAGGAAGTTATACTTATAATCTCAGAGCACAGGCTACTGGAAAGAGGAAAGGCTGGGTTTAACCTAAAACATTGGGATAAACAGTTTGCCATCAGACTGATTTATGAGAGGGTAGGAGGATGTAGGGGACCAGAGGAACAGCTGCCTTAAAGCAATTGGGTGGGAAGAACACTTGCCCCTGTGCTGGGCCCAGTTCTACCTTCTTCCTCTCAAAATATTCTGGAAACCAGACCAAAAAATTCCAGTCAATGCTTTGGTGAGACCTCTGTTGTGTCTGGGGAAGTTAAAGTTTGCCACGTGCCTTATTTTGTCAGGGTGTTCCAACACCGGCAAGTAAAAGTTGTTATTGAACCTCCTGGGCATTTTGTTGTTTCTGCACCACTGAGAGTAAATCAAACTACCTTCCCTAAACCTGCTGAGCAGGAATTAGATGAGTCCAGGAAGAATACAGAAAGACAAGTTCCTCTCTCCACCTGCAGTGCTCTGATACATTGTCCCCCAAGCCTCTTCTCCCTGGGCTGGCCTGACTCAGAACAGCCCCTCCTTCCATTTTCATCAGAACTGCAATGCCAGCAGCACATCCAGAAACCCATCCCTTCAGAAAGGTCAACTTTCCATAGCTTAAGGAATTCTCCTTAAGAGAGAATTGCCCTGTGGTTCTTTTTGTCCTTCCTCTGAAATGCATACAATTCAGCAGGATGCATGAGCCATGTGGAGCCATGGTGACTTCCCACTGGAGCATCAGATTTTCCTCATCACACATCACCACACCAGATTTAGCTCCTCCTATAGGTCCTCAGAAAAACACATCTCCCAGGATGTCAGACTTCCAAGATATTGCAGGATATACCCCACTTTAGGGTCTCACAGCTCTCAGTTTACACTTACATAGCTCCATCCTGAAATTCCAGCCCTTCCCAAAGAGTTAGTGGTGCAACACCTGCTGTTCCGTGATTCTCTTACATGGTATTTCCAATATCCTTCCTTCCTCCATATCCAAGGCCAGCCTGGATGGGGCTTGGAGCAACCAGGGATAGTGGAAGGTGTCCCTGCCCTGGCAGAGGATGAAACAAAATGAGCTTTAAGATCCCTTTCAACCCAAACCATTCCATGATTCTTTTCACATAAAAGGATCTGTGTGGTGTTAAATAAAAAGCTGTTCTTTCCTTCTTACCTCCTTTAAACATAACCTAATTTAGGCATGTTGTCTTGGTTAATGCTTTATTTATATCTGAGAAAACAGTCTGCCAAACACTCCTCCTCCTTGGAATTCCTGATAAATATAGTTCATTTCATCCAGTCAGAAAAAAAAAAAAAAAGAAAATAAAAATCAGCATTTCCCAGAATAGCTTTCTGTGTAAACATTATAGACTATGGCTAAATAAATATTATACAGGATTTAACAAAGTACAAATTCCATCAAGTGAAATTAAAAATATTTCATCAGCTCTTCAAAGTGGGCAGCTATAGCAGTGGTGCAGATCAGGCCTGGTTTTGCCAAGCTGAAGATTAAAATGACTTTTGTTTGCCTGGATGTCAGCACAAAGTCCTCTGTTATTTCACATCTCAGCAGCGATAACTAATCTGTCCTGTTTTCAATAGAAATTTTAAGCCTGCTTATTTTTGAAATAGAAAGACTCTGGGAAGAAAGAAGCATGCTAAATAGTCTGGCTTTCATTGTCTGCAGTCATACTAACAATGAAATCACTGCATTTCAGAGCCCAAAACATGTTTAGTCCAGGTTTAACAGCGTGCCTAGGTATCATATCAGAAATAAACACAACCAAAATTATATAAACTCATCTGGCCCTGCATTTAAACCTTCTGTCCAGTTCAAATTATCTTCCAGAAAAGTGTTACATATAAATATATTTCTAAGTACATATTACATGAGTCTCTAAACCAACCATTTTCAGTATTTCTTTAGCAAGGCCTCCTACTACAAATGCTTTGTTTGAATGCATATGACAATTATTTTAATTGGCAAAGCCATTGGAGTGAGTCAGAGAGTAGGGAAGCTTTAATGAATGCAATATATTTTGCTTACTTGTTCCTTTGTTTTTTGTGCCTAATTTAGGAATTCAGCCATATAATTGATGTGGCTATCACCATTTGTGTACAGTGGAACCTCTATTAATACAATTTTCATTTGGGGGGTTGGAACTGGATGGGCTTTAAGGTGCTTCCAACCCAAACCATTCCATGATTTTATGATTCACAAGATAAGAGACCTCTTTAAAATCTTCCCTCAGCCAGACAAATTATGTTGAGGAAATAAAGCAAGGACACAGCTCAATCCTGTAGCAAACTTTTAAATGCAGTTTATCATAGAATCACAGAATGATTTGGGTTGGAAGAGACCTTAAAGATGATCTCATTCCACCCCTTGCCATGAGCAGGGACACCTTTCCACCTGAAAAATAAATGCTGTAAGTAAAGAACAAGACCCCAGCTGCTCTGAGAGTAAATTATAAATGCTTGTGTAATACAAATGTTTAAAAAGAATAATTTCCCTTTCACTACTGATTAAAATTACAACTACTTACTTTATATTTAAATATTTGGAAATAAAGCTTCTCCCCCAGAGAAGCAAACTGAAAAAAAAATGCTACACAACTGGTCCATCTTTTGAAATCTTACAATTATGGGCAATCCTGGCTGTGGCAGAACATTTCCTGAAGCCCCATAATACCAGGGAGCATGTGCTTTAGCTCTGCTGTTCCAGGCCTATGACAAGAAGCTGTCCTAAATTAAGTACCCAGTAATAAAAGCTGCAGTAAATCTACCTCTCAGGCATAATAGGGATGTTAGCTTTCCAACGTGGAGTGAAATGAAATTTATTTATTTCACTGCCACCAAGCCTCTGTCCCTCCTAATGGAACAATTGAGGAGCACTTAGTTCCACAGCAGGGCCTCCTCCTCCTCCTCCTCAGTGAGGAAGAGCAGCCCCAAGCATGCTCAGCCAGCCTGCACACCTCCAAGTGCTTTATAATGGACAATCAAGGCTCTGCTGGGGAGCTGACTCAGCACTAAGACAGGGCTTTCTAGCCAGGAAAGGGATCTGAGCCATCCCAGTCCTCAGTTGGGAAGGGAAAACAGACACAGTTTTGTGGAATCACAGAATGCTGTGGTTGAAATGGGCTTTAGAAATCTTCCAGTGCCAGCCTGCCATGGGCAGGGACTCCTTGCACTATCCCAGGCTGCTCCAAGCCCTGCCCAGCCTGGACACCCCCAGGGATCCAGGGGCAGCCACAGCTTCTCTGGGCACCCTGTGCTAGAGCCTCTCCACCCTCACAGGGAAGAATTTCTTCCTGTTATCCAATCTAAACCTACTCTCTGTCAGTTTGAAGCCATTCTCCCTTGTCCTGGCATTCCAGGCCTTCTCCAGCTCCCTTGTAACCCCATCAGTTACTAAAGGGATTCTGAGGTTTCCACACAACCTTCTCTCCCTCACCTTCTCGAAATGGGAGACCCACATGGTCCTTACCCAATGACTCACCTGGCAGGTATAAGAAATCTCTTCTGGTGCATCATCTCCTTCCCCAAAACCTAAATTCTTTTGGGGAGCAAGTAAAGAACAGAACAGAAGAATCTTCTCAGCACACTCATGACTGATGAGTTGGAATAAAATTCTCTTTTAGACAAATGTCCATTTTGCCTTATTAATTTAAACAAGGATTTTAAAGACAAAGCCCATCAAACATTAGATAAGCCTTTTAAGTTAATGGACCATGTAGTCCTATTTTCCCAGAAACTCAGGAATCTTCATATTATGTCCTATTTTTACAGCAACATCAATTATTAATATGTATACTTTTGCTGACAGAGGACCACACTAAAAATGTGAGTTTCGTTATCCAGTTCTGGGTCATTAACTGTGAAGAGCTTGTAAATATAATGGTTTATTCACATGGGAAGCCTTCATTAAGATGCATTATTCTACAACTGATGTGGCAGCATTGCATTATCAAGTTCACTGTCTCCATCTAATATTTGTAATTTGTTTCTAAATGAGTTGCTGTTTGTAGGGCAAGTTAACAAATTTGAATTTCACATGGCCAGAGAAATTTCTTAAAGATGGGAAAATGCTTCTTCCCCCAAGGAAAAACTATTTATTAGCATCTTCCTGGAGAATGCCTCCCTTTGATTCAAAAGCAGGAACATTAGAGGCACTGAGAGGAGAGATGTTAGAAATAAATTGGCTTTTGCCTTCCTTCCATGCCCATTAGAGTGCTGTGGCAGCACACTCAGGGTAACTTCAGAGCTCCACAACAGCCATGTGGAAACATGGGAAGCTCCTCCATGACACTGTAAGGCACAGGTCACAGGCTGGCCAGCAGGGAAACATTCCTGCTTTTTCACACCTATTTTCTTCTGAGTTCTGCTTGTTGACAAGAGAACAGAACCTCCAGCAGGGCTGTTGGAGAGATTCTGTCTCCTTCTGCAGGCCCAGGAGCACCTGAAGATGAACACAAGGCCCCAGGTTATGCAGTTGGCTCCTCATTCCTGAGACAGGGTTAGGAATGTGTTAAAGTCCCAAGCTGGTGAGGTTTAGGGTGTCACATACTTCTGTGATTAGGTCAAGAACACTGTTGACAAAATAAAACAAGTTTAACAGAGCAGCTTTCTTCAGCTGCAAAGCTGGAAGGTATCACCTATGCTATTCATAGCTTATTTTCTTTTTTTCAAGTGTTTTAATAGTCTAAAACATTTTATATCATCATTTACTCAACAGAAGAAAAGCATTTTCTATGAAAATTCTTGACAAATGGTAGAAAAATGACAGGACCATCCTCTGGATATCTTGTCACATCTCTTCAGCAGCTCCCACTGCTCCAGTGTCTGTATTTAGGTTATGTTGCTTAGTTTTGTCTAGTTAACCTTCTTATTCTCTCCCTGCTTTATCAATGAATTCCCTTCCTTGAGCATCCACATGCTTCCATCAGTTCTTATAGTCCAAGGAAGCTGTTTGTAAAATAGTCTCCATTTCACTTCTTAGCCCAGGTACACATAAATTCTTTTGATATCTCCTCATCCTTGTTTTCTTAGCCCAGGTACACATAAATTCTTTTGATATCTCCTCATCCTTGTTTTTCTCAAGTCCATTCATTTTTTGTTTACAAGACTGCATTGATTTCAAAGTGACAGAACAGAAAGTCAATCCAGCTGTACATTCACCTGTGCTGTTTTATTTAAAAACCAGATCAGGAGGACTGGAAGAAAAGAGGAGAATATAGCCTTATCAACTTGCCCTGTGCTCTTTGATTCCTTTCTTTAGGGAAATGTTGAAGGTGAATGGCTGAAGTCTTGTTCTAGAAGTAATTCTTATTTCTTCTGTTTTCTTGTAGTAAAACAGGCTCTGGAAAAGAAAGTTAAAAAAAAACAAAAACATGCAAAGAGTAAATACAACAGAGCTTCTCACAAGCTGTTCTGCAGGTTTATGTCAGCCTTGTACTTGGTGCTGAGTACAGCTCAAACTCCCATTAGCAGATGTATTGATAAGTGAATGGTGCTCAGACAGGGAGCTGCATAAATATTTACTCAGGACTTGGCTGGGTTTTGCCAACCAGAACATATCCCATGGCCTTGTTGCTATCAGCATCTGAGCCAGCTGGTTCAGAGCTACCTGGACTGTGTCCACATCAGCTTCATGGCTCTGGACCCAAGTGTAGATATGGGCTGGAGCAATTGGCTTTTTGAGATAAGAATTTCCTACTGCTGAACTTACATTGGCACCTCCTGCTTGCCAGTTCAAACAGCTCTTAACTCATCTGGTTTGGGGACTGAAAGGGAGACTGAATCAATTCACAGTGGGAGAAGCTAGTCACCCAAGGCTCCCTCAAGATGCAGTGGGGAGCAGCTCAGAGGAGCTGCAAAGGTTCTGGGATGGCAAGGAGCAGCTCTGCTGCCTGTGCTGCTGCTCCCCACATTGCTCAGGTCCCACTGTCCACCACTTCCCTCAGCTTCTCCTTGGCTGGCTGATCCACCTTGTTACAGTGGGAAGTGAGTAACTTGAGGAGGTGGGAGGAGAGGAAAAGGCAAAAGGGATTATTTTCCACTTTTTAGGGAGCTGAACTGGTTCACTGCAGACTCAGGTGAGTGCCAGAGCCAGAAGAAGGAGGAATCATGAATTCAGGATTTGCAGGAGCTGATCTTCCCCAGCCACAATAAACTGCTCACCTGCTGATATTTCACCTTTAAGTGTTCATGCTGTGCTGGAGAGGAGCCTGTCTCTTTCCATCCTAAAACTGCAGGCATCCTCATGCCCATCTGATGAAAATTTATCAGGAATCCCCTGAGGATTGCTGTAGGGAGACAAATAGAGGAGTTGGTTTTGGATGTCAGTCTGGAAGAAGGGGCCTTGTGGGGGCTGCTCTGGTTTCCAAATGAGCCCTGGGAGAGCAGCATCACATCTGGCTGTCCTGGGCTTCATTTAACATCAGCAAGGCAGACAATGGTGAAATACAAATAAACACTGTTAATAGTAGCTGTGTTGTACTTATAAATAGGTGCTGGTGAGGGGGAGGATTGGAAACACTTGACTTCCCTGAAAATTTGAATTGAGCAAAGGTAACATCTCAGGGTAAAAGGCAGAGCTTGGGGTCACATATTCAGGAAGGGAACATGTGCAGCCACCTTTCAAAACCACACTGCTGCTCTTATTTCCTCCTGAATATTTTCTCCCTGGTGGCCTTGACCGATTCCTGGAGCACAGTGCAAGTCACACATCCCAGATGCAGGGCAGGCAGTAAATTGCTTTCCTGAATGGGGCCTCTGTGCTTGCTTTGGACACTGTGGGATCCCTCTGGGTGCTGGCTGAAAGCAAATTTGCTTGGCACTTAGTAGTGATTTTTGGAACCTGGTGGAAGCATGGAAAACCAGGGAATAACAGATCTTAAATACAAGCTGGCCAAAGCTTTGACAGAGCTTTTTGTCTTCGCGGGAGGCCTCTGGAACTGGGACTTGGAGCACACCAGAAATATATCACCAGCACTGAATTAGTCTGAGGTGTGCTACTTAAGGACAATTTCTCTATACTCTGAAGTTGAAAGGCCAGAGCAAAATTATATTGGGGATTTTTTTTCATGCAAATCAAGCTTTTGTTTATATATGCTGCCACCTACATCAGCCACTAACATTAAAAAGTTAATAAAATCATACTGCAAAACCAGATTGTCATATTTTCTTCTCTTTTTCCTTTTTAAATTTGCCATGCACCATCAGACAATATGATTAATAATTCCCAAGTACATGAAAAAAACAAATTATTCCAGAATTAAAAAAACCCAAACCCTAAAACGACAAAGCTAGTTCGCAAATTAATCTTTAAAATAGATTTTTCTCTACACTTAAAAGGTAGCAATTGCTCATAAAACACAGGGAACATCTTAACTTTATCAATGATTGCAAGCTGAAAAATACAATTGCAGCCCACCCACACAGATGGGTTTTTTCATGCTTCTGTATTGGAATACCAGAAAGACTTTCATTTTTCTCACTACATGTGTAAAATCAATCACAGAGCAGAAATTATTCTAAGACTTGAAACTAGTTGATAAGCCCTTCTCTTCAAGGTTATCAAATCATGGGAATCTTGGGGAGCTGTGATTTTTGTTACAGTATTGGGGGGGGGGGAGGGGTGGTGTTTATTCCTTTGTTGTTGTTGTTGTTCCTCAGAGGAAGTTGATTTCCTCAAGGAGTCTGACCAGCTGCAACAAAATACCAGGAAACCACTGACCACGCAGTGCATATAAAAATTTCAGTGCACGAATTAAAAACAATACTGGCTAATTAAAAAGCGCCAATGGGAAGTCCAGACATTTGAAAATTCAATTAAAGAATTCTCTGGCACCCTTCTGACATGGATAAAGCTGGCATTTGCAGAACAGCAGCTTTCTCACCTGTCTCATTGAGATGCCGGGATCCCACGCTGCAAAGGTTGTTTTTGTACATTGCAATGTTGGTAATTAATGCTGAAATACCAACAATAGACCATTGTGTGCATCCAGGCACTTTTTATGAGCTCAGGGTTTTGGTTTTTTTTCTCCTGGTTTCCTGCAAGTAAATTAAGGCTTAAGCTCAGATTCACTGTCAACCTGGCATTCCAGTAAATATTAAGTTTCTTTTCATTCATACCTTTTATTTTTTCCTCTCGTTTTCAGAGTTTGCCTCCTGAGGTGGAGGCAAGGAGTGTTTTGCAGAAAGCAAATGTCCTGCAAGGTGAAGTCCAGGAAAGAGAGAACTATTCCTTCAGGCAAGAGCTGAGGGAAGCAGAGGGGTCCCACATCAAGGAAACCCTCCAGGACGAGATCATCCAGTGCTTCATCGAGTGCCGGTGAGCAGAAACAGCCCTTCACCAGTCCCTCTGCCCCAAACAGCCTGATTTGGAGTTCCTACAAACTGCAAAATCCATCTTTAAGGCAGTGGTGCCAGTCCCAGATGAGGAGTTAGTTCTACATCAGCTGCAAAGCCCAAATCCTGGGCTGGAGGATTCTTGACTGGGGAGACCAGACCAGGCATTGCTCCTGGCAGGGGTCAGAGGTTCTCCTTCAGTCACTGCCTGTGGATCAGGGTCACAAACATTCCAGTGGGACATCTTCACTTTACACATTACCTTGGGCTCAGTCTTTGGAGTTATAAGCAGCACACTCTAAACTTCAGGAACAGTGACTTTTCTCCCTGTCTGAATACATGAGGTTTAAGAGACAGAGCTCACTCTTCCATGAGATGGAAGTACCATTATTTGCCATAGCAAATCACATCACGTCACTGGCACTGCCATCCTGCTGCTGGTATTATCCAGCAGCCCCCATGAATCTGAAGCACTTTTGTTCTTGAGGCCTGACCTTCAGCCACTCCTCCAAATGTAACTTTACCCTGCTGATCTCAGTGAAACTTCACGTCTCAGTAGAGTTAAGCACATACTTACACAATTTTATCCCAGTGCTGACACCTCTACTTCTCTCAGGAAGTTTATTTCAGCCAAAGTTTTCAGCCTGGCAATTCTGACACTGGAAACTCTTGTCCTAAGGAATATAAGTTGGTTTTATAATTTTAGGGGATTTACCCCATCCACAGGATTGGTGTGTAAAAGTAAATTGGGAAGCAGCAACCAAAACTTCCAGGATTGGCAGCAAGGTTTCATTTGCTCTGCATAAAGCTGCTCTGCAAACTGATTTTGTGTCTTGAACTGCTCAGTGATGTTACAGGGCTTGTATTTGTCTTGTGGACCAGTGTCATGTCCATTAATCATTCAGTGTTTGCCCAGGGTACTGGGCTTGCCTTCAACATGCAGTTTCCAGTTGGAAACACAAATTCATTCTGATGAAATCCTGCCCTGTTTGTTCCTTAACTCCTTCAGTCAGGTTTGGGCAGCTGTGCTACAGTGAAGTATTTGTTAAAAAAGAAAGAATGATCAAAAATAGCACTCAAAGGTCTACCACAACCTATTTCTCTTCTTTCTTGCACTTTTGCCTTTTACAGACTCTCAAGACTCCAGTGTATTTTTACTCTCTTTTAGAAAGAGCTGCTGGTTTTACAAACCTCAGTTAATGCAAAGCATTTTCCCATTCCTTAAATCAACCCTCTCCCAGGGCCTGCTCTGCACACTCCTTGAGCTGCCATTTCCTGCCATTCCCCACAGCTCCCAGCATGTTCTGAGGAACAGGAAGATCTTATTCCCTTTGGTTAATATTCCTCACCTAATAGTCATTCTCTACCATAGGTCAATCGTGTCCAATTAACTTGGCTGTGGAGCTGGGGAGAACTCCCTGAAACACTGCAGGAACCAATGGCAATGTTTCTGTAGCAGATTAGCAGGGAGCAGGCAATCTCCCAGAGAACCAGGCTGAGCCAAAAACCTCTTTAAAGACATTATGAGACACTATTAGAAGTTAAATCTGGTGCACAGAGACACTTAACAGCAGAGCCAACCAACAGCCTAACCCATCCACAGGATCAATTGAGGAAGCTGAAGCCATGGTTCAGTGGAGGGAGCTGGAGAGGGATGGCTGATAGGGCAGTTCATCAAAACATCAAAACTTCTGCTGCCTATTGCAGGGAGCCCTCAGTCTCATGTACCTGTGTAAGGTAGAATGTAAAGTGCTGAGCTTTCTTTTTGTAGCCCTTACAAGCAGAATGGGCCTTGCTTGCTACACTTCTGTCTCAGCTTTAGATGTGACTCAAGGCTAGAGGCACAGCATCAGTAGCCCAGCATATGAAAACCTAATTAAACAAACTTTAAGGGTTCCTTAGCTGCCCTTTTTCTGCCTAGTCAGGTTCAGTTGTCTTGAATCTCATCCAGATTTGAAAATTAACAAAGATTAAAGCAGATGTTGGAATATAAGCACCATATTAACTGATCTTGGGAAGCTTTATGGATAATCCTGAGCAAGGGATTATATTAGATGGGACTGAGATACACCCACAGGGTGCTTAGAGACAAGCCTTGAGTCAGGCTTGCTCTTCTGCATTTGAGACAGGGTGAGAAAACAACTCCCTTCCAACCTTGTACAACAACCCACCCATCTGAAGCAATATCAGATTTTACAATTAGCCATCTTCTATCTAAATGGTCTGATTAGGCTTAAAACTGCTTTTTGGGTCAAGATATGCAGTTCTGTGCTCTGCCTGAGAGCAAGGTCACTGCTGGTGGCAGAGGGAGAGTGACACACTTGCTGCAGTCAGTGTTTGATCAGAAAAGCCCAGAATGGTTTGGGCTGCAAGGGACCTTAAAACTCATTTCATTCCATGGGCAGGGATATTTCCTTCTAGGCCAGGTTGCTCCCAGCCCCATCATAGTCCCTGTTACGTCCTTCTTTCAGATAAACTGTCACAGTCCCTAAAAATCAGCAGTGCATGGTTCAGCCAAGACCAGACAGCTCTCATTGATAAAAGCTCTTTTGGTGATGGAGCAGATGAAATTGTGCCCCCAGTGAAGGCAGTGGGAGAGCTGCCATCAGCTCCAGCACAGGCTGGACATGGCCCAATGCTGGAGTTCATTTCAATCTGGCTGAGGCAGTGATTTACAGAGCTGAGAGCAATCAGAGCGAGCTGCCTGCAGTCCTGCTCTTCACAGCAGGCCTCTGTCTAAGTGACCACAATCACTTCCCCACAGACACATTCACTGGCATCCAAAATAGCTTTAAAAACAACAAAATGATCAGCATATTTCACCAGAAGGGGAGTGTGTGTATGTATCCAGTCTTTCCTGCCAGAGAGCTGGGAGCTGTGTCCTGCTCCACAGAGGGCCAGGCCTGAAGTGTCAAGATTTGCATTAATTATTACCTGCCAGAATATATTTTGGCTCTCCCCTAAGCCAGCCTGTGAGATCAACAGGTTTATCAATTTATAAGCTAAATGTAGCTTATAAATTATTCTTCAACTAGGCTTTTTGACAGAGTTTGCCATTTTCCATAGTCTGTTAAATAAACAGATAAAGAGGAACAAAGATTCTTTTGAATAAATTTTGCTGTTTGGAGTAGAAAGTAAACCCAAACTTCCATATTTTATCCTTCACTCTGAAAGGACTGTGATAGAAAATACAATTAGCAGATATTGTCTTTCAGCACAGTTACTGTTAGATTACAAAAGCAATGAATATGTATTAAATTTCTCAACTTGTAAGAACTGCTGTAAATATTTATCACTTTCATTGCACAAGGGAACAGCTGCTGTCATTTCAAGACCCAAACCAGCTTCTTAGGAAGAGAGGTTATAAAAAAGCCAAGGAAAGCAAAACCCAAAGGAATAGAAAGAATGAAATTGTTCCAGTTGCTTATATCAATCCTACTGCTGAGCAGATAAAATAATTTTGATGTAGCATTGCTTTTTTCAGCCTTACCATCCATCCTTCAGTTTACCTGAGTTCACTTCTGTGGAACTGCTATTTTTTGGCTTGCAAATTATTCACATAAAGCCTTCCAGATTTCTATGTGGCCTTGTCCAGTCATACTAGAAAAGAAAAATAATTGTATTTTAAAAGCTTTGTGAAGAGGCATCATGCTGTTTACCTACAGACTTGCCTTTTTTTTCAAGAGAGGTCATGGAGCAGGAGTACAGATCCAAAATTAGCAGTTGCTATGATTATACAGATCTGAGACTGGATGATAATCAATTGAGTCCCACACATTCCATCCATTCAATTAATAACAGACTTTCATATTAAAATACAGCAGAGCTGGGGTTTTTGCTTCATTTTGCTTTACTGTTCCAAACCAAATTCATTTTTCTGTAATTTCACATTTTAGGTTTTGCACTGAGTATACAAAGCCAGTCATCATCTTTTCAACTGTTTACCCATTGTGAATAAACCAGTTCCCAAATAACTAGTCTTGTTAGAAAAATGAATTTCAGAAAGAGATGGGCAAAAAAGGGGAGAAGGATCCCTTTATTAACCAGAGAAACACAGCAGTATCTTTGTCTAAGACAAGTCTTTTCTGACAGAAATCAATACAAAGGACAAGAAATCAAGATGAGGTTTTTATTACCAGAGATGGCCTCCAGAATCACAGGGGAGAGCCTCATGCACGGGCTCTGCTGTGATGTGCCTCATGCCCTCGAGCTGTAACAAATTACTCCATGAATTTCTTGCAGGATTTATCTGCCACTGCTCAGAGCTCTGGGGAACATTTCATCAGTGGCATCTCTGACCTAATAACAGGGGATCTAAGTAATAGCAACTTTTATGGAGGCTGTGTGTTATTCCCACAGATTTGGGGATTGGTTTTGGGGAGGGAGGAGGCGGCGAGGGGTAAATGTGCTTTCATAATAGGTTTACACTTTACTGATTAGCTTTGAATGATCTTCTTGCTCTGCCTGCTGACTCGAGTACTGTCAGAAAAGGAATTGGCCAAGCTTCATGGTGAGTGAATGAGACTCTTCCTGAAGCAGGGGAGGGGGGGCTCCTGTGCTTTATTTATTCGTTTTGAACATTCCTGACAGCCAGCCTGGGCTTTGATGCAGAGGGAAAGAGAAAGAAATAAGAAGTGATGGTGTTATGTTTCCCTTTTTTCCCCAGCCTGTTTTGTGGAGCTGAGTTTACTGCCAATACTGCTGTCCCTGGGGCTCCCTGGGCAGCAGGGGATGGGGAAGGGGGAGGCAGGAGGCAGATGAATGGAGAGAGAGGTTTTTGCCCTGAAACCCCTCAGAGCAGGGGAATTGTTCATTCGTGTCAGGCACTGCCCCTATCACCTTTCACACTCCACTTTGCTTCTTCACAAATCCACTCAGCTTTTTATGGAGGCAGTGGTAAAGCTGCCAGGCAATCCATCAGCAGTGAAGCCTGGCCAACAGGACAGAGAGGGATGGCACCTCAGCAGTGCCAGCAGCAGCTCTGCATCCGAGGAATCGCCGCTCCGAGTCCGTCCAGCCCGGCTCTCCTCAGCCTGCCAGCAGTGCATGGACTGCAGCCTCCACACAATATGGCAGCCACTCATGGAACAGATGATGGGGAAATTGCTTAAAAAACAGGTTTGGTTTCATGAGCCACTCCAGCAGATAGCTGTCCAAGAGCAAGTGCCAGCCTGAAGATCCTTGGAATGCAACCAGAGACATCACCAGCCTCTTGATCCCAGGCCTCCTTCCATACAATGCCCTGTTAGTCTGGAAAACCATTCCCTTCTTTTCTGCCACTCCTGGGGCATTCCTGCTGTAGGAACCTAGCCAAAAAATGCCTCTTTGGTATTTGATATTCAGCACAGAGAGGATTTGCTGACCACAAGAGCTGTCTGTAGATGGGTGAAGAACCATTCTCCTTTCACTGGATGAAAATTGTCATTACTTGTTTTTCCTGTCATCATTAAAGCATTGTCACACGCTCACAAACCACTTGCAGGTGACATGCCACTCAGGAGCAGAAGTTACCAGCTGGGAGCAGCTATGAGCTCATGGTAAAAATCAGGATAAGGGGATAAATAAGTGGTTGTCTGCTCATTCCACCAGATGAGGATGAGCTGAACTAAATTAGAAAGAGATCTGTACCTGCACTGTATTTTCTACTGTCCTCACCTGGAGCTGAATATACTTTCATCTGCCCTCTTGTACTTTGTGCACCTTACGCAAACCAAATTCTTCTGGGAATAGCACAAAACAAGGAGATTCTCCTTCTGAATCCCTCTGCAGGGTTGTGTCTCTTATCCAAATCTTCTGGTTTTCCTCAGGAGAGTGAAGACAAGCTCTGAATTATGGAAATGAAGCTCTGAAAGAGGATGGCACAGCCTGGGGTGCCCTCTGCCCAAACACTTGGTCTTCCTGCAAAAGTAAAGAAACATTATTAGAAAAGCAGTGTCTGGGGGAGGTGTTCTATCAGTAGTTTCACCTCTGTTTGCTGACAGAGCCAGAAATGCCAGGTTTTGCCAAGGCAGTAATCTCTGTATCCCAACAATCATTGCTGAGTGCTCTCTAAGTGCCTCTCTCCCCTGCCAAAAGGCATTTCTGCAGGAACAGCTTCCATTTAACATCCTTCTCCCTGAACACAGCTCAGCCTGCTCTCAGATGCTGGGAGTTTCAAAATCCAGCAGGAAGAATCCAAGCAAAGCCTGTCTGGGACCCAGCATAAATATCCTGGCAGGCAGAGCATGCTGAGCTCCTCACTGCAAGCAGCCATGGCAGTGACTTAGAGTACATCTGTGAGAACTGAAATCCTGCCTCTGGGCTCCCAGCTGAGACAACCTCCAGGACTGATTAATTAACATAATTAGGAGCTGTAAACATTAATGGGTAATGTTCAAGCCTTTCCTAACACGTTCTTAAAGGCTTCCACTGAGCAGTTATCTGTTGACTAATTTTGGCAGGCATCTTTAGGGCTGGAGGGAGCAAGGGAATGGAATGCAAATGCACCAGTGACTCAGGGGAGGAGTGAACCAAAGCAAATAACCCACCGGGTTCCTTTAATAGAGGCAAAATAAGTTATCAGAAACAAGAGAATTGTTTGTTTATGATGGGGGAGAGTGGAGCCAACAGCTCTGCAACCTGTTTTCCCATCAATTGGAATCAACTACTTAACCTGAAAATCATTTAAAACAAAACAAAACACCAAAAAACACCTTCAGGCCTTTCTTGCTTATAGGAACATCAGGCTGTCATCTTTTTAGAAGTGTGAACCCTTCTAATTCCAAAGGAGGGACAGCTGTTATGAAGTCCACCTGCAGTTAATCTACTTTACTGGGTGTCCATGGATTTACAGGAGGCAGGGGACACCTCTGGAAGCTTCTGTGCAGTGGCAGGAGTTGCCTCCTTCAGTGCAAGCTCAGATTTTACGAGTGTGCTGACATTAATGGAGGCAGCCCCATGGCTCTGGGGGGGGCACCAGCAGGATTCATCTATTTCCTACACACAGATAAATCTTGGTGGCAGGTATCTGAAACAGCAAGGCCACTTGAACCCTGGTGTCACACCTTCAGAGAGGCATTGATAAGATCACCAATTCTGCTTTCTAAATCACCACAAACTCTGAGATGTGTTGTCTTTCCAGTCTGACACCTCGATTTATGATTGCCACCTCTGTGCAGTGATTGAAAACACGTGCTAAGGGCTCTTTGCAATCCTGGATTTTGCTCATTCAACTACCGAAATTTCTAAGGAATGAAAAGAAGATTCTTAAAACGTCACAGGTGCAAACTGAGCTCCCCAAGGGGTTTCCAGCATAGTAAGTCATGCTCCTGAATTCTTAATTTAATCACCAAGTGTCCCAATGCTGGATATAAGCACATCTTCACCAGCTTTCCAAACACTGTGATTCCTTTCCAGATAGACACTCAGGTATCTCAGATCACAAAGTCCTTAGGGACCTTCCCTGACTGATCTCTCCTTTCCCTGAGATGTTCTGCATACATGGAAAGGAGGATCAGATCCTGATGTAATTTAATCATCCTCATTCTAAGCAGACTCCCACTGACTTCCAAGGGGATTCATAGAATAAGACATTGCTGGTTTTTCAAGGCTGTTACAGCCAGGCAGAATCACAGAGTCTTTTTCTCCAAGCACTTCACCAATGCAAAATCAGGGAAAAAACATTTCAGTGCCCTGGCACTTTGGGCTCTCTGCCTGTGTTGGGATTTTTCCTCAGCATCTTTTGCAGGAATTCTCAGAACTTGAAGCGTTTGTGAGCTGATATTCACCTCTCCATCAGGCAGGGTTTGCACTGCACACCTCTCACCACACTTGCACATAAATTATGCAGAAGCAACATCAAAATCTCATTCAGATCTCAACAGCCTCACAATCAGCAAAGCCACAATGAGCTTCTACAGACCTGGCTCTCCTCTTCCACTTTTCTCCTCAACCTGCTTACTCCCAGTTCACTTTGTCCAAAAAGGCTTTGCCTTTTCCCCACCCCATTCCTGCCCCAGTTTCTGTCTCTGCAATTTTCAGCTGTAGACCAAAGGCAAGATTGTCCTGTGTGAATTTTTACAGGGATAGCAGAGACATTTCTGTTCCAAAAGACACGAGGACCAAAGAGAAAGATAAAACTCCTTGTTCTAAATCCTGTGAGCAAAAATATGGGTCCAATTAGACATTTTCATTTATTTTGGATAATTATTATGCCTTTATCTATATTGATCCATTCTTACAGACCTGCCCACTGCTCTGTAAAATAACTCCAGGTTTCCCAATTTTTGATTTGTAGTACTCTAGAAGCAAAACTGTCCATTTCAACAAATTGCGGCTAGATTCCCTTTTCTACTTTCTTTAAATGGCTGCAGGTGACCCACAGATACCCACAGTCCACTGACCTTGAGGCTAAGCCTCCTGCTTAGAATTAAAGCTCCTAAAAATATTCCCTCCTTTATACATCCAAAAGTCTGGAATCAGCTAAAGTAAATAGCATTAGTCTGAGCTGGCCCATTTGCACATAAGAAAAATAAAATCTGGTAACTAATTAGTTCATTTTCCTAAAGCACTTCATACCCATCTCCATAACAGTTAGGAATTAAAAGTCTGAAAATGCAAAATGCAGCAACCCCCCCCCCACTGAGATTCCCAAGGACACTTCCCCAACATTAGATTTATTTGTTGTCATAGATACTCACACAGACACAAACATCAGTGGCACCCAGGGACTCACACTTGCCAGCAGCTTGTTAGAATACAGCTCTATATGTCTGAAAGGCAGGATTGGGCTTTTTTTTTTTTTTTTTTTTTTTTTTTTTTTTTCCTGGAAAGTCCTGCAGGCTGTGCCCATTCAGTGGGTGTGTTAAGTTGCTGTCCTGCTTTATTCCTTTCTCAGGCAGAGTCCTAACACAGCAGGGTGGGTTTCTGAAGGCAGGAACAGAGCAGTAGGGTGTTTAGAACTGGTAACTGGGGCCTGATGTTCACCTTGGAGCTGGCTTCTTTTTCAGGAATCCAGCTAGATACCTAGTGGGCTTGGCCCAAGGGAGCCTGCTCTGCTATCTGATCTGTTCTTGGTTTAACCAGCAGAGCATGGCCCTAATCAATGAGAAAGAAAGAAAGAAAGAAAGAAGGGAATGAATCCCAAGGGGAAGGGGAAGAGACCCAGCCCAGCTATTATTTCACTCCACTGTAACAGGGAGAGGTGTCTGCTCCAGCAAGTTAATACAGAGCAGGAGGAAGAACCAATTTTCCCCACTTCCCCATTTCCAACAAGCAAAGATCTGCTGGGATACAGAAACAAGAAACAGGCAATATAAAAAGAGCCAGGAGTCTCACTGGTGCCTGGTAGAAGCTCTGAAGAGCAATGGTTGGCAGAGGAGAGAGGTGTTTAATGGATATTCTGGGAAGAGAAAGACCAAGGAAAAGCTCAGAACTAGGAAGAATAAAAAGGAAAGTGAAGCACAGAGCAGTGGCTCCCAAGCTACAGCCCTTGCTCCACAGATGGATCTCTTTGGAGAAGGAAGCAGAGGAGGTGGAAAAGACATTTTCAGCCTTGGCTCTGTAGAATGCAAAGAAGAAAGGAGGCAAGTGGGGCAAAAAAGAACCGTGGCATAAATTGACACAAGCAGAGCAAAGGGATAGCAGAAACAGTCATGAGGAGCTGGAGAGGCAGAATCAGAAGAGAAGGTATGAAAGAGGCATAAAACTGGGGAAAAAAAAAAAACCCTATGAGTTACCATTTTGATAAATAGGCACAGTTAGGACCAAAGACTGACAGAAAATATGAAGTGTTTCCAAGGCAAAGACAAAAAAGCAGTTCCCAAATGTCTGTGGCAGCAACTTCAGGTGAATATATTAAAAAACACTTGATTGCCAAAAGGCCAAATTTGACTTGGAGAGATGAAGGAATCAAGTTATGGCTGGGAATGTGGCTGTGGATGACAGCCTGTTACTCTTTCTCCCAAGAGAAGAAAGATATGTTTAATTCTGAATGCTGGTTGTTTCCCTGTTGTCACTGGCAGGGGGGTTTTCCAAGTTTGCACCCTGGGGACCACAGCAGTGGAATGTCTGATGGAATATAAGGCTGATTCAGGGCACTGTGGCTCCAGTGTGCCAACAGGATTATTTAGCAGGCTGCTGACAAGTTCCTGAAGTGCTGAATTCCAAGTGAATTCCACACCCAGGAGGCTTGCACCATCTAGCAGAGAAAATGCCAGGGTTACACTGCAAATTGAAGGAGGAGGAGATGAGGGGGAAGGATACAGGCAACAGGAGCAGGTTGTCCCCTGAACCTCAAGATCTCCATGGTGGAATAGCTGGAACAGGCTCTAGGTGACAGCAGAACACTGACTGCAATCCCAGGGCTGGGAAATATGGCAAGGGCACCTGAGACAAAGGTGTTTTTTTTTTAAATTTTATTATTTCCCTCAAGAGCACCAGGCTGCTCCTTTATTAGGTGGGCAGTGTGAGCTGGTGAGCACCTAGGGAAGCTCTTCCCAGGACAAAATTCACATTAATGCCACTCTATCCAAATCCTGTACTCAGATTCAAGGCTGGAAAGGTTTGATGACAGTATTTCTGTGGGGAGAGCAAGAATTTTCCTGAAACCTGAGCCACATCCATTCCTTCCAGAGCCAATGTGTTTCAGTTTTACTGGGAATTTCAGTGTGGGGGAGATTAGTCAGGTTCCAGCAAGCAGGTTGTTTTTATTATCCAGGTCAGAGTCTAGGGCTTTTAAGGCATGCTGCATTTCAGTCCTGTGCAGAGACAACAGAAATTCTAATTATTTTTAGTCATTTACTCTAAAAACACCCAGCTATTATGGTGTGTGTGCTGTGTCAGACAGCCTGAGGATCATCCCAGGCTGAATAAAATACATTTAATAGGGAGTTTAAATTATAAGTGAGTTTAGGTGGTGCTTCTTAGGGGCTACTTGTACAAAATAACTGTATCAACAGTAATAATAACTAAATCAGTAAGATCTTGTGCCTAATACAAATGTGTTTGAATTTCCCCATCCCTGGAAGTGTTCAAGACCAGGGCTTGGAACAACCTGGGATAGGGGAAGGTGTCCCTGCCAGGGATGGAATGAGATGAACTTTAAGGTCCCTCCAACCCTTGGTTCCATGACTTGAGCAAAGTGTGCAGAACCATAAAAGAGCTGGTTCAGTATTTCCTGAGACATTTATGGGATAGCAGGAAACTGCCTGGCCCTGAAATCTGTTCAAGTACTCCCCTGTCTCCGCCCAGAGCCCCTTACTGACTCGCTAATCCTTTGGTGGCTTGGAAAGGAAGTTTACTCTCTTGCTTTGTGTTCCCCATCACACAGGGAAAAGAACTCTTCCCAGATTTTTATTTTTGTTTTTTGGAAAGCATCTCTGATCCAGCATCCAATTCTGAAGATGCTGGTTTAAAGCATGTAAGCTGAAGGCTGCAGCCTGTGTAGCTGCAGGAGTGCTCCAAGTATTCCAAGTTAAAACACAATTGTTCCAAGAGAGCAAATTCCAGAACCAGAGCTCTGCCCTGTGCTTACATGTGCTTCCCATCATGGGCTCAGCTCTCAGAGCTGCTGCACAGGGGGTAACTATGCCCAAAATATCCTTCCACCTCCATCCCCTACTGGGAAACAACATCAGCACGTGGGTTTGTTCCTGCCTGTGCCAAGGTTGGCAGTTTGAGGAGCCTGGGAATGAGTGGGAGTGAAGGTGGGAGCAGCAGATTGCTGCTCTCCCACGTGTGTGCCTGCATTCCCTTCCTGTCCCAGCCAAATCTCCCCATCCTTTGCCTCAGGGAGCTCTGCTATCTTGCAATAAGGCAAATCCAGACAACTGATCCTCTGGGGAGGCCTGTGAGGCAACACAGTCACATCTCCAGGCCTGGAAAACAGCACAAAAGAGCCCTAAGATTGAACAAAGCTGCCCTGCAGGGCTATCCTGAAAACTGCCCTTCCCACCCCACCTTGCCTGTTCCACCAGGTAATTTGGGCTCTCTGCTTCTTCTAAGAGCAGGCTCCAGCTCAAAATCCCAGAAAACATCCTTTATATCCCTGGTTCTCCAGCCTCTTTGCCACGTTGCCAGCAGCTCTCAGCAGCACCAACCCCATCTACCAAAGAAATTATTTAAAAGCACATTATTAACCCATAATTTAAATTAACAATAATAAAAAAGCTGCACTTTGTGCTTATTTTTGATTAAATCTGAGTGTGTCCTGCTGAGTAATGTGCAGAGGGATTCAATCATTTGGAGGGGCAAAAGGTATTCAACCCTATCAGTCTGCACAATTCCAGCCAATTTTGGGAGACTGTAGATCATGCACCAGAACCACACCAAACACATACAGGACTAGAACACTCCAATTTTTTCTCTCCCAAAACTAAAAAGGTGAGAGTTAAGGAACTTGGCATCTCCAGGCATTGCAGTGTATTTCTTGGACTGCAGAGATGACTGGGGTTTTCAGCTAAAACTCCTGATAAATGGCTGCTCTTAATACCATGCCTGGCTTAGAGCTGAGCTCATCTGGAATGTTTCTCCTTGTCTTTTCCCACACATTTTTAATGCCAAACTAAAGGTTCCAAATTATTTTTCTTTCTAGTGAGCTCTTTGGTTATTAGCATTTGACCAGGAGTGTAAACAACTCTAATTTTATAGATGGATTCTGCAACATTCTCACTTTTCCCCTGGTTTTACACACTCTGTGTACACCTGATGGGGGATTTATTCCAGTAAGGCTGCACAAGCCAATTGGGATGAACATGGAAAAATCAAGCACTGTGACTGCTTTCATCTGCATGAAATTGCCTCAGCTTTATCATTAAATAGTTCATTTCTGCTTTCTCATAAAGCACAGAGAACCAAATCCCTTGAAGTGGACAAAGCACTAGGGATCCTGGTGGACAAGAAGCTGTCCCTGAGCCCTAGGGGACAAGAAGGTTCTGGGGTGCATCAGGAAGAGTATTCCCAGCAGGTCAGAGGGGATCCTGTCCCTCTGGTCAGTCCTGGGAAGCACATCTGGAGTTCTGTGTCCAGTTCTGGGCTCCTCAGGGCAAGAAGCTGCTGGAGCGGATCCAGAGGAGGCAGCAGAGGTGATGATGAGATTGGAGCATCTCTGAGGAGAAAAGGCTGAGGGAGCTGGGGCTCCTCAAGAGGAGACACAGCTGAGAGGAAACCTCTGTAATGTGAATAAATATCCAAAGGGTGGGTGCCAGAGCACAGACCAGGCTCTGCTCCCAGCAATGGGACATGAGGGACAGGCAGAAACTGATGGCCAGGAGCTCCACCTGAACAGGAGGTAGAACTTCTTCCCTGTGCTGTGACCAGAGTGGGTGTGGGGTCTCCCTCACTGGGGATATTCCAGAGCTGTGCTCTGGGATGACCCTGCTGGAGCAGGGAGGTTGGACAAGACCCTCATGTGGTCCCTTCCAACCTGACCCATTCTGAGATTCTGGGCAGTGAAGGAGTCTGGTTACATTCTTAAAAACTTTTCCAGCTTCTCCTTCCCCATTGATGTGTTCCTGCTGCATCACAAGTGCTTTTCAAGGCAGTTCAGTCTTAGCTGCAAAATAGTGATTCCAGTTTTAACTGAATTCTCAAGCCACTGTCCCAAGCAGTAATGAAAAACAAAAGCCTGATGAAGCTGGTTGCACTCTGTCCTTTTAGAAATTCAAGTTAAATCATGGTCAGGCAGCAGGTGAGGGGCACAGTGATCCATGAGTGGGACAGCCATGACACAGTAGCTGAAGGGAATTTTAACTCAGGGAGGCAAAAAATGAGTGATGCTAGCCTGGGCTGAATTTCTGCACTGATTCCACAGGTGTAAGGTAGAGATAGAGCTACTAAAATGTGTCTGATGCCATCTTTGATTCCACCTCAGATCCATCCATCTTCACCACACCGGAAAAATTACATCAATGAAAACCACACCCTTTACCCACAAGCAGGGTTGTCTAACCACCATATTGCTCCTACATGTTCTACTGTCTATTCTAGTATTTATAAAAGGGTGGATCTGAGCTTCTCTGCTCATTCCAGGCTCCCATTCCCAATTTTCCAGGCAGATATAAAGGGTGTCCATGCTGCACAGCACACACAGGGAGGCTGACCTGCCCCAAGGGCACTGCACTATCTTCAGTGTTAGGTGATGGGCCATGGCAAAGCAGTGTAAAGCAGCCAGGTTAGAACCTTCTTCCCCTCCTGGAGAGATGCATTTTGGTCCACCTTGACTTCTAAGAAGCAAAAACAATTGCTCAAATTTCTCATAAACAAATCCCATAAAACAAAATGCTCTCTTATACTCCATTTCACTCCAAATCCCAAAGAACCTTGTGATGTTGGAGGGCAAGTTATTTCTTTTGGCTGGCCTTGCTAGAAAAAAATGGCATGCTTTATTTTCCTCTTTACAGGATTCATATTGTGTTAATAAAGTACTCTTGATTCCCTCTGGCTGACTCTGCAGGAAGACTATTCTTGCAAAGCTTCTAGTCTGGGTTAAAGTAATCTTGCTTAAAACTGCCCATAATTGTTTCAGTCTCTTAAGTTTAATGCTGAGCACTGGAAATTCTGCCAAATTTGAGCCAGGATTGGGTGTTCTGTGCTGGCAGGATAAGCTTACCAAAGGTAAGGAATTCACTAAATGCAGAGGGAATTTGACCTGGCATTTCTTTGAGTCAGCTTCTGTATTTCTGACCTTGCTGTGAAGAGAATGGAGAGACATGAGAAAACCAAACCAGATGAGAGTTGAATGGGAGTGCTCACTATCCCATCAGCCAAGCTCCAGCCCTGGAGCAGTTCCTGGGAGCAGCTCTGCCTCCCCAGGCAGGGCTCTCACCCTGCTCCCCGCATTCCTCGAAGGGCTGGAGACAGGCAGCAGGAAGGTGACACTAGAAACCAGCCTGGGGACAGCCAGACTGGGAAGAGGGGGAGCAGCCCTTCATCCTTGGAGACACTCCCTGGAGGAATGCAGCTCTGGTAAACACAGGATCATCAACAGTTCCACAAGAGAAGGAAATACACTCAAGGAACTTCAGACCTAGAAAGCCAAGCATGGGGGCAGTGCTGATGTCAGTTTTCCTCCAGGGGCATGGATGGGACATCCAGGTGTCCTCAGATCCATCAGGAGATGCTTTCAGTGTCATTCCACACCTTGCAGCTCTGCCTGAGGCTGTTCTGCACTGCAGGAGTCAAGCCAAAACCCCTAAATAACCTTCCAGGGATCTGCTTTCCACTCCCTTTAACCTTCCATTTCCATGCTGTGGTGGGTACATTGGTGTCCTCTAGGTGTGTCTGAGCCTTCAGCACAGCTTAGTTGGTATCAGGTCTTGCTAAGCACATCAGTTATATCAGCCAGGATTTGATTTCTCCCAATCCTCAGTTAATTCAAATGTGAGCTCTGAGAAAACTTTGGGCAACATTTTTTCAGTGTGTGGAGGGACACGCAAAACCAGAGCACCAGAACATTTCATAAGTGTCAATATTACATTTTTTTTGTTCTGATTGTAACAGGTTTTCTTTTAACTTAAGCTAATATTGGAAGAATAAGTCACTTTGGTTTTCCTTGGCATTATTCATGCCCAAGCTGCCTTTTATTCCCATTCAAAAGCCTAGGAGTAATTTGCAGTGCTACCAGCCATGCCTCCAATTATCTCAAGGAGAAAAACCTATTGCCATTTTAAACCAGGAATGATTTGTCAGAATTTTGAAGGGAAAAAAAAAATAAAAATCTTTTTCCCTCGTGGTTTTTACAGCAGGAATCAGGATAACCAAGAGTCCTGGGAGAAACTTCCAGCCCACCTGAAGGGGAACAGAGATTCCCATTTTTCCATCCCACTAATTACTTATTGCTATCCCTGAAAGACCAGAAGAATCCTTGGAAAGGTAATACCTTCATGACAAAGCAGAACAGACTCTTTTGCTGTAAGAACTCAAGCAGCTTATGAACAACTGCACTGGGTCAGCCAAAGGTCTACCTTTCCTGGCCAGTAACACCACATGTAATAAAACTATCAGGGAGAATTACCACATTCCTCATTTAGGTCTGTCCCCTCCAACAACTGTTCCCAACTATTACTTGGCTTTGAAGTTCCCTTCTCCCATTTCAGATCTAAGGCAGGCACTGGGGACCCAAAAGACCATTCTAATTATGATAGTTACTATAATAAAGGATATCACCTTTCCCCACAAACCTTGCATCCTCATTCCTCCATGGGAATGCTTTTCCTTGCACATTGTTGGCCTCACAACACTTGATCTTCAATTTTCAAAGCTGAATATTTATACAGAACAATAAAGTTTCTGATCCTCCAATTACCCTCCACTGAAATGCTTCCATGCATAACAACCACACGTACAAGCAAACACTGGGAGGATCAGGACCTGAGATAAAACATCAGTTGTAATGTGTCTGTGTCCAAACTCATTAAAGATGATAAGAAGCCCGTGGAAATCAATCTTGCTTTATGAGTAATTCTGTATTTGCCCAGGTTATTTTTTCTGGAAGTGATTTTCAAAGAGCTAAAGAGAGCACACACTCAAACGGGAAAAAAAACCACCACAGCAAAGACACCTAAAATAAACCAGCACTGCTATTTAAGCAGTCTGAGAGAATCCATATCAGGTGGGATTACAGAAATAGGCAAGAACTGCAAAACTGATGAGGGTTTTATTTCTCTAAAGAGCTCCCCACTCTTTGTGTCCCTTTTCTGCACAGAACACCCCTCTGTCCCTCTTCTCAGAGCTTGCACCATCATTCATGCCTCCTCTTCTGTACACAGCCCACATCCTTTCTTCCCCTGAGAAGAGTTAAGCACTCTTGTTCCTCCAAAGAACAATTTATTTTTCCTGACAAGGCCTTTTATGCAATTAGCTGGAGAAGCCATAGCCAAAAAGAAAGAATAACACAAGTAAAACCATGCCAAAGAACAGAGTAGGTAGGAACTTGTTGAGTCTATTACCAGACAAAATGTTTAAATCAGTGGTGGGTTCTCATAAATCAAAAGCCATATTTAGCCCTAACTATAACCATGCCTGAGCAGTGTGGAATAGAGAGAAAACACTTTAAAAAATTTTGAAGCTCCTGAAATGAGAAAGGGAGGAAGCAGCAGATGAGACAAGCACAATGCAGGTTCATTTCCCAGACAAAATTTATTTTGCAGGTGAGAATGGAGGTGCCACAGCATTCATGGCTGAGCAGAGCCTGCCAATCACACTGACTTGTGTCTGGTGGTGATTTGGAAACATTACAGAACCATTTGAACCTCGTTAAAACTTGGACATTTATGTGGGGTTTGTGCTGTACAAATATTGAGCCCAGAAGTGCCAGAACTCTTTGCTACAGATCTGAGACAAAAGGATTTGCACTGCAGACCATAAAAGATCATTCTTTTTCAATTACACTTGACAGTCTGAGTTATTGTAAGAGGAATAGGTTTGGAGCAGTAACAGTGAACCAGAGAACATAATGTAATTTGAGAAACAGCACAAAAACCTCATCACATCCTTTTCTTTTTCATCTGGGAGTGCAAGATCGTATCTTTTCACCCCTCCATCCTTGTTCATCCCTTTACTCTTCCACTTGAGCTGCTTTGATTCAGATTTAGGGCTCCCATTCATCCCAATTAGATGGCTTTTCTGTAAAGCTGCTTTCCAAACCCATGCTCTGCTTCCGTTGACAGGATTTCACTGCTTTCCAGAAAAGTAATGGATTTCTCACACACCACAATTTCTAAAGGTCCCTTCTTCAACACCATCCTCCTCAGCACAGAAACCTTGAGCAGTTGTGTTAGAGCATGGCTGTGGTCCAAAGAAGGATCTTTTTACCTGCTGTGGACTCCAGCACTCCTCATGTTCATTTGCAGCAGTGCAAGCACAGCTCTCAGGCAGAGGCTGGGCAAAGGGAGCAGGTCACCCCATGCTCAGCTCCTGCCTGCAGGCTTTGGGCTCCTGAGGCTGGAAGAGCTCCCCAGGCTGCTGCTGGGGTTTGTGGCACAAGGAGGAAGATTCTTCCCAGCCCTGGCTTTTCTTCTCACTTGATTTACTTCTGTCCAGCCACCGAGTCCAGTCCCACCATGCAATTTTATAAACTTCACTTGTTCCTTTAGGCAATTGGTTTTACTAGAACTGCATCCTCCCTAAGAAATCCAGGACAATTTGCTTCTGCTTTTGCTTGCAGTGCTTAACACATTGTCAGTGCTCCCACTGAAGCAATCACACTGAAAATAAGAGTTGCTTCTTCCAGCTCTGGCATTTACACATTTTATGAGACGCTGGAAATGTACCATTGGGTTTGGTTTTTTTTCCCCTTGCAAATGCTGAGACAGTAATAAGTAACAGATTCACAGTGCTCTAACTCAGATCTAGGTGTCTCTGACATGTACCATGTCTTTCAAATATATTACACACTCTAATGCTCCTGTTATCAAGAGCTTAAGCTTTTTACATTCTCCTCTCCCCATCAGCAGAGGAACCAGGGAGGATTCCCACCACAAAGCTCCCCTCCACACTTCCCACAAAACAAAGCAGCCTGCTGGGGCTCCAGTTGGGAGCAACTTCTTGCATCATCTGCAAGTTCACTTTCTTACCCTATTATTACCTCTAATCATCAATACTTCTGTGTTTCTAGAAAGTTACAAAAGGGGAAGGCAGTTAAAAATTTTTAGAACAAATCTTGTTGTGAAGCAAGCTCAAAATCACTCCACAGTGTTTGGGACCTCTTTCTAATTCAAGAGCTGTTCATGGGACACACCTGGTGGGACCCTCTTCAGCTCTAGATGATATGTAGCTTATCTGATGGCACAAAGATATAAGAATTCAAAATTACAAAATGGTTTGGGTAAGAAGAGACTTTGAAGATCATTTAGTCCCACCCCACACCTTCCACTAAACCAGGTTGCTCCAAGCCCCATCCAACCTGGCCTGGGACACTTGCAGGGATGGGAAGCAGCCACAGTTTCTCTGGTTGCTCATTTTATCCTGGTGTTTCCAACTGCAAACCAAAGAATTTAGGTCTAGTTGGATCCAAATTAACATCCTAAGATAAATGCATGAGACAAGCCATTGCAATGGCTCTGAGTAGAACGCTGCCAGAAAGTGAAGGGGGAATGAAAATTGAGATTCATTATGTTTAAAGTGGACTTTTGACCAGGAAGATGAATGGCTGCATTTTTCTGGGCAGATTTACAGACCAAATGAATCCCTGGTTTAACCTCTGAACTCAGAGGATTTCATAAAGGCAGGAATTTGCCTATCGGGGTCATGCATGTGAATTCCCTTTACATTACAAGATTGAAGTTGTGGTCATTTCAACCCAGAAGAGAAAGAGGAAAACCCACAAGAGGGTGGCTAGGGAAATAAGATTTAAGAGTGCTGCTTCCAGACCATCAGACAGCAATGAATATGCTGAAGGAAAAAGCAGATGCCCTGGAAGAATTAGAACATTAAAATGTTTGATACTCTCTGCTCTAAGGTCACTGATGACCATGGAAAATCACACCCTGCACTGCCCTCAACCAGAAAATCCCAGTTAGCCTTGACTGCTTAGTAAATGCCTCACCCTCCTTTCATGGACAGATGGGCATTTTCTTCTCCTCACCTCATTTTTTGGCACAAGCACCTGCTGAAGTTGCTACCAAAAAAAGGTGAGAGGAGCCACATCACCCCAAACAATTGCACCAACTCAGAGAAGGAGAATCACACAGAAAATACAGATTATGAACCAGAAAACCCTTCCCAATTTCAGGATATGGTAGAATTTCTACAGCACTCAGAAATACTCATCATCCACAGCCAAAGGTAAATATCACAGAATGGTTTGGGTTGGAGTGAACCTTAAAAATAATTTCATTCCAACCCTCATCATCTCCAAGAACTGTAAATGGTTTAAAAGTGGAAAAGGGAGTAAAACTACCAAATGTAACATTACTAAGTATTGGAAGCTAGCCCTGATATCATGTTCAGTGGGCTCCCAGCTGATTCTTTACCCACAGTGCATTTGCCTTTTTTTCTTCCCAGCTGGCACTGAAGTAGCAACAGCCTCAATAACAGATTTTGGGAAATTTTTTACTATAACCAGCCTTGTAGCAGCATTTAAGGTTGTGTTTAACATAAAACTGTGCAATTTTCTGGCTGTCTGTAAAACAAGGAACACGAGCTAACATTAAATAATAGTTCATGCAGGGTTTTAAGGCCAAAATCCCATTCTTAATGGATTTTTGAAAACACACTGACAGTGTGTTTTCAACAGCCCTTTGTTGATGCAGGCTGGTTTCTAGGAATGCAGTGACCAAGGATTTGTATCAGTTTGCATACAGAACTTGTAACTGTTGAACAAGTCAGATGAATGATCGTTGTTTCTGTCCTAAATGGTGTTGCATTAATACCAGCAAGAGATCCCAACCCTGCACATGGTGCTACAGAAACAGGACAGATGCTCTGTTCCATGGATCTCAGCTTAAAATTGAGCCTGCAGCTTAACAGCAGCCTAGGAAGGTCCCTTAAGGTACCAGCTGTTTAAAAAAAAAAAATGAAAACATTTTTAGCAATACTGTTGACCTTTCTGAGATCTTTTTTTCTCCAGGGAAATTTAATTTCATTTAGAGGAAACATAACCATGCTGTTTGAAAGTAGCACCAGGGTTTTTTCTGCACTGTCAGAATTTTCTTTGGAACAGAAAAATCTTCCTGATGTTACCAAACAAACACAATATATTCCACCAAGCAACAAAAGGGAAGAAAGTTAAAGGGTCTTATCAGTATAGATGACTTTTGGGCTGAAGTTATTATCTGTATTTTTTAATCACTTTCTGAAAGGTCTGGAAGCTCCTTGAGTTATCCATGAAACCTTCCCACAAAATCACTCATTGCCTCTTTACAGCCTCCATCACCATCAAAATCTATTGGGAATTTAGGAGTGGCAATCCTAACATGGAAATGCAGTCTGGAACTTAGAGATTAAATCCTGAATTAAGCAAAATAACTTTTCTCTTAAAAAAAAATAAAACAAAAAACCCTGAATGTTTAAAGCAGACAGTTGGGCAATGAACATAAAATAATGTAAAATAACATAATAAATAACCATTGCCACAATGGTTTGGGTTAGAAAGAACCTTAAAAGTTCATCCCATTCCACTCCCTGCCATGGGCAGGGATATCTTCCACTATGCCCTGTCCAACCTAGCCTGAGACACTTCCAAGTATAAACACTTTAATCTACATCTCTCAGCTAGGAAGGAATCTGCAGTCCTAGGAATTTCCCCAAGAATTTGCAGGTTGTTGGGCCATATGATAAGAGACATGGATCGCTAACTGTCTTAGTTAATTTACAGGACAAAAAACACTGCTAGAAGAAGCCTTCCCACTATCTAACATCTTTATCAACCAGGTGAAACATGATGAATTTGAATTCCTCTTCCATTTTTGTTTCTCCCACAGGCATATCACGGGCAGGTTTCCTGACTATCCTCCTGAGAAGACAGGTGGTTCCAAAGCAATTTTTATTGAAAAACATCCAGAGCAGGTACTGTCCCTCTTTTAATGAAAAAATTTCGTGATGTTGGAGAAGTATTTGCCACAAAACATATCTGTTTATTTAAGTAGCAATTTTCCCTAACAGTGGCTCTAGTTCTCCAAGAATCTTACATTAAAAGCTTTTTCTTGCAAGTGAAAGAATGGAGTTTTTTCCCAGGGTGTTTCCAGTCAGATACCAAACTCTGTTCCCTTTCAATCTGTGCAGCCACTGAATCACAACTGAAGGTGCTCAGGTGATGGAAAAGAAGTAGAGAACAGCAGCAGGGAAGAGTTTCTTATAAAGGCGGGGCTAAACCTTGATTTACTGCCAAGGCTCATTAAGCAAATTTAACATCCCAGTGGAGGAAGTATCTCAGTTTATCTTGTGTGTGGTAGGGAACTTGGTTGTTTTCCCTGGTAAATCCCTCTCCTGATCTCTCTGGCTAATGGAAGTGGCTGATAATCTCTTCCTCTGATCATCTGAGTGTCATGCAGGGAAAGTGATAAAGCTCAGCTGAAGGCAGTGGTCAACACTCGGAGCCTTTTCCTCCCATCCCGATGAGCCAAGTGGGATAATGAGTCTGTTGGGGGAAAGCAGGAAGCAGGATTTGGCCCCTGAGTGAGCCAGTGTGCTGGGCTAGGAAAACTCAGAGGTCAAAACCCAGATTCTGTGGTACTGCAAGCTCCACCCTTAAGATTGTTGCATGATTTTTCTGACACTAGTATTCTAACACAGGTGTGGTAAAAGAGGATTTTTATAGAATCACAGAATGGTTTGGGTTGGAAGGGAGGTAAAAATCATCCCATTGCAGCCAGCCTGGCACCTTTCAGTAGCCCAGGTTGCCCAGAGCCCCACCCAGGCTGGCCTTGAATGCTTCCAAGGATGGGGAATTATGGATCCAGTCCTCCCTGGGATCACAGGGAGGAGCCTGGGGCACACAGCAGTGTCTGTGTGGTTTGAAGAGATGAAAGAACAGGCTAAGCCCAGCACTAACCATCAGCTAGCTTTGCTAAAAATGCAGCAGAACTGCTGCAAATAGCTGCCTGTGCCCCACTAAAACTGAGTTTGGGGCATGCTCCTGGTTTTAGCCAAGTTCAGGGGCTAAGCCCTGCTGGGCTCTGCTGTTCAGGCAGGCAGAGGGAGGGAGTCCCACAGTGAAATTTTCAGCCTCTAAAGTAGAAACACATGCCAGAGTCCATTAGGCTTTGTTGGCTGCAGGGAGCAGCCAGGAGCAGCAAGTGAGGCTTATTTCTGGAGCAGGGTTTGCTAAATAGCCCTGCTACCACCAAGGATTAACACAGCTCAGAAGAAAACACTACAAGAAATCATTTTGAGCAACACTGGATATGGAGGTAGATTCTGGAGAAATGGATTTAACCTTCCTGTCCTGCTCCCAGCTTTCAATTCCCACCTTCAGCTGTTTTGTTGCCTTTCCTGAGCATCTGTTTTTTTCTTTGCATTAAAAAATGGATTCCAAAAGTCTGGAGAGATTGTTTTACTGCTGGTTTTCCCTGCACCCTGGGAAAAATCAAAAAAACCTTCCTCTATTTTCCTAACAAATTATCACTAACAATTATCTGATTTTCACAAATTTTGGGGCCTGTTTTATCTCCCTTTTTAGCCAGCAGAATGTGTGTCACAGCCTTAAGAGATTCCCACAATGCAGCTGGCCAGAGAAAGTGCAGTGCAATCATGATTTTACCTGAATGTCAGACAAGTAAAACATTTTTTGTTCCACTAAGTCAGCTGCATATTCAAAAATCCCTGAGGCCACTAGGTTTGTTCCACACACTGGGCTACATAGGAAAGGAAATCCTGGTCCCATGGAAGCTAATGGGAATTTTGTCCTTGGTTCCAGGGGGGACAGGAGTTCACCTCTTGTCTGTATGAGCTCCTGTGCAGGGGTTGGTTACTCCCAAATCAAGCTCCATGAAAAAATCAAGACTGAACTGTATTTAAAAAGTGAGCATTTTACGTAAAGACACTTTGGGGAAAATAAAATACAAATTAATCACTTCACGAACCATTGCTGCATTATTATACATTCTATATTTCTTGATCCTTTGACAACCCTGACCTTACTTGACTTTGTAATGTAGCTGGCGTTCTGCACAAACTGCTTCCCTGACATTTTACAAATACCTTCCCAAAAGATGTGCCAAAGATATCCCAATGCAGAGTACTTGGTGCTTCAGTCAGAAAAATAAGAGCTGTCCTTTGAAAAAAAAGCTTTTCTCTACTTACTCTTCAAGTTTAACATTCCAGGACATCAGTGTAATCTCCCTGCATCTGTTCCAGATTTCTATCCCTAATGGTTTTTTATGTTTTGCTCCACAGATAATCATCAGATGTGACAATTTTTAGCTTTGCCCTTATCCTGCTGCCAACAAAATTACGATCTTTTCCTGTAGTTCATTAAGTCTCATCACCATGAAAATAAGCCAAGAGAGTTGCCATTTCACAGGCATTTCCCCCTCTCCCTCTCATTTCCAATATTAAATAACATTAAAAAAAAAAAAAAAACGTGTAAGAGAAGGACTAAAAACCTTAAAATATTCTGAATATTTAAAGTTAACCATTCAGGAGGAGAGAAACTGCACTTCACCTACAAACAGCAATCCACCTTCCCCAAAAAACCACACCAAAAATCCTCCATAAAGAAGAAACATTTCCTAGGTTCTAACAAAACTTCTTTCTGTAGAGTTAATATTCCAAGAGAAAAACTCTTCCCTCCAGGAACAGCAGGCTGTGCCCCTGTTTGTGTTCAAGCTGGTGTTGGAGGCAGGCTCTGAGGCTGCTCCCACCTGCCACAGCTGGAGATGCAGCATTCCCAAACCCACTCTACCCCTGCTTTGCTTTTGTGCCCACAACTCTAACAGGCTAGAAGTTCAAGGTTTTCTTTCAAGGAATAAGGGAAGGGTTGATTCCTGAAGAAGAACATTTACTTTGAGTATCATTTTACCTGAGCCAACACCAAATTTCCTGTGGCTGAGGACAGCAGAACAAGTGATCCTGCTGGCAGCTGGAAGTTTTCTTATGCTTGGCTCATAGAAACCAGCATTAGACATTTTCATTCACAGGCTACACTCTGGTTTAGTGCCCAGTTCCTCCCCCCCTCCAAAAAAAAAACTGATTTGCACTGCAAGATTTCAGAAACATGATTAAACTAATATGGGAACACAAAAGTCAATGTAACTTTTATGGAGCATCAGTTTTAAAGGAAAATGTCTTTTCAGCCTCTGAAGAAAATGTTACTGGAGAAGAATCATCACTGGCACAATAGGAGTCCTAGGAAAGACTAGGAAAAAATACAAAGAGGCTAAAATTCATGTGCTCCTACTGAAACACAGTCTCTTTTTCAGTATTAAGAGTTTGCTAGCTACTTTCTGCATAATTTAAAAAATATAAAACCTAGCAAAGAAAAGGGAGAGTCCAAAACAATTTAGGAAGACATCTACTTCTCTTTCCACTGTGAAGTTTTCTCCAGGGAAAAAAAAAAAAAAAATATATATATATATACACTAAACTGTGGGTGAATTGCCTACTAATCTCAACTAACCTTTGCTTGCCATTCCCTTTCTTTCCTCCTCTTCTGTCAGATTGTTCAGGCATCTCTTTGCAGCTGGAGGTGAAGTGATTCTGTATGAAAGAGCAGAAGCCACTCAAGGTTAGATAGAGGGGCAACTTCCCCCAGCTCCCAGCCCTCTGCAGTCATGGAGCTGCTGGAGCAGAGCTGGAGGAGCTGCAGCAAGGCCAGGCACTGGGACAAGGACACTTGAGCTGCTCAGTGCCATCACAGCAGGTTCATGAGGCAGAAACCCTGCCTCACCCCTCCCAGTAACAAAACCACCAAAGCAGATCACTCTGCTCAGGGTCTGGATGCACTCAAAATGCTGCCTGCAGAATGCAGAGGCTCTGCTGCAAATGGAAACCTTCTGTCAGTCATGTGTGCTTACAGGTATCCTGCTGGATAAAGCCACCCTGAGATGCTGGGATGGTTCTGGTTTCCCTTTGCAGGCAGAGCAGAGCAGAGGTGGAGGGGACAAGGTTGGGTTCCTGGCTGTGTAGAACTGCAGCAAAGGATACACTCAGAGTAGCTCTGTTGGTTTTGGATAGAACAGGCCTGCTGGGACACTAAAACCTATTTTGAACTGCAGTCAATCTGTTAATCTATCCCAGGGAATGAAATGCTTCACTGCTTATCACTGCAAGATGTGACTGAGCAGTGCTGGGTGTTTGAATTACCATATTTAATTAAATGTAAGATACTGAAATGCTTGGGGAGAGCCACTAATGAAACTGGCCTGGCTGCACAGCACAGCCCTTGTCATTGTCCCCTTCCAGCATCCAGTGTTCAGTACATTAAAAGGTATACTTGAGAAAACAAATGTTTTCACTGTTACAGGAAACACATCTTACAGTTGGAAATGTTTTATTTTCTACTCTTTCACAGTACTGCCAGTATTACTGGTCCATTAATAAACTTCAATGGATTTTCTGATTCACACTCATTAGTAAATGATCTTAGAATTCCTCTCAGGGAAACAAAGCTGCCTAGAAATAAGAAAAGCAGAAAAAATTCACTCTCTGCCTTTTTCAGATAATGAAGTATAAATGGGCAGGAACTAAAGATATGGGAATTGATGGAGCTGTAGCCAGTTATCAGCCGCTACTTGCTTGCAGGGATAAAGATGCTGAGCTATGCCTGTGCATCTGTCAAGGTTTGTCACAATATCTCCATCCAATCTCCCTCACTCACTAGAACAATTTCAGTCTTTAGCCATGTATTGAAATTAGACACACCTCGGGGCAACTTTTTAAAATCCATCCCTATAAAAATCAATCTGCCTTACAAACACCAGGACAAATTCACAATCTGGGTCTGAGTCCAGAGGGAAATTTTAAGTTGTGTGTCATTAGAATATTCTGCTTCTGGATGGCTTCAGGAACTGGTCTCACTCCATAAAGCCCTCATGATTTGGGACAGAGAAATCAGCCTTTTCTAATGATAAATTGGGATAGTCAGCAGCTGTGCTGGAGTTTGCAGGGGAGGAATGCCATGAGCACAAAAAGGCTTCTCTGTGATGGTCTGGAATTCTGGAGTGCACCCCCACTGGATGGGGTGGTGTTTGCACCACTTAATTAGTGGCTTGTCTAAATTTTCTTATGTCCTCACTCACAACCAGGATTAAAAACATGAAGGAGATTAATTTTCTCATGTTTGGCCTTGGCTGTTTATTAAATCTTATTTAAAGTACAGAGAGTTCAGCAACACTTCCAGCCACCAGCTAAAAGTGAGCAAAATGGAGATGAGCCCAGCTGCTACAAGGTCTGTTAAAGCTGAACAGTCCAATAGAGAATTAACATCTGTATTATTGATACTTTTGACCCAATAACCAAACTGCTGTGACCCTCAGTGCAGCACTGACTGTCCAACCAGAAACTACTGCCTGAACCCATGGAGAGGAAGGACACCCAAAATCCTCCATCCTGTCCCACACCTATCACTATATTATAAAAACCCCAAATTTAAGACCCTTCACCATGTGAAATCACACACTTCTATTTAACTACACACCCATGGCTTTAACTCCATCACTCAAATTTGGAATCCTTCTCCAAGGCCTCAGGTCAACAGCAGTGTTCTCCAGGGGGTCAGAGCCAGAAAGCACAGAAAGCTCAAAAATCCCAGGTTTCTGGGCTCCAACACTGGATATTGTGTTTTCCCAGTCACATTCCTCCTTGCCTCTTTCAGGTCGCTGAAGAGCTGGCTGGCAAAAAGGAGGCAGTGAAAAAAGAGAAGAGCAAAAAAGAAGAGGCCAAAGGCCAAAAAGCTGGAAAGAAAGTAAGGCAATGAAAGCAGATTGTGAGGCCAGAGGCAGAGCTCAGGTGTGGGCAGAGGCTGTTTAGTGACATTAAACTAGTCACCAAAGCTCCAGGCTCAGGTTCAGAGGACAAATATCACTCAGATACCCACCTCAAAGCTTATGTAGATTTCAAACTAATTTTTAAACCACATCAGCCAGCATTACATAAACCTGTAAATAAAGCCATGCATTTTCAGCCCATGTTCTCAGGGCAGGAACTATTTTTGTTTCAAATGTCAGTAGACACCACTTCATGTACAATATACCCTCTGAATTCTTTGAGATAAAGGGCTGCTTTCACAGAAGATACACTTCCAAATAATTTCAGGAGCAACTTCACAGTGCAAAACACCTGTGAAAGAGAGCAGTGACCAAAGGGCATCTTCAAAAGCAAGTGTGCAACAAAATTTGTCAGCTTTTGCTGAAGCAGCAGCTTTTGTTTCTCATTTACTTCACAATATAAGCAAAAATTGAAACTATATATTTTTTTTTAATAAGGGTCATTAATCTCTTGCTAAATATGTGAAGGAGAAGAGTGAGTTTTCTAGGGCAAAGCTTACTCTTCACTGCAAGTTTTACACAAATTAATTTGAAGGCCTAACCCTAGAACAAATATATTTTAAAAAAATATATATGCTTTTCTTGGACAACATCCATTAATTTGGCCAAAGCTCTCAGAACTTCTAGCCAAGAACCTAAATTACATGAATTTAGGAAGGATCAGTCAATTTAATTGGAAGGTAGGCACCTAAATGTTAACTTGTAAATGAGCATCTTGAAAACACTATTTGGGGGTTTGGGTGGTTTGTTTTTTTTTTTTCCCCTTTGGAAATGAAAATACACAGAGACTGAAGGAACAAATGCATTAATGTTTTTCAGGGTCTTTAAGCCTGATTGCTTAACTTTGCTTGCTGGGAAGGGTTGGGGCTGCTCCTGTGCTAACAGGAGATATTTTTAAGTTCTGCTCTTCAGTCAGTCACTTGTTACTGTGACCAATTTGTTTGGGTGACACTTGTCAGGGCACTGGTGAAGCTCCTAAACCTGGATGGCACCTCACCTATCTGCTTAAAACCCTGACTTTCACAGGATAAAATTTGCTTTTTTTTTTTTTTTGGTTTTGCACATTTCTGAAGATAAGAACCAACAATAGCAAAAATGTGTCTCGATCCCCTCGCAGCCTCTGCAAGGCTGTTTGGAGTTGGGGTGAAATAACAGTGTGGAGCTCTGGGGTTTTATAACTCCATGTCATTCCCATCTCCTCAGCCATCACAAGTCCTGTCAAGTCAAATCCTCAGCCATTATATCAGGTTCTCTATGGTTCATTGAGAAAGAACAAAGGGAACATTCTCTCCAAGGTTACAGAACTGACATGGGGAAAAAAAAGAATATCTTAGACCAGTTGAGAAGTATTTGGAAAAGTTCTAACAGCAGGACTCTTATTAAAATAAGTACAGGCTATAAGTCATAGGGATGCAGGCAGGAAAAAAGCTCTCCTCCCAACTTCAGCTCTTAAAGAAAACAAAAGTTTGATCCCAGAAGGAAATTTAAGTATTTCTGAAAAGCCTGATAGCAATCTTTACAGAGGGTATTTGATATCAAAGTAACTTCACTTTCTTTTCTCTGCAAGGTGCTGATTTGATTTCCCATTAGGCACCTAAAGAAAAAAACAACCCACACCTTCATCCCAAAATCCCTCTTTCCAAAAGCAGAACCAGGGTGGACTGCCTCACCCAGTAACCTGCTGCAGCTTGTGTCACTGAACATGAGCAAGGCTGTGCATCCCTGAATTTCACCCAGAAAAGGCAAAGAGTGAGATCCATTCCTGTGCTTAGTGAAACCTCTTAGGAAAATGTCCATAGGAAACGTGCACAGGGGAGACAATTCAGTTTTCCCTGCTCAGAAATAGATTGAGACTCTTAATTTCCACATTTCTGCTTAAATTCAAACATATATTGCTGGTTCAAGGGGCCTTAACACATTTAAAACAGAACAAGCATGGGCTCAATCCCCTAAAAATCAAAAAATATATTAACTGGTTTCACAGGAAAAGTTATTTTTGTTATGTTGACTCTTAGGTTGTTAATTGAGGCAAGAGAAAACAGAACTGCAACTGTCCTTAAGACACAGGAGAGTGGGCTTGATTAAAATCAATTAAATTGGCACAATGATATCATTGACATCAGTGTATAAAATCACTGAAGCAAGTAACTAAAACAATTCACTGGCTTATTTATAACAATAAAATGTTGATGTGTCCTGTGGTATTGAGAGGCTAAAAATGAATAACCCATTTTTAGGCTGGTTAGGGGGAATTTGTTTGTTGGGTTTTTTAATAGTTGGCACGTTTCCTCTCAGAACATCATGGTTTCATCACTTTCTATAAAATACCATGGAAAAAATGATAGAAGAAGGATTCTGGTTACTGCAAATGATTCAATGATGAACCTCAAAGTGTCACACCCTGTGAAACTGGGAATACATTGCTGGGATTTGAGCTCAAATCCTCCAGCTTTTACCAAAAACAGTTCTTGATGTTCAGTCAAAAACCTCCTAAGTCTCTTTCAAATGCATCTATAGGGTAGAAGTGATAAATGTATTTAGATTTTTCCTGTCCTTCTAGGCCCAAACTGTAATTACTGTAATAATACTTTAATTAAAAACAGATATTTGATAACTGACATAATGGGGCTGCAACTGTACCTGCAGGTAGCAGATATATCCCTAATTACAGCTTATTTAGGGGGGTGTTAATTTTTAATAATCCCAGGAGCTGCACTTTCTATCTTGCTGGTAACAATGGGTTTGCAGGTTTTTAGCAAAATCCTGACCCACCTAATCTCCCTTTATCAACTATTACCTTTCTCACATCTTGAGACTTATGTCTGATAGAAGATGAAGAAACTTTGATAATTTTCTGGGAGGTTTTTCCCTCTGAAATACTGATTCAATGAAATTAAACTGTTTCAGGAATGTGGCAATAGCAGCAGAAGTAACTGAAAAAATGGCATTAAAATTAAATTCTATTTAAATATTGCAAGTCTCCTATCTAAATTACATTTTCAAACAATTCTTGTTTAATTTTGTGACTTAAAAGTGACACCCCACCTCTCATGGAGCACCCTGGGCTAGTGGAAGGTGTTCCTGCCCATGGCAGGGGGTGGAATTAGTTCTTTCAGGCCTTTTCCAACCCATCCCATGATTCTGTGAAACAATGCTGTCAGCAATTCTTCTTTTCACTTTCCTCCCCAATCTAGGCAGTGGATGAAGGCTGGAAAATGAGTCCAAGCAATTTCCTTTCAATACTGGAGGAAGGAAGCTCCCAGTACCAAGGTCAGTAGAAAAAGATAGCAATTCCAGCTGGAATGTTCTCCCAGATCAGCTTCATCAGAGTGTCATTCCTATAAGGTCAAGTATGGAATGTTATAAAAATGAGGATGGTAGATGAAAAAATGGTATTTAGGTAGGGAGTCTCTCAGGACCTCAGGTCTTCCAAGGAATCTGTCAAAACCATTGAGCTAATCATGCAGGAAGGGACATTCTGTGGGTGAAAGTGAACAAACTCAAAGCAAAGTGCTTCAATTCATATTAAAAAGGCATTTTAGGATTTTCTGAGTGCAACAGGAATGACATCAGAATAGCAAATAATTCAAAAGTACAATACTGCAGATCAAGTTTCAGCATCAATGTTTTCATACTCCTGCAACTCTACCTGTCCTGTCTCCACCAAGAGTGAAAACTCTTGGAAAGAGTCCATGGATTCCTTCACAGCATCCACAGCTACTCAAATTATTTTTGATTATAAGTTTGAATAGGAAGAGCATCAAAACTATGAATATATTTGCTTCATGCCAAGTGTGTGAAACTAAAACATAGCCCAGACTTTCAGCAAGGAGCCTGGCTGGTTTTTCACCTGGAGAAAGCACCAAAAAGCAGGGATTTCATTATAAAAACCATGAAAGGGCATTTCATTCTTTTCCAGATCTCTTCTCTCCTCTCCTCTGCTTTTGATACTTCTGTTTATCTCTTCAACACTTGTCTTCAGTGCTCACCCTGAATCACAAGTGAGTTAGGAAATCTTGCACTTGCCTGAAGTGGAAAATTGGGTTATTTTTGCTGTATCTCTGCAGATTCTGCTCTAAAACAATGTGGAAAAATATCGTTTCTGCTCTCCACTCTTCAGAGTTAGTGCCTTGCTAAAATTCCTTGTATGAAAAGTCTCCATTATTCCCTCCTGCTGACAAATTACTGGCATCAGGTTTTCTGCCTGGTTTGAGCTGGCTGGAGAGAAAGAAGTGAACAACTTGCTAAATGTGCATCAGTAGTTTGGCCTGACCTCTGACTTGTAACAATTAGGATTTTCTTACATGTTATAAATCACAGAGCAGCTTTCTGGCTAAAAAGGAGCTTTGCATCCCATCTACTCTCAAATACCACATCAGAACCCTGCTGAAGGCAGCAGGAGCTTTAGATAAGGATCAAATCCATCCCAGCTTCTCAGCTTCTTTCCTTAGCTGGCCAAGGATGAAATGGCACCTGGAACTCAAAACCAGCAAGAGTGGGGCTCTCACCCCAGAGCAGGGAAGGAGCAGAGTGGAAGCAGCAGGAGGGGTTTGCCTTGGAGGAAACCTCAGCACAGCAGTGGGTCTCAGAGTGAGGAATAAAAACACCACAGGGGTCAATAGGTTACTCTGATAGCAATGGAGACTCCCAAATTTCACACCTATCTCGTGTAATAAGCCAGGGGGTTTGCAAGGGGATGGGGGATTTGTCACCCAAACTGTATCTGAACACCAGCACTGCCATTCCCAGCAAGACTCCTGCTTTGAGCCCTGCAAACACAGAACTTTTTGGGGTTATTCACACAGTGTGAGTGCCTCTGTGATTCCCATTTCCCACTTAGACACCCACACACCTCCAGCCCATCCTGCTGGAGCTGACAGCTACTCCCCAGCTCTGAAGGCACATGAGAAGGAGCCTTTTCTGCACAGAGCACAACCAGAAACCCTCAGAGTGGAAAAGCTCTCTTGCAATCTTCAAAGAATTCCTGCAGTTCTGTCTTAGGCACAGGAAGAGTCTATAGCTGTGCAGTTAAACTTCAGGTGGGTTTTTTTTATTTCTCCTTATCTCCTGGTGAACCAGGTCTATTTGACACCACACTTATTTTTAGTAAGCAGCTGTTAATTCCTCCTTGCAG
The DNA here is from genome assembly GCF_903797595.1 of Erithacus rubecula. NCBI lineage: Eukaryota > Metazoa > Chordata > Aves > Passeriformes > Muscicapidae > Erithacus > Erithacus rubecula. Next base: position 1,893,070 of record NC_136659.1, on the reverse strand, counting down.
CACAATCCCCTGCCTCATTCACAAGCACTTTGTGCAGGGCACTCACAAAATATTACCTGGGGGTTGTCCAAAATTATTTTATTTTTAATCTAACCATGGACTCTTTGGTCATCAGAATCAAATCTACAGCAACATCCACCCAGAACAGTGCAAGCAGCCTCTTGTATTTTCAGATTTAGGCTGCTTTCCTCTCAGTAGCAGAATTATGCAGTAAAAAATAGGTCTGAGTTTGGACTTTCTACTGAGAACTTTTTTCCTTATCTTATGTAGATATAGGTCACTTGCTATCAGCTTTTGCACAGAAGCTCAGATTTATTAGTGCAGAAATCTTGAAAACATGATTTAAGCAACAGAGCTTGATTAAGAAATATTTGTATCAGGAGTAATTCAAATAAGTATGTCTAAAGTTTACCTAAATGACAGCTAACCAAACAACAAACATCTTTGTTTTGTCACACCCTCCCAACACTTAATTTTAAGAAAGTGTTTCCATCCAATGAAACTGGTGCTTTATACCTAGCTTACTTAAATATTTTTTTAAATATAGATCAGTTCTGACAAAAAAATCTAAACATTTCACTTACAAAATTTTTCACTCTGTGTTTTTAACTCCTCTACCAAGCTAGAGCTACTGCCTAAACTTCACTGGAATTCATGAAGCCTTTTATCCTCCTAGAACTGTATTCTGGCAGTTTTTCTAGTTGCTAAACTACACTTGCCAAGCTCTAAAACCTTTATTTTAAATGATGTGGTTGGAAACAGCCAGTTGGTGTGACATCTCCTTTCACACAGGAATAGCTAGAGTTTATGTGGGGCAAATGTAAGGCTGAGCCATTCCCTCCCTTTTCCTGGGGTGTATTTTTGCAGTGTGAGGCAGCAATGTGCTATTTCCCCTACTCTATTGATAACAAGTTGATATTTATGACTTGCTCAGTGTCACAGAGGATATTTAAGTTCAAATACTCCATGATGTCTCCAAATTTTCCTTTAAGGTGTGGTGATGCTTTGTATTTTTAACCAGCCTTCAAAAAATTCAGATCCTTTTGCCAGGAGGTTCAAAGTGGCCATTTCAAGAGAAGCTTCATGCTTCAAATAAATATATTGCAATTGTTAGTCACAGGCTGTTCTCTAAAATTCTGGAATATAGGAGTTCCCTACTGGCTTGCAGAGCTGGGATGCTGATTTAGGAGTGGTCTGGGCTGCCTTTGAGCCCTGAGCTGGCTGTGCATATAAAACAATCCCAAAATAAGCATACACTATTTTAGAAAAGGTGACATAAATTTCACTGGCACAGAAATAGCTCCTGGAGCTGGCTGACCCTGCCTGTAACAAAATACCAGACTCTGCTGACCAGCCAGTAAAAACATAACATCCTTAGCCTCCTGACCCCCCTTTAAAATTAACTTTGAAACATTTTGTTGATCTATAAAAGAATAACAGAGCATCTAACACCTATGAGTTATTGATCTCTCTACTAAAATTAGGCACCTCTAACCCAGTGGTTAATATAACACTCAGATATCTCATTGCCAGGTAATATCAGAGTCTGGGGGGACCCTCCCTGGTTTGCCTGCAGTGGGTATTAACCACTAATCAATCTACAAAATGACAACAAACAATTATGAAAAAACAGAATAGAAAAACCTACAGGACCCTCTATGAAAAATAAATATCTAAAGCCTTGTACTCCTGTGAAAACATAGCACTTGCAACCTGTTGACCCAGTCAAGAAAGTGTTTAAAAATTCACATAACTCCTGTGCAATGTCCCTTTCCCCAAGGCTGGAATTCCAGGCTGGAGGAGCAGCCTCATAACTTGGGCAAATCAGCTTTTCCTCCTGAAATATTACATGACATCTGTCATGCCCTCTGATGATCCACAAGTAATTTAAAGAAATTAAATATCTGTACCTTGGAGTTTCTTCCATTACCAAAATATCTCTTGTCCTCCTCCATCCCCACCATTCTCAGTGGTGAAATGAAGGTTACTCACCTGCAAGAACTATTCCTTCTATAAATTGTGTAAATCTACAAATCCTCTGCGTGGAATTGGGCCCTGAAATTTTGTTGGTGGAAAGAAAAAGAGGCCAAGAATTGGATTAACTAAAACTTGGGTGTTAAAACCTTTCTGAACTTGCCTTCAGCAGGCAAGGGGTGCAGGGCAGAATATCTGTACAAAACAGATTCATAGAGGAGCCAAGGTCTTAAAGTGGAAAACTATCAGTTCAAATCATCTGGAAATTGAATTAGCACATACAGCTGGAGATTAGCTGTCATTTAGGAAGATACAATCAGAGCTTGAAAGGCAAGATATGAATTGTCTTCCTTCAAATTAACTCCAGAAGTGTAGGAAAAAAAGAAGTGTTTCCATTAAAATAAGGCACTTTGCTAATAGCAGAGAACTCAGATATGCACCAAGCTCGTCAGACTTCATTTAGTTTTCTTTCTAAAGAGCAAATTGCAGTTTGCCTCAACAAAAATAGTGAGCTGCACCTCAGGATCATTAGGTACTTTATCATAAATAGCTTTTTTTTTCATAATTGGTTTCACAAATTTGCTGTAACTGGGTGTTAGGTTTCCTTATTACCTCTCCTTTGCACAGCACTTCAGAATAGAAGGGCTGGATCAGGTGGGTCTTGTCTGTTTTGGGCTGAACTGCCTTTCAATTTCTGCATCGAGCTTCAAATTCCCCAAAGTGCAGCCTCTGTGTGGCCATGCATCCCCTGTGGGTCACCTGCAGGTTATTGCTCTGTCACACTCCCTGTCCCCTCCCTCTCTCCCACTTCCAGTGCTCAGTGCTGGTTTCATTCCTATCCCATATTTCAGCCTCCTGGGAATTGCTACAAAGGCCAGCTCACCAGGATGCAGCAGCTTTAACTGAGCCATGGGGAGAGCAGGGAAATCTGTGGTTTGAATTAACCCCCTTCCTTTGGTCCCCAAGCCTGTGACACTCATGGAGAGCACATCCTGCAGGGCAGGAGCCATCCCTGTACCTTCTTTATGGAAAAGATTTAAGCCCTGTGCTGTTAAATAGAATAAAATAATGCCCACATCAGGCATGGGACAGGGCTCTTGGAGACTGAGCACACTCCAAATGACAGCCTCACCATCCCATTATCCTCCTGAATCCCAATACCATTTTTTAACCCAAGGTAAAAGAAGAAATCCCTTAACCCCAAGATTTGCAGATCCTAACACAACAGGGCTCTGAACTTGGTAAGGGTCCCTAGAGCCTGCTACTTTCACACAGCTCATCATTTAATGAAAGCTGCCTACAACTACCCTTTCTTTTGCCTCCAGAAGCAGCTAGAGAAACCAACAGCTTCTGTAACTTTTCCCCCTTTTTTCTTTCTTTTGGATAACAGTCTTTTGGGAGAACAGAGATAACAAAGCGGATTTTCTCCAGGATCATGACCCAGAGCTGATCAAAGGAGGGGAACGGGAAGAAGTGGAGGAAGAGATCAGAGTGCAGGTGTGCTTACAATAGCCAGAGGACACTCATCATGTGCATTACCTGTGTGTATTCTCAGCTGTAAGAACTGGCCCTGGCACAGACCTTCCCTCCTTCCAGACTCCCTACTACCCTGTTCTTTGCTTTCACACTTGTTCAGCTGAACAATTGGCTGGGGTGAGGTGGCAGAACAGAAAACTGAGGAAGATTCCACTGTGTTTGTCTCGAGCAGGTCGATGAAGTGATGCAAGAGCAGCTGCTGAAAGTCAAACAGGCTGTGGATGGAGAGATAGGTCCTCGTGGTAAAAAACCTGGGAAAGGTGACAAGGTAAGAGCAAGCTGGGAGAGTTAAGGGGCAGTCTCAGTTCCCTGCCCAGGTACAGTGGTGCTCAGTGCAAACCTCAGGTACAAATATCAAAATGTCCCCCAAAACATTTACTGAATCTCAAGTCAGGAACATCTGAAAATCTCTTCACCTGTAGCTATTTTCAGGGCCTTCTCCATTAGCTCTGGTTCTTTAACTTGTATAAATATTGCTTGGGACAAGTTCAGCTATGCCAGAGATAAATCACTACAAGATATTTCAGATTTTCACCCTCCTGAAATCCTTGGATGCAGTCAAACAGCAAAATGAAGCAATCCCTCTCTTTAGGGTGACTGGTTCAGATTAATAGTTTTCCAACAAAAACAGGGATCTGGAGTTCAGTGAGTTTTCCAGCTGCTGGCTGTTTTCCTCCTAAATAAGGACTAGTTATTATGTTTCAAGACTGTACACCAAAAAAATTCCCTCTGAATGTTTTGATGAAACCTTTCATTTGTCTGTAACACCACATAGATCACACACAGCCAGGTAGTAGTTATGTTACTACATCCTATTGAAGGGTTTGGGAATTTGCAATTAAGCCAAGTTTATTTAGGCATAAAAAATAGGTTAAATCCCCCAAAACACAACACATGTCATGTTCACATCTAGTTTTACAGCATTATCATACAAAGAATTCCACAGCTTGTGGTTCTCTAAAATTCCTTACCAAAGCATTTAAATTAGAGATCATGTCAGTGCAGAATAACTCAAAGCTTACACCCCACCACTCAATCAGCAGATCTACTTAAAACCCTCAGGGCAAATAGCCAAACCTAATCTTGTGCTGTATTTCATTTCTGTAATACCTTTTAGCATGCAGATACTTGCTGTTGCTCTACTTCTACTCAAATTATCTTTAAAAATGCTCTTTCACCTGACAAATGTCCAGGGAAATTCTAATAAGAAAAGTCTGGGGCAGCTCTGAAAGCTGATCCCAACTGGATTCCTAAATCTGCTTCAAAAATAGGGGGGGGGGGGAGTCTTAAGATATACAGACAAAATATTACAACAATCTGCCCCAAGTTTTCATGGGCAGACACATTTAGATCAGCTGGTCAGTGCCCTGCTGCAAAATGTCACACTGGAATTACAGAGCTTCATGTTAGAGGCTGGGTTGGGCTGGTTTTTTTCCTTCAATGTAGTGTTGGAATTAGCTTAGGATGGAGGGAGAGTATTTAACTTCTATTTTCCAAAGTTGTGCCAGTTGCCTGAGAGAATGAGGTGGGAAAAGAAGTACAAATTAGATAATACAAATTTTTTAAAGATTTCATCTTCAAAAACCCCACCCAAGCCAAAACACGTTTTCTTGAGGAATGGGGAACAAAAGGAAAGATGCAGAGTTAGTCAAAACACATCTTCCCTGTGCAAAGCCATTTAAAATGTCCATTCAGCATTGGCAAAGGCTTTTTCCAATTAGTATTTGCATAAATATCTCAGTCATAAACCAAACCAGTGCATACCTGTGCACACAGACTGCAGATCTGCTTTAGGATAACCTGGTCTAGATAATAAGAATAACATGAGCTGGAAAGTTTTGGAAATAGCTCATTAATTTATTGTTCAGAAAAAAAAAAATAAATCTGGTTTTGCAAGCCACATCCAAGGCGCCCCTCAGCTATGCAGCATGAAATAACAGGTGGTTGTTTCAGGTTCTCATTGTAGCCAGGATCATGTCTGGAGTACAATGTGAAACATCCCCCTGCCAAAAAAAAAAAAGGGAATATTCTGCATTCTCAAGAGAATTCAACATTCTTCAGAGGAATCAGACCTTTTCCTGCACTCTGGCAGTGGGCAAGGGGCAATGACGGGGTAATTTCTTTAGGAGAACTTTCACAGGTGGGATTTTGTGTCTAGGCACCATCATCCCAAATTCCTGATGCCACATTTGGCCATTTCCTCTGTTTGAGGGAGGGATTTCTTCTGCTCTCTTTATCAGGTATAGTCCCTACCAGAGGCAGATGTTCTGTGCCTTTCCAAGCCTTAAGATGAGCAATTCACAACTCAGAAAATTTCTGTCAAATCCATATTAAGTACAAGAAATCTGCCTGACCCACAGGAACCAATCTTGAGTTTTAAAGTCCCTTTGTGGGGAATACAGCAAGGACATTTTGGAACTAAAGGGAAATTTCTCCCCTCCAGTCAGTGTTCCAGACATCTCAGGTCTTAGATTTAAGAAAAACATTATATAACAGCTCCATGCCTACCCAGAGCAACTCCTTTATTTCCATAAGTACTTTATCACTGATTCCCAAACCTTCAAATACCACTTACTGCTAAAAGCTGATACTTTAACCTTACCAAGAGCTGCTCTTAAAACTCCTGAAGATAAGAACCCCATTTGCCAGCTTTGTGGAAGAACAAACTTGGGTGAAAAAATTGTTCTTCTCATGACGAGTGGGTCTCCAGAGCAGTAGACTGATCTGGAAATAGCAAAACTAATTAGATTGCACCTAATACTCACAAAACCACACTTCTATCACTGGAGTGACAGATCCTGTGCCTCTTTCCAAGCTGGAAGCAGACTGTCCTACCTTTATGACCAGCTCTGACAGGGGTTAGAGCAGTATCCTCTTTAAGAGACACACTGCTGGACTCTGATTCTTCCTGGTCCAGTGACTGTCACTAGAAAGGGGATGAAGATACAACAGAATAGAGGAATGTGGGTCAGTTCTGCTGTAAGCTGCATTTTCCTTCACTTTGCACAGTCCCCTGCCCAGCCAGGCATCACCAAGATGGGACTGGGAGCACTGGGAAAGGACAGGCTGAGGAAAGGCTGGAGTGAGATGTCCTCTGAGTGAGGAGCATGGCAGTCACTGACCTGGAAGTTACATTTAAGAGCTTATCAGAGGGCTTTCTCCCAAGCCCATTGTGCTGCTTTTCCTGCTCTACTCCCCCAAGGATTTATTTCTGATCCCCACTGCAGGTAAAGCAATGCATTGGAAATGAACACACCCACACATACACAAAGGCATGGCCAGAATTCAGGAGAAAAAAAAACAACCAAAAAAAGAGACACAAAAAACCCAGGAAAGGGGGACATGAGAACCTAAGTATGGAAAAATTGCTTCAAAACAGCTTTGGAGATGCCTTTTTGGTGAAACTGGGCAGAAACAAAGCAAACCACAAATGCCTGTGACAGAAATATTGACAAGAGCAAAGCCAAAGAGGAGGAGGCCAGAAGAGAAGCTGGGTGAGAACTGAGGAAAGGCTGGGTTGGAGGGCTGTGATTCCCAAGCCCTGCTGGATTTGCTGTGACTGTTGCACACAGAACTCTCAGCCAGCTGTGGGATCTGTAACCTCTTTGGATGCTGTGCCTAAATCCAGCAGGGATTGCAGATCAGAGTCCCTCATTCAGCAAGTTCATTAATCAGTGGGAATGTCTTTGTATAAACATTTTTCAGTGCAAGTGTCAGAAGCTGCTTGTTGTACCACTGCCAGAAAAGACTTCTCAACCCAGGCCCAGTGCAAATCTGCACTTGCTCCCATCTTAAGCATCTCACAGAATCCAAGGAATCCACTAAAAATCTGCATCAGCTGCTGCTGGTTTCCCTTACACCACAGGAGCACTCTCCTCTTGTTACTTTACCACAAGGGAACCTACAAGAAACAGGGAGAGGGACTTGTTACAGCAGCACATAGGGACAAGGAGGAAGAGCTTCAAACTGAGAGTAGGTTTGATGGGATATTAGGAAAAAATTCCTCTCTGGGAGGGTGGGCAGGTCCTGGCACAGAGTGCCCAGAGCAGCTGTGTCTGCCCCTGGATCCCTGGCAGTGCCCAAGGCCAGGCTGGATGGGGTTTGGAACAGCCTGGGACAGTGGAAGCTGTCCCTGCCCATGGCATGGATGGAACTGGGTAATCTTCCAAACCATCCATTCCATGATTCCATGAGCCATGGTGGCCATAGCTGCAGCCAGGGCTTGGCAGATCACAGCCAAAGTTTCAACACATCCTCCAGTTTCAACAAATTCCCTCAGAGAGACATTTGGACACCCTCTCCCTGCTGGTGCCATCCCAGCAGCAGGCAGAGCTCTGGGGTTTGGTCTGAAATCATGTTCTTGTCTGCTCCAACTCCTGAGCAGCCCAAAGCACTCTGAGCAAGAGAAGTGGGCACAGGGGACAGCCAGCTCTGTGTCCCTGCCAGCTGCCACCTGAGCAGCTCACTCTGTGGGACTTCCAAAGCAGGAAATCACCCAGCCAAAGGATGGCCACACAGAAGCTCAAGTGACATTCCAGAGAGAGAAGCAAAGAGATTTCCATTCTAAATGACAAGCGTGTTCACATTCATTAAACATTATCATTTTCTAAATAAAAGCCATTCCCAGTAAGACATTTTGGAGGCAAGCCATTGTCTACAATTCATATTTGCCCTTATCACATCTCAGCCTGTGCCAAATTCCCCACAAATGCTGTTGTTAATTAGGAAAACACATTTTTCCTCGGCACAGTTCATTTTTGTTTTGCTCTGGAGTTCCTTTATTGGTGAAGCTGCCTTGAGGACAATACCAGTTGGCCAATAAATTTAACATATGCTTAGTGTCTTTACATAGGTTGAAACGAGCTTTTCTTCCCAGTCAGACCTGAATATATGTAATTTCTGGCTTGTTGGAAGAGAGGTTAAAAAGACAAAACAGGAGGAACAGCAAAAATAAACCAGTGACAGTCTCAATATTTCCACAATTGTTAAAACAGCATGGCATGTGCTTTCTTCTTCCCATTCCTTTTCTTCAAAACAAAATCCCCTCTGGCACATTGGGATGAATATTTGCTGCCAAACTTATTTCTGTAAAGAAACCCAAGGTATAGCTCTCCAAATACAGAGTTGTTTGCTTTATCATAACCCAAAACATAAAAACATCTCCTTTTCCCAGTTAGCTGATCCATATAGTGCTGGGTTTAGGCTGCATTTCCATCTGGATTATCTTTGTGCCATCATAAACAGTAACAGGTGATTGAACCACAGGTTACTTCCATTGTGTCTATGCTTGAAAACCTGAAATTGGTGTATTCCTGAAGGCTGCTGATGTATTCTGTGAAAAAGCCCAGCATTTTCCAGCTAATTGGATAGGATTTTTTTAACTCAACAGCGCTGCCTCCAGAGCTCTGCAGAAGTATTCACTATTATAAAAGAAGCAAAGTAAATGACTGTATTCCCAGGAAAGTGAACATAAACGTTTGGAAAGAATAAGCTGTCTTGTTCAACTAAGCATTTAAGCACGTGCTTAAATTTAAGCTGTTGGAGAAATCCCCTGGTGCACCAAGGTTTCTGTGTAAACAGTTCCACTGGAGCAATCCTGAAGTGCTTTGCAGGACTGGAGTTCAGACACCAGTGGTGGGCACTAACCTGGATTAATGATGCCCTCTCCACACTACTAATTATCCCTGACCATATTTATGGCTCCTGAGCTGTAATTAATGGAGGGGCTTGACAAGCCTAAGTCACATCTTCCTTATTTATGTTTGCCATGAGTTTTTTTTTTTTTTAATGTGTAAAGAAATGAGTCAAAATCTTTCTGTGGTGAAATGGTGGTGAAAATATGAAATGAAAAGGTTGTGTTTTTCTGCCCTCTTCAGCTTCTTCCCTGAGGCATTAGGAAAGAGAAGGATGTCCAGTGGTTAGGAGGGTAGTCAGAGTCTCAGGAGCTTTTTCCCTCAGGGAATCTGCTTATATATTTTACTTCAATATATATGTATTTTTTTTTAAAAGGCAGTCTCTGGAACAGCTACTTGGACCCCACACCCTTTTCCTTCCTGCTTCCTTCTTGAGCAAGGGCCATATCCCCCCTCACCCACAGAACTGGGTTCCAGAAGAAATCATGGAATAAGAATCACACAATTGGAAAAGGTCTCTGAGAGATCATCAAGTCCAACCCTTAACCTGCACTGCCAGGGCCAGCATTAACCATGTTCCCAAGTGCCACTTCCATACAGCTTTTAAATCCCTCCAGGGTTGGAGATTCCAGCACTGCCCTGGGCAGCTGTGCCAATAAAAAATTGTCTAACATCCAACCAAAAGGAAGGAGAGAAGCTTCTTGGAGCAAAATGACCCTGGGATGCTTTCCTATGTAGCAGTGGGAGTGTTTAAGGATGTGATTTTTTTTCCCTTTGGGCTGCATTCAGACACTGAAACATTGGCTGTTCTGGCCCTCATTTGCTTCAGTACATTCAAAAATATTTATCTGTGCTGAAGTCACTAATTGCTGCTTGCTTGTGTGATCCTCAGGGAAGCAGGAGGGCACCGGGGAAGAAAAAGATATCTGAGCTGGAGAGAGATCTGACTCCTGACAGGTAAGGAGAACCTCTCTGCATTAGGTCTCCAATATTCACCTTGGTTTTCCTCATGTTCACCAACAAACACAAATTAAAATCCCCATTCTGCTAGCACACACCAGGACCAGTCCCATCACCTCCAGGCAGGTTAATTCCAGTTTGCAGAGCTCAGCACATGTGCCATTTCAACAGGATGTTGTGCCTCTTTCCCCCCTCTCTGCAGGTGCAGAAGCACCTGGCAGGTTTGTTGACTGTCAGATTTTCCATCCCAGCTGGAGCCTGATAAGGGAAGCTGCAGACAGCCCCTGCACTCCATAAATCCCCCTTCATGGCTGGGCTGTAGTGTACATGTCATAAATCAGTCATGGATCACTAAGAGTCCTGGCAGACCTGACCATTTCTCCTGGACGCTTGCTCTTTGAAGTGCCCTTCTTTTATTTGGAGGATCTGAGAGGATTTCTTCTCCTGCCCTGCCATTTTCAATGACAGTGATGTGTTCCCTGATAATCCAGCCATTTTTCACCTGTGTACACAACAGAGACGTCACCACAGGGACCAGCTGATCCAGGAGCAGGGCTGGAGAGCAGCACAATGACAATCCCAGCCAGTGACATTCACCCCACAAACCCATGTGTGCAAGAACAGCAAGACCTGGACCAAATCATTTGGGTGCTAGCACCACACAATCAGCCAATGATCTCTTTACCTGCTTTAAAACATATTTTTAAAAAAAACCTCCAAGCAAATATTTAAAATCCATGTCTCATGGATTATAACAGAGCAGACATCTCCTACAGAACAGATCCAAAGTCTACTAAGGATGCATATATTCCCTGCTTTTAAAACTGCTCTTGCACATACCTGCTTCTTTATATATAAACTTACCATGCAGCCAGCTGAAAACATGAGCTTTTTAGTAGCTGGCTTTTTATCTGGCATTTTGGCTCCTTGCTTTGCTCTTCCCTGCTGAGCATTTCAGAAATAACCCAGAGAGAGGATGAATAAGATTCAAAATCTCCATTTTGGCCCTGTGAAGGGAGCACAGGGGGCTTCAGTCAACAAAGACTGGCCACATCACACTCCCTTGGAGGAGCCTCAGGACATGCATCATTTAACTGGCACAGTAAAAATAATAAACCAGGAAAAGTAGAAGTTCTGCTCCCACCAGAGCTGCCAGGTTAGTCCCATTCCACCTTCTGCCTGTTTTATGATGCATTCCCAACATAAAACCACTGAGGATGAAAGCAAGAGTCAGAGCAGCAAAATCAACCTTGTTGAAGGTGCATTAAATTTTGGATTTGCTTATTGCTACTCCTACATTAATTGTGCCACTAAGACTGCATAAACATAAAACTCCTCAGCTGAAATGGAAAAAAGGCTGCAGACCTCAAATTATACCTGTAGGTTTATTAGCCAGCTGAAAGGCACTATTAAATATATTTATTGCAGCCAGACCAGGACATCCCAATTAAGATAGGTGAGAAAGACAGAATAATTGAGGAGACAAAATGTGAAATGTGTGCAAAAACACTGAGATATCTTAAAAGATTAAAGTCAATACTGTTTATGCTGTCAATACACTAAGAATTTCTGACAGGTTTATTCAGTTTACATCATCCTGGAAGCAGTGTTGCTCTATAAAACCAAGTGCCAAAAGTGCTATTAAAATTAATACTTAGGATTCCAAAAGAGTGTAGAGAAGATCCACATCAATAGAAAACACACAGATTTAAGTGTTTTCACTCCTTCATTTTTGGGATCTACTTCCAGCCACTAATGGGGGTAGGGAGAAACTTCCATTGGGAAAGTTTTGCCCATTTCATGGAATCCCAGAGTGGTTTGGGTTGGGAGGGACCCTAAAGCTCATCCCATTCCACCCCCTGCCATGAACAGGGATACCTTCCATTGTCCCAGCTTGCTCCAAACCCTGTCCAGCCTGGCCTTGGACATTTCCAGGGATGGGGCAAAACTTGCACTGAATGTTTTTGCCCCAGTCCTCCTGTGGCCAGCCTGATCACAACACTGCAGGGGGTGGGTCTGAGTGAGGCATTCCTGGTGTGTTCCCAGAGAGATGAGGCTGTCTGTTGCCAACACAATGAATTCCAAGAAGAATTAATGAATTAGTACTAATTGGAGAGCTGAGTGAATAGGTACAGTAGTGTTAGGATTGCCATTATTGTGTAATTTAAAAATAATTTCCCAGTAATTGATATTAATGAATGAGTCCATTACACAAGTCATAACTGATCTGGCATCACCTGGAAATGGGTAAATGGAGTCAGCAGGAGAGGGGCACCCAGCACGTGAGGGAGGGACAGAGATTGCTCACTACAGCACAGGGAGCTGTGCTCATTGATTTCTCATCATGGCACTAATCACTGCTACCTCCCAGCCACAAAGGGCATTTGTAAAGCTGGGCAAACACAAGGAACTCTCAGGCTGCCTCAGTTCTGAGAGGACTGAGCTTTTCCTGACCCTTTCTGAGTGATGTCTCTTGCCTGTAGGACCATTGATTCCCTGTTCCAGGAACTTGCAGAGGAAGGATTGCTCATCCAAGTCAAGAATGTGAATCTATCTGACTACATTGGTAAGTACTCCTTTTACAGCAAAGGGGGTGTTTGACCAAACCTCCAGCCATTCCACCTTCACTGACCCCTGTTTCCAGACTTCAAGACTCACTGCACTTTGAATATCTAAAGCCAGGTATGCAAATCAGGCCTGTTTCTGCAGGCTGCTCAGGACCTTTCACTTCTGCTACTGAACCCAGGAGCTGTTTGCAGAGCTGGTGTTTAACTCCAGGCAGCAGCACCTGGAAGCCTTGAATGGTTGTGGATGTTCCAACCACTCTGAGGTTGAACCAGAATATCCTTTAAGGAGCCCTTGGCAGGCAGTGGCAAGACTGCAAGTCTAACAGAGCAGGAGTTATAATTCATGCAGAATATTGGCCAGAGAATAACAAAAATTGTACCTCCAGCTTTTGTTCATTGAGCAGAGAAGACTCAACCCCTTCTCTGCACCCTGACTGCCCACAAACTCTGAGCAGTGCTTTGAGGCATATCTGGCCCTTCATTTGAGTAAGATTGTGTCTCTGCCTGGTTCTGCATTTCAAACTCCTCTTGTCTGGTTTCTGTTACCTGCAACTGCAGCCAGACCTGCTTATGTGTGCTGTACAGAAAAAAAAAAGGAGGTAAAAAACCCCCAAACCCCACATTTTGAGATTTTAGAGGGTCTAACACCACGTCCACAAACATTTGGTGACACACAGTGAAATCACAGGATCATAAGAGCAAAAAAAAACCCCCAAGTACAGATAGCTTCAAAGGCACTGGTTTGAATTTGCAGCTATCCAGAAGCAGCTGTGCTACAAGGCTAAGGCACAAAAGACAAATTCTCTTCTATCACCCCCAAATGCCATGTTTACATCAGCTCCTGGAAGCATCAGTTCAGTCTGCAGAGCCTCTTCCCATTCCTCTGAAGAGTTAACAAGTGTCCCATCCATTTCATGCTCATTGAGCACCATGAAGTAAAGGAATATTTTCATTTTCCCTTTGTTCTCCCAACCTATCAAGGTCACTTTTGTCCAACGAGCATTCCCCACCACAAATGCTTTTAAATCAGCACATCTCCAACAATTTTTTGAAATCCAGAAAAACTCTCTTGAAAGGTCCAAGGACACAATCAAAGCCTGCATCTTCTCAGCCTTCCAGGGCTGCAGCCTGAGGAAGGTCACTTCCAGTTCCTGGGGAAAGGACAAAGAGTGGAACTGTGCTACACAGCCAGTGAAGGCACCGAAATGTCCCCCCTCTATGACAAACTGACATCACTGAACTAATTTTCTTGGTGACCTTATCTAAATTAGTCAGAGAATATCCACTGTGATTTATGTGCAGTTGCAATTAAACCCTTTGATGCCTTCTAATTAAATCTGTGAAGATTAATTCCTATCCCATTCTTTTGATTTCTCCTTAAATAAAAGATAAAACCTGAAATTAATTTTATTCTTCAATGGGGAGGGGGCAGTTGCACCAGGGCTTGTCTGCCTTTTTGCCCCTAGATTATACCCCCACTTTTGCTCCTAACAACTGCTAATTTACCTCTGCTCCAGAGGCCTCTTGCCCTCTGCCTTTTTATCTCCAGTAAAACATAATATATTGTTATTTTTCAATAATAATCACCATAATGACATATAATTTATGCTCAAAATAATCACTGACTGCATCACAACTGGTTTTCCTGCTTGTGGCCCATCCTCCTGTATCTTTGTTCTCCAGCATTTCTTGGATATGGACTTTGACAGGGCAAGCAATGTGATTATAGCTGTGTAACCAGAGCCAAGGCAAGATTAAATTGTTTCAGTTCACATCAGGGATTTTTTCGTTTTCTTGGGTTGTTTTTTTGAAGAAAAGGGGGGAGGAAAAAGAGGTGAACTGCAAAGCAGAGAGCCCCAGTAAATGAGGTGACACACTTCCAACACGTCTAACACAGCAAGGAGCTGAGATGGGACCCAGCCAGGGAAAAGCTTGTTAAAATAGCTTTTCCCCCTGTTTGAAATCCCTCTGAGAGCACATGGTTCACTGGGATTCTAGCCCCGCAAAATCCCAAATCCAGGAATCCTTTGCCAGCAGCGTGATTTATGGCACTGCTAATGATTCTTCTCCACAAAGTTTCTTTAAAAGGTTACTCAAAACCCTCTGCTTTCTGCTGAACAACTTCCCCAGCCTGCTCAGCTTCAATTTTCCTTTGCAGTTCACCTTTCTCAGGGCCACATTCCACCAGAATCTTGCCCAGCTTTAGTCCCTGAGCCTGGGTTTGCTGAGTGTGTGTTACACCCCTGTTCTGTGGCTGCTCCTCAATCCCTGAATTGTGCTTTTTACAGCAACAGTGTCACATTTACTGAGCTCCTGCTTCCTTCTCACAGGGTACTACGACTGTCTGAGTAACACCCTTCGTGAGAAAGGTGCCCAGCCCGTGCCCTCCATCCCAGAAGTCAGACAGCTGGTGTCACTCTATGGAATACTGCCCTTGGGTAAGAGCAAAACTTCTTTTTTTACCTTGGAGTCTTGCTTCCTGCCAGAAACATGCATTTGACTGGCTTTGACAGGGCTTGATTAGTTGTAATCTGCAGCATTTTGCAGTCTAATTGTTTTCCAATGAAGCCTTCAGAGTGAAGGCTGGATCATTTCAGCAGTGCAGAAAGGCAGGGATGCCTCCCCAACCCATCTCTGTTTGCATGGCAACAGTTTGGGAATGGCAGCACATAAAGGGAAACCACTTGGGAAAGATAATAGCTAAAACAAGCTCCAGTGATCAAAATTAATCAAGTTAAGGGAAGGGCTAAGGTTGCAATTTACCTTTTACAAGCTGGCTAATGTTACTCAGTGCTGCACAAGGCAATCGTTGAAGGAATTAGTCTGGATACATTTTGTACATCGTAGAGAACACTTGTAAATGCCCTTGCAGTTTTAATGCCAGGCTTAGCCAATATCTAGCAAGGCTTTGCTGGGTCAGGTTGTTTGCTTTTAATGTAAAATCTGTCCCCTATTTCATTTGAGAATGGCATTATGCCAAGCTCCAGTGATTGCAAGAAGTGCCTGTCTTTGGGGGCCTTTACTCAAAACCTCATTTGTGTCCTTTTCCACTCCTTGGATTTTCCAGCCTCGATGCTTCACTTGCATCCTTTTCCCTTCCTGAGTGGATCCCAGGAGATTTGAACTAGGCATGTCCACCCCCAGGCTGTGTCAGTGTCTGCTCATCCCCTTTAGAGGGCAAAATGGCCAACAGAGCAAAGCTGACAGAACCTCTGCTCTTCCCTCTTTCCAAAGGCAGTGCTCAGGTTATTCTCTCTTCAGCCTGGATGGGGCTCTTCCCACCTGGAACATCCTCAGCTGGCTGGGGTAAGCCCTCAGGAGCTGCCTGAAGGTCTGACTGCAATCAGCTGAGAGAGCTCAGCACTCATCCCTGTCTGCACCATGTATTTCACATATCCCCAGACTCCTCCAAAGCTCTGTTTTGACACCATCTAATCTAGGAAAATCAAGCCCAGAGACACCCCTTAATCAAGAGAACCCATAAATTTTCCACCATTTATACAATTGGCAAAAATTCTAGAGAGAGGAGACCCTGGACTAGTTAGACAAACAAAAGGTATTTCCAAGAGCAGTTTGAAAAATGCCTTTGAGTAACAAAAGATATTACATGAGCTAAAAAAAAAAGGTACAGGAATGGTTTCACCTGTGGGGTGATATGTTATGGATGACATTTCACTTAATTGGTCTCCAAACTAGTTCATCATGAGATAATTGTGTATCACAGAAGTGAAAGTTTTTCTCAAAATAGCCGCCTGATGGCAAGGAAAGCCCCAGCTTTAATGGCATTAAGAAAATTATAAGCAGCTGAAAGGAGAAAGAATAGTAGGAGCTATACTTCATCTTTAACACAGAGGAGTCTGCTGCTCCCCTCCTAATAAATCTTTGTGCAATAGTAATGGATTGCTGTGGAATGACCAAATATTAATAAAGCCTGGGTGGCTGACAACTTCCTACACCCTGCACCGTGCTGGAATAATAGCATTTGTCTCTGTGCTCATTTATTTGGGATGTTAAACCATTAGGACACAGATAACCACCCTGATTGGATTTGTTTTAAATAGCAGCCATCCCCATTAACCCAGAGGGCTTCTCCAGGCTGAGGCAAAGGCTCCCTCTGCAGTTTTGGGGCCAGCTTCACTCCCCCAGTCTGAGAGACCTCCAGATGTAGTGGATGCTCACACAGGTGTTCAAACATGTGAGCACCACCACTATTGACACAGCACATCTTTAGGCATCCAGGCAAAGTGAGCATGGACTCCCATGGGCATGGATAAAACATTTGACATTTCCTGCTACTTCCACCTCTGGATGTTCACCTGTTCCCAGTTCATGTGAGAACTGCAGGGAAGACAAGTTCCATCCCCGTCAGCCACCTAAATCTATCTGTGCTTGTGTTTTCCCAATGTGAGGCTTTCCCAGGTGATGGATCATATTTGTCAGAGCCCAGGATGAATGTACCTGGAGCAGCCATGGAGACAGAGTAGGGAAATGCTGAGCAGTCACTGCTGCAGGCACAGCAAGGGAAGCACAGCAGCCCTGGCACTCACATTTGCTCTAGTCTCAGAATCATTCTTTTAGCTCACATCTGTTTGAAACTGAATTATGCCCATCAGAAGGAACAAATAAGGGTGGATGGGTCTGAGATGTTAAATCTGCTGGGCTATCAGTTCTGGTTATACAGAATTGAACTCAAGAGCACTCGTGCCACAGTAAGGAAACAATTAATTCACATTATCAATTATTTATGGTGAATAAAAAAGGAGGAATCATTCCATTACCTTTATGGCAGATTTAAATGAAAGCAATAATAGTGCCTTATGACTTTTTACAGGTTCCCAGACTGTCCATGAGAATGCTCCTTTGGTGAAATCCCTGTTGCTGGCAGGACCTGCTGGTGTTGGAAAGAAAATGTTGGTCCATGCCATCTGCACAGAAGCAGGAGCCAACCTCTTCAAACTCACTTCTTCCAGCATTGCTGGGAAGTATCCAGGCAGGGATGCCCTGATGATGATGCTTCACATGATTCTCAAGGTGCGGTGTCTTGGGGAATTCTCCACAAAGGTGGTCCAGGTTTTTTGTGAGATAAACAGGGAATTGTAGTTTCTCCATAATAAGGAGCATACACACACCTTGGGCAAAGCTGCTCAGCCCAATTTGGAATTCCTTCCCTGCCTTCAAGTGTTCAGAGCATCAGGAGAAATTTCTCCATGGAAAGAGCTGCCCAGGGAGCAGTGGGTCCCATCCCTGGGGGCATCCATGGAACAGCTGGATGTGGCACTCAGTGCTCTGGGCTGGTTGAAAGGTGATAAGTCAAAGGTTGGACTTAATCTTAGAGGTCTTTTCCAACCCAAATGATTCTGTCAGCCTGTGAAACCACTTGTTGACAGCCAGTGTGTGCAGCTCTGCAGAGGATTTAATGCCCCTGGAGAAATCACTGGGAGCAGCCATATTTTTCACATTAAGATTTATGGGAGCTTTGTGTTACCTTGAATATGAAAAGCAGCGCAGATAAAGAAAATTCTGTTCTCTGTTTATGTGCACATCAGCCAGGAATGCTTGCCATGCAGCATTTAATCAAATGCTAGGCTGGGGGTGGTCAGAAATTTCCTCTCTGGGACTGTTGCTGGACAAGAGCTCTCTCCCCTATATTGCTCTCTATCTACCTATCAGCAAGCTCTTCAAAAAGAAGGAATCCTGGTTCAGGATTACAGGAACAGAAATGTATGAGAAGTCTGAAAATGAAAGCAGGCATATGAACTGTGAAGAACATAGCACAAACCCCCCTCAAAAAAAAAAAAAAAATACACTATCCTGGCAAGGTTCTAAAAGATTCTAAGTCCTCAGGATTTCTGCTCTGGAAGGGAGCTGGTAAACATTTCCAGGCAAAAAAAACCACCATAGGAAAAAACCAAATGTAATATTTTTCCAGTGCCAGTGGTTTACTAAAATTGACTTTGCTGGGGATTTGTCAGCTGTATTTTATGGAATCCAGTCTCAGAGCAGGTTTTGTGACAGGTGCCTCCACTCCCAGAAAAGTCACATTTCAGAGTCAGGAGCAAAGCAATCCCTGAGGAGCCTGGTGCCAAGGGAAGGGTGGCAGTACTGTGATCACAAACAGCTTTGATGCTGTGTCACTGACACTGGGACTGGCACTCCCTGACACCATTTAGAGCCATTATGCTGAGCTAACACTCCCTCTTCTCTGCACATTTCACCTTTCTCCACTTCATTTCTCTGCCCTCATCAGTGGCAGAGCTCAGGTCTGGCTGCAGCGCACACACACTGTCCTTGCCCTCAGAGTTCCTGCTAGAGCACAAGGGAAATGAGGGAAGGCTTTTTACTCCTGGATGAGGTTCCAGCTGAAGAAAGCAAGGGTTTTTTGGTGTACTTGCATATAAATAATATGAGTAATAAGAGGAGCTTGCATAAAATACAAATTTATACACATTATTAAATATGTACACACATATCATGTATATGTGTGCCTACAGGTACATACAAACCCTTACATTTTTCCACATTAATTAAAAACAACTGGAAACACTCTCCAGCCCCTTTCTCAAAATCATGGGGAGCAGTCCAAGCATATTTCTCTCTACTTAAGCTCTTGCAAAAGACAGTGACATTTCAGTGAACCATCCCCATGAGTTACTGGGATGGAGTTACTCACAATCACATGGAACCAGGGCTGTGCAAACCTTGCTTATCAAAAGGTGACTTGTTCCAGCTGCAGCAGCAGCACTGCTTCAAACAGATATTAAGAAAAAAATTCCTCCCTGTAAGGATGATGAGGCCCTGGCAAAGGGTACCTAGAGCAGCTGTGGCTGCCCCTGGACCCCTGTAAGTGTCCCAGGCCAGGTTGGATGTGGCTTTGAGCAACCTGGGACAGTGGAAGGTGTCCCTGCTCATGGCAGGGGGTGGAATGGGATGGGCTTTAAGATCCCTTCCAACCCAAGCCAGGCTATGACCCTATAACACAACCCTGGCCTGTCCTAGCATCATTCAAATTCACTGTGTTCAGTACCGGCAAGAATACAGCAAATACCTTAAAATAATTAATTATTCCTTGTTATTGGGCATTTATGAGACCACAACTGGATTTTTTTGTCCAGTATTGGGCTGCCCTGTTAAACACAGGCCTTGACAAGCAGGTCTAGAGGAGAGCAGTGGAGATAAGGGGGCTGGAGTGGAGACACATCTGGACAAACCCAGTTGTTTCATGCTAAAATGAAGCTGGAGTGAGAGTTTAGCTGCTGTTTTCAGGGGTTCTATGGGATAATGCAAAGAACAGATCAGACTTTGCCCAAGGGTTGCACAGAGATGGAACAAAAAGAAATGGGCACAAGTGGCAACAAGGAAAATTGTTCAGGTATTAAGGAGAAAGTTTTACAAGGAAACTCCTATATCCAGGAATTTACTGCTACCCAAGCTGAAGGAAACACAGGGGTAACACACATTCAAAAGAAATTTCTTGACAATAGAAAACTGACAGTGGTAACTGCCCTCCCCAAAAAGTTCATTTTTCACCATGGTACAAAAATCTGGTTATTTGGATTACTGTAAGACTACACTGGATAGACAAACCATGGAAGTAGTTGGTATCTTGCAGCTGACATTCCATATTTAATATTCCCAGCTTTCAGTCTTAACCTGACCCAGCACAGCACCCCTCATCAGAGGGCCCTGTGTGCAGAGATCACTGAAAATTCCCCACATCTCCATAATCAGACACTTCTGTGCAGGTTTTTTAGAGACAGCAGCTGTTGTCAAGCCAGCTTTGTACTCCAGCTTCCCAGAAGTGCCTTTATGGAAAGTTAGTCAAGCAAAATCCAGACCTTGCACTGCAAGTTGTGAGTGAATGACAGGAAACATGACAGCTCTTTCCCTCTTATCTTCTGATCCACACAACCACTGTTAAACACCAGGATTTGGTAAATAAGGATTAATGGTGCTCTGTGATAAAGGTGAAGCCACCTCACACTTTTGATCACTTATCCTATGTGCAAACAAAAGGGTTTCTGTAATGAAAGGAAACTCTGGAGAGCATAAAATGTCCATTAGGAAACTTTCCTTCCATAACTGAAATGTTGGCTGCTGGCAGTTGTTTCGTGGGAGACGCCCTAAACAAGTGAATAGGACTGGGGAAAAAATGAAACTTTAATTTGTTTCAGATGCAAAAGCCCAATTCTTTTCTTCTCCCCCTCCCCTTTTCAGGGAGGAGACTTGCAGGAGACACAGCAGCCCTGATCCAAGAGAGGCTTGAGTGTTAGTCCAGGCAGGCATTTTAATGTCATTCAGAGGAAATGACTTCTCATACCAGAGCAGGAAAACAGCAACATTTCAATCTGCCTATTCAGAGGAGATGTGAGGGAGATTGATATTGAATAGGAAAACTACTGAAAGAGGCTGCAAACACCAAGTTGAGCACTTGTGTTCTTCATAAAGCCACAGCAAATCCTGCCAGGTCAGCTCTGCTTCAGAAAGAAAAGGGGAGGATCTGTCTCCATTAGAGAAGCACTTCCCAGAAATCCCCCCCAAAACAAAACTCACCCTTCAAGCATGAACCAGAACATGCTGGAATATTTCAATTAAGCCCCATTTCCCAGCCTGAGCTGCCAGCTTGTGCCAAGCAGTTGTTTGGCTCTCCTACATCCCCATAAAATACAGGAACTGTGCAAGGAAGGGCAGTGGAGGATGCATGGAAGCAAAATCAGATCCAGAAAGGAGAGAGGGGACAATGCCCAACTCAGTGACACAAAAATGCAGGTAGTTCATGAGTTTTAGCTGCAGGGCAATAAAAAGGAGGAGCACAAGGCAGCCATGGGGTTAATCACTAGCAGAGGGGGCTCATCCCCTCTGCAGAGCCACAGCAGCACACAGAGAGCACATTGTGCCCAAAGCCACACGTGGGGAAACATCATCAGTGCAGCTAGACCAGGCTGGGAGGTGGGGAGAGAGGTGGCCAGGCAGGGGAGCTGTGTGTGAGGGTGTCAGCAGCTCAGTGTGTGCTGTGCAGGGGCACAGAAATATTGTCCAGAAATATTTCAGAACCATCAGCTCCGGGGGACTCTTATCAGGCTCTTTGGGTCTGCTCTTTAGCAAGTCAGAGGTGACTATACAAGTGTTACACCCAAAAAAAGGGATGTGAGGGAGTTTATTTAGATTAAATGATACAACCCCAGCATTTAGAGGCAAGAGAAATTTGAAGTCTGCCATTAATTTAACTTTTTCCCACTGATTCATATTCATTTGTTTATAACCACTGCTGTGTTGTCCCTTCAGCCAGAGCATTTTTCTGGCAGGTTGAAGAGCTTACCCTAACTCTTCAGAATTCTCTCTGTGTTTAACATTTCCATGCCACACAAGACTCTCCCACTCCAGCTAAAATTTGGGAGCAGCACAGTGAGTGTTTCTTCCAGCACCCAAAACAATTCTGCTCTTGGTGCAGCTCAGCCTGCTGGAATTCTTAAAACCTTGAAGTGTTAAATATCAACAGTGCACAAATATGCAGTTATTTCTGTGAAAAAGCAGCTTGAACTTGTGCTACCCTAAGGTTAAAAATTAAATTTATCTGTTGCAAGCCATTTTCTGCCTCACAAACCAGAAGACAGTGGCATCATCACTGTAGCACAGGAATATTTAGCTAGTGATCGTTCCATTGATAAGGTTAATTGGAGGTTTCAGTGCAGCATTTCTGGGTGTATAAACTACAGAGCACTAAGCAGTTTTCAGCAATACCTTGAGCTTCCAAAAAAACTTGTGCCTTTGGAAAAAAAAAAAAATCCATCAAATCCTTCCATTTGGAGGAGCCTGGTGCAACATGTGCTAGGCAAGAATCAAATTTCTGCATTTTCAAGTGTAACAATTTAACAGTTAAACTCTGGCTCTCAGGTTTGAAAAGTTGAACCCAAGGTTCTCAAAAATGCTGTTTGATCTTTGATGACTGTTGACAGCAGGATGAGAGGGATTTTTTTTCCATGATTTTCCCAAAGAACAAATCTCAGTGTGGTATTAGAAGGGTTAAGGAGCCATCTGCTGGCAGCTCCAACAAATTGTGGAATTGCAGCAAAGCTAATAAAATTTCAATTACAAATTAATTATGTACAGTGCATTTAATTATCCATGGATTCAAACTGTCCATGGATAATTCAAATGGAGCACTTTCACACAGGGGGAGATACAGATCTGCCAACAATTTAAATGAGATGCCAATGGATTCTGGGTGCTGACCTGGATTTACAAGAAGAAACAGCCAGGCCCAAACACAGGGTATTGAATTGGGTTATATTAATGTCTGTTAACACTTGAAAAGTCATTAAATGGTTTGGGTTGAAAGGAGTCTTAAAGCTCATCCATTCCCAGCCCCTTCCACTATCCCAGGCTGCTCCAAGCCCCATCCAACACTTGGACACTTCCAGGGATGGAACAGCCACAGCTTTTCTGGGCAGCAAATACCTGCAGGCCATTTTCTGCATTTAGCTCTTTGCCTCAAGACAGAAAACACAGGGAGTTCCCTCTCTAAGAGCCAAAAGTGAGATTATTCATTAGATTTCCATTTCGAGGGGAAATAAAGGGGGCAAAGAAGATGAAAGGTGTGACAACAATGAGTGTTCTCCTGTAAGAGTTAAAATGAAGGTATAATCTGATTTCAGCCTTCAGGCTGTGCTTGAAGGGGGCTGCTCACCACAGAAACCATCTCCAAGCCAAATGAGGAATATCTGCACCTCCCAGCCTGTGGTGACCCCACCAAGAGGACAAATGAAGACAGAAGCAGTGTTCAACCTTTGCCAATAGCTTCTGTAGCCTCTGTAACCTTCCTCCACCCTTATTTTCCTGTCACATCCCACCGCAGCAGCAGGCACAGGCACTGAACAGGCTCCCCAAGGGAGGTGATATCTTTTCTGATATGTTGTCTTTACTTTTTTAAATCTTTACTACTAACACTAAATATTTGAGCTCCTGCCATCCAGCAAAGGAAAAAGTTCAGGAAGGACACTGACCTGTTGGAGTGAGTCCAGAGGAGGCACCAATCTGATTAGAGGGGTGGAACACCTCTCCTACAAGGAAAGGCTGAGACTATTGGGATTGTTCAGCCTAGAAAAGGGAAGGCCTTGGGGTCACCTTAGAGCCCATTCCAGTGCCTGAAAGGGCTACAAGAAAGATGGAGAGAGACTATTTACAGGGGCCTGCAGGGACAGAACAAGGGGGAATGGGTTTAAACTGACAGAGAGTAGGTTTAGATGGATATTGGGAAGGAATTGTTCCCTATGAGGGTGGGCAGGCCCTGGCACTGGATCCCTGGAAGTGTCCAGGGCCAGGCTGGACAGATCATGGAGCAACCTGGGAGAGTGGAAGGTGTCCCTGCCCTTGGCAGGGGTAGAATGGGATGAGCTTTAAGGTCACTCCAGCCCAAACCATTCCAGGATTCTACAACCCAGCTGCTCTGGACTTGCCATGTTCTAAGACTGACCAGTTGCCATCCATAATAGTGTCACACACTGACACTGCTTCCACTTCATCAGCAGCAGCACAGCAAACAAACTGAGCAGCCCTCAGGACATTCCCTGTCCCCTTGGCCATCCCCAGCCCATTCCTCCTGCACAGACACTCTTGGAAACACAGCCACAAAAATCAGCTGCAGTGCTGTGAGCAGCAATGCTCACAACTCAATTCTCCCTGCCTGGCTGTCAGTCAGACAGGAGATTATGATGGATTTTGTAAGCTGCCTTCTTGGAAGCAGCAGTTTCAACTAGGGGGAATTAAAGTTAAAAAAAAAAAAAAAAAAAAAAGTAAGAAAGGCAGGATAGAGGATGCTGTGCCCCTCTCTCTCTCATTACTGCTGACTCCTTGAGCCATCACTTTTGTTGCTGAGCAAACTCAGAGCCACTGCAAAGTGATTAAAATTTGGCAGCAGAATGTCTAAACCTCTGGAATGGCTCAACCTCTGGCGTTTCTATAGCAATGGGGAAGAGTGCAGGATGTGGAAAAAGCCTGTAGCATTGCTGCCATCCTGCTGTGAACCAGAGCTATCGTGCTCTGACCTTGGAGCAGGAAAACTCAATTTTGGACAATGTTGTCGTCGTCCACCCCCCCCCCCTTTCTAATTTAATTTTTGGGCTCACTGCAAATTAAATGCTGGAGTTTCAACCAGAAGGTTGGCAAATTGTTTTGCTTAATGGTTATTTCCCTCCCTCTCGTGCAACATGCCTGTCTCCCCATCCAGAAAATCAGGGTGGGATCCCAGCCTCAGCCTCAAGCTGCTCTTGGACTGTGATTTTCCATTGAACACCAAATCCAGGCTTCCTTTTGCAGGAACACAACTGAATCTGTGCTGAGGCATTAAAGATAAGTATAGAAGACAAAATGATCCCGTTTGGGGTGGGCTCTTGATGCTCAATTCCTGCTAGAAAGAGTTGGATTTGCCAAGGCGGCTGAGCAGTGCTATCCATGACTGCTGAACATTCCTGGGCATAAAAAATAAGCCAGGCTAATTGAGCTGCTGAAATCTGGATTCAAAAGCACAGTGACAGGCTCTCAGGTATGAACCTGCAGCTGTTTTAATCAACTCCTTGCCTTTTCTCCCCCATTTTCTCCTAGGTGGGCAAGGAACTGCAGCCTTCAGTCGTGTGGATTGGAGACACAGAGAGAATGTTTGCCAGAGGGGCAGCAAAGGGAGAGGATGAGGTGAATTCTTCTTTATTTCAGTGCAGATGATTTCTCCTGTTGCACTACAGCCCACACAAAGGAACAAGTGGATTCCTTAGCTTAGCACATACCACTATGACCAGACCTGCCAAAGCTTGCTTGATAATAGCTTGTCTCACTACCTTTTTTTTTTTTTTTTAGCTTTTAAGAGAGTCTTGTGACTTCTTAAGAGCCCCCAAGAGGTCACATTTCTCTCTTCCACCTATCCTTGCTTCATTTAAAAATAGTCCAGTCACTGCTCATCAGTGCACTGGAAAGTAAAAGAGAAGAATGGAGAATTTCAAAATATGAGGCAAGAAGCTAAAAGTTGAGATGAGCTGAAATTGTTCAGCTCTATTAATTTGAGAAATTGGATGGAGCCAAAGTGAACAATAAAGTAACAAGGATAAATTTCCACTGCAAAAACAAAGAGCCTGTGTTAAAAAGTTACAATTAGAGATTATTTTCTTTGAGCTCCCAGGAGTCCTAATCCCACTGCTTCCATTCCTTCCTCTCCTGTGTGGCTTCCCCATTGGAAAGAAAATTAAAACACTGCCCCATAGTCACAGCAACACCATCACAGTAGGAAGCAATTTGCCCCAGTTCCTGTTGCCTGCAAAATATTTTGCTTTTAGAGTTTTATGTGAAAAATTAAACCTTTTTCCTTGGAGTGTCTGTGGAGTGGTCACAAGCCTGTATTTTGGAAAGGCATCACAAGGCAATCCAACCTTGGCTGGGGCTGTTCCTTCTGCCAGGACTGGGTATGCAGTGATTGATGCTCTTAGTGGTCCCCACAGCAAGAGAGAACCTTTCGCTTGGGTTCAAACCCTGACAGAAAATACAGATGGGGATTACAATTAAGATTAGGGGCCTAAAAAAAGGCCTGGATTACTCCTGACCCTGGCTTGCTTAGCCATCAGTGTGGAAACATTTCTTGTCCTGCCCCCTTCAGTGTCCAGGGTATCACCTCTGCCCCTTCTACCCATCCCAAGACCTTCCCTTGATGGGAGTCAGCTGGCTCATGGCTTGGAATCCCACACATCCCAAATTGTTCACAGCACATCCAACATGTAGAGGACTGAGTGTGAACCAGGCAGAGCTGAGGGGCAGTCTGAGGAACCTCCCTTAGGAGTGCTGGAATTATGGAGAATCATGGAAAGGAGCATTAAACGTCATCTTGTTCCACCTCCTGCCATGGGCAGGGACATCTTTCACTAGACCAGGCTGCCTCAAACCCCATCCTAAAAGATGAGCTAAGCTCAGCCATCAGAAGCTGAAGCAAGTATCAGTCACTGTGCTCATCCCAGGGTGACATTTCTGCCACCAGGACTGAGGGACAGTTCATCCAGAAGCAGAATTGGAGCTGGCTGTGTCACCCTGGCCAGCAGCAGGGTGCCCCAAAGGGGACCCTCAGCCCTGGGGCTAAGGCATGATTAACTCATTATATTGATTCACCAATTGGCACACTTGGAAAAATGCACAGCATTACTATGAAAAGAAAAGGAATGATCCATCAGGTGTCCTGTGTTAACACAAGCTTATTCAGGGAAGAAAAAAAAAAAAAAAGTGCTACTCTACCCCAAAACTTGTGGGAAAGCTTGATTAACAGTAATGACACCACAACAATCTGATTAGGCTTCTCCAGCCAATATTCACTTGAACATTATCAAATACAACCCTCCAATAAAAGGTTTTGCTCAATACTCATCTGTTCTCTAAGTAGTACTTGAATATGTGTTACAAAGTCAAGCAGTGAATTATTGCAAAGAAATGAACCCTGAGCTCCCAGAACCTTTGTTCTCAGAGCCTCAGCAAGTTAGAAAACATAGCAAAAAAATAGGGAGTGTATTTTCACACTTAGAAGTCAGAAAATCATAACTCCAAGAGCTGGGAGGATTCCACACTAGGTTACAATTTTCTACCTGTCAAGGTTCATCAGGTGTGCAGGTCCCTGCAACATTTCTCCTTGAGCTGGAAATAAAGGATTTCCTTCTTTTAACTAGTTGTTTCCTTCCTGCCTTTGAATAACTAGACCAGTAAATTCACTGAGGGTGAAAGGCACTGGCACAAACCCACAAAAACAGAAGCAGAGATCAAGTGCTTACCTGAATTTGAGGAGGTAGAATCTTCCTACTTGTGTTGATATCTCAGCTGCTCATACTAAATACAACCAGCCTGCTGGCTCCCAGAAACCTGGGATTCTAAAGTTTGGTGGATTTGGTTCTGTGCCTGCCCCTTTTTTGTTTTTCTGGAAGGAATAAAGCACTTGAATAAAGCATTGTATATTTTAAATTTTTTAAACAGAAATCAAATCCACCAAATTTGAAAATCCAACATGAAACCACTAAAAAAACACCACCCCAAAATCCTGTTGCAGGCAGCAGGTACAGCTCCAGCTCATTAACTCTGAGCTGTCAGCATCTTTAACAACTCTTTCCTTCTGTGTATTTCCACTGCAGGTGAACTTCAAACGCCTGGCCAAGCTCCTGCCCCAGTTCCTGAGGGCTGTGAAACCCCAGGACAGGGTGCTGCTCCTGGGCACCACCAGGAGGCCCTTTGATGCCAACCTGGGACCTTTCTGCAAAGTTTACCAGAAAATCATTCTCATTCCAAAGCCTGACTACCTCACAAGATTTGGTAAGTATTTCAAGTCCTCCTCGTGGTTTAAATTCCTGCTCATTGGCTAGTTATCCTCAGATCTGCCCTTCAGCTCAAGTCCTGAGCATTTAGGTTAAGTTACAGGCTAATCCAAAGGCCAAATAATAAAAGTGGAAGCTGGGAGAAGAGTTTAAAATACTCTTCACCAGCAATTCATATTTTTCCATGAGTTTAGTGTGCACCAAGCTCAGCCTGGGCTGGTTTTCCCTTCCTGTATGAAGCACAAGATCCTATTGCAGCATACATTTTCTATTTTAAGCTTTTTTTTTTTTTTAACAGAGATTATGAATTTCCAGTCTCCATACTCTAAACAGCACAACTTCTCAGTCTCTCCAAAACCAAACCATGATAGGAGGATTATATTTTCTCTCTCATAAATTCCACTTTTTGTGCTTACAGATCTAGAGTAGAATTGTTCAGGCATCCCTGATTTTGCATATCTGGTCTTACAGTGACAGACCCTCCCAAATTCTGACAAATTCATTGAATTTTCCATGTACTAAGACTCAAAGCTTGTAAGGAAAATAAGTTTTTTTTCTAGCTGTGTAAATTTGCTTAATAAAACAAACTTCCAATGTTTTGAGACTTTAAGCACCCTGAAGTCTGCAATAAACAGCAATAAAAGAAAAGCACATTTGGCTCAGGGACCTTGCCACACTTTGCTCTGTCCACAATGTCACCTTGTTACAAAACTCTTACAAACACAGTGTGCAGTTTCATCCTGCATCCCTCAGAGGCAGCCAGGGTATCCAGGTGATGCACATTTAGGTGAGCCCAAGGCAGAGTTTTGGCTGCCTAGCACATTGTAAATCTCTCCCACATTCCCCAAGTTTCCTGGTGTGGATGGGAAATTGTCAGCAAGCAAGGGAACATGTGTTTCATGTTAGGTTGCAGCTCTGAGAAATTGCTGAGAGATAAGGGGACATGAGCAAAGCCTAGAGAAAGGAGGTGACAGCAGCTGAATTTAGCTGTACTCACTTCTAGGGGTTGAACTGTCACATTCTGGGACTCTCACCACTAACTTGGAGTTCAAAAAAATTAGCAGCTCAAGGGATTTCAACTTCTGCTGACTTGTGATTCAACTTGTATTTTTTGTTGCCCAAAAAAGTTAACTCATGGCATTTTAAAGCAGAATAAACTTGTAGCTTTAATTCTTTGCTGCCCCATTTCAGGCAGTGCCTGGCTTGTTCTTAGGCTCCAGCCTTCCCTGAAGTTCTATGGAAATAGGATCTTCACCTCTCAATCCTGTCACTTTGCAATGCCCATTTGAGAAGGAAAAGAAACTTTATTATTTTTTTGACAGAAAAATAATGGCATAACAATACTTGTAAGCTGCAGTGCACAGCTACCTGTCTGCTGCAGCCTCCCTCTGGTTACAGACCAGAGTATTCCAATCTGTGCTCAGTGGGAACAGTAAATATACAATGGAAATCATTAAACTGGAAGATTCACAACCCCACACTGATTTCTTGCCATTAATCACCCCTTGTGTTACACACCTGCACCAGGAGCTGCAGCACACAATATACAACCCTGCTTGCTCTTGTGTGCATCAATTCCTCTTTTATGAATTAGTGATTCAGCCAATATTTATTGAGTACAAGCAGGATTCAAGTGGGAGACCACAATTTGCTGGAGAAAAAAATGCAGTGCAGAGCTGTCAATAGTTACAGGCTCGAGTCTGGGCTATTGATGTTGCAATCCAAGGAAGAGCAAGGCAGCTTTTGCAGCAGCATCAGCCTCCAGCCAACATCTTCATGCTAAATCTGAGCATTCAAGCACAGCCAGACTCTAAATGTCTCATTCAATAAACTTTTTAACCTCTCATCCATAATCCTCCTAATCTTTTCCAAATATTTCCATATAATGCTTTAAGGCAAAGCCTGAGGAGACAACATCAAAGTTCTCCTAAATTTCTCTAAAACAGATCCTTACTTAACATGAATCAAAAGATTGGTATTATTCCTATATTTTGGAAGCAAAAATTTCAGCCACTTTACAGCCCCAAAGAAAACAACCATGTCACAGAGGTTCACAGCTGAAAGACACAACCAGGTTCACTTTTCAAGTAACAAGCAAAACCCCAATCACAGAAAATTTGCACCTTGCAACACATGCCTGGATAACTGACAGCCTTTGGGACATGCAGTCCCCCCAGCAGCCCTGAGTTCAGCAGGAATAAGCTGTGCTAAGGGTCAGAGAAATAAAAACAGGCTGTTGGTAAAGGTACTTAACTCTGCACATCCAAAAGGGAACACTGGACAGGTTCTGTGTGTGCACACAAGCAGTTCTTTCCATTTTTACACATGTGCCTTTAATGCCTTGCTGAAAAGTACTGAGTGGTGGCCAAAAATTATCAGTAATAATTTTTAGGTCTAAAGACCCCCTGTGCTGCAAATCTGAACATGAAGAAAAACACACACAAAAAAATTTGAATGCTGGTTTTCCTGATCGACAGCCTTCTTTTCCTTGTTTCATTTTCAAAAGAAATAATATTGAAATATGTTTCTCCTGTTTTCCTTGAATTCCTGCCCTTACACTGTGTCTCTTCCATGTCCTGATGCCCAGCACTGTGGAAGCACTACATCCTGCAGGGTGGTGGGACCCTCACCAAGCTGGTGAACCTGAACTGCCTGGCCCAGGTGTCGGATGGCTTCACCCAGGGCCATGTTGTGGAGGTGGTGCACACTGTGCTGACTGAGCTGAGGCTGCTGCAGATGGCCAGGAAGCCCCTGAGGACTGCTGAGTTTGTCACTGCTCTGGCCAGACACGACCCAGTGTACATAGAGGAGGAAGAAGCATTTCATGTGAGTTCTTTTCTCATTCCCTGCCATGTCCAGCCACACTTGATGTAAGGACCTGCTCACTGTGCTGCTCACTCTTTAAATGATGATTTAGGGCCCAACAGCACCAAAACCCATCTTCCCCAATCTGGGGATGTGTCCTTATTTTGGCAGCACAGCTGGCAGTGCTTTGGTGAACCTGCTGCTGCTCATGTTAAGGAGAGCAGCCTCCACATGCATAGATAAAACATACAGGGGGAATTAATTCCATGCATTTGTCCTTTTCCTTCCAGAGCTGAGGTGTTCAGCAAGCCTGGATATATCACCTTGAGAAGGCAAAACACCTGGCCATTCAATGTTCACACAGGGATCAAGATCTAAGCCCTTCTCTTTCATCATTTCAAACAAGAATTTCTTGAAGTTTTCATTTCAAGCTTTAAAATAAAAGAGTTTCTGCCTCAGGCTCCATCCCTCTTCACTTCCTGTCCTCGGGGCTATAAAATCCTGAGGGCAGAACTGAGAGCATTTGAGGTGTATTTTATTCACAGGCACAGAGTGCCCAAAAAGCTGTTGCTGCTCCCTGGCAGTGCCCAAGGCCAGGTTGGAATGGGCTTGGAGCAGCCTGGAACAGTGGAAGGTGTCCCTGACCATGGCAGGGGAGGGAATCTTTAGGTCTCTCCCAGCCCAAACCAGTCTGTGGTTCTGTGATTCTACACGTGCCTCAAATATCCATGGATCTCCTCCAAGACTGATAAATGCTACAAAATCCCTGGCACTGGGCAGAGAGCCCTGCTGTGCCCCAAGGAGCTGCAGGCAGCCCACACCAGGGGCTCCAAGTGAGGTAAGGCCTCTGTACTGCTCCAGGAGACCCCAGAAGAGCTTTCTCCATCTCATAACCCCCACAATTTCTACTGTTTATAACCACCCCCCTTTTCCTGGCTAAAGTATTTCCTTGTCCTGATGCTTGATTCCCCCAGCACCTCCCACCACAAACAGGATTCTCACAGCTTTCTCCAAGGCTTCTTCCACTGCTGTCCTAATGATAGTGCATATTTCTCAATTTCCATTTAGAGCCATTTGGCTCACTCAACACAGGCAGTATTTGTGATATTTGGCATATTACTCTTTTTTTTTTTTTTTTCTTCATGCTTCCTCACTAAACCAATATCTCTCCTCAGGGAAATGGTAATGGTTCAGTGTTACAGCAAAGGGAAAAAAAAATACTCCATCATTCCCAGCTCCAAGTAGTAATCCATTTGTACCCTGAAACATGAGAGCAAGTATTTAGTGTGAGTTTAACTTGAAAATATTATCCCAGTCACTCTAAAATGTGCCTGTTTTGTACAGCACAAAGTGCCCAGGCAGCTCTTCATTTGGAACACAGCTCAAATGATCCTGTCCTCAGCATCCCATGGCAATCATCTCCTTGCATTAATTACAGCCCTTAAGAAAGTATTTCCTTTTATCTGTTGGAATTTTGTTTCCCTTGCATGTCATGGAGCTTTGCTGCAGCACCTGTGATATGGCACAGGGGAAGAGGATTGTCAAAATAGCCTTGTACATTAATTAACTCCAGCAGCCCCCATTTCTCCTCACACAGAAGCTCCTTTTCCCAAGCCTCTAACCATTGCAATTTCTGGACCTTTCCTCTTGCTTTGCTTTGTCCCTTGTGGAAGGGAGGCAGCTAAAACACTGTTCAAAGTGGAGATTAGCCTTGTGATGAATCTTTGATTTTTCTTCCCTGAAAGCATGAATCTCCCAGTCTGACATTTATATTCTGCCAGTGTTCCAAAATGAATATAAATAATGCAAAAATTTGTGACAATGGGATTTCTCCCTTCCAGTTACTCAAATTTCTGCCCCAATTACACATTCACATTTTTTGAAATTATGAATTAGTGCACCAGAGTGGTTGATACAAATCCTTACACAGAAAGGATTTCTGGAGAGGCAAAGCCAGCTAACCACACCAGTTCTGCCTGGTACTGACTGGACCAAAATCATGGAATGGTTTGGATTGGAAGGACCTTAAATCTCACCTAATCCACCCCATTCCTTGAGCAGGCACACCTTCCACTGGATCAGGTTGCTCCAACCCCATCCAACCCAGCCTTGAGCACTTCCAGGGATATGGCAGCCACAGAAATACCTAAGAAAACCCATTCCAAAGCCTGTGGACATCATTCCTCCAAAAACCAAATATTTTAACTCTGATCAGTCACTGCTGCCAGGAACTTCCATCCCCAGTTCAGATGCTGGTGACAAATGGACTTTTATTTTAGCTGTGTCTGAGGAGCTGACTTCATTCATCTCACAGAACAATTACACCAGTTAAAGAGACAAAGTTACTGCTGTGTACTGAAATATTTGCACAAAGAATTGGGAAGAGAATGGAAAGAGACATCCCAGGTCTCTTGGCTTCCCCTGCCAAATGCCTCTGAGTCCTTTGCCAGTGAGCCAGAGCTGGCAGGGAGATGATCACCCCACCAAACAGTTCTTTCCACCCCACCAAGCTCTTGGCAAAGTTTTCCTACTCTCTCCACCTCCCACTTAAGGTCTGGAAGGTGTTACACCCAGGACATGAAACTGAGGGGAAAATAAAATCTCTGTGGCCTCGTGGAGTCTCATCCAGGGCCAGAGACATCACTGGGCTCTCCTGGCTTCCCTCAGCCACTTCCATGGAAGGCAGTTCCTGCTGGAGCCCAGATCACCATCACCACCTCATCCCTCTCATGGGAAGGAAGCAGTAACACATCCCAGCTCTGTTGCTCTCCCAAAACCAGGAATAGTTTGGCCTGGGACTAAGGCAGCAAAATTCAAATTCACTGAGAGCCATGGGGTTCCTGCCATGACCACCCATGTGGGCACACAGGAGGATGTTTTATCAGTGAGGTCAGGGTTTTTGGAGGAGAGGTGCTCAGCTAATTCAGATAATTAAAGCAGAACTGCAGTGTCCAGCAGCCAGCTGGATGCTTGACCCCTGCCAGCCACCTGCTGACAGTATTTTCTGCAGGGTGCCTGTCATCATCTGCCTTTCCTGAGGCTCAGAAGCAGCTCTTGAAAAGATGACACCAAGGAGGAACATCTGGGGTCAGAGAGGAACATGCTGAGTTTTCCTTCCCTATACCTCTTCTCCCAGCTTCTCTTCCTGTAACACACACTGGACAACTGGACAAGGCAAATTCTTCAGGGATGCCTGAACAGGCTCAGGCTGGAAGCAAGATTTGGGATGGATAGATGGACAAGGCAGACTTTGCAGGATGCCATGTTGAGAGGGAGGTTGGAGATAGCATGTACAGAGATGTGGCATTAAATAGCAGCCCATGGTCAAGGAGGAAGGCATTTAATCCATCATGGGCAATGCCTGCTGGAATTTGATTCTCTGGTTTAGGCAAGACTGTGCTGAGAAAGGTTCTTGCACATCCAGGGAAGGAGTAATTCTTTACTCCTTGAAAGCCTCCCCTTCTCCTTCACTTCCCATCATTCTCACACAGCCTGGAGCTGCCTCCCTGACACCACAGCTCAGGAGCTGGGCAAGCCTGCAGAGCAGCTCCAGCAGAATCATTTACAAGTCACAGGCCTGTGAACAGGCATCTGAAAGCAATAAACAGGTTCTTAATGTTCGGGGTTTGTTTTGCTTCCTAAGCTCCCTCATGGAAATCAAAGCTGTCTGGATCGATTTGCAGAGGCACGAGAAGGGGATGATTTGTCTGTTGCCAAGTCTGGAGCAGAGGGAGCTCTGACAAGAGCTATATTCTCTGGAAATAGGGTTGATGGTGGAATTCAACATTTCCATAACTATAGCAACACAAATGGCCCAGCTAAGTATTGCTGTTAATGAGACTCAGCTCCATCAATTGCTGCACTTCTTGGTATAATAATGTTCTCAAGAGATCTGAGGGTTTCATTTTGGCTTCTCCACCAGCCAGCCTGGATTTTAAGAGGTTTGAGTTTTTAAAAGAATGCTCCATTATAGTAGTAACATGTTTAAGTGGTCTGTCTTGCCTTGTTTTTTTGGTTTTTTTTTTAGTTTTACTAAAACATACAAATGCTTTTTGATTCTCCAGGCCTGGTATGCCAAAACCCCGCTGGGGAAAGCATGGATTGCAACGATGGCAGCAAGAAATGCAGAAAAAGCAAAGAAGAAAGGGAAGAAAGGGAAGAAAGGAAAAGAGAAAAAGTAACTTCCCTGAGGATTTTTCACCTGGCCCTACCTGATCACAACTCTACTTCACATGGCAGATTGATGCTCCTCCAGTTATAGGTATTCCAGGGAAGAGAATTTCTCCCCAAATTAATTTTTAAAGTTTAAAAAAAAAAAAAATCAGATGAGATGTAACATGTAGCTCTCAGAGGATAAAGAGTTAATGAGCACTGACTTGCTCAAGAATTATTTATTCTAAGAGATTTTAGGGGGCAGAAGGGTTCATTACTCAGTCCTGTAACATGCCATCAACTTTTAGGCCATACTCATTTATTTCAGCAAGTAACTCTCCTTAAAAATTGATGTCACTTTAATGTCTTTCATTACTTTAACACCCTATATGCTTTATAAAACTAACTGCTTTATATATCTGTGGGTCTAAAGTGTTACAGTCCTCAATAAAACCATTACAGCTATAAAGACTGCTTTTTAATTGGGATGGATTAGCAGGCATTTTGTGCAATCCAACACAAGCTGAATATTTACACAGCTGCAGGAGGAGCAGCACTGGTACCTTTTGAAGCCTTAGCATGGACAAATTCATATATGTGGGAGTCAGCAGAAAAAAGCAAAGCAGCTAGTGCTAATTTGGGTGGATGTCCACCAAAATCTGTTTTGAATCTATTTTGCCATAAAAAATAATGCCTAATTAGCATGTTTGCACAAACAGCAGTGTGTTTGTTGCTTAATGCATCTTGTTTGCTCACAAATCAGCAATTTTGAGGGCAAAGGATTTACAAGGAGTGCTTAAAATGCTCTAAAGCTTTGGGACATCCTACAAGACACTGATGGAACCACCTTCATTTCAGGCACAGATTCATATTCACCAAGGTCTTGTATAAGAGCCACAAACACCTGGTTTTCCCTCTGATCACAGAATTCCTGTGTGGACCTGACAACAGGTAACTGGAAGTACACAGCCCACCATCCCCAGGGAGCTGAGGAATCTCCCTGTGCCTATACCAACAGCCTGGGAGGTACAAGCTGGCCAGCACTGCTGGAGGAAGCTGCTGGGAAAGGGATGGTGTTTCCTAAGAGGAAACCAAATGGAAAAAAGCACTCCTGGGATCAGGAATGCCTGAGAAATAAAGGGCTGGGAAGATTCCTGGGTGTAACTTTAACTGCACAGAAAATTGTTCAAGCAGTTGCATCACTGTGCACAGTGGAGGGAACTGGATGGGTCTGGCTATTAAAGGGAATTTTCTCCCTGGAGCCTATCCCAGCACATAGAATTTGGGATTTTTATGGTCCTTTCTAGCTATATTTTACTGTCTAGTACAGGGCTCCCCATGATTTCACCCTTCCAACCTCAAGGCTGCATCTCCAGCCCTGCCAAGAAGATCCAAGCAGTAAGAGAGGAAATTCTTGTTACATCTCACCTGTGCAACCCCTCAGGACATTTCTGATGGACACCAGCCCTTCCCCCAGCTCTCCCAGCAGAAATCCAGCTGCTGGAATCTCCACATGATCCACACAGGAGCTGTTAGCCCCTGGGTTCAACCCACTGCAACAGCACAGCTACAACCATCAGCTTTCCATCCCTTATCCTTTAGCTCCCCAAACTCAGCAGCACACCCCAGTTTTATCACATAAAGTACTTCTAACTTCATCCTTGGGGAGAAAAGCCAGGCTCTCCAAAGAGGTGACAGGGTTTGTGCTTCAAACCCCCTCATCTCTGCTCTCATCTGCAAGGAAACTAATTTGGATAATTCTGCCCTCAATCTTGCCGACAGCAGAGCCCTCCTCCCCACAACAGGTCTGACAGCACGGCCTGATGTGATGAAAGGACCACATTTCAGGAGGATGTAAGCAAGCCCATTAACTCATATTTCAGCAGCTTCACTGCAATCTCCAGAGCAAAGGAAAAGCAGCTGACTGGCAACATCCATCTCCAGGGCACAGCGCCGAGCCCATGCAGGGAGGGTGCTGAACTTGCACAAACCTACAGGTTCTGCCCAATATTCACCAGCTCATGGGGGAAAAAAACCTGGGGATTTATCCTTTAGGTGTAGCTGCTTGCATTTATTTCTTTCTGTGAAGCCACAGCTGGTTTAACTACAAACAGCTCTGTGGGTGCAGGAGGTGACAAAGCAGTGGTGAGGTGTCCCAGGCCAGGTTGGACAGGGCTGGGAGCAACATGGGATAATGGAAGGTGCCCATGGCACAGGGTGGAACTGGATGAGATTTAGGATCCCTTCAAGCCAAGCCAACCCATAAAGCAAAAAACTCATCCCTGTGGGGCTGCCAAGTCTCCTCAGGAGAGGCTTCTCATGGGGATGGGGAGGGAAGAACGAGGAGCAATTTTAATGCTGTTTATTATTACAGAGAGTGCAGCTGTTTGAAAAATGAATGAAGCAGCTGCATCAAGCAGAGGCAGCATACACAGTAATTTCAGTGTCAGTGGCTGAGTTATTCAGTGAAGTGGCCCTGGTTGGGTCTCCAACATCCTTCCCACTGGGAGGTTTTCACAGGAACCTCCAGAAATACTCCTCCAACATCCCCATCCAGAGATCTTTCATGGATAGAGGTAAGAAGGTTGTGGCTATGCTAAGCCCAGCACAACTGCACTCTGCTTTCCAGCCACAGCATTCCCAGAATCTGATGGAGGAGGGAAATCCTGCCTCCACCCAGCCAAAGGTGAGCTTTGAGGGACAGCAAAGAGGGGCCAGGCTGCTCTGCCTCTTGGTGTGGAGGCAATCCAGCAGCAGCAAAGTTGGGAGAAGAAGCTGTCATGCTCATTTATATATGTAAGTGATCTAGAGAATTATCAGCTAAATTATTTAAATGTCCCATTACTATTAAATTACTGGGCATTCATTGTAAGAACAGTCATAATACAGTAACTAATTTGGTATTAATGTGAATGTCAGCGTTTCATTGCAGTTATTTTGTACTTCATCATCAGATAATTTACCAATAAATTAATTGGCTTAATTGCTTCCTGCAAACCCAGGAGAACTACATATGACATGACTTTTATAGAAGTCTTCATGCTTACTCCCCCATCCTCCAATTTTAACCACTCCAAGCAGGAACCCCTCTTTGGAACACCTGGAAGGGGGAGCAGAAGACAAAGTCTTGGCATTTCCCTGCCCTGTGGATTTTAATGTGCTTTAGGTACAGCTCTATCCTTGGAGTAGGACAGGACCCACTTCCAGAGAGCAGGGTTAGATGGGATATTGGAAAGGAATTGTTCCCTGGGAGGGTTGGCAGCCCTGCAATGGAATTCCCAGAGAAGCTGTGGCTGCCCCTGGAAGTGTCCAAGGCCAGACTGGACAGGGCTTGGAGCAGCCTGGGATAGTGGGAAGTCTCCCTGCCCATGGAAATAGATGAACATGAGCTATTCTGCCTCCTCAGATGCACCAATCCTGAGATGGGATTATTGGGATTGCCCCTGCCTGCCCAAAAGCCACCTGCTCCAGCACTGGGATTTTCACCAGCAGCACAAAAACTGTCTGGCAACCACAGTGAGTGTCCCAGGGCTCCCACCCTCTTATCCCCAAGAGCTCAAAAGTTTTCTGCTGTTTGCTTCTCCAGAAGATGGGGGGAAAGACTCCATCGACAGCACAGTGGGGAAGGACAGCTCTTTCCGACATTTCTCTGCAAAACCCCCCAAATCCGGTAACACAAAGTGAAGCTGACTGTTCTATTAACTCCCATCCTGCATCAGCAATTTTCTAAAGTGTGGAAACATTATAATTGACTTTTCTGCTAGTAGCAAAATGTCATTTTTCCTTAATACTCCCCAAGTCAGTAACGCATTTCAAAAGCCTCCGACGCCACTACCACAACAGGACTTACAAATTAGCACATTTTTAGCTTTTCATTAAACACAATACCGAAAAAAAAAAGGAGGAAAAAAAGAAGAAGAAGGGGGGAAAAAAGGAAAAGTCTTCCT
Organism: Erithacus rubecula; assembly: GCF_903797595.1. Taxonomy (NCBI): domain Eukaryota; kingdom Metazoa; phylum Chordata; class Aves; order Passeriformes; family Muscicapidae; genus Erithacus; species Erithacus rubecula. Next base: position 1,854,173 of record NC_136659.1, on the reverse strand, counting down.
GTATTAGGGTTTCTCTCCTCATTATTGAAAGTACTGCGACTTTGGAACTTCTCGCAGCAAATTATAATGCACTCAGCCTGGGGCCATTGTAAATCAGGGCTTCAAAAAAGGTGTCATGTAGTCGGGCCCTCTTCAAGCACTGAAAATATCGGAGTCTATTTGAAAACGCCTTCTGTAGTCTCTCACTAGCCTTGCAAATCAGCGCAGCACTGGGTAGAGCTGCCTTTTATTTTATTTTTTTTTGCCTCGTGGCATCAAGCCATTTCTATTCCGACCAGAAAAAGAGGATTATTTCGTGCTGGGATTTCAAATAATAAAAAAAATTAAAAACCCCCTACACCTAAGATAACAAGCTGCATAAAATCCCCAAATCATTTGGGGTTCTTGTTAGGGTTTGGACAGCACCTGTGGGGCTGTTACAGCCCTGGGCTGAAATCCTTTTTCTTGGCACAGCAGGGATGTGCCAGCAAGGAGAGAACCACATCCCACCCCAACCCCAAAAACTTGGGGCTGCCAGGCTCTGCACCCACCTGCTCTGAAAAGGCAAAGCATGGAAATGTCAGCTCCACATCCATTCCAACTTTTCCCAATTAGGAAAATTCCTTATGCCATCCCTGATCTCCTCTACGCCTCTCCAGACAGAACTACACAGCTTCCTACAGGCTGGATTCTCCTCTCCTGACAAGTTTTGGTGCTTCAAGTTGCTCAAATTAGCAAGAAAATCATAATTAATGATGCAACTGAATGCAAAGGAAGAGAGAAGCCCCAAATGAAGCTGTTCCTTTCCCAGGAGGGAAACTCCAAACCAGCATTTCATAACATCCTTTTCCAGTTTCCTTTAGGATTTACCCTGCTCCAGTTTTCTCAACTGGGAAAAGACAACCAGGATTCATGGAAACATGGGAAGGGGTGAAGGGAGCCACGGCAGCACAAAACAAGGAAAATCAAGCCACAAACACCAGAAGTTTATGTCCAAAAAGGAGACAGAGGAGTCCCATTACTTTATTAGAATAAAGGGAGAGGCCATGGGGTATTCCCCTGGGATCTCTCAAACTTTGGGGGGACTCACCTCCCTTTTTATCCCGATTTCCTGCATTTCCTTTCTCTTTCCCCTTGAGCTGAAGTACTTGAGAGGCACAGACTTCCCACAGTGCCTGACACCCGAGATTCCCCTCTAATGTATAACCCTCCCTTTTCACTTTTAATTCTTATAGAATTCACAGTTTTTCCCCATTACTTCTTCCATCTTTCATATCCAATTCCATTTATCAGCAAACCTACAGTTTGCTTGTAAAGGCAAATATCTTTTTCCATTCATCACTCAGTGGAATCCATCCCATTGTTTCTTTTATCTCTCAGTGCTGGTTTTATCTACCAGCAGACCCACAGCTCGTTCGTAAAGACAAATCCATCATTCCTCTCAACAGCAAACAAGGAATTGGAGCAAGGAGAGCCTAGAGAAGAGATCCAAGTCCAGCAACATGGAAAAGCAAACTTAAGGAACTCACCTTCTTGTCCTGGAAAGGCTTCTGCATGGATATAGCTGGGCTATGGTTAGCAGGAAGGAAAAGAATTTCCAGTGCTGCTTTGGCCACCAGAAACCACCAAAAAAACCCCCACCAAAAGGCCAAGGAATTCTGGATCCAAGGCTTTTATCCACTCAGTGGATCAGATGCAAATGCGAAACCCAAATCTCCTGCTGCCCTGACAGGATGGGCATTCCCACCCCAGGCACTGCATTATTTGTAGGATTCTGTGGAGCAAGGAGAAGCCACCGTGCCTGCCCACCAACAAAGGGGATTTGGGATTTCTGAGTAAAAATAACTCAAGCTCAAGCTCTGGGAATCAAAAACCAAAAAGTTAAAGGAAAAAATAATTTAAAAAAAAATTAAAAAAAAAAAAGGAGGGGGGAAATGGAGTGAAATGAGGGGGGGGGGAACCCACCAATAAATACTATTTGGACAGCAGGGGAAGTTGTCAGCTAATAAGACTGGACTAGGCATGGTGGGAAATGGATTTGTAGAGCTTTTAGGGCTCTAGCCCCAGTGAAAGTTGAGGAGAGGTTAAAGCCTGGCTGCAATCCTGTCTTTCTTTAGGAATAATGGGAGCAGTGAAAGGGCTGGGAGATTAGCAGAAGATGGGAGTCACGCAAACGAGTCATTAGCACAAAGTTTGGGAGGTTGCACCCTTAATTACTCTAATTACTCACACGGCTCCATCCCAAATTCCACCAAAAGCCTTCTCAGGGCGGGGGGGGGGGGGGGGGGGGGGGGGGTTGGTGCTGCGCAGGGAGAAGTGCTAAAAGGCATTCGAGATTCGGGGTTGGGTGTAGTTCCCAAGGCTGGTGGAAGCCTGTTGTGGTGGCCCCCACATCACCCCCTTGGTGGGTCAGAGGGTCACTGGGGTGGACACAGGAGGTCCCAAAACCTCACAGGGTCTTTTCTGACCCACTCAGGATCCTAAAGCAGGGTCCTGCCCTGAGCCACCGTTCTGTTTCATATGTACAAACCCATCCCTGCTCCCTCAAATCTCCCAGTGCCGGGATGTCACTGCCCCGCTGGTGACACCACGTTTCACCCATCAGCGACATCCCACAGTCCTGGCCCCTCAATATTCATATCCAGAGTGGGAGGGCAGGGGGTGGCACTGGGGACAGTGTGCTGACATCGACAGTCCTGCCGTTACAGATGAGCAGCTGCTCTTCCCACCCACCACAACCTGTAATTTGCAGCCCTTGCCCCACAGATGATGGGAAGGGGGCAGGAATGGGGGCAGAGCCCAGCACAAACCAGGTGGTTCCCTCCTGGGAGCCCTGATGATCCGGGCCAAGGCCCCACTAATTACCACTGACAGGCCAGGTTCTGATATGTCCAGTGGGAAGGGATAAATCAACCCCCCAGAAATGGGTGTGGGCAGCAAGGGATAGCTGGGCTTGTTCTCCTCCATCCCAGAGGGCAAGCAATTATCTCCATAACTTTCTAGTTAGGGTGTGCTTGGGGAACATCCCCCCATCCATAAATAACTTCCACAACTGCCTGGTGCTTTCAGGTGTCAAAAACTAATTGTGCTTTGGAGCAAAACTGCTCGGAATGACATGAAACCGAGTCAAGGGCTTGTTGGAGCTCCTCTGCTTCCACCTCCCAGAGCAATGACTGGTGGAATTCCAGCTAGGGAATGGGGAGAATCTGCTTCAGATTCCTCAAGCTGGGGGAAAAGGACCAGGATCTGAGTCCTGAAATGCCCAGCACTGGGTGCTCACCTTGCAATGCTTTATAAACCTTTTTAGTGGCAATCTATGAGTGGTGATGGTGACAGGAGGCAGATCACAGACTGGTGTCTCCCATCCCAGGAGGAAATCCCACATTATAGACCCCACAAGGAGCCTCTGATGCTGGCACAGCATGGGAGACACGTGATGGAGGGTCAGCCCCAGCTGGTATTCCAACCTGGCACACAGGGTGACATTCCATGAGCACATAACTCCCGGGTTAAATAACTGGGAGGGCTCCACTTTTAAAAGAGGATGTGCCCCAGGACTGAATTCCCAGGGGATAATTAACACAGCTGCAGCTCTTCAGCAGGGAGGTGGGGAGAAGGGAAGCCTTGCATTTTTACTCAAGCTAAGAGCTATTTTTTTTTATTATTGCTATTCCTCTAATTGATGGGAAAAGGGAAAAAAAAGGAAAGTAGTGCAGTTATAACTGGAAAGAGTTAGGGGAGGGGTTCATTGAATTATTTACATCTGACAAAGATGGGCCACTATAAACTAACTGTAGCACAGGACCTTTCCATATTATATAGAGCTGTTAAAGGGAAATGTTTAAATATCATCTAATTTCCAATAAAAACAGGACAAAATCAATGCAGCTTCAGCACGAGTTTATATTTCACCAGGGCAGCAGCTTTTAAAGAAGAGCTGAGCAGCAGCAGCAGCATCTCCAAAAGAGTTTTTTGGGGGGGGTTAAAGGCATGGCCCCCTCCCCTCCTCTGGCACAGGGATGTGTGTGCTGGCAGGGGCTCATCCCACAGCCTTTCCCAGCCACATAACTGGGCAGTGCTGTCACAGGGAGTGCTGCAGATATAAATGTGCTGGGGGCAGGGTGGCTCACACCTCGCTTTGCCCAGCCAGGGATGCTGATCCAGGGGGGATGAGTGCCCATCACCCAGCAGAGCCACCCCCACACTGCTCCAAGGTAGGTTTGGGGCATTGCCATCCTGCCTGTTTGAGGTTTTGGGGGGCTAGGAGGGAATGCAAGGTTTAAATCAGCCACTCTGGAGGAGGAAATGCTGCAGGCTCCTGCATGGTGCTGGAAACTTCCCTGGAAAAATAATAATGATAATAATGCCATTCCCTGCTGCCAGAGAGCAGCTGTAAATCAGGGTGGTGGTGCCAGGGGCTCTGCACATCTGGATGTTTGAACACAGCCTGGTGGCTTTTGGCAGCAGGAGGGCTGAGATATACCCAGAGTGAGCACTGAGTTGTGTGGCAGCTGAACCTGGGGGACAAGCTCTCCCCAAACCCTTCTGCTCCTGCCTGTGCCAGGAACGAGTTTTCCCTGTAATGGGAAGCTGGAGCAGGCAATTTAAGCCATTATTAATAGACACACTTGATCTGAGGAAGGGAAATGCTTAATGTTTTGTTCAATGAGGTGTGCTCTGCAAACAGTCAGCACGGGGAGAAGGGGAAGATGCTCCCCCCTGTTGGAGATTGATGAGGGCGAGGCTACAAGTGCTCACTCACCCTTTTTTGGGGCTCTGGTCTGTGCAGGGGCATCCCTGCTGAAGTAAGGACACAGCAGGATGATCCCAGGCTTCATTTTTGCAGGGTGAGACCCTCAGGGATCACAAAGCTGTGATGTGCCCAAGGCCCCAGTGCCACAGGAGAGGCTTGGGGGGTTTCCTCCACCACCCAAACTCTGCCTGAAGGCAGCAAGTGCTTTACAAGCAGTTGAAATGCCTTCATTTTCCTTCCAAACCCCTCCAGGGGGTTCTCCCCCTGCTCCTGGCCAGCCCCAGGATCCTCCCTAGTTGTCCTGGCTGCTCTCTGCAGTAAATCCCACCTGCCTGTGGAGCTGCAATCCCCTAAATCCACAAGTATCACTTCATCCCAGCACCACTCTGCACTCCTGGCTGGACACAGCACTTGGCTTGGCTTGCAGGAGCTCAGACTGGGGATTGTGCATTTGTGTGCCAAGGGAACCTTTTCTCTCCACTCTGCTGTCCCATCCTCTCTGAGGCTTGAGTGTTTATATGCAAATAGATGCTGATTGAGAAGGGTCACGGGGTGCTTCAACACACCCTCAAGGGCAATTTAATGCCACACACACACCCCCAGTAACAAAATTAGCCCAGGTCTGACCCACAAGGTCTGGACTCCCTGCTAAATTTACCCAGGGAGGCAATCCCTGCCTGGGGAAGGTGACCCCTTTGGCGTGAGCAGGGACACGTGAAAGCAAGATTCCTCCATGTCACCACAGAAATATTACAGGGCTCTAAGGAGAGCAGAGGGAGAGAGCCAGGCTCTGGGAACGAGAGCCAGGACAAGTTCCTGGGGTAAATGATCCCTGTCTGTGCCTCTCCCTGGATCTCCAAACCTGCTCCTGTGCTGGCTGAAGGACCCAGGGGATAAGGAGGATGTTTTCCATACCAGAGCAGTGCTTGGAGGAGGTGGTTCAGCTCATAGCAGAGGGGGGGAACGGGCACAGAAAGGTTGTGTGGAACAGAGCAGCAACAGGTGGTAAAAGCAGAGAGAAAAATGAAGGGGTTTGGAGGCTCCAAATCCACAGAGAGGTTATGGATGGCCAGTTGGGGATGCCAACCTTGAGATGAAGGGGAAAAGAAGGAGAAAACACAGAAGACCACCTAGGATGGCCTCAAATCAGCTCCATGAATATTCCCATGAATAAAGGCAGTCCTTCACCAAGCAAACCCCATCCTGCATGGACACATCTTGGAGTTTTTGGGGCTCTGTGCCCTTCCCACAGTCTCCAGGGCCAGAGGTGAATGTCACCACAGCCATGCTGAGGACACACAGAATGGAACCACCACCCTCTGGTGGTTCTGGCAGCACAGGATGCTCAGGATCCCCAAGAAGGTCCCAAATTTTTCTCCCAGCCTCAGGCTGACTCCACCCAGAGGGAATCATGCAGTGTCCCAGCTCTGGTTTAACATCCCAAAATCTGCTTTGACCAGGTTTGCTCCCCAAAGATGTGGATGGGAGGGCTGGGAAGGGGAGGCTTTGTCACCCAGAGCCTCCAAGTGACAAGATGCCAATCTCTATTCCTGTCCCCACCATGGATTTCTCTGGTGACCTTGGGGAGAGGAGCCCCAGGGAACAGGGAAAGCTCTGCTGGCATCCCATGGCAGCAGGGTCTGGCTGATTTCTCTCTCCTATACAAGGCACTGGCTGGGACAGCAGCTTCCCCTGCCAAAGCCCCAGGAGGATTTGTACCTCACTGGCCTTTGCATCCCTGCAGGCACATCCCAACATTCCAGCCTGGGCCAGGAACACATAGCCCAGATTTTTCCAAAGAGCAGCCACAAGGCTGGAATCTCATATGAGCACCTTCATAAAAAAAAAAAAAAAAAAAAAAAAAGAAAATAGGGGGTGGGGAAAAGAGCTCAGAGGACACAAATAAGGTAATATATAATTTTTTTTTTCCTAAACAGTAGGCACTGTTTTCCTCCCAGTCTAAACACTCCTGTCCTGAGCTGGAGCCACCAAATAATCCAGCAGTTTAATCCAAGAGGTGCTGCTGCAGCATGGCCTGGTGACCCTCACTATACCCCGTGTCCATCGTGCTCCAACCCCTCTGCAGTTATAAATACTCCACAACACAGCCTGCCTGGATTATAATTAGACAATGAGCCAAGAGGATGGAAACAATGAGCTATAAAAGCCTGGCTATGCCCCCAGCAGGACCTGCACACTGGGCAGCACTGGGATGGGCGAGCCACCAGCAGCTGTGACAGCCCAAGCTGAGGATTTCCTCCAACTGGACCCAGAGCATCCCTCAGCACCATCGTGCTCCCATTGCCAGGTTTTTACACAGCCCTGGTCAAGGGGGACCTGAGGAGCCTCCAGGTCCTGATTGAGAGGTACCACCAGGATGTCAACCTGATCTTTGAGATCAGCAGGAACGAGCTGCAGTGGCAGGGTGAAAAGCCAAGCCTCCTATGGACTCTCAGGTACTTTTCCTTTAAAGGCCAGGCCAGGAAAATGAAAATAAATGGGTGTGTTACTAACGCTAAATAGGAGAGCTGCAGTGCATTTAGGTGTTTATCAAGTGTTCCCAAGGTTTCTGGTCAGCCCACAGTTCTGGCCATTAATATTCATCATTTTTTAATATTTTCTTCTCCTCTGCACGTACTAACCCAGTGGAAGTGTAAAATCTGTGCATCCACATGGTTTCTTCAGGTTGGGATTAGACACTGTATATTGGGAATGCCTCAAGGAGGAGTCACAGCCCAAATTCCTCATGGTCCTGTCTAGAGGGATAAGATGCCCTCAGGATGGTGGCAGCTCCTGAGGTGATGCTCCTATGGAGCACCATGCCCAAGAGATGGTCCAGGAGGTCCTGGAGCTGCTGGGAAATGCAATTCCTCCCTCTGGCTGATCCCAAACCCAGCACATCCCAATCCCAGCCCTCCATCACCCTCCCACCTCACTTGGGTGCCTTACCTCTCCCAGCAAAGAGAGTTTTCCTTTCCTGGGGAATTCTGAGCTGCCTTTTAGCTCCTGCAGCCACTTGCACACAGGACGGTGCTCTGGTGCCCACCTGATTTCCACCTGAATTCCTGCTTCTGGTGAGCACACACCCAGGGAGTTTTGTTTCCCCTCTTGCCTGCAGCGTCAGAGCCACCAAGGGCAACCAGCCCCACCTAAAGCTGGCAGATGTCAGGAAAATTAATCCACAAACACCAAGGTTTATGGCCAAAAAGGAGACAGAGGATCCCATACTTTATTCAAATAAAGGGAGAGACCCTGGGATCTCTCAAATTTTTGGAGGATGCAGTCTCCTTTTTATCCAAATTTCCCCAGACTCATTCCCTTTCCCTTCCCCCTTGGACTGAGGTACTTGAGAGGCACAGACTTTCCAAAATTCCTGATACCTAAGATTCCCTCTCATGTATACCTTCCCTTTTAATTTTCAATTTTTATAGAATTCATGGTTTTTCCCCATTGCTTCTTTCATCTTCCAATATCCAATTTAATTTATCCAAACCTACAGTTCGTTTGTAAATATCTTTTTCCACTCATCATTCATCAGTGGAATCCATCCCATTGTTTCTTTTACCTCTCAGTGCTGGTTTTATCTACCAGCAGACCCCAGCTTGTTTGTAAAGATAAATCCATTCCTCTTGCAGAGAAAAAATGGGAAAAGTGGTGTCTGGAGATGGTTCAGCCACCAGGCTGGTGGGAAGAGGATGGGAACCCAGGGATGGGAATTCAAGGGATGGGAATTCAGAGGATGGGAACTCAAGGGATGGGAATTCAGGGATGAGAACCCAGGGATGGGAATTCAGGGGATGGGAAGCCAGGGATGAGGATCCAGGGATGGGAATTCAGGGTAGGAATCCAGAGGATGAGAACCCAGGGATGGTAATCATGAGGATGGGAATTCAGGGATGGGAATCACGATGATGGGAACCAGGGATGGGAATCCAGGGTGGGAACCCAGGGGGGAATATAGGGATGGGAACCCAGGGACGGGAACCCAGGGATGGGAATTTGGGAATGGGAATCCAGGGATGGGAATCCAGGGGATGGGAACGCAGGGATGGGAACCCAGGGTGGGAACCCAGGGTGGAATCCAGGGCATGGGAACCCAGGGCACAGGAACCCAGGGGATGGGCCCAGGGATGGGAGCCCAGGGCTGACCCCATCCTGTCCTGCAGGGCTGTGGTCTCTGGAGAGGCAGGAGCTGTGCACCCCGCTGTGCCTCGCCGCCCGCCACGGGCACCCCGAGTGCCTGCGCCTCCTCCTGCGCCATGGGGCTGACCCCAACCTGGCCCCAGGGGGACAGGGCCCCCTGCATGAGGCCTGCCAGGGGGGCACAGCCTCTGTGTGGAGCTGCTGCTGGAGTACAAGGCCGACCCCAACCTGCAGAGCGACGAGGGGCTGGCCCCGCTGCACCTCTGCACCAGCCCGGGCTCCCTGCGGTAAAGGGGCTGCACCCCTTCCAGCCTGGCTGCCCTGCAAGGGGCTCTGCAGCAGCCTGGGCTGATGGGAGGGGTCCCACGGCAGGAGTGATCCAACCCAAATGGTTCTGGGATTTCATGGTAACCTCCCTGAGCCTGGGAGTTTGGCCTGTGGGAAACAGCAAAGATGCCATGGTCCATGGCTGGGCTTCCCATATCTCCCAGCTGCCACAGCAGAGACAAAAAAAAAAGGGCATTTTGGTGCCAGGCACATTGCACAGTCTAGGTCTGCTTCCCCTAGACAGGAGCAACCCAGCTTCAGCTTTTCCCTCCTCCTCTTTCCTGGCTGTTTCTCCTAAAGTCAGCATGTCTTGCATCCCAGGTGCAGCACACTGCCCCCAGGAGATGCCAGGGTGGGTCTGTGGGATGTGGAGCCATGCTCCCACCACCTTGCTTCACAGTCAGGCTGCATCCATGTGCATCCACGTCTCACCCTGGATCAGCATCACACAGATGAGCACAAAAATTGCCTGGAAAAACACAGAAAAGTACAGAAAAACATGTTTCTGTAGGACTTTAAGTGCCTATATTGTTACACACATAGAATCAGGATTTTTTTTTAATTATTTTTATGAAGAGGTCAGCCACTTGATATTATCCCGATGAAATCTCTTAGGGCCATAGTGAATCCCATCACCTGCCAGCTTCCCTGGCTTCAATCCTCTCCCCTCCAGGCAGGCAAGATTATCTGGAAGTAGGTGTTGAAAGCAAGGTTCCAGCATTTCAGGGACCACAACACAGGGAGAGAGCTCTGGAGAAGGAAAGCAGCCAGAGAGGGAAATATTTGATCTCAGTTTATAAATGAGAGTCTCTGCAAGATGCCCAAAAAATCCAACTTCTGGTTCAGCCAAAAATCTAGGGCTGAATCCAACACATCCTTGGTGCCACGAGGGCTGGAAAGATGGGGATGGGAAAGGGAGGATGCTGCAAGCAGCTCTGTGATGAACAAGAGCTGGATTTAATTCCTTCACCTGAGCCCCCTTTATGCCTTGAACTTCATCCTCCAGCCCCATCCCCAAAGCCCAGTGCTTCCCTGATTTTGGGCTTCTCCCCCTGAAGAGATGGAGTGACCAAACCAACCCAGGCTGTGCAGAGAATCTCTTGGACACAGAGCTCCAGGTTTTGCTTGCAAGCTTGGAAAAAAAAGATGATTTTTTCAATATACACAAAAACTGATCTGTTCTCCCTGATTTGCATGTGCTTGGAAAGCAGAGGGGGATGGCAGCACAGCCACCAACGGGATCAGACAGCCCCAGCGTGGCCACAGCTGAGGTTGTAAGCCCTGGGATATTGGGGCTTTATAATGGAAATGCTGAGAGCCCCTTTACAGGCACTACGGGGGCTGCTACAAGAACTGAGCCAACTCCCTTGAAAGATCAAAAATTAATAGACATTTCAGACAGGGTTTGAGGTTTCGACCACTGCTTTTTCAATGGCAAAGACTTAGCTAAAGTTAGAGACTGAGGAGGTCAAGCTTTGGGTAACACAAACATTTCCTCTTTGATTAGGGGGAGACTACTTTACCTCGCCTCCTTTTTTTATTTTATTATTTTTTTCGTTGAGTAGTAGATTTTAGGTCATCCTTAATTTTTACTGACAACAAAGAGCAGGTCATTGACCTACATAGAGAGCTATTTTATTTTTCTCCTCTCGATAACAATGGCCAGAACACCTATGTGCCAGGTTCCTCTGTATTCCCATATACTCGGCAATTCACCATGGGGGCAGGACTTAAAACCTTTGAGCCTCTCAGTGACTGGGATAAAAAAAAATTATCTGGGCTTCCTTCCAGCCATTTGAGCTTCAGAATCCATGAGATTTCAACAAAAAGGATATCAGAGCTTTAATCTAGGAGCTTTTTGAAGAGATGGAAAAAAAAAAAAGTTCCAGTAAAGTTCAGTCTTACCTTCTTCACTTTAGGAGCTGTTCATGCCACGTCGGCCTATTTAGTAGAGTTCCTCTCCTTGACCTCTTTTTTACAGCCGAGATAATTAACATGGTGGGGTAAGATGAGTCCTCTAATTCACTGCACTCTCTCCCTGGCGCTCTCCCCTTTTCCCTCTTAAAGCTGGGGATGATTAAAGGAGCCTGCCTTATTGGCACCCCGAAAAAAAAAATAAAATAAAAATAATTGAGGGGGAGAGGAAGAGCCTCGGCGGGAGGGGAGGGGAGAATGAGCCTGGCAGGGATGCAGGACATGGCTCCTGCTCCCATCCTGGGAGGAAGGGATGCTGAGCATCTGCAGAGCCCTCCTGCACATCTCCCCGAGCATCCCAGGCTCCCCTCACCTGCCCAGAGAGGAATTTCCCTTCTCCTGTGAAGCCAAGGGATGGCACAAGAAGATGTCAGCCCTGCTTCCAGGCTGAGCAATTCCCTTCTCCGAGCCTTCCCCCAGCCCCCAGAGCTGAGGGGTGGGATGAAAGGTGGGATGAGTCAATGCAGGGCTCCATAAGGAGCAGTGGGACAGGAGCAAGCAGCAGGGTGGGAGGAACGAGCAGGAAACAGGAGCTGAGCAGGAAGGCGGGTGCCTGAAAAGGCCACACAAGGCTCCCAAGTGCCGGGAGATAGGACTGACACCCTCCAGCTGCTCCAGCATCATCCCAGACACTCTGCCCCTGTGGCTGTGGGAGTGAGCAGCTCTGCAAGGGGGAAAGCCCGGGGATTTGAAAAGGCAACATTGAGCATCATCTAGTGCTAAACTTCATCCTCTGCTCTGTTAGCCTTGCCAAATACACACTCATCGTTTTGGGAAGCTGGGGAGGAGCAGCTCCTTAATGGGTGCTGAGCCAGAAATAAAGAGCCCGAAAGCAGCCCAAGGCTGGCCCTGCTCTCTGAGACGTGACAAAACGCAAGTTTTACAGATAAACCTCGCCCCGACCTGTGGGGATGGGAGGCAAAAACAATCAGGGGGTTTTTCCTTAAGGGGACCGGGGCCTGAGCGTGTTTTTGGGACGGGAATTTTCCCGCAGCCTGCGCTGCCCCCAATCTCCTGCTCCTCCTGCTGGTTGTTCATCGCATCCCATTTCTAATAAATCCCACTTTTCCAGCCTGGGTAATTTTCATTCCAGCCAGTAAGGAGGGCAGTGGCACATCCTGCCCTGATTCTCTGATGGGTGAAGAAATTTTAAAAAACAATCAATCCCAAATAATTTTCTCCCATTCTGTTTGATCCAGGAGCAAGGTGAAGGTGGAGCACTGGCACCACTCATCCCAAATTTCCTTTACCCTGACTTGCCCAAGCAAGGAGAAATCACCCATCACCTGCAAATGAGTTGGGAATGGCTGGGGAATTAATTTAAATTAGTCAAAATTAGGTACCAGGCTGGATGGAAAACAAACTTGTTTGTTTTGCCACCGGATTTCTGCTGAGATAAACAGAAATCTGAACTCAGGATACTCCTTCAGTATTCCCAGAAAATTGGAGAGGAGCCCTTTAAAAAGCAGCAAGCCATTGCAGGGCCTTATTTAATGGGATTTTAGTCTAATCTAGTGGCAAAAACCAGGGTGGGAATGAAAATACAGGTAGGCAGAAACGCTGGTGAATTCATGAACAGAGATTTCAAAGGTTAACAAGAGCATCTACCCAGAACCTGCTGATGCCCAGATATCCAAACAGGAGGAAAATGCTCCTCCCTGGCTCCCACCTTTCTCATTCACTGGAAGAAATCATCCCTCATTCAAAACTCCCTCTGTGCCAAGGGAGGAGCACCCAGGGGGAAAATTCAATATAAAGCTTCTTGGGCTCCTTCCAGCAAGTGAGCCTTGGAACTTGGTAGCCAAATCCTTCCACAGGAGGATGTTTGGGATGTCTAGCAGGGGATCAAGAGGAACTGAGCTCCCAGGGTTGAATTCTCTGTAATGGAAAAATCCCCACATCCCAGGATGCAGCTCCTGGCTCTGCTGAGGGATGATCCCTCTGTGCTGCCTGTGCAGGTGGAAAATCTCCAGCCTGGGCACTCTCACCCCAACCAGGGCAATGTTTTGTGTCCAGGGTCCCTGGGCACAGCTGCCTCCTTGCCTGGGAATGTTTTAATCTACCCCTAAAATAGAAGAAAAACAGAACAAAAGGGGATTTTTCCTCACAGGCTAGGATGCTGCATTTTTAACAGCCAAGTCAGCAATATGTTTTCCCCCCATTTTTTCCCTGCAGAACCATCCCTTGGTTTGCCCTGAATATGTTATTTTAGGGTGCCAGAGCTACCTGTGACATCAAGAATTAAGCTTCTAAGAAGTCCCCAAGAGAATAATTATTATCAGGGCTACAATTCCCTGGTGATAAGAATGGACAAGACCAATAAAAGAGACTGAGTGTCTGAGTGATCTCCTCCAACAACAGCCAGCAAGCCCCAAAAAAGCCTCAGGGAGACAAAACATTCCTTGAGAAAGGGATTCAGCATCCTAGGGCATAAAAACTAAATTGGAAAGTAAGGACCTGGAGGATTTGGGATGGCACAATCCCACCTAAATCCACTCTCATGCAACCACACCCCAAGCAGAGCATCCCTGGTGGGTGTCCTCTGGCACCTCTGGGAGCATTACACCTGCCCAGGCTGTAGGAAAAACATCCTGCAAGATTTTTTTCCTGGCAAATTCAGGCTTGAGATGCATGGAAAAGCAGCCCAGGGAGGTGTTTGTAGATTCTGCATTGCCAAGGACAGTGAAAATCCTCCCACCTCCCTGCAAATCCTTGGGGAGGTGAAGAGGCAGGTCCACAAAAAGTCAAGTAATATATCAGTAGTATTATTTAATTCTTTAGTATGGATATTTCCCCCTGGGTCAGGAGAAACAAGCAATATCCTGGTGCTGTCCCTCCTCCCTGAGGTTCCTCTTCTTCCCCATGCCCTGCTGTTGGAAGGATCAGGCTGGGACTTCTCTCCTCCTTGTGTTGCTTCTGTGTCAGCCCAGAAACCTCACACAAGGCTCCAGTGACAGCTGAGCTGAAAGAAAAAAGCATTAGATGAAAATTAAAGAGGCAGGGTGGTTAGAGATTGGGTAAAGCTCCTCCTTTGGACTCCATGATTCCCATGGGCCCCTCCCAGCTCAGGATATTCTGTGATTCTGTGAAAACACAATCCTCTGCACCAGAAGCACAACACAAGGTGTTCTCCCTCAAAAGGAAAAGGAAAAAAAATACATTTTTGTATCCAAGCAAGCAAGCCTAGGATGGTCAAGGATGGTTTGGGACAAGTCAAGAGAGTCGAGGTTGGTCAAGGACACTCAGGGTGGTCAAGTGTGATCAGGGTGGTCAAGGATAGTTGAAGGCAGTCAAGGATGGTCAAGGATGGTTGAGAATGGTCAAGGTATTCAAGGATGATCAAGGATGTTGAGGCTGTTCAAGGATGGTCAAGGATGGTCAAGGATGATCAAGGATGGTCAAGGATGGCTAGAACAGTCCAGGATGGTCAAGGATAGTTCGAGGATGTTCAAGGTATTCAAGGATGGTGAAGGATGGTCAGGATGGCTAGGGAAAGTCCAGGATGGTCCTAGGATGACCATCCATGACTGATGCTGGTAAGGCACAGAGGGAGATATTGGCCAAACCACCATTGCCCTCCCTGTGGAGGGCACCAGGACACCGTGCCACCCTGCCCTGCCCATGCTGCTCCCTCCCCAAACTCCCGAGTGCCACAAGCCCACCTCCAGCACTCTTTCCACCCCATCTCCCCCCCCACCCCCCCCCCGTGGCTCCTCCATCCCCACCCTGGAGGTGCCTCCCCCTTCCCCAGTGTGCCAGGCTGCTGCTGCGGCGCGGGGCTGCCGTGGAATCTGCCGAGCCAGGCGGGAGGGGACACGGCGCTGCATGTGGCCGCCAGGCACCGCCTGCGCCACCACGCCCAGCTCTACCTGCGGCGCCGCGCCCGCCTGGACGCCCGCAACGCGCGGCAGGAGACGGCGCTGGCCATCCTCTGCGGGCATCCCCCGGCCCGGGGGGACGACTGCCTGCAGCTCTTCCAGCTGCTGGCCGCCCACGGGGCCGAGCTAGGAGGCCCGGGATGAGAGCTGGAGGAGCCCCCTGCACCGGGCGTGCGGGGCGGCCAACGCCGAGCTGGCGCGGCTGCTGCTGCGGAGCGGGGCCGACGCCAACGCCATCGACTACGACGGAGTGTCCCCCCCTGGGCTGGCCCTGCGGGGGGCTGCTGCCACAGGGAGCTGCAGCCCCACCTCACCGTCCAGCTGCTGCTCAACCACGGCTCCCAGAGGATATGGCCCCCCGCCTTCCTCAAGGTATGGCCTCAAAGCCGAGCCCCGCAGTGGGGAGCTTGGGGTGGCAGAGTTTGGGGGAGATGCCCAGTCCTGGCATGGAGCTGGGGAGTGATGGCGATGAAGGCCCAGCAGAAGGGGAGGAAGATTCAGCAGGGCAGGACTTCCCATTGCTCCACGGATGAAGCAAGAGCTCCGAAACGCCAGCTGATCGCAGCATGGGGCTCTGCCAGCCCGGAGCAGGGTGGGTGGCCACAAACCGGGCTGCAGCGGGGTGGGTGTTGTCCCCTCGTGGCCCTGCCTGTCTGTCTGAGCCTCCCACTGGCCCTGCCCAGGTGCTGAAATCCTGCGCGGCCGTGCCGGAGGTCATCGAGGTGCTCTTCAATTCCTACTCCCAAATCCCCGTCTGCCAGGAGTGGGCCCAGGCCGTGCCACAGGAGGTGTTCCAGGTGAGGCAGCACTGCTGTTTGGCAGGGTTTTCCCCACAGACAGGAGTTTATTTTCCCCACAGAACAGGGTTGGGTTTTTTTCCCCCACCAGACTTCACCTGGATGGAGAAAAATCAAAAAGGAACATTCCCTAGAGCAGCCCCACACACCTGATCCCTCCAGATTGCATCCCTTCAGCTCCACCATCCTCAGAAACCCACATCCCTGCGCCAGCCTGCCATAAAATCCACTCCCAGCTTCTGGAAGTGCCCTGGAGCCAGAGCACCTCCAGCAGGAGCCCACATCACTCGTTTGGTTTTGGAAAAGCTCCTCCTCATCCTGCTCTGGGATGATTTGGGATGGCTGGAATGCAATAAAGCCCTCAGCTTCTTCTGGGGATGGAATAAAGGATTTTTATTCCTCAATTTAAGGAAAGGCCCAATCCTGCTTTGTTTCCCTGTCTGGGAACAGGGTCCTCTTCTACAGCAGGTTTCTGTGGGATGCTGCTGCACCCTCCCCAAGGTGCTTCCGGGGAGAACCCCAGAATTCCTCCCCCACCCCTTCCCTGTGGAGCCATGGCAGCCCACTGGGCTCCATCCCTTAGATCCTCCTCCCTGAACAGCTCCAGCTCTTCGGCAGAGGGTGATGCTGTTGCTGCCCCTCTCTCCGCAGCAGCACCGGGTTTTCTACGAGTCCCTGCTGGCGCTGGCGGGCACAGCGCGCTGCCTGCAGCACTGGTGCCGCTCCGCCCTCCGCAGCAGCTTTGGGAGCCGCTGCCACTCCCTCATCCCTCTGCTGCCCGTGCCCAAGGCTCTGCAGGATTTCCTGCTGCTGGAGCCCCGCGGAGTTGCTGCTGTGAGGGGGCACATCCAGCTGCAAATCCTTCCGTGGAGCGCAGGAGCATCCCTTGGGTGGGGGAGCCGCGGAGCGCCGCTTCTTCCTGATGGTGGGACTGAAATGGGCTTAAGGCTGGAGATTTGTAAAGATTTTCTTCTTTTTTTTAAACCTTCTAAATAGATTATAAAGAGTAATACAAAAGATTAGTGGCTGGTAGGAATGATGCTGATTGTAGAGGATCCCTCGGTGGTGCGAAGGGAGGGGACTCAAACCAGCCCAGCCTCAAATCCCCTGGGATAAACCTCACCTGGGAGTGGCACAAGCACAGGAGCTGTGCACAAGATGCAAAGTCCAGTGGCATTAATATACACCTTAAAACAGATTTAAAATTCAATTTTTAATTTTTGTTTAAGGAATGTTGTGGTTATTCCGTGCAGGAGGGTGACACAACTCCCTGCATCTCCCATGGGATGCACCAGCCCCTCCCAGACCCCTTGTGCCTGTCACTCCCCAGGCTGCCACATGGAGGGACTGGAAAACCCAAAATGGGGGAGTTTGGGTTTCCATTTCCCACAGTGACCTGGCCAAAGGGACCAGGAGGAGCCAGTATTTGTTTTCCCCACACTCTCAGGCTCCCCAGGTTAATTCCTGCTGAACCAAAGGAGGTGCATCCCTTGGGAGAACAGCTGCCACAGTGCTCCCCAAAATTCTCCCAGTGCTGAGTTACACTTGCTTTTGGTTGATTATTTTTTTGTTTTGTTTTTCTTTAAAAAGCCACCAAATTGTATTAATTATATTTTATATAAAAATATAGATGTGATATATAATAGTATATTCGATATAAAAAATATATATATCTCATTTTTCATGTTTTGCTGGACTTTGCATCCCTGGCTCCCAGAGCTGCTGCCTGTGGAGCATGGAAATGGGGAGGGAAAACAATTCTTCCCCTCTCCCAGCTTCCACCTGCTGCTTCCACAACTTCCTTCACCCTTCCATGGATGAGGAGGAGTCATTGCCAATCCTGCCCCGTTCCCGATATTTTGTGCCCCATCCCAAATCCCCATGAGGCTTTGGTGGCTGTTGGACTCCATGTGTGGTTTTGGTGGGAATTGGCAGGGATTCAGGGAAAACCCATCCTGGCCAAGCCATCCAACTCGTTTTGAACCAGCCCCACCTAAATTTTGGTGCTGCTTTCATCCTCTGCATGGGGAAGAGTGCTGTGTGCGGGGGGGGCAGGAGAGAGAGAGGAATCCCACCAGGGAGCACAAAAAAAAAAAAAAAAAATCAAAAATAATCCAAAAAAATCCCCAAAAAATCCCACAAAATACCCCCCCCCCCAAAAAAAAAAAAAAAATTTAAAATCCCCGCAAAAATTAAAAAAAAAAAAAAAAATCCCAAAAAATTCCCCAAAAAATCCCCCCAAAAATATCCCAAACATTCCAAAAAAACCCCAGATCCAGAGGGCTGAAGGGGGGAATGCACATCAGAACGGTGCTGAGGATCAGTGCTGGGGGGACAAGGGGGAGACAAGGGGGGGTCCCGAGTGGGGGGGGGGGGGGTGCGCGGCTCCCCTTGGCCGGCAGGGGGCGCGCTCTGCTCGGCCGTCCGGACCCCACGCGGGACCCCCCCCCCAAAAAAAAAAAACTCCCCGAAAAACGAGATTTAACGGCAAAACACGCCCTGAAAAAACCCTAAAAAGCCATCCGATATATTTAGTGGGACGGGGGGGGATGTTCCTCCCTTCGGTTGTGCCGTTCTGCCGGCGGCGGGGTGATGTCTCGGGCGGGATGGGCTGATGATGATGGTGGTGGTGATGATGAATGATGATGATGATGCTCCGGGTGGGATGGTGCTGATGATCCTCCGGCGGGATGATGATGATGATGATGATGGTGCTGCTCCGAGTGGGATGATGCTCCGGGCTGGGGTTGATAAGTTTGATGGGCGATTAATATATATATATATATATATTTATATATACACACACATACATATATATATATATATATATATATACATACCCAAAATATAGAATTTTTTTCCTTCCTGGTGTGCCTGGTTTTGATGCAGATGTTTCTGGGGAAAGGATCGTTTTTATTTTTTAATTTTTTTTGTTGTTAATTTTATTATTTTCCAGCAGCTAAAGACTGGAGGTCACATTAACTTCTATACGGAGACACATAAAATGCGATTATGCCTGCTAAACAGAACACAGTAGGCTGCTAGTTAAGACAATGAGATTTCCAGGAAGCGATGCATAAATCTTCTTCAAAAAATGACACATTTTTTCACGTTTCATTCCAATTAAATTACTGAGGCAGCTAACACAGTGCTGCACACGCCATACATTGGGGAAAATGAAGGCTTTCTCTGTTTTTTCTCCTTTTTTTTTTTTTTTTTTTCAAAGTAGATCTGGATGCGCGTGGTTTATGAAAGGCGTTTAATATTAAGCCGCTATTAAGGAAAAAAATGTCAGAGACCTTCTCTCTCCTGGAGGATTTTTTTTTTTTTTTTTTTTTTTTTTGCGTGTGTGTGTGGTGTGGTTGGGGCTGCTCCTGCTCGTTTGTTTCCCACCCTGCGGTATTAAAGCACCGATGGTCCAGCTGCAAAACAATTTCCAAATAATGGGAATTCCCCGCCCTGCGCACACACCTCTCTGATTGCAAGGAGCTGGGGAGAATTAAGGAGTGATGCACACCCTCCCACAGGAAAAAAATTAATAAATTTAAAAAAAATTAAAATAAAGGAAAGAAAGAAAAGAAAGAAAGAAAAGAAAGAAAGAAAAGAGAAAAAGAAAGAAAAGAAAAGAAAGAAAAAAAGAAGAAAAGAAAAGAAAGAAAAGAAAGGAAAGAAAGAAAGAAAGAAAGAAAGAAAGAAAAGAGAAGAGAAAGACAAGAAAGAAATAAAGAAAGAAAGAGAAAGAAAAGAAAGAAAGAAAGAAAGAAAAAGAAAGAAACAGAAAGAAAGAAAGAAGAAAGAAAGAAAGAAAGAAAGAAAGAGAAAGAAAGAAAGAAAGAAAGAAAGAAAGAAAGAAAGAAAGAAGAAAGAAAGAAAGAAAGAAAGAAAGAAAAGAAAGAAGAAAGAAAGAAAGAAAGAAAGAAATAAGAAAGAAAAGAAAGAAAGGAAAAAGATGTTTTGTCTGTCCCCGTCTGGTGTTTTTTGCCTGGCTCTGGAGCAGGATCGAGCCCGCCCCGGGATGCAGGGGGGGTGGTGATCCCAGTGGGAAGCCCGAGTTTGTCTCTCACCATCTGAGCAGGGGCTCGTCAGGGTGATAATCAAACCCCGAAGTGGCCCCGGTAATGAAACAGCGTCTGATTTTTAAATTATTTATTTATTTGTTTCAATTTTTTTTTTTTTTTTTTTTTTTTTTTTAAGCGCGGGCTGCGCTGGGTGATCCGCAAAGCGATGCGAATCAGAAATGAGATTTTTGAAGTCCTAATGAACCTGATTGCAGGAACATTTATAATCCCCCATGGCTTTAAATGAAATCAGATATAATCAGGAGCTATGGGGAAAGGGAGTGTTTACAGGCAGAGATTGGGAAGTGCTGCTGTATTAGTAAAGATGCTGCTCCTTCTATTGATGTCTAAAATGATGGATAATGTGAGAATGGCAAATATACTATTTGTCTAATGGCTCTGCAATTAAATTCCCCTGTAAATGACCCATGCCTCATTTCATCCTAATCTATGGAATTTTGATTGAATTCGTCAGCTCTAATTGAAAAATACTGCACTTTAATGTCTGCAGTGCAGTTTCAGGACCGCGCTGGTTTTAATGAGACGGTGCCCCTCTGACCTGGGAATATTTTAGACTTTTATTCGGGATTTATTTTTAATTTTTTTTTTTTTTTTTTAACCGGCGAATTTCTCAACTCGATTCACGAAAAGTCGGGAATGACAGAGTGCGTGGGTTTGCCACCACTAACTCTCCGTGGCGATGTGTTTGATTAGGTCTCCTGTAAGGGCTCCTAAAATACTCGGACTCCAGTTGTTTAGATATGTATCCATTTCAAATAAATTTTTAAATAGCCTATTTCCCATTATCCGAACGAATTTCGGGATAAGAGCCGGGATTATGAAAGCCAAATTTCTTTTTTTTTTTTTTTTTTTAATTTTTTTTTTTTTAACTTGCACCGTGTTATTTTTTACCCTTTAAGCCTCTTTTTTTTTTTTTTCTTACCCGAAAAGCCCGAGAAAAGAGGGAAAAAGGGAGGTAAAAGGGGGAATAAGGGAAGGGAGAGGGGGAAAATATTTAAAAATACAGAAAAAAAAAATAAGAAGCACGGAGTGGAAGTGAGGGGAACCCCCCGGGAAGGGAGCCCGAGGCGCGGGGGGGGCTGGAAGGAGTTCAAATGGGAACACGCGAAGGCGTTAATGGAATTAAGCGGCGAATGAGGGGTCTGGGGATTGTTTTTTTTGTTTGCTTTGCCTTTTTTTTTTTTTTTTTTTCTTTTTTTTTTTTTCCCTCCCAGTGAAGGGGAGGGCGGAGGAGGGGAGGGGGGTTCCCCGCGGGCACGCGTGGGGCGGGAGGCGCATCCAGAGGGTAAATCCTAAATCCTGAATCCCTCCGCACCGCCAGCCCTCTTGTTCCCAGCTCCCAAAATGCTGGGATGAACCCGGAGCCACGCACGGAACCGCTCCCCCCTTCCCCGCGGGTGGAGGACTCGGAGCCGCGGCTGCATTCCTGATTTTGGGCTCGCACCTGATGCCTGCATCATTAAGAGCACACTGATTTTTCGGGGGTACTTCTGCTCAGCTCCATTCCATAGGAAAAAAAAAAAAAAATTAAAAGACTCTAAGAGGGTGAGGTGGTTTTGGTGACGTTTCCCACGCAATTAAAATTTCGCCGGCAAACGCAAGAATTAACTGGAGAGAGGCTCTGGAAGCCCGAGTTTGGCTTTGGGTTTAGCAGCTGCTGGAAATCAGAGCTGTGCGGTCCCCGGCGGGAGGATGGGCACCGATCCCGAGGAAATCCAGCCGGGAGGTGCCGGCAGCTCCCGGGCCCAGCTGGGGATGCTCTGTCCTCAGCATTCCCACCTGGAAGGGCTCCAGCACATCCCAGCCTCGTTTCGCTCCCCCGCTCCCCTCCCTGTGTTGCTTTGGGGGGTCACAGCCACCCCACAAACCCTGCCCTCTCCAAGGCTGTCCCCACATCCTTGCTGCTCCTCCCCTGGCCAGGATTTGGGGGACAAAACCTGCCAGAAGCCCCCCTGCTCCTCAGCGATCCGGGTGACAGGGCAGCAGCGTTTTGGGGCTTTGGGGGCCACGTGGGACCGGGGCTGGCCCTTCATCGGGGGGAAGGTGCTGCCCTAAGCAAGCCCGACCCTCTGGAGCGCTGATTTCCACGGGATCTGTGGATTTACAGCTCTTGGGGTGTGGGGTCCCCCCGCTCCTGCTCCTCTCCCCAGGCACAATCACGCTCCGCTTGCTCCTGCCACAATCAGGGATCGACGAGGTTTTTTTGGTGTTGGGTTTTTGTTTTTTTTTTTTTTCTCTCTCCCCTCCGGGAGAAAAATCAGCTAATTATGTGCCGAACAAAAAGCCCATTCTTGCCCGAAATAATACTCCCGTCCTGCAAAGGCACTTGTTTGTGGGCAAATTTTGAAGGGGGCTGACAATAAAAACAGCTGCAGGAGCGGGGTGTTGGTACACATTTCCATGCCCCGCCGCATTACCGTGCTTAATTATCCCTGCCCTTCCCGCAATCGAGCGGGCTTTTCCTGAAAAAAAAAATAAAGAGGGATTTTTCTTCTCCCCCTCTCCGCTCACTTTGCTGTTTAAACCAAAGCTTTGCTCCCCGCCAGGATTCCCAGCCCGGTTTGGGAATGATGCTGGAAGGGTTTTTGGGTTTAGCTGGGATGGGAGGGGAGGGAGGCAGGAGAGGGCTGAAATCGCCTGGTGGAGCACGGGAAAAGGGGGAAAGGGAAAAAGTATGGGAAAGGAACAGCGGCCGCGAAGCATCCACGGGGAAAATCCCACCCTCTGCGGTGCTGGGAAAAACCCCGAGCGCCGCGCTGCTGCACATATGGTGGCCTCCGCAAGACGGAGCCAGGACATATGGAAATGAGCCGGAGAAGTAAACTTTTCCCAGTCCCTTGAAGTCGGAGATGGGCCCCAAAAGTGTTTGTGCACACACATCACACGAGCCCCCCTCCCCATCCCCAGCGGCAGCTGCTTCCCTGGCCATCCAACCCCGTCCCGCACCTCCGGGAAAAATCCTTCCTGCCCCAAAATCCGCCCTGTGGGTGACCAGCAGCACCCCAAAACCCGCATCCAGGCAGGGATGGGGAGCCAGATGCGGGACTGGGCAGCAAAATCTGCGCCGAGGCCCGAAAGTAATAACCTGCTCCCCCCCCACACACCCCCAGCCCAGCCACCCTAATTGTTTCTGGCGAGAAAAGAACGTTTTCAGATGGTGGCTGCGGGATAAACTGACCCAGATATCCGGGCACGGGGCGGGGGCAGCTCCCAGCCCAACGCAGCGAGGTTTGGGAGTGGGAATTAGCAGGGAAAGGGGGTTCTGGGGGGTGCTGAAAATGCCGCTGGCAGAAGGCTGGGCGGCAGGTTGAGACCCAAATCCCGCAGGATTGGGTTTTGGGGCGGTTCTGCGGGATGTGCAGCTGTGCCCTCCGAGTTTCGGGGAGCCGGCCAAGGGGGTCGGGTCTGGGGGGCAGAGCGGGGTTGTCCCCACCCGTGGCACGGCCGTGGGGGTGGCACCGGGGTGTGCGGTTTTGCCAGCCTGCCCTGGCAAACAGGGCATCGATGGGCTGGGAACGAGCGGCAGCTCATCCAGAGCTTCCCAGCCCGGCAGCAGCGGGATCTCCTGCTGCCCCTGATGTTTGGGGAGAACCTCCACCCGGCCCAAAGCCGCTTTGAGGCGGGGTTTGTCCGCAGAGCCCCCCAAAGCCAAGCCCAGGGGCACAGCCAGCACCATTGTCCCGGGAAGACTTCAACTTCCCAAAGGCAGGAGGGATCCCACCCCCAGTCAACTCCCCTCCTTTCTCTTTTTTTCCCCCCTCTCCTTCTTTTTTTTTTTTTCTTTTTTTTTTTTTTTTTTTTCTTTTTGCATTTAATTTTATTTTCCAAACCACTTGATCTTTGCTTGGGAACCTCCATTAATTGCCTGGGTTTGCCTCTTCGCCTGGTCCCTTTATCATTATTTATGGCCTTTGAAATTGTGTAAAGTTCCCTTGACGTTCAATTTACAAGTTTGGGGGCTTTTTTTTTTTCTTTTTCCCCCTTTTTTTTTTTTTTTTTGTTCCAGCTTTTGTCCTCGCCAAAGACATCGTGTTGGAAAAGGCTTTGAGCCGGCCAACATGAGAAGCTCGCCGGAGAAAAAGGGAGCAGCCCCTCCATCGCTTTTAATTCCGCCGTGTTGCTGAATGGCTCTTTTACATAATTGCAGAAGCAATTTCAAAGCCAAGCCAGGGGCTGACTTTACCCAGAACCACATGGAGCCTATTTGGGGGCTTTTCAAAAAAAAAAAAAAAAAAAAAAGAAAAAAAAAAGGAGGTGGGGGGAAGGAAAGAGGGGGGAAAAAAAGGAAGGGTGGGGGGGGAAGAAGGAGAAAAAAAAAAAGGGTAAAGAAAGAAGGGGAGCGTGAATAAAAAAGAAAAAGGGGAGGTTTGTGGCACAAGGGTGTTTGGGGGTTCGGGGTCCCGGCGCGAGCATCGCGCGCGGCCGCCCCGTCCGGGGCGCGCGAAAGGGGCGGGGCAGGAGGCGTGGCCAGCGCACCAAACCCCGCCCCTCTTCCGGCGCGGGCCAATGGGCGGCGGCGGCGGCGGGCACGTGGGGCGGGCCGCGTTCCCAGGCGGCCAAAATGTGAATGGGCGCGGGGCAGCGCGGGCGGGCAGAGCGGCGGCGGCGGCGCGGCGGGGGCGCAGCGCGGGCGGGGCGGCCCCGATGTGCGGGCGGCCGCCGAGCAGTCGGGCCGCGGCCCCGCTCCGCCCCGGCTGAGCGCCGCCGCCGAGCAGCAGCAGCAGCAGGAGGAAGAGGAGGAGGAGGAAGGTGGTCGCTCGCCCGCTCGCTCCGGCATGAGCGCGGCTTTCCAGCCCTCGCTGATGATGATGCAGCGCCCGCTGGGAAGCAGCACGGCCTTCAGCATCGACTCGCTGATCGGCAGCCCCCCGCCGCCCGCCCCCGGGCACTTCGTGTACACCGGCTACCCCATGTTCATGCCGTACCGGCCCGTGGTGCTGCCGCCGCCGCCGCCGCCGCCGCCCGCGCTGCCGCCCGCGCTGCCGCCCGCGCACCCGCACCACCACCCGCTGCCCAGCCTGCCCTCCGGCTTCTGCTCCGGCCTGGCCCAGGGCATGGCGCTCACCTCCACGCTCATGGCCACGCTGCCCGGCGCCTTCCCCGCCTCGCCGCAGCACCAGGAGGCCGCCAGGAAGTTCGCGCCCGCGGGCAACTTCGAGAAAGCCGAGGGCGTCCCCGCGGAGGGCGGCGGCGACGATGGCAAAGCCTTCCTGGGCAAGGACGGGGCTCTGCTGCCCTTCCCCGCCGCCGACGCCGTGCAGGCTTCCCTGGGTGAGTGAGGATGCCCGGGATCGGGGGGTCGGGAGGTGCGGGGGGACCCCCGGGAAAAGGGAGGGAGGGAGGGCTGAGCTGCCGCCGCCGCTCGGGAAAATCAGCGCAAACCAAAGATGCGCCGGTAAAAAAAATCAATAATTAAATAAATAAAAGGAAAAAAAAAATCCCCAAGCCATCAATTTTGGGGTGCTGCAGGGCGGGGGGCCGCGGCACGGAGGGTGCGGGATGCTAACGAGAGGCCTCTGCTCCCTTCGCAGCTCTGCGGGGCCAGGGCAAGGAGGACCCCAAAGCGGAGGAGGATGCGAAAGGCAAGGAGGAAAGTTTCTCCATGGACAGCGATCTGGATTACAGCTCGGACGACAACATCGCCGGGCAGGCGGCTCACAAGGAAGAGGACTCTGGCAACGCGCTGGAGGAAAACCCCCAGAACCCCCCCAGTTCCACCAACACCACGTCCACGGGCAAAAACCGGCGGAGGCGAACAGCCTTCACCAGCGAGCAGCTGCTGGAGCTGGAGAAGGAGTTCCACTGCAAAAAGTACCTGTCCCTGACCGAGAGGTCCCAGATCGCTCACGCCCTCAAACTCAGCGAGGTGCAGGTGAAAATCTGGTTCCAGAACAGACGGGCCAAATGGAAACGGGTCAAGGCGGGCAACGCCAACTCCAAGACAGGGGAACCCTCCCGGAACCCCAAGATCGTGGTGCCCATCCCGGTGCACGTCAGCAGGTTCGCGATCAGGAGTCAGCACCAGCAGCTGGAGCAAGCCCGACCCTGATCTCTCCCTCCTCCGACGCTCAGAGCCACAAGTTTTTTAAAGGGGAAAGTTTCCAACGCGGGGTTTGAAGGCAGCCCACCCGAATAAAAACAAAAATGAGCGAAGCAAAAAAAAAAAAAAAAATCCAAAAACCACCAACAGAAAAAACAAAAAAAACCCGCCACAAAAAAAACTAAACACACACAAACAAACAAAAAAAACCCACCCAAAAACCCCGCGTGAGCGCATGGCAAATCCCCACCACGAGCGAACTTTAAAGCGAAACTTTCCACGCACCGCGAGGGGAAGAGGCTTGGAAACTGTTTGGGTTGGGAGCAGGGCTGTCCCAGGCTGGAAGAGACGCACAGACACACGCAGATATTTATGGCGAGCCTCTGGACGCGCCTTGGCCGTGGGCACGGCGGATGCGGAGCGGTGCCGGCGCTGGATCCCCTCGCCGGAGCATCCCCAGCGGCGCCTTTTGCCACCTTTGGGGTTTTCTTTCTTATTCGGGGCCGAAAGGTAAAAAACAAAAACAAACCCCACAAAAACAAAAAGACCAGAGAACAAACAAACAAAAAAACGGGAAGAAAACTCAGAGTTTCATTTCACGCCTTTTTTATTGTTTGGTTTTATTGCCGATGGCTGAGTGGCAGGCACTGGGGAATGAGTTTTTAAATCTCTTTTTTTTTCTTTTTTTTTTTTTTTTTTTTTTTTTTTTTTTTTTTTTTTTTTTGCCTGGCTTTCTGTCGATTCGGTTTGCCTATTTTACCAAGCCATGTTTAAAGGAGAGAAAGAGGGGGGGCGGGGGGGGAAAGGCAAAAAAAAAAAAAAGAAAAAAAGAAAAAAAAGCAGCACGATCTTCACTATTGTGTTTAATTTATTTCAATGTAGCTTATTTCCTTATAAGTTATGAAATTTAAAAGCAAACTAAGTCTTGTGAATAAAAACCGACAAAGAAACAAAAAAGACTTGAAAAAAAAAAAGAAAAAAAAAAAAAAAAAGCCCTCCAGCCCCCGGCTGTTCTGTCCAGGATTTGGCGTTGAGCTGATTTTCTTTTCCCCTCCTGCACTGCCGGAGCGGAGCGATGCCGCTCTCGCCTCTATTTTTGTTTCTGTTTTTTTTCTTTCTTTTGCGAAGCCGCATTTATTGCCGGGGAGAGGGGGGGAGCCGGGTGGAAAACTTTCTCTTTATTATTTTTACCCCTTGTTCTGAGGGGTGAGAAAGCTGTTTAGCTGCGACTCAGCGGGGGTGGGGAGCAGGGGCACCCCCGCATCTCACCCGGCGGGTCCCAGCCCCGTTTTTGGGGGTGCAGCCGCTGCCCCCCAGCCCCGTGTTTGGCGGGGGTGCCGCCTCTCCCCAGCCCCCTTTTTGGGGGTGCAGCCGCTGCCCCCCAGCCCCGAGCCCGTTTTCGTGGCGCCGGGGCCGGATCGGGGGGTGGGAGGGGTCGGGGCCGGAGGGTCCCGCATCCCCCCCTTCCCTTCCCGCATCCTTTTCATTCCCCCTTTTTTTCTTTTCTTTTTTTTCCACCTATTATCCGCATCCCGGCTCTGTCCATGCCGGTGCCACCGTGACATTGGCGGCGGCGGCGATCTGGAATTAAAAATGACATTTTCCCGAGGAAAACTGAGTGCCGGGGGCGTGAGGGGGGTGTCAATTAAAATTAAATAATTTAACCTGGGGAGGTCATACGGTCCGGAACAGGCTCCCAGGTTTGGCCGGGTCACATCGCTCACGCTTCATCATTTATTTATTATAATTATAATAGTTAATATTGTTATTATTATTTTGTTTGGGTCGGAGAGGGTTGGCGGCGGCTCCGGGGGATGCAGCGTGGGGGGGGTGGGGGGGACCCCGCTCCCCAAAAAGGCACAACCCCGGTCAGCAACCCGCGGGGAGCAGCGGGAAAAACCCGCAAATTCCACAATCCCAGCCTTTTCGGCACTGCTTTAAAACACGGAAATGTTCATCCTAATGCTGATGATAATTTTTGGTTTCGCCCGTGCGCGGAGCCGCGGGACACGCGTGGGACAAACACCCGGTGCTGCCTCCGGAAAAAGATGATCCTCGAATTTAATTCGGGTGGCTCTTGGGGCCAGCATAGCGCGGCTGTGCTCCCCTCACCCTCCCCCAAAAACGGGGTGCACCCCCCGCTGGCCGCTGTTGCATTTTAGGGAGCAGCAGCTGCTCGTCAGCCCCGTCCCCCGCCGGGACATCGCTCCCTGCGCGCCCCCGGCAGTGGGAAGCGATTTCCGCGGCGGGTTGGGGTCCCCCGCTGCCCCCTCCATCCCAGGACCGGAGGGGGAAGCCCCGGGCCGAGGGCCGGAGGAGAAGGAGATAAACAAGCGAGGGGGTTGATAGCTGTCATCATCACCATCATCATGGCTTTCATTTGGCTGCCTAATGAGTCAGATCACAGGCAGAGAGAAAAATTGTCAATCGCCCAGGCTCTAATGAATTTTTTTGCAAATTGTAATCAAGCCAGGCCGTCTCAGCTCGCTGATTAATGAGACCCAGGAGGCCCGGCCAGCACCTCAGCTTTTTATTCCATACCGTCCTCCCTGTACTAAATTAACAGCAACTTGTCTGAGCTTCAAATTAACTCCCAATGATTAATTCTGATGGGGGGGGGTCTGAAGAATAGCTCGTCCTAATAGGCACTGGCCTCTGATGCTGTTTGAAATTAATACACTTCCCCTTTGGCTGCCGGCTTTAATCCAAGGTTGGGTTTTGACATCACTATATTTGTTGTTACAATAAATTCCTCTTACATCTGCAGATCAAATAATTGCGGCGCTCGGGGAGCGCGGCAGCGATGCCGGCAAACCCCGAGTCGGAGGGCACGGGGAGCAGCCCGCTCTTCTCCTCCTCACCCCCAGCTCCAGATTTATCCACAAATGTGCACTTTTAAGGCTGGGATGCTGGGATGGCGCTGCCTCGCTCCTAAATAAGACATCAGCGCCTTTAAATCCCCCCCTCCGTCCCGCTGCCGCCGCAGTGACCCGGCAAAGTCCCCGCAGAGACCCCGCAAACTCAGCTCGGAGGTGCCAGCGCTGCCTCCCCCCCCTGGTTCTGGTGGTGTGGACTTAATTGGTTTAATTATTTCAGCCGGGCTGGAGGTGTCCCTGCCTTTTTCCTGCCCCGGGGGTGCGACAAGGACCCGGTTCTGGGGCTGACCCCGACACCCCCAGAGGGGCTCGGGGGGCTGCGCTCCCTTGGGATCGCCCTCCCGAAGGACTGAGCACTCTCGGCACAGACCCCCACCCCCCGGGGGTCCCACGGGGTTGTGTCCCCCCTGCCGGCTCCATCTCCGTCACCGCCATAAAGCACCCGGCACCCTGACGCACAAAAAGCAACACCATATGCACCAAGACAACCTGTATGAATTATAAATCGCATCGTAAAAATTGATTGCCTATCCCAGTATCCCAGCCCTTCGGAAACACGGGCGGGGAGGGGGCGGGGACCCCCCTGTGCCCGTGTCCCCCGTGTCCCCTGTGGGTGCCCGCTCCCTTCCGTCCCCTCCCGCCGCCGCGGGATGCTCGCCCGCCCCTCGCTTGCTCTTTTCTCCCTCCCGCTACGCCTGGACCATAGAGAGCGTTAATCTATTTATTTCAAGCCACTTCATCCTCTCTGCCGCTTTTGTCCCGGCCCCAGCCTCTGGCTTTGTGGCAGGACCGCTGAGGTTTTAAAAGCCCCTTCCCCTATAGTTTGAGGTCTCCTTGGCTGCCTGAATTACAATGGCTGAAACAGGATTACACTGACCTGATCCTATTAAACTCGCCAATCGATCTGTGCCGCCCTCCCTCCGGCTCCGCGAACTTACTCGCCCAACTTTCCCCAGGGCTCAGCCTGGGAAGAGGGAGAAGCCAGAGGCCGCCTTTCCGAGCAGGCCTGATGGAGGAAGGGAGGAAGGATGGGATGGAGGGATGGAGGCTACTTTTGTTTTCTTGGTTTGTTGCCCCCCACTTTTTTTTTTTTTTTCTTCCCTTATGGAACCACGTGGATTTTAAACCTCTGCTTCATCTCCCACAACCTCGGCTCTGAAATAAAAGCCGGTGTTTCCTCGGTGCCCTGACTGCCAGCTCCGAGTCAAATCCTTAAAATCATGCGGAAAAGGGGCTTTTTAGCAATAAGCAAAACCATTCTACGGAATGTATAGATTTTAGCTACGAGCAAAAAACCTCCGGTGGGGGGGGGAAGGTGGGGCACCCGCCTGGTTTTACAGACAACCCAGGATGGGGGAAAACCTGGGGATCCACATCCTCCATCCCTGCGGGCCACAGGGAGAGCCCCGAGCACCTCCCGGAGCATCCCCCGAGCGCCTCGGGCTCGGTAGGAGAGAGTCCCTGATATTTGGATGTACCTCAGGAGGGCAGGGAAAGTGTCCCTCGTCCCTGGATGCGCACAGAGAGACAGTCCCCGGTCCTTGGGTCTGCGCAGAGAGTCCCCGGTCCCTGGATGTGTCCCGGGAGCGCAGGGACAGCAGCCCCAGGTTCTGTCGCCCCGCAGCAGCAGCGCTGGGGATGAGGATGCTCCTCTCTGCCTCCTCCGCGCCAGCACCTGCGGGGGAACGGGAATTCATCCCCCCATCCTTTCCCCCGGGAAAACCACCGGGAGGCGGTGGGATGGACGGGCAGTGGCAGTAAAACACGGGGTGTTTGCCAGGAGGAGCGGGCTGGTGGCGAGGGGCCGGAATGAGCGGCAAAGGGCCCATCGCCGGCTCCGGGGGAGCGCTTTCAATGCTCACATCCTATTAATTAACGCAGCAAAAGACAACCCGGGGACTCCCGTTTATAATTTTCCAGGAGAGTGTTACCAACAGCGAGGAGCTGGCTGTGTGGTGCCAAATGCCTGCAGCTCCCAATCTTCTCTAAAAGGCGCCAAAACCCCAAAAATGGCCTCCCCAAAAGGGTCATTAGCAGTGATTTAATTTTTTTTATAAATTATCATGTCTTGATACTACCTGAAGTGATAAAAATTGCAACTGCCTGAGTATAAACAGAAATCTTTGCTGTTCTCCTCCCAGTTTTGATCCTCTTCAAGATTGCTGTTTTTGCAAAAGCATCCATACTCAGAAATGTTGTGGGAAAAGTTGGCTTTGGCCCCAAAAGCCCTTTAAGAAACATCTGCCTCCCTTGCTGGCATTCCCAGAACAGCCAAAAGAAGCCATGGGAATGGTAAGGAATTGGGGTTTGTTTTGGTTTTTTTCACCCAACTTGGAAGGCACCGATGAGTTTTTAAGGAGCAATTAACTGGTTTTCCTCTACTGCTTGAAAAAAAAAAATTAAAAAATTGTCTTGCTGCTTTTCATCCAAAACACCAAAAGGATTTGGGTTGAAATTGTCTCTCCCCACCCCAAACACCAAGCCAGACTCTCAGATTGCAGCAGCACCCCCCCCCAGATAATTTTGTCTGTGCCCAGCACCAATGGCAGAGCCCAGTCTGAAGAGTTGCCCAGCCCAGGCAGTGGGAGCAGCTTTCTGCCGCCATTCCCTCTTTGCTGGAGGGGATGGATGGCAGCAGGGACCTTCTGCAAACCTGCACCTGCACATTTACAAATAATCCCTCCATTGCTAAGAAGCCACTGGGGTTTTTCTGAGCCTCCTTACAGCCATGGGTCACAGTATCTGTCACAACCATTGCCCCTCTGAATGAGGCTCATGGTCATTTTTAAGACACACATCTGTATTTTTTTTTTCCAACCAGATGCTGGGCTCCTAAGCCCACAGCTGCTATTTCTCCCCCTCCACAATTATTTTCATATTTCCCCATTTCCAGAGTGGCCATAAGTCCCTGCAAAAGGAGGGTAATGGGAAGGCTCTCTCTGAGAGAAATTGTTAATTTGGGATTTATAAAGGACTTTCCTTAATGAATGATAGTTGAGATTGATCTGTCTTCCTGCCTCGTTCTGCAAAGTAACATTTGTAAAGTAAGGTGATCCCAATTACTCCCTCTAATAACCCTCTCCAGAAGAGATTTCAGAGCCAGAGCCACGAATGCTCTGCTCCCCTGTGCCAGGAGCTTTCTGGATTCATCCAGCTCATCCAGCAATCCCCAGCTCCCTGCCTGCTGGGGATCAGCTCCATCTCCAGGATGTGCTGCAGGAATCACAGAGCCACAGCAGGGTTTGGGCTGGGAGAGGCCTCAGAGCTCATCTCATTTCAGCCTGCCCTTCTCCAGGCTGCTGCAGGCCCTGGGACACTTCCAGGGGTGAGGGGGGGACAGCTTGGCATCCCAGGGATGGGATGGAGAGGGATGGGGATATCCCACTCTGGTGCTGTTGTCCCCAGGGTGCCAGGTCCAGGGGGGTCACAATGCCCTGACCCCCCCACCACCTCCTGGCTACTCAGAGAGAGGGAAAATTATTCAATTATTGCCCAAAATGCCTTCTCAGGAGAAAATACCAGCACTGGAGGGCCCTTGAATCAACAGGAGAGTGGCAGCTCAGGAATGGATCTGGCAGCTGGAGCCAGGCAGGCTCAAATGAGGAGCAAGGCCTTTCTCCCTTTATTTATTTTGCTTAAAATATGGATCTATTACAGATCAGAGCCAATTAAAAGGTCTGGGGGGGCTCTCCATCTTCTCCAGGTCTCCAGCTGGAGGCTGGATGCCTTCAGGGATCTGATGTTTTAACCAAGAGTCGGTTCTTGCCATTGCAGGTCCCTTCTCCAGCTGCTTCTCCCTTTCCATCCTGCCTCTCTCCCCTTTGCTTCCCTCTAGCAGGGAACAAAGGTGTGGAAATCCCATTCCCTTCCCTCCTTTCTGTGTTGCCATCCCACATCTCTGTCCCACACCCAGAGGTTGGTGGGACATCTGCAGGGCCAGGAGCCAAGGACAGGAATTTTTTCCCCATTCTTCCAACCCTGCTCCCCAACACTTGGGAGGGAGATCCTCACTGCCACACCACCAGCACTCCCCTTTCTCTCAAACAACATCAGCTCAGAGATGCCCCAGCACCCAGAGAACACTAATGCCACTTTCCCAGTAATTCCAGGGGGAAGGAAAAATCCAGAAAAAATCATCATTTTTTTTTTTTTTTTTTTTTTTTTTTTTTTTTTAAACAAAATAAAATTCCCTTTTAAATCACTTCAGCACTGCTGGAGGGAACTAAGAAGCACAAATTGTAAGAGCCTTGCTCTGGGTCACCTTCAGCAGAGGTGACCCTCGGACCACTCTGCCTTTGGATGCCTCATCCCTGCTCCAGGGACTATTTTGGGTATTTGAGCTCTGCACAGAACACGCTGTTTTCTCTCCCTGCCCGACAAAAAAACCATCCCCCTGGAGAGGCAGAGCTGGTGTGAGCCGGGCTGAGGGGATTCTGCATCCCAGCTCCAGGGAGCGCTGCACAGGATGAAATCCCGAATTATTCCCTCACCTGGCACAAAACCTCAGCGCCGCCAGTATCAACCGGCCGGGCCGATTAGCGGCAGCCACCAGCCAATAAATAAATTGGAACCATCTCCAGAGCTGATTAGCTTGCTAATTAAGCTCAGTTACGGGGAAATCTGCAGTCAATCAGCCCGGCCATTACCAGTTGGAGCGGCTGAGCGGGAGATGGGGATGCTGCAGCTCTGCTGGGAGGAGGAGGAGGAGGGGAGCTGGGGGTGGGGAGGAAGGTGCTGCCGAACCCGCTTTTCCCAGCACCATGGAGAGGTTCATCCATGGGGGGATACCCAGCAGAACTCCCCAGAACTGCAGGGTGCCTCCAAGGCAAAGGCTAAAAACAGGGCTGAGAGGGTGGAGTTTGTTTTTTTGGCTGGGACAGGCTGCTCTCTTCCCCACGGCAATTTGCAGTTCTGCCCCCTCTCTCTGGCTGCACCTGGGGACCCCCACCGGGGTGCTGGGGACATCTGCACCCCACAGCAGCCTCTGGGCTCTCCAACACCCAAGGCAGATCCAACATCCTCTCTCTGGCCCCAAGCACAGGTGGGATTTCCAAGCCGGTGCTTGGAATGAATGAAACTGCAGGATGAGTTGATTTGGCACTTGGGAATCCCTTTCCTCCCTCCTGCTGCTATGGGTATCAGGCTTTTCCCTTTTCTCTCCTTCTCATCCTTCCTCTGGCAGCTTGAGGCTGCTTCAGCTCCCAGCCTTGGCTTCATTAGATCGACATTCCTGGCCTTGGATTCCCACTGATCCTCCTAAACGGTGCCAATCGTTTGCTCCTGCACCAAAACGCCGAGAAATGACCATTTTTTTTCACTGCCAAAGGAGATTCTCATCACCCTCGGTGGCAGCAGCAATTCCTGAAAGGCTGGAGCGAGCTCCTTTTTTTTTGTGCATCCCTGGAAGCCCAAGGTCAATCCCTGCTCCATCACCTCTCCTCTGCCACCACTCCAGCATCCTCCTCATCCTCTCTCTGGGAACCAAAACAAACAGATTTGGGAGCCGGGACATCGCAGGACGCAAATAAATAAGTGCTAATTGCTGGCGCTGGGCGTCAAAGGGTTACTGAGAGCATTTATTGGGCAATTAAAGGCTTTACTGGGAATTAGGAGGGATCAATGACTGCCTAGTGGGATTCCAGCGCTTTCACCACGTTTCCCTCCTGGTCACCCCCGCAGGCTGCGCTCTCTCTTTAGGGTTGAATTTGATGGCCTGAAAGGTTTTTCCCAAAGAACCCTTTGGTTCTCCAAAGTCATGTTCTGGGCGGGAATTGCGAGGTTTCATCATGGAAAAAGCGCAATTCCCGCGAGTGTCGCCTGCCTGAGATCCATCCCGGACTCAGAGGGAAAAGGGAACAGGGATGGGCTCAAGGGCTGGGCTCAGATGAGCCCAAATTCCGGCTGGGCTTCTCCCAGCCAGGGTAACAGCAAGTTCCATAGGGAGGTGTCCCTGCTCATGCAGGAGGTGGGATAAAGAGGAAATTCCAGGTCCCAAACCATCCTATGGCATTGATGTGGGATGCTGTGGATGCTCAGAGCTTCCCAGGGATTCTGGGGATCGGCCAAACTCATGGAAGAGAAATCCACCGAGGGTTATTAACTCGCTGAAAACAGGTGCCTTGGAAGTCCCTGAATTTTCAAGTTCCAGGCTGGGGAAATCCACGGCAAAACCCCCATGAAATCAGATTTCAGACACCCCCAGCTCTGGCCACAGGTGAAGAAATAAAGACCTCGCTCTTTAATGTTACTCTCACCTGACCTCCACGGGGCATAAAGCTTTTCCTTTTGTTTAAAAAGCAGCTGGATCTGGGTTTTTTTCTGGAAAACAAAGCTGTTTATCAGCAAGAGTCAGCCCCACCCCACCACCTCTGAGCTTCCTGTCCTCCTCCCATCGCTCCCTTCACACCAGTCTGGATTTGTGTTAAAACAGCAAATAAACCCAGCAGGTCTGCCCAGGGAATGTCCTGGATGAGGGCTAAAAGCAGGTGGTTCCTATGGAATGGAATTTCTGAGCCCTGGAGGAGCTTCCTTGAGCTGGTGCTGCCAGCGTCCATCAGAGTGAATCCTTTGGAAGCAAGGGTGGAAATGCACAGCAAGGCCTTTATGGCACAGCAACAGTTTGGGCTTTTTAAGAATTACTTTTTCCTCTTAAAAAAAAAAAAAAAAAAAAAAAAAAAGGAAAAAAGGGGATGTTTCCCCCACTCCCATTACGGGAATCAAGAGTTTTCCTTCAAAACCTCCTCCTGACCCCCGTTGCTTTGCCTTAGGATATTTTCTTTTTTCCCAAGGCATCAGTGGATGCCACCAGCTGGGAGCGTTTCAGGGGTACACAGGGGTGGGCTCAGGGTAAGGTGAGGAACGTGGGCATGAAAGGCATCCTTACATCTGCTCCACCATCCCTGAGCACCAGGATCTTCCAGGAGAAGCCAGATCTTAGGAGGGTTGTTAGGGAGAGGGAGCAGCCAGCCGTGCCCATCACGAAATCAAAACCCACATCCCTTCAGGAGAGCAAAGGAGGGGAGGGACGGATGGTTCCTAAAAAAAGGAGCACTACTACAGCTTTACACCCAGGGGGAATCCAAACAGAGTTCTCCCACGCTGGAAGTTCACATTTCAAATCCAGAAGGGGAGAACACAAAGCACTCCTCTCCTGCCTCGGTGCTGCTGGGGTTGAACGGGGTGGGGAAACCTTTCAGGAACAAAGGGGTGCAGCTGCTGCGTGACCAACCAGCCATGTGCCCCCCCCAAAAGGGGGGCAAAAACAACATCCACGAGCAGCCCTGCGGGTTTGCATCCCCCACGGCGCTGCTGGAGCCTCCCTGGAGCTCCTGGCAATGAGGAGCAGGAAAAGCAGCAGCAAAGTTCCCCCAAATCCCCGTGTGACAGGAGAGGTGGGAGACTGGATGGGCAGTGAGGAATGAACAGAGCAGGCT
This sequence comes from Erithacus rubecula, assembly GCF_903797595.1. Classification (NCBI taxonomy): domain Eukaryota; kingdom Metazoa; phylum Chordata; class Aves; order Passeriformes; family Muscicapidae; genus Erithacus; species Erithacus rubecula. Next base: position 1,817,894 of record NC_136659.1, on the reverse strand, counting down.
GAGAAGATGAATCCCAACCCCCCCAAATCCCAGCTGCAGCAGCCCCACTCAGATACAATTGCATCTCTCCAACCCTGGCCAGGTTTTCTCTGGAGCAAGATCTGCCCTGTGGGGCATCTTGGTGGCTTTGAGGTCATCAGGACTGCATCAGATGTGGGGTCAGGAATAGGGACAATCCCAATCTGCTGCTTCTTCCTCCATTCAAGGGAAATTCCCCACTTTTCCCACCTTTCCTCATCTCTGAGCACCCCTAATTTCTCTGTGGAGTGTGAGGTGGGAAAAACACAGATGGCCAAACCCACCACTGGTGTCTCCATGGTGCTCCTCATAGATCTTAGATCTCCTTCCATTCTTCCCACATTATTTAAATAATCTTTAAATCATAATCCCCCCTCTTTCAATACAAATTTATGGAATTTTACCTGCTGTTCTCCAAGGACCACACAGCTCCCCCAGCATGATGTAATTCCTTCTTGCAGGTAAAACTAAATAAATGTCAGCCAGTGCCCCTTGTTCAGATCTTGGGGCTGGCTGCCTCAGAGAAGCCAAATGGAGAGCAATGAGTTCCCTCCAAAGAAGTGATTAGGCCATGCCACATCCTGACCTTAAAGATGTTTTATTATTCTTACTTTAAATGATCATTTGGGCCAATTTAGCAGATACAGATGTAACCGTTACCGGCCTAATTCCTTGGATCCCCTCCAGAGAGTCTTAAAGCCAAGGTGCAACATTTACTGCTCCCTTCCTCAGGGAGAAGAACTGTTTTTAATGAAAGCTCCCATATTTTTGGCTGGGAGACCTGTCACTCCAGAGGCACTTCCAGAACTCTTAGATATACACCCATTATGGCCCAGCTGACTTATTGCTTTTTAATTTATCAATTTGAACCATTACTGGCTCTTCTGACATCCCAGGTCCTGGACAATCCTTCATCTTTATTGCTGGCAAGGAGTGACAGGAGAAGGGAACAGGTGGAGCTACAGAAACCACCAAGACTCAGGCAAAGAACAAGCTGAGACCAACAAGTTTTCTTGTCTTTATTAGAAAGAGACCTATACAATATAGCAGCCTCTCTCTGCAGTACTTTACAGCTTTTTTGTTCCTTTTTTTTTTAAATTTTAATTTTTATTTTTAATTATTCAGAATACTGTACAGCTGACACAAAAAATCTCGATGTGTAGAGAGAGAGAGAGAGGACAGGGGAACATAATACAAACTGGCATACTTAATCAAACCCAAATCATAGGAAACAACAAGCAAAGTGAAATGTTTGTCAATCAGTTTAATTACAGTACAAACAATATAAATAAAGCATCATCGAGTCATTGTAAAACAAACTTGCTGGATGAGGTAATATAAAAACAACAACAAAAGACATTTTTTTTTCTTTTTCTTTTTTTAGAATTTTCACACTGTCTTGTCATCATTTATACATTATTATTTACAGTAACAGAAAACAAAACAAAAACAAAAAAAAAACCCAACAAAACCAAACCCCAACAACCCAAAGCTTGCTATAAAGCCTGCCATGTGCTAGGTATCTCCTGCCTCTACCCCGAGCAGGTGTCCCCTACTCACCTGGGCTCCCTCCCTACTCAACTGGAAAGACAAACACCACAAAGCAGAAAGACCTGAAAGATCTGGGGGCTGAACACAAAACCCAACCTTTGCTGGACTGGATTTGCCACAGGTTGGAGCTGCTCAGGTGTGGGCAAAGCAGTTTTGGGATATGCTCAATCCTGCTGGGGCCCAGGAGGTTTGGAGGCAGCAGGAGCTGCAGATCTGAGCTCTTGGCCGTTCCAAGCTGAGTCAAACACATCCCAAAACGAGTCCCTGGTGTTTTAGGGGATGCTCTCCCCCAAATGCCCCTCAGGCTGTGCACCCACATGCAGTCTACAAGTGAAAGGTGCTCTTGACAGTGACACAGTAAAGGGAGCTGGGACAACCCCTGCAAACTTGGGACTTGCATGGAGCTGTGTGCTTCCAGAGGATGGGAACATCCTCTTTTCCTCAGCAGATTCAATGGGGAATCCAGCTGAGCCCCTGGTTACCTCAGGGAAAAAACACTGGGAAGGGGGTGGTTTCCACAGCATTTCAAAGGAATGGAAGGAGCAGGAAATGAAAGATCCTCCCATCACTTCTGCACACCCAGCCATGGCTCTCTCCACAGCTCACAGATCCCACACTCAGGTTCAGCCAGGAACACGAGTCTCAAGCATATTTATATTAAAAAGAAAGGCAAGACTCTGTCCTCTCTACCTTCAGAATCTCCTTCCCTGGAGCTTTCCACCCCCAGGGCTGGCAGTTGGGATTTCTCCCCTCCAGTCCTGGAGGCCAAGCTCAAGGTTTTCTCAAGCTGTATTTTTAAAAAACCTCTGAGGCTGCAGCAAGCATGGACCTCATCTCCCTGCACCTCTCAACCCCTCAAGCCAGTGTCCCTCCTCCTGCCTCCTTGGAAGTGGCTGGTCTGACTCCAGCTGGGAAACTTGCCCCTCTGGAAACATCCAAGCAAAGCTCCTGATGGTGATTTAGGGCATTCCCACAATCACTGACAGCAGTTTGAGGAGCAGGCACCAGCACATGGGCACAGCAAGTGCAAAGTGACCTCCAGGTGACACCTGAGGGCTCAGGTGCACTTCATCCACTGGTTCAACTCAGCTCAGATGCCAAAAACCCCACACAGAGCACCAAAACCCTTCCTTGGTCCTGCAGGAGTTTGGGGTTTGCCTTCAGCAGAGGGGATGTGATCAAGTTGTTTCTGTGAGAAGTTTTCCTCCTCATACCCTGCAATTCCTGAGGACCAGGGAAGTTTTTGGCTACTTCAGCTCCCAGGAACAACAAAACCCACAGGGATAGTTCTGGAAAGCAGGGAAGAGCTGAGGGTGCATTCACTGCCAGCAAGCAACGTGGCCACCGTCCCCAAAGCATGCCCTGAAGTGTCCCCCACCCACCCCCCTTCACATTTTGTACAGAACACACAGATGAAAAACAAGGAGCTCTGAAGCACTGCAAAACAGCCAGCCCTTAGCACTGGAAGCTAAAATAAAACACATCCAGAAAATCTGAGGGAAAGCTGAGGCTGTGCCTGCCAACAGAACTGACTGCTGCCACAGGGGTTTGGGATCTGGGCAGGCATGGGGACATGAAGGGGTTAAAACTGCTGAAATGCACAAAGACATCTTTATTTTATCCATCCACAAGTGAAATTCTCCCTCCTGAACATGGGAGTCAAGATGGGAGTTCATTCACCCACACATCTTGCTGTCACCCTGAAACAATACATGGGGCCAGAAACATGCTTGGTGGCTTGGGGCGGAAGATGGCCCTAAAAAAATCCCAAACCGACCTTCTCTGAAATCATGCAATTCCCCTCTCAAATCATGAACTATTCACGGCTCCTGACAATCCTGGACAAAACCCCTCCTTTAAAGTGTGGGACAGACTCAGGCAACTCAAGGTAAACTGTCCCAATATTTACTTTAAAAACTGGCCCATGCTAAACAACAAAGCAAAACCTACAAATACCCTAAACCAACAAATTCACCCACCTACAGCTTTGGATGTTTTTGCTCTATGACCTCTATTATTTTTTTTTCAAACAGGAGATTATTTTCCAATAAACCCATTCAAGCCTGCCTTCCTTTTTTTGGCAGCTTAGAACTCAAACCCCTCTGCAGAACCTCTTAGTTTGGGGTAGTTCAGTGTTTCTTTTCTACATCCAAAGGGGGTTTTAAATTTTACCAACAAATCATCAAGAATGGAAGGTGTGGAACTGAGGATCAGGCAGAGATCCCACCTCAGGATGGGTGTAGCAGCCTCTGGAGGGGGGAGGAAGATGCCTGACAATGAGATGAGGGTGGGGAAGTTCTCTCCTCTCCAGCCAAGCTGCCCCAAAGTTTGGTCCCCAACGCTCTCCACCTTTCCCTCGAGTCCCCTCGTTGACAACAACCACTCAACCAAACATGAAATGACCATTTCACCAGCACCAAACCCCCAAAACCATCCCTGATAAGGTGCAAAGGCGGCTCCCCGAGACGTTTGGGAAGGGCCCCCTGGGGACCCCCTGATCTGTGCTTGTCTCCACTACCACTGCTTTACACTAGAAACTACAAATTACTTCATTTCTCCCCATCTCCATACAAATATAAAAGCTGAAGCTATTCCAACCCCATAGAATCTAATTATTCTACATTACAGTGCCAGGGATCACTTCCAAGAGCAGATCTGCATTCCCACCTCGACTCCTCTCCCTACATGACTCGGCCTCCTCTGGCCCAGGGAAATCTCCAAGTGCAGCTAAACTTTTTTTTTTTTTTTTTGTTTTTATTTATATATATATTTTTTGCACTAACACACATAATTTAAGGGAAGGGGGACAAGACAGTGAATTAAACAATGCTGTGTTTACACTTGGTTATTTTACACTGTGCCCAAATGCTTCACAATCCTCTCCTCTTTCTAGGAGCTCACCAGGCTTTCTGAGCAGCAAGATTTTTTTTCCCCCTGCTCCTTTTATACCACCAAAATTGGAAATCTGGTAATTGGAGCCCTTGGCTAAATCTCTGTATTCAGGGCAGGACCCTGAATTTTTCCAAGGCTGGGTCTCTTTTCTTCATGAAGAGCATGGAGAAGCAAACCCTCCCTGGCAATATCTGACTGAATTCCACAGCAATTAGCCAAAGGGATGAGGAAATATGGAAACAGCAATGGCTGAGTCTCTCCTAGTGTTTTAGCCACGGATAAAGTGCAGAGGAAGGGGGATTTCAAGGTATCTGGGATGAGGGGAAGGGTTAAGTGGGGTGCAATGACAACCAGTGCTGCAGACTCCATTTGCAGAGAAAACAGCTTTGGCTGCTGGGTTTCTGCTGGGATTTCTCATGGACTGGGTCACAGCTAGGGCTTGTTTTGTTCCCAACAGGTCAAACGGTGTGAACAGCCTGACAGAGGGCTCCAAAAAAGCAACAGGAGTGCCTAATCAACAGACAAGGAATGGAAAGGGGTGGGAGAATGGAGTGAAAGCAAGGGGAAGGACAATTCCTGCAGGGTCTCCACGTGCCAGGAGACATTGCCTGATTCTGCACCTGGATGGCTCCAAGAGCATCCTCTGCAAAGGGCAAACTCATGCCCTGAAAAGCCTGTGGAGCTCTCAAAGCCAAGCCCCACCAGGACCCAGCCAAGGAGAGCTTCCTCCATCCCTGCCTTGGTGAGAGGGGCTTCCCCCTGTCCTCCACCCTGCAAGGAGTGGCTTGGTGACAACACCCTAGGTGATCTCACCTGGTGGGTCCCTTCCAACTCAGGATAATTTGGGATCTCCTGGCTTTCCCAGGGAGCTCTGCCACATGCAGGACTGGGAATCCTCCCCACAGACCCCCCCATCAACATTGTTCAACACAGATATGCCAACACTTATGGGAAACCACATTTAGAGTAAAAGCAACTGTGCTACCACTTAATTAAAGCATTACTTGGCTTGCCTGGATGCATAATTGTAATACACTGGAATTTCCTCTCCTAAAAATATTCTGTGCATTCTAAAATATTTCAAGGGATGCTCTCAGAAGATTTTTAGGAAAGGACCACGTAATTTTTCTACCTGAAATCCACCTGGTTGCCCTTGTTTCTCAAACATCACCCTCAGTCTTATCAGAGGAATGTGGAGCATCAAACAATGTACAGAAAATAATCTCAATTAGGAAAAAAAACCCCAGCTGTGACTCAGAATGTGCACTGAGAACTCTGCCCACCATGGGTTTGAAACACTGGACTTGGTTTTTGGGATACAAATGCCCTGGATGCTCCTGGGGGGAACAGCAGGCAGCTCTAGCACCTCTGGGATTGCCATTCCTGAATCCCTGCTGTGGCAAAGCTCCCCAGCACCAGCACACAGAGGGTTCCACAGCATCCCCTTCAGCTGCACATCAGCTGGGCTGTCCCCTCCCTGAGGGACCATCTCTAAGTACCAAACATCAGGAATGGTGGGGAAATGGCAGTTCAAACAGACACCTTTCCTGAATGAAAAAAAAAATTCAAATATTTGGAAGTATCCCAGTGGGAAGGGAATCAGCTGTGTCTGGTGCAGTCAGCCTAGGCTGGCTGGAGTAAGAATCCCTCCTCCCAAATACTCCAAGGTTTAGAAATCAACAAAGTACAAAAGGACAACACCACCAAAGAGGAGAAGCCAGTCAATATTCCTGTGCTTCCAGCTTGAGGCTCATTTTTCAGCCACAACTTTACCTCAAATCCGTAAATTTTCCTTTTTTTTTTTTTTTGTTTTTCCTTAAGATAACCACATTGCATTTTTTCCTTTACATTTTGTCCACATTGAATTTATTTATCAGCTGCTCCTTCCATCTGTGTGCTGAATGAAACACAGAGCCCCAAGGAAGAGCACTACCAAAGGCTTGGGAAATACACAGAAGGTACATTTCCAAATTACTGTGCTTTATGCACCTCACTGCCTTCACATAATTGCTCCTTTGCCATCGAATTCAGTTGAGTTTTCAACTTTCTCCATGATAAACCCTGCCCTCATCCCCACATTGCCATATTAAAGAAAAAAAAAATAAAAAATCATTTTTCTGCCTGCCAAAACCTCTGCTTCCCCATGCCAGAATCCTGCTAGATGGGATGTGCCTGGTAAGACCAAACACAATCCAAGCAAGCATTAAAAGTTGGAATTGAAATGAAGTGTCCAGGCCACTTGCACAAGCCATTTTTCTTGGCAGAGCAGCCGTGCCCTGCCCGCCGTGGTGAAGGCTATCAATTCTGAACTTAATCAAATCTGATCTTCCCCCAGCCAGAATAGGCCTTTTTGTCTTGGCTTGTGAAAGCTTCCTGACTTCTGGAGTAAAATATATTTACAGTGCTGAGGAACAGCTTCTTTTTTCCCTTCTAGAAGGTCTCACATGGTTTTTTTTTTCACTTCCCTGTGCCAAATGTGCCGTGATCTCCTGATATGTTGTTCCTCACAACAAGGCTTTGGAAAGAATATTTGCTGGGAATATTATCAATGTACAATAATGATCTGTAACCCACAGATCCTAACTAGTTGCACATTATTTAGTTCACATCCATTACAGTTTATAAATTAACAGAGATGTCATTGTTTTCTGTACAAACAAAAAAAAAATCAATGTATATTTGCGGTCTTTTTTTTATTCAAATAGATTTTAAATACATAGAATCTAGAGACACAATACAAAAATCTGTATAAGTTAGGCAATGCATCACAGGAGTGACCAAAAACTCAACACGATTTACCTTGGCAAAATGACAGAACCTATTTCTGCTGGCTGAAAACATAACCAAAAAAAAAAAAAAAAAAATTAGCTTTAACGCATTTATTAATTTCACCCAACGTGCTTGAAATGTTGTTTTCCGTAGCGGTATTCATTATTCCTTTTTGTGTTTCAGGCTTACTCTTATTTATTTTTTCCATTTTGTTTTTACACCAAGGAGACTGCAGTCAAATAACACTCAGCAACTCATTTCCTCTCTTTGGACTGAAAAATTAAACAGATACTAAATTATGACAGTGAATTTAGAAAGGAGGGCTCCAAGGGCTCGAAAGAACATGTCTGAGATAATATGATGCTTCTAAGAATATTGCAATCACATCCAAGCAATCACCGAAGCGTGCCATGTAACTACCTCCTCAGCTAATATGCTTTTTTCTCCGTGATGACTAATCATGTTCTATTAAACAGCAGTAATGCTGGAAGAACTCAACTATACAAGTGTAATGAAGCCAGTATTCTCCCCGGACAGATTAGCTACAACTGATTTGACACATACCATCATAGGAGCTTCAAACCTGACAAACTCTGTGCTTGCTTCTGATTTATGCCGTCAAGCTCTTCAGGAGAAGAGAATGGAAATCCAGGCGTCGCCGCGTTCGGTAGAGGTGAAATGTTCCGATGTGCTTCACTGTCAGTCAGGGAAAGTCACCGTCTCTCCCTCCCTCCCTCCCGGGCTCGGCTCGCCCCGCGCCCTCCCGGCTGCAGCCGCCATGGAGCCGCGGGCCCCGCTCCTCCCGGCCCTCCGCTCCCGCCTGCACCCGGGCCGGGCTGCGCTGGGGACAAGGACAGGGACGGTCGCCAGACTCACGGAGCGGGGCCGCGATGGGTGCGGAGCAGCGGGAGGCCAGCTCGCTCCCCTCAGATGATGGTGGGCATCCTCCCGCCGCCGTTGTTGCGGTTGTTGTTCTTCCTGGACAGGTTGGGGGTGGCCATGAGGGCGAAGCGCTCGTCGGGGCAGCCGTACTGCAGCAGCACGTCGATGCACTCTTGGCTGGAGGCCTGGCGCGCGTAGGCCAGCGCCGTGTTCCCGTGCGCGTCGCGCGCCATCACGTCCACGCCGTACTGCGGGAGAGCAGAGCAGAGCTGCTGGGGCAACATCCCGGCACTGCGCCGGGGGAACCCAAGGGAGCAGGAGGAGGGAGCGCGCAGGAGAGCACCCGACAACGCGAGCCTGGCGGCGCTGAGACACGGAGGGGAAAATGTGTGGGACAAGTCTGCCCTGGTGGTACTTCAAGCTAAGGGAATCTCTCCTTCACTTTGCAACGAGCAGCAGAGAGGCAGAAAACCCAGGCTCAGGACATGTGGAGCCCTCCAGGAGCAGGAACACAGCCCAGCCCTGCCCAGCCCAGCCCTGCTGAGGGGTCCAGCCCAGCCCTGCCAGCCCAGCCCAGCCCTGCCCTGCCCTGCCCTGCCCTGCCCAGCCCAGCCCAGCCTGCCCTGCCAGCCCAGCCCAGCCCTGCCCTGCCCTGCCCTGCCCTGCCCAGCCCGCCCTGCCAGCCCAGCCCAGCCCTGCCCTGCCCTGCCCTGCCCAGCCCGCCCTGCCAGCCCAGCCCAGCCCAGCCCAGCAGCCCTTACCCAGATGAGGAGCTGCAGCAGCACCACGCTGCCCTTGCGGCAGGCCAGGTGCAGGGCCGTGCGCCCGTCCCCGTCCCCGCAGGTCTCGTTCACCTCGTCCCGCGTGCCGTGGGCCAGCAGCAGGATCACCGTCCGCAAGTCCTCCTCAGCCGTGGCCCTCAGCAGGTGCTGGCCCAGAGACAGCTCCAGGCACTGCAGCGGGGCGAGGAACAGCTTCTGCTCGTACTTGGCGCGGATCCAGAGCTCTTTTTCTTCCCTGGGGAGGGCGGAGAGGGGACAGGTCACTCTCACCTGGTGTGGCAGCCAGCAGCGCTCAAACAACAAGGAGGTTATTTCCCTCTCAAAGTGATGCCAAGAAAGCCCTCACGAGAACAGTTCACCCCAACCTTGTATTGTTAGCAATATTTGTGTTGTCCACCTTTACTGTTCCTGAGCCAGTGCTTGAGATCCTCCTTGATGGATGCTGTGCCCACGGGGTTGTAGGATCGCAACAGCCAGGAGGTGTCAAAAATCCCTGAGCCAGCAAGAGCCCTTGCTGTCACAAAGAGCAGAGACACCACAAGCAGCCAGGTTCCACTTAAGGCTGGAAAACACGCTGCAAAAAAAAATGCACCCAATTTCTGTATCCCAGACCAGAAGTTACTAAATGGGGGCTTTGTCCCCTTCCAAGTTGAGTCATGTTCCCAAAGGCATAAGGATGATTCTTCTTGTTTTCCCAAAATTCAAACCAGTGCTTTGAAGCACCTTTTCCTCCTGCTATATCAAAGGACCATCAGAAGCTTTCTGGTGCTATCCTGTTACAGCAGAACAAGGACTACAAACAAGGCCCTCCACTCGCCATTTCAAAAATTACCATACAATTACATGATCTGAGAGCACCAGCCCCAGACAAAGCCCCATTTAGAGGTCCCTCAGGTAATCTGCCCAGCCTGAGAAAACCACAAACATCACCTGAGTCAGGCAACTGGGTGCTGGTGACAGATTCTCTCCCCTGCAGTACAAAAGGCCAAGCTCTGTTTACGCCTTTCAGCCATGTTTACACTGCTCCCAGTAATCTAGTGTCAGGTTAGCCCTAATCTGTTTTTAAATACTTATGTAAACATCTCCTTCCACCAGCAAATCTGGATTAGTTTTGCATCATTTCCTGGGACATGTGGAGTGACCTTGCTGTGACCTGCCTGGATGCTTTCAGGCACAGCTTCCCAAAGCAGGCACAGCTTCCCTGCCCTGGCCACAGTTTATCCCACAAACAGGGCAAGGGCTTCTCCTCAGAGCAAAAGTGCAAACAGAAAATTAGCACAGAGAGTGCTTCTTTTACCTCAGACCTCTGAATGACTCCTGCAAGCTAAAGACACACCAAAGAAACCCCTCCACAACCCATTTGGGCAGTTGCAAATTAACCTTTGATGGCAGGATCTGATAAATGGAGTATTGCTGCAGGTATTCCAGATGGAGAGGAGGAAGAAAAGGAGTTCTGTTATCAGAATCTTTAATTCATGGCTCTTCTAATTACATTTTTCAGGTAAAAAGCCAAACTAGAAGCAGTGTCATGAAAGGGATAAAGTAACATACAATTACCTGCAATAAAATGGGAATTCTTGCAACAGTTCTGCTCCCAGTATCTATCTAGATTATCTTCAAGGATGTTAGCAAAGATCTCACATGATTTTTAAACACACACAGAGGTACTGAGAGTATAACCAACACATCCACTACATGTTTAAAATGTGCCAGACTGGAAAATGAGGTGATTCAACCTGTTCACCCACAGTAACGCACACCAGGGCTCTGGGAATTTACTTTTCCTATGTCCATATATCCTAAAGGCAAAATATTCCTCAGATATATTAATAATAATATAAGTAATACTTTTTTTAGCTTAGTCAAGGATCTGCAAACAAATCCCCCTCTCCCCTGACCATCCTTGGAGTGAGAGAAACTTTTGGCTCCCATCAGAGCACTGGTTGCTGTGATCACTGTGGCTTAAGAAAAAGTCCCTTTCTATTTAGGAAAAAAAGCTGTTTGAGACAAGTCTCCCACTTCCAATCACCGCTCAGCCTAAATTGTACCATGCTAAATAGAGAGAGTAACTGCTTAGTTCAGGCAGAGGCTCTCAAGGCTTGAGGCTGCTGGTTCACAAATCTCTCAGCACGAATTTCACACTTGCTGTGCATCATGTGGGCAGTCCTGATGCTCCTGGAAGGATGCAAGAAAGAGAGAGAGGGATGCCCCAGTCCTGCTCAGTTTTGTCCCACTGCCTCAAAAGGCTGGGGAAACAAGAGGAAAGTCTGAAAAAGCCAGTGTCACAGGAAGGGGAATGTGCTCCACCTGCCTCAGTGATGAGCACTAAACGACTTCACTCAGTAAGGTCCAGTTCCACCTCTGGAGTCACATCAAGGGTTGTGGTGGAAGTATAAATCAAAATAAAGGTGTTACAGGGGCCTCAGGCATTTGGGGCAGCACGTCACTGACACCAGTATGGGAGGAGATTTAGGTCTTTTTCAACAGTACAAACTGGGCACAAGAAAGACTCAGATTTCAGGGTGGGAAACAAAGTCTCATGAGAGGTAGGAGGAAAAGCACACTGGAGAGCCTCATGGAGAGCCACAACACACAGGGACTGCTTTGCAATGAGCACCTAGAAAGCCAATGTCCACAAAGATCCTCCCTCCATCCCTGGCACTAACCATTTAATTTGGATGGGAAGTCCTGGGGACTTTCCTGGGAGACAGCTGCAGCTCCGCCGCTCGCATCCATCTCAGAAACCCTGACAACAAGACATAAATACTGCAATTGTTGCTCTGATGCCCCAATTTCACTTCTGGGATCCACAGCTTGTCTTGGTTGAGGTTTCATTTCCCCCAAGGAAGGCCAGTCCAAGAGCAGAGTTGTCAGCAGTAGATCACTTAACCTCATTGCAGTTCCCTGGAGGACCACTGCTCACATCCCCTGTTAGTTAATGAGCTAAAAAATGAATTATTGGAGCGGTCAGCAATAAGCAGGAAGAGGAGGCACAGTGTTTCATTTCAGCCAGCACTGACATACCTTTAAATAAATCAACTGACTAAGAGTACAAGGAAGTGTGAGGGAGAGCAACTCATCAGGAGAAAGACACTGAACCAGTCCCTAAAATAAAGGCTAGTAAATATTTCCCTCTTTTCCTCCCTTAATTGCAGTCCTGGCAATTCTAAATGATCCTCTCCATACCAGACCCTTCCAGCTGTAGTTGTCAAAGCCAAACCAAGACTCTTTCAGTGAACCTGCAACAGTAGAGTCCTTGTCTCAGGACCAAATCAAAGCTGATGTGCATTAGAAGCAACATCTTCACATGCTCTGATGGTCCCAGTGACACCAAACTCTGAAGAAGGTGTGAGCTGCCTCTTCCTCATATGGAGAAAAATGAATAGATTTTAAGTTCCTGGATAAACTTAGAGAAATGAACAACAGAGCTCTAAGGTCAGATGTTCTCTGAGCCTTTTCTCTCTAAATATCTGCATTCAAACCCTGATCTGGACCTGCTGGTACAGACTCCAAACCACACAAGGGGTAAATATGGCAGAGGATCACTGCAAAACATGACAGAACCAGGAGTGAGTCACTAATCTTGTCCAGAAAGTGCCACCAAGCTCTCTGCTCCTACAGGAGTCTCCATCACTTGTGAACCCCAAGAACACACAGTGGTGTGAATAACGAAATCCCTGCAGCAGAAGCAACACTGTACATAGGTAAAAGGTTATTAGAAACAGATGAAAATTTCAGTTCTCCGTTTATTTTGATCTAATTAGGTGCTTGCTTCTCAAGATAATGTCCAATTATTTAAATTACTCTGCCAGCCACATCACATCATTATTATGTGGAAACAGAAATACTGGGCACTGGAAGGGGGGAGGGTAAGCAGGGAGCATCAGAGAAGAGAAAAAGCAGATTTGCTTCGAGCACAGCCTCGCTCCAGGAGCCTCACTGTGTTCCCCAGCCGTGGGTTTGCACTGGAGAAGCTCCTTGAGGAGCCCACATCCTACACAGCTCAGCCCCATCATGTGGTGCATTGGGTTTTCCACCCTACAAATCCCATCCAGTTGGTGTCCACTCTCCATCCTGACTCCTCCTCGCTCCCATTCACCTCTACCTTCACCTCCATTTGTCCCTCACAGATACTTGGTGGAGTGACATCAGGAGGCAAACACAAAGAGGATGAGCAGGGTGGGGAAGAAAGTCATGTTCATACAGTGACCCAGAAGTGCCTGAGTAGGCAAGAGCACGTGGCTGGAGAGGCTGAGAGCTTGCCATCAGAATGCCACAGCTCTGGAGCAAGAGCAGCCTCGCTCTTCCCAAAGCGTGACTGGAAGGATGACTAAAATGTCGTGTCGTTATCCAGAGTTACTCACCACTTGTTAAAAAGCTGGATCAAATTCTGAAGGTTATATTAGAAAGACAGTGGACAGCAGGTATTTACCATGGCACAGCACTGATTTCCCACCACCAGAAATAAAAGCAGGCTTCTTACAGGCACTTTGAAGTGAAGTTTTATCCTCCACACCTCTGACAACACTGAAAAGCTCCTGGATTTTTTTATTCCTTTCTTCTCTCTTGCTAAAGGAACTAATTCTGTAAGAGAGGAGGCCTCTCAGTGGTGTCTCCATGGTTGCTGTGCAGGTGCTGTGCCCGTGTGTTGCCATTTCTGGTTGCTCACTGAAGTACAACCCTTTAACGCTGTGGTAACCTGGCCAGCTCAGCAAGAGCTCTGCCAAATTTCCTCTCCTGTTGGCCAGCTGACAAGGTTAATGTGTCTCTTCCAAGAAAATGAAGTAAATCCAACCCACTGCACCTCCCAAACTCCTGGAAGAGCCCCAGGATGTGTCATTAGCTTTGTGGTCCAGCACACAAGGAGCACACATCACCTAATGACCGGCACCGGGCAGCTGGATGTGCCGGGACTTCCCGATTAAACAATCCCTCTCTGATGATCCCAATAAATGGCACTGCTTTGGACAGAGCTGGTGATGCAGTGTTGAGAAGGGTAAAAGGAAAATATTGGAGGAGGGGGTGGGATTGAAATGTTGGAGAAAGGTTCACGATGCTTTTAATTGCAACAGCAAAAGGGGGGAGAAGACAGAGGGCGAGAAGAAAGGGGCTAGCAGCAAGGAATTTCCAAAGTGCCTTCCTGCCCCGAGCAAAGCAGGAACTGGGAGGAGAGGCATGGAAGAGGAGCTGGGAACAATATGCTGAGAAAACACAGGGGCTTCCTCTCTCTCTGCAGGAGAAGACCCTTGTGCTGCATTGCAAAGGCAGCGCTGAGCAGCTGAGCGGCTCCGCGCCCCGCATGCCTTCTCCGCCCGGCCGCGTTGCTAAGGGGGAAGGCACGAGCCCACCGGGAATAGCCAGGTCCCTGGCAAACAAGAGGGCTCCAGACAGCAAACAAAGACCGATGGGCATTTATCCCTTAATTACCGGGAGCTTTGAAGAAACGGGCCCACTGTAAATCCCGCCCGCCCAGGGAACCGACCGCGATTTATGTGCGCCGGGGCAAAGAGGAAATAAATATCTCCCTGGCTCCTGATCAATATTATGAGTGTTTTGCCAACCTACAGGGTGTTTTATGAGCTGTAAGGACAGAAAAGGATCATTAATAATTAAATAAAGTCAACCTATTAAGCTTATTACTTCTTACAGGTTAAACATCCCTGACGGACGAAGGGCAGCCCCACAGGAAAGCTGCGGATCAGCCAACCCGTGTCTTGCCTTGGACTCTAGTCCAAGGGAGCAGCAAGGTAACCCAGCCTGGAAATGATTTAGTTACTGTCTGATGGGGAACTTATCTGCCTGAGGACTGTGTTCAGTCCACTCTTCAAATTTTTGTCCAGGAGACAGACCATTCAGTGCTGCAAAACCATGCCAAATTCAGGTTACTTCTACTCTCAGTCCTTTTCAACCTAACCAAACCAAAAAGGCACAAAACCCTGTGAGTGTTCAAGGCCAGGCTGGCTCTGAGTAACCTGGTCCTAGTGGAAGCAGGTCCCTGGCCATGGCAGGAAATTGGAATGAGATGATCTTCGAGGTCTCTTCCAACCCACACCATTCCAGGTTCTATCAAATAAAGGCCATTTCCCACCACCAGCAGCACCTTGCACTGTCAGGGACTCGTTTCCTGAAGCCCCCAGCTCTGCATCTTCTCCACCATTAACTCTCCTATTCCATTTTTCAGTTTTCCTTTCATAGCTGTGTGTTTCAGGGGGAAAAAAAGCCCTGCTGTGTGTGAGGGACAGAGATCACTCACTTGTGCAGAGCTCAACATGCTTCTCAAATTAATCACGTCTTGCCTGACACTTAGCAGTATGATCATTATTCGGATTCGATGGAGCTCCTCCACCCTCTTCCCTCTCTCCTAACAGCATTCCCCTACACAGGGCTCCAAAACAGCTGCTATTTCTGCACTTGCAGGGTACCCCTCCATGGAGTAAGCTGCACCACTCCTTGAGATCTTGATATACCTGCAGGATTTATCACTGCCCAACATTAACGACCAGCCTGGCCGAGACATCAAGGTTTACTGACTTCAGGCTTTTCAGATAAATACCCTGCAATTGTGGGCTCTGATTTATCACAGAAAATTGCAGCCAACTTCTGTTTTCATTGCACGACACTCCATCTAATAATTTTTAAGGTTTACTTGATAAAATATATCACACCTGTGTAAAGTTAAGCAAAAAAACTGTGTGACATACAACAGCAGGGGATACTGTGGGTACTAAGATAAGGCTTATTATGTGGAGAATAAAGATCCTAAGGGTGACAGCTCTAAGCCTTGCAAGTTGTTTAAGTCTTTTCTCAATAGAAGTCCAGGTTTTTACTTTGTTCTGTACAATTATGTGAAATGGAAACAGTCCCTACAGACTTAATAAAAAAACTTGAAGAAGCTGCAAGTTGTTCTTTTCCTCTAATCCCAAAAGCCCCAGAATTTTTTGAAACAGCATTGCCAGTGGCATTTCAGAGGGAAAAACCCTAACAATGATGAACCCTAAGGATTTGGAGCTCACCAGTGCCCTGAGGAGACCACAAAGACAACCAGAGGGCTGGAGCTCCTCTGCTATGAAAAAAGGCTGAGAGGATTGAGAATGTTCAGCCTGGAAAAGAAAAGAGACCTAACTGTGGCCTGCCAGTACCTGAAGGGAGCCAATAACAAAAATGGGGAGAGCTATTTATAATGGTCTGGAGTGATGGGACAAGGGGGTATGGATTTAAACTGACTGAGAATAGGCTTAGATGGGATATTGGGAAGAAATTCCTCCTGTGAGGGTGGGCAGGCCCTGGCACAGGGTGCCCAGAGCAGCTGTGGCTGCCCCTGGATCCCTGTGAGTGTCCCAGGCCAGGCTGGACACCGGGGCTGGGAGCAGCCTGGGACAGTGGAAGGTGTCCCTGCCCATGGCAGGGGTGGGATGAGGTGGGTTTTAAGGTTCCTTCCAACCTATCCCATACTGTGATTCTGTGATTTTAAACACACAGCTTGGTGAAAATAGTTTAAAAAGCACCATGAAGAGAGGAGAAAGATGGATTTCTCCTAAGGTTTGTAAGGAGAGACTTTACTAGTGTGGATCCCTTATACCCACTCTCTGCTGACCAACAGGAAAGCTCCTAATTCAGGATCTGATTCCTTTTATATGCTGGTACATCAGTATCAAGGTAAACATCCATGAAAATTTAACCCAAACCATGTCACTGTGCTGGCTACCTGGAAAAAAAGGCTCATAACTGAGTTATCACTGTGTGGCTCTAGACACATAAGTGAATTGTTTCCATTTCTTGAGTGGTCAACCTCAGCCCTTGGGCACACCACAAATATTACCTTAAAAAAGCAAAAGCTGCAACAGTTGCATGGAAATGCTAAAACCAAGGAGTACATTTGCTTCTTGCCTGTTTTCAGTAATAAATATATATATGCAGGGAATAGTAATTGGAAACATGTAGCTAATGCATTTCATTACTCGTGTGTAACCACACTTAACCTGATGTCTTAAGTGTATAAATCAAACTGCATTGTGCCAGTACCTAAACACAGACTGGAAATTTCAATTTGCCATTTGATATACAGTCACTCAGGTTAGAAGATTCCATTAATTTCCAATTTGTTAACACTAATTTTCTCCTATAGCAAGGCTGTGCTTAATGCAGCAGTGTTTTAAGCAGAGTTTGGGAAATCATTACTTACTTTTTTGAAAAGGGGGGGGTTAAAACAAAAAAAAAAAAAAGAAAAAAAAAAAAGAAAAAGAAAATTCCCTTCTCAAAGGTGGTGGATGGGAAGTGACACACAACTATTGTAAGGCATAAATCTCAATAATGTGTGCCAGGTGAGAGACAGAGCGAGGTGGCTGCGTGAGGTGCCCCCAACCCTGAGCAATGTGGCGTGGAGCAGGGCTGTGCTCCCCCATCACAGTGCATTAGGGATGCCATAACACTCGCTGATGTGAGCTGCTTTGGAACAGATCCCATGGCAAACACACCAGGGAAGGGAAATGGAGCTGTTCCTCTGCTGGGAAGTGGAGGAGCAGCACAACTGGGAGGGCCTTACAAATAATGAGATAGGGGGAAAATGCCTTGGAGGGACTCAAGAGATCTCAAATGAGAGTTTGCTTGAGGATTCCATCATAGAATCAATAAAGGGGGAAAAAAACCTCTAGGATCATCAAGTCCAACTGATCCAAAATGCAAAAAACACATTGTGGGCTCCAGGAGAACTCACTCTTTACCAGAGGATCAAAAACAGGAAGAGGACGGTCTGAACCTGATCTTTACCCAAGGACAAAACCCTGGAAGAGGATGGTCTGATTGCAATGCCTCACAAAGACCTTCAGAAACGTTTCTTGATTCTTTGTTAACAGTAAATCCAACAGTTTGGTTTGCAAGGAAAAACAAAAGTCCTTTCACAGAGCTTTAATGATATCTTAATTCCAGTAGAAGCAGTAAGATGATGCTCTTTGGAGTATTTGGGTAAAAAGAAAATCCTCCAGCCATTACACTGAAATTATGTAAGACATAAAAGAGAAAATACAAGTAATAAACGTATTTCAGCACAGACTCTGAAGAAAACCACATTTGGAGGAGCAAGCAAATAAAACCAACTGTTTGCTCTGCACAAGTCAGCAGCATTTCTGGGATCCACATTCTAAAGATGCTGCAGGGACCTCTCTACTGTCCAACTCTTCCCAAGTGACTTGGAGCTCTCCCTTTTGCTTCCCTCACCTTCTGATGTCTCCTTATTTACATATCAAGTATCACAGAATCCTTAAGTTTGGAAAAGACCTCTAAGATCAAGTCCAACCTTCAACCAAACACCATTGTGCCCTAGGCACTTGTTTGTGTGTCCTTGAACACTTCCAGGGATGGTGACTCCTCCTTCCAATGCTTAACCACTCTCCCAGTGAAGAAATTTCCCTAATATCCAACATGAACCTTCTCTCTGATGCCAAAGACCCTACAGAAATTGCTGATGTCATCAGCCTCTTCCATCAGTCTCATTTATTAATGGCTATTTTTATTTAGGAAAAAATGATGCTTTTTTTTGGCAAGTTTAGAGAACCCAAAGTATTCCCTCTGGTTCCCTCTGTGAGCGATGGGACTTCCCTCCACCTCTGTTTTAGTGGGTTGCAGGTGTTTGATGCCCTTCTCTAACCATAAATCATAATTAGTTTTAAAATAAGACTTTTGGTAGACCTGTTCATGTTTCTGGGAAAGCAAAGTGGGTGAAGCATTTCCTTAGAATAAAAAGGGATGAAGACTTGGGAATCCTCAGCAGTAGCACCTGGAGAAATCCATAAATCCATAAATCCTCTGACTAAAAACTGAAATCTCAATGCTTTTTCTTTTGTTTTCTTTGTGAATTTCCAACAAGGGGATGTGCAGCTCTGGAGTTGCCCAAATGGGCCCCAAAAAGGTGAGATTAGACATGGACATGGCCTTCAGAAGACATGGAAGTGCTCAAGTCCTGCTGAGGCTTTTCCAATGCACCTCTGCCTATTAATCACTTGCAAAGCTTTCAGGTTTTATGATTTACAAGCCATAAGGTGGATAATAGACAGTATGAAACCCACAGAAAACCTGACAGCAAAGAAAATCTGCACTGGGGACTCCTGCCAAAAGTGACAGCAAGTTCCACTTCCAGAGCAACTCAAGAGAGAGCTGTGCAGGGATTTAAAAGCTTAATTTAAAACCAGAATTGAGGAATTAAAGCCTCTTGCCCAAGTATTCTTGGTGCATAAGTGCTCTCTCTCTCTCTCTCTCTCTCTCCAAACTACTTCCCTGCAAATCCCTCTTCAGGCCACATTTGGGAATTATTTAAAAAAGATAAAATGTCCCTAATCTGTTACCAATTAGAAGAAACATGTGAATATTATTTTCTAATTTGTGACTCAATCTTAAAAGCGAACTCACTGAAATAATTACACTGGCTCCTGAATATTCCTATTGTGCTCCTGGAAAAAAAAAACCCAAAACTGAGTAGTGGGTATGTCCTCTACTGCCCGAGACACCCTGGGGCTGAATGTATCAATAAGAACCATCAAAGCCCTGGACATGGACTGCCAAAAACCTGTAATTTCTGCTTTCTGGCAGCTGCAGCCCAAGGGTTGCCAAACAGATTTGTTCCCTCCTAATGGTCTTTGTGCAACTTGTGTTTGTGGTGAGTCAGGATGAGCCAAGGAGGCCCAAGCTGAGTGGCCAACACTGGTGTCCAAGCTGTCCACTGCACCAGTGACCCCTTCCAGGAGCTCTGAGCCAGGATTTATGAGAGCAGCAACAGAGATTTCTTTGTAAAACCCAGACACAGCACGACTTGAGTGAGTAACTCCTGAAAATTGGTAATTTCCTGGTGGTTAGCAGGAGAAGGCCCACCAATGGGGAAGCACAGGCTGCTAATAAATTTATAGTGCGTTATATGCCAATTAGACCCCCTCAGCCCTTCAAGAGGCACCACCACCAATCAGGTTATCATTCCACAAATGTACTCTTTAGGGCTGAGCTCATCACAAATCAATCCTGCATTTCAAGTGCAATTTTCATTAGCGTTACCCGGGACTGCACTGGTGAAACAATGCAGGCAGGTATTTTCCTTCTCCCCTCCGAGCACCCTTCCCTGATGTCTCGTGCACAGCTATTTGCTCCTCCCTGTGCACAGCCATGTCTCAACTGCAAATGGTAAATAATCATTTTGAATAGCACATTAATCCTGCGCTGCACCAGATTTATTACACGCGTCACACGCGGGAGTTTTGCCGTCACTCGCAAGCCAGCCGTGAACCCCCTGCTTAAATTACATCCTTCTACCTGACCATGCACCATGCAAGGCTCTGTCAATACCAGGAGGCAGCAGCTCCCTCAGCTTCCCCACCTCATGACATCCACAAGTGTCAAGACACCCGATGCTGCTTGTTTGGGAATTCAAAAAAAAGGAAAAATCCAGCAAAAAATACTCCATAAGGTTTAGCGTCTGCTTTAAACCTCTGATTACAGCTTAAATCACAGCTTTTCCTCTGTGCAAGCAACACTGCATTTTGGATGCTCTTCTTTGCTCCACTTTTGCTGAACAGGGCCAGGAACAGCCTTTAGTTTTATCTTTGTAACCTGTGGTAGCACGGAGATGCCTCCTGCTCATGAGCGCAGGGCAACCTGAGTCACCAGGAACACGTTTTTCTTTTCTTTTGCTTCTCAAGCCTTGGAGAAGCACACCAGAAACCTATCAGAATATCCTGAGTTGGAAGGGACCCACAAGGATCATCAAGTTCAACCCCTGCCCTGCATGGACACCTCAATAATCCCACTCTGTGCATCCCTGAGCATGATATCCAAATGTTCCTTGAGCTCCTGCAGTCTTGGGGCCATGACCAACCCAACCTGACCCAACCCTGGCTGGGGTTACAAATGTAACATCTAGGTTAGGTGGACTTAGAGAAGAAGGTCCTCCTAATCCAAGAATTCCAAACCAACCTTCACTGCCCCGCTTCTCAGGCAGGTAAGGTCCCCTTGAGTCAAATTTTACTTCCTAACCTGCCCCTACCCCCACTCATTTTAAATATTATGGAGTCCCTTCTCAAAAAAAACACAACATAGGAAGAGCAGCGCCTGATGCCTCAAGCCTTGGGCCGTCACCTGCATCTTATTTCTACTTAACCTCTTAAATAACATTGGAATTCACTTTGTCCCCTGATGGGCGCTGTAATGAGAACCTCCTGTCAATCAGGGCTCCATTAGCCGGGACAGGCTTTCACTTCCTGCAGCAATTTCTTGGATTCCGGGCGCGAATGGCGCTGCTCCTGCGGGGGCGGCTCCTTTCGGGGAGCTATTCAGCGGGAGCGGGTGTCCCTTCTGTCCCTGCTGAGCGGGGCATTGTTCCTCCTCTTGGCTCATGGAAACGGCTTCCTGAGCTGACCCACCTCTCCTTGTCCAGGCCAGGCAGAGGGTTTGCCAAAAACTTCTTTGGGCTGCTCAGTTCAGCGGCGCAGCACAAAACCCACCAGCTGTTTCCAGCCACTGGGGCAGGGGGAGAGCCAATGCTGCTGTTAACCCCTTCCCAACAAAACCCCGGAGACCTGGAGCCCGTCATCCCCAGGGCAGGGGAGCGGGACTGTGAGGTACATCCCTCTTCCTTAAAAAGCAGGCTCTGCTCTCATTTAGCATGAAATTAAAGGCAATTTTGTTTTCCTCCTCTCTCTTGGTTACAACTCAAATTGCAGCTCAAAGAAAAAAAAATCTTACTAAGTGGCTAGAACCACTTTGGTTGGAACATTATCTTGAGAGGAGAATTTCCATTTCCCCGAGTGTGTGCAGTCCTTACGAGGTTCATTTGCAATGAGTCTATCTGTTTTGATGAGATAATAAAATGCATTTTATTTAAAAATATCTCCATTTCCACCCCCCCAAAGGAGTTTAAATGGTCAGTTAATCTTTCTGCTTCAGAAACAACCCACTGAGTAAATAAAAGAGGACTCAAGATTATATAAACCAAGATTTTTTCCAATTCTAACACTGGTCTCGAAGACTAAAATACAGATGTACCTGGGCATTGGCTGTGTGCATTTTCAGTATAAATCAGTTTAACTTTTAGCCTGGGAAAGGCAAAAAAAAAAAAAAAATGGAAACAAGATGATAGTTATCTCCAGCCTTCTGTGATTCTCGAGTCAATAGTAAATGGGGGGACTCGTTAGTGCCATAGTGATCCAATCAGGATGAAATTATGCAGTCATGTAAGAAATAATATCTATTAGGCTAATTTAATCAACGAATACTTTACAGATGAATTAGAATGCAGAATCCAATTATTTCAAACATTTGGACTGTCAGCCCTGTGTTTTTGAAGCGGTGGAAGAGGCGAAAAGGAAGGCTTTAGGATCCTTTCAAGATGGGGTGGCTGGGCTGTGTTTGTAGCAGGAGAGCTGAAAACAGCAGGAAAAGTGACAACCACAATCAGCACCTTCTGTGGCTCCTGGGGCACCTTCCCCTGGGATATTGGCATGGACAGCTTGATCTGCTCATAGTGACTGTCCCAAGTCTGGGTGATTTCCCCTGGCCA
Organism: Erithacus rubecula; assembly: GCF_903797595.1. NCBI lineage: Eukaryota > Metazoa > Chordata > Aves > Passeriformes > Muscicapidae > Erithacus > Erithacus rubecula. The sequence goes on along the minus strand of NC_136659.1, from coordinate 1,795,466 downwards.
GTCACCCTCTGAAAGGAGGGATTACACTCTAATCTCAAGGGGTCTTTTGTGACTGGGAAGGTGTGCCCCTGGCTTGGTGCACAACATCCCATGCTCCATGGATTACACCTGGCATCCATTCCCTTGGAAAACCAAGGTGTTTCTTTACAGCACCATGCAAAGAGAACTGGGACAGACAGAACTCTAGCAGAAGGGGAAATCAGTTTAAAACACCACTTGACTCAAAAAAGAGGGCACAGAACTGGGGCCGTGGGTACACAAATCATGATCCAGCCTGACTGAACATCTGCTCTGCTGATGCTTTGTCAAACCATAGGAAGATCATGAAGCTTGCAAGAAAACCATCACTGCTCCACCAAGGAGACTTAGGGATTGGCTCCTGGCAGTAGAATAATGGCACATCCCACCATCTCTGTAGAGACTCTTCTCCTCAGTCCATTGGAACTGCTGTTTCATAAAAAATAAGAAGAGCAGCCACCCTCTGCATTTTGAATAACAGAATGGTTTGGGTTGGAAGGGACCTTCAAGACCATGTCATTCCAGCCCCTCTGCCATGGGCAGAGACACCTTCCACTATCCCAGGTTGCTCAGAGCCTGGTGGAACACACAGCTTCACCACACAGGGCCTGCCCATCCCATTTACCATCAGAACAGTTATTTCAAGACCTGAAGATGGCTCAAGCCTACAGCACAAAAATGACATTTCCTCCCCTCTCTCATCATTAGTAGAAGTTATTTGTTTGTACAGAGAAAAACAAGGCTACAAGAAAGCAATGGATACTTTAACCATGTGGAATATCTTTCACAAAGAGCTGAATGAGCTTCATAATGGAGCTTAAGCTGAAAGAATCAATTTCACTCTCTGGGCTTCAGCATTTCTTTTGACTATTTGAGTGATATCATGAAGAACAGAGCAGACCTGGTGCCTGCTGCAGAGTGTGGATGCCCCATTGCTCTGTGAGGTCTGTGCTGTGATTCCCAAAGTATCTGGGATCCAAACATTTTTCTGCCCTGTCATCTGGAGCAGTTAATGGACTCTCTTGCTTATTTAAACATTTAATGCTCTTCTGATGCCCAAATTATGCCTGTTTCCTGTGATGGATTAGCACAGAATGCAGCAGTGACAATTTTCTGCAATCTGCAGAATATCAAATTTTGATTGCTTCAGGAGGAAAAAGTAAAGTTATAAGCAAACTGATTGATAAGGAGCGGAGGAATACTTCATGTGGTGGCTCATTGGGAGCCTTGATAAATGCCTGGCAGGACTGTGATGAGTCCCCACAGAAGACATGCAATAACTCTGAGGAGATTTAAGGTATTTATTGCTCAAATAAAACAAAACCAAGTGACATGAGTAGGTGAAGTAGCACCAAGTGATTACAATCTGCTAATCAAGACCAAGTGCAATTCGAATTTTTTTGCAGAGTAAAAAACCAAACTAATTCTCCAGCTTGCCTACAGAACACTGATGGTTATTTTGGGAATTTTCTTCAATGAGGAATGGGGTTGTTCCAGAGTCAGGTCTTTATGGTGGATTATCTTCTAGTTAATGCTGGCAGTTGTTCTACTTTTGGGTGGCAGATTATTTAGCAGTACCTTCTTAAGATAAAATAATTATCTATCTATCTATCTATCTATCTATCTATCTATCTATCTATCTATCTATCTATCTATCTATCTATCTATCTATCTATCTATCTATCCCATAAAGCTATAATACATATAAAATACCTAAGGTTAGAATGGATGACCTTGGAGATCCTTTCCAACCTTAATATTCTGTGATTTTCTCTCTCTCTACATGGACACTTTCCCAGGGCTCCACTCCCTTCCAGCAGCAGCTTTTCCAGCTGTGAGACTGAGAGGAATTCCCAGAGGAGCATCCCTGACATGGTGCAAGCACTGCCTTCTGCTCCCCAGCAAGGTGTGGAGAGAGCTCCTCTGAAGGGATGAACTGCTCTCTCCTCAATTACAAATCTCTCTCGTTCAGGGCTTCCACAGCAATAACATGCCAACAATCTCCTGATGCTGGCAGAGGCAGGTGTGACCCCTTCACTCTGAAACAGCTGCTGAGCTGTGTCTCTGGGAGAATCCCTAAAGTTCTCCCTGAGTGTGAAGGGACTTTGCATTAAAAGCATCTTCCCCAAAACAGTTCAGACTGAGGGAACCTCCTGAGAGACACGAGGGAGGAAAAAAGCCACCAGTGAAAAGCATGATGCATTTGAAGGGAGGGTTGCATCAGAAGCACCTTCTCCTTCAGAGAAGGGAGCTCACTGAGCCCCCAGTGCTGTCTGGCTATTAAAAAAGGCACTTGCAGTTAAGCGGTGAAGAGAACTGTTTTTATTTTCAGTTTACCATTTCTGGGTGGGGTTGATGGATGTTTTGGACAGAAGAGGCTGAAAGGAGGCTTTATGAGCCAGGATGATTAAAACAGTTGTCTTGAGCTGAGTTTGTCTATTGTGAAAAGAAGTGGGGGAGACTCCAACCAATCCATCAGCAATCCACCCCTGGCAGACACAGGCACTGATTAGACACGACAGCTTTGCAACAGGTTTGAAATCAAAGTGCAGTGAAACTAGCCTGGCTGGCTGGGTGTGTTTGGGAAAGCTGCCCAGGAGCTACAAGGATCCTGAAGATTTTCAGCTTTTCCAACTCCAAGAGTCAGCAGGGGAACACCAGTGGCCTTGGTGGCACTCCAAGGAGGATAAAGAAGATCCTGGTAGTAAAACAAAGGATGCTTAAAACTCTCAGTCTGAGAACAGGTGGATTTGGAGGATCTGACACCTCTGATGTGGCATTTAGGATTTGGCAGTGCTGAGTCAAGGGTTGCACTTGATGACTTTGGAGGGTTTTCCCTACTTTACCCACCCCATGAATCCATGATATTTTAGATGCAAAGCACATCCCAAAGGCAGGGTGTGTATTCCCAGCTATCCAAACAGACCATGGAAGAGCAAAGCACCTGCTGCCTTCCCTGCAAAATGCTTGGACCTTCTGGGGCCATCACATACCCCAAATCATTTGCCCTCTGCTGATAATGCTTAAAATGAGGCTCCTGAGCTGCATCAGCCCATTTTGTTTACTGCAAAATACTATTCCACCCTGAAGGAAAAGGAATTAGTGATTACTCTGAGATCTAAACAATGTGACAGACTTAGCTGGATATTTTGAACAGCTTTTATAGTAAGGAAGAAAAAAAGCTATTGCTGATGGGTTCTGGCAATTAAAATATTTTCCATCTGACAAACACCAAGAGTCAAAAGGAGCTCTATAGAATTCCTGAGCATTTGTTTTTGAGCTCCTGGATGAACCAGAATGGATGGAGAGCTGAGAACTGCTGGGTGAGACCCTAAATTGCATCTTGCTGGGAATCTGATCCCAGTCCCAGCAATCCTGATGTTTTGCTTATGGTCTGTCTTTTGTGAATTGCTTCTGAAGGATACAACAACCTGGCAGCTACCTCAAATCCTGCCTGGATGCTTGGAAAAAAAGCTCCAGCTCCCTCAGAGATCAAGTGGGCAGCAGCCCCTTAACAGGAACTGGTCTATGAGCTACCACCACATGTCTAATTAATGACCCTGCCGGTCGCAGCTGGAAGAGCTGAGCTGGGGGTGATTAATTAAATTAGCTGGCAGAGGAAATTACAGTGGAAAAGCCAAAGTTTGATTGCTCCATAATTAACCACAGTGCAAATAATATCTGCATCTATAACTTCCAGCGATGAGATCAGAAGCCAATTGAATTTGGCACTGATTGAAGCTGTAAATATCCTGTGGTGAAAAATGATAGGTTTGTTCTGAAGGGAAAACTTACAGAAATGGACATCCAGCGGATGCAGGAGGGGAGCAGGGGACAGGGAGGAAAGAGCACTGGAATTAGATCTTGATCTCAGCTGATTTCTGCAGTTTTCTGCACTGATAAGAGGACTCAGTGTGAAACAGGAAGAAATATTTTAAAATCTGAATGCTCTGAAATTCCTTAGCAGAGCTTTGGTGACTCTGGAAAGCGAAGGCCACTGAGATCATTCCATCCCTTGCCCTGCTCCACACTCTGTGTTTCCTAGTGCTGGCAGTCACTGCACAGCTGAAGAAATACCCAGTCCAAACACCTACCTGCTCCTACATCCTCCATCCCATACTCCTGCTCTTAGGAGCAGTTTTTTGAAATTCAAGAACTCTTTTTTCCAAGGAGATCACCTCCAAATGCCTGCAAACCCCTCCATCCCCCTCTAAATCACTATCATTTCATTAACCCCCTCAAGCATCTCCTGCTACTCACTGAAGACTTGAAATATTTCTTACCATTCTTCTCCAAAAATCTCAATTTTGGCAAGTTATGGTCATGATATGTACTCACCTCAGTCCTGCATCATGTTGGATTACTGTGAGTTCTATCCCTCTTCCACTGCTGGTGAGTTCTGGCTTAAAGAAACTCAGGTTTTTTAACTGAGGCCTGAAATGCAACCCCTCAAATCCCCAAATGAGCCAAGATTTTATTTCCTCTCTTTTCAAACTGCTACCCAATGTACTCTTTCACAAAAACTGCATGATCCAGAAAAGATTTAGTTTTTATATTTCTGAAGCAGTGAAACCAATTTTCCTGAGTGTGGAGTAAAGTGTACTATATACACAGTATTTCCTATTTTGTGTATTTAATACTTATTTTTATACATTATCTTGGATTTATCAAGGATATTATATATATTCTTGATAAAATAGATACTTGACCATATTATATTTATCTGGTAATATGTTTCTCCAAAGGGAATCCACTTCGTGCGGATCAGAATCATCCCATGAACCAAATTTCTGCCAAAACACTCCTGAGGATATTGGCACCTCCTTGGCCATCAAACCCTCCTCACCAGGGCACCCCTGGTACAAAAAAAAATTACAATTCTATGAAAAACAACAGGACAATATTTAATTGTGAACACACAAGTCCTACTCTGCTTTGCCATTTCTTTATGAAAATCTGGGCAATCATAAACCCAGCTCATTTTTTATGCTGCTTTATTAATCCTGGCTGACAACACAACTTTTTGGGGTGCCCTGAGAGCCTTCCCTGTAAACTGAGGTGGTTTCTGCATGTCCTATTTTGGCAGGGAGATGGTCTGGCAGTAAATAATGTAAACCAAACCTGTCCCCCAGGATGTCAAATGTGCTTTTCTCTTACAAAATACCACATTTAGTTTGGAGGCTCTTTTCCTTCTACTTCTGAGGCATCCCATGTTCTCCTCTGCCTCTCATTCCACATCTCAACACACACATTGGTATCAAATGAGCTGTGGTGACTCCACAAAAATGCAAATATGGGAACAAACACCAGCTACAAATCAGCTTTGGACACAAATGAATTTCAGAAGTCCCAAAACTTTGTCAGAAGAGCCATTCTCATCTCTCATTTCACCTGGTGCATTCCCCTCCCACATCCTGCACATCCCTAAACCTTGCTCACTCATTGACATCTCCCAAACACTCCCTGATGCCTTGTAAAACACACCATGTCCTTAAAAAAACCATTCAAAATGTTGGTGACTGATTTTTAACAAATAAAACTCTGCATTTCAAAGGGTCCTTTGGCTCCTGAGTTTATCCATCCTCCAAATAAATTTTGTGTGATGGTGTCCAGAGCTGGGAGCACTTATCCAACCCAAACTGGAGTTCCACCACTCCAAATGGCAATTGCAGTAGCATTTCAAATAATAATATTTATTTTAAACACTAATAATATGGTTTGAAATAATAGTAGTTTAACTTTTCTCCTTGACCAGAAGTACTGAAGTAATCCCAATTATTTTCTGTAGCTGTTTTCTGGTTTTTTTTCCCCACCTTTTTGCCTGAATGCAACAGGTGAACCCAAGGAAACTCAGGAATCTATTTAGGGCTGGTCTGAGCTGTGGGAGGACAAGTGGCCAAAGCAGATCTGGTCTGGAAAGGCTCAGACAGGAGCACACACATGTCACTAGCAAAGAATTAGAGCTGCAAATTTTGGCTTCTTGAGATGAAAAAGTAAAAAAGTCAACTTCTGAATATCTTCTTTTCATAAGATACTCTTCAGTTTTAGCACACAGTGACACAGTCCTGTGCTTTCCACTTGCAGAAGAGCCTTAGAAGCATTCCTGGGGTTGTGATTTAATTTTATGTGCATCTCAGTTTCCCAAGCCTGGCTGGTGCTATACAGACAAGTGAAAATACAATAAAAACACCCCTTTGGAAATTCTGACCTGGATGAAACCAGGAAAATGCAAATCTTTTGGAGGAAAAGCCAAGTTAGCAGGAAGATTTCTAGGCCATGACATAATCATCTGTTCAGCACGAAGGCATTTTGAAGCTGGGCCCATGCACGCCTTTTGAGGCTCACCAATTACCAAGACACGGCTTCTTCTCACTCCCCAAATTCTCACACAAAAAATGCCTCTGTGACAGCACTTTGCTCTGTCTGCACAATCTGGTTAATAGGCACAGGGAGGGGTTTCATCTCCTCTAATTCCTGCCTCTCACCCCTCACCTGTGCTCCCCTCAGCACATTTCCACCCATTCATTAATTACTTGAGAGCTGCTCTGATTTCTCCTGGTCACTCAGTTCTGCTGTCCTGCACTCCAGCACCCACACATGGAAAAATCCAGCTGGAAGAGCATTATCCCAGATGAACAGAGAATATTTGAGAGCTGTGGGGAACCTGCATTTGGGCTGCTGTGTATATCAAGTTTCAGTCCAGTCAAAAACCAGCACCATCTTTTCACTGCTGCCCTTTTCATTTAGTTATCTTACTGAAGTCTTATCTCCCCAGTCCCTTGCCATAGGCTACCAGCTTCCTGCAGAGCCAGAAACAAAGCTCAGTCTTAAACAAAGGGGGGAAAAAAGGGAAAAAAGCACAAAAGAAAGTTGGTCACAGTTACTGTTAGGGAGCCCTGCAGGTTCTGTAGGCAGGACCAAAGCGAGGGGATGCTGATGCTTCTGTGCCTCGTGTCACCGGCCAGCAAAGGCACCAGGAGCAGGGAGAGGCACTGCCTGCCTTCAAAGCACCCCCAGCACTGCCTCAGCCACAGCTCTGCTGTCCCAGGAGCTCAAACACATCCATCCACACGGCTGAAAACACAGGAGGAACACAGCCACCATCACTGGTGACAGTGCCAAGTGCTTGCGGTCTGTGGGCACAACCTTCCTGTGACATCCCACCCAGGGAAAGGACCATCCTGGGGAGCACCTCCCATCCTCTCCTCAGATTTAACCACATCCAATTTATGTCTCTCTTAAACAGCAGAAATGCAGAAACAGCAAAAGGAATTTATACAGCAAAGCTCCCTCAGCACAAACCAGGAATGAACTGGCTTTACAGCCAGGTCCAGAAAGCAATTTGAATGAGGTTTGGTTAAAGTGCCTGGGGGAGAGCTGGTGTGCAGAGAGGCAGATGTGACCTCAGGGCAGGGCAATGAAAGGAACAGGTTAAACGTCAACTACACAGAAAAGCTGCAAATCAAATGAAAATACTTTGCATAAGATTTCTTTCCAACTGAATAGGTATTTTTCAATCTGCTGGGTTTTTCCTCAAGTGCTTGACTCCCAGTACTTCCCAAAATACTTTGGATCTGACCTGGGCACCTCATAACAGCTGATGCCTGGCACTGGACATTTTTAAACTCAATAGCTTTATTTTGGCCTTTGTATTATTATTAATACAAGTTCCATCCTTGCAAACAGCTGAATTTCAAGAACAAACAAGTGTCCAATGCTTTTCCTTTTGGAAATAACTAACAAATAACTGGTGAAAGAGCACCCTGGTAAGGCTGCCCAATGCTTTAGACAGCAAACTTCATTTTCCAGTTGCTTTTAGCTTGCCATATTTAAGATGAGACTCTCCATATCTATTCCTCAGGTGCTGTGGAGTAGCAGATATGTGCATCCACACATGTGGTGTGCAATTTAATGCCAGTGTTAATGATACCCAGGAATTTTCTGAGGGAAAACTAACCCACAGTGGTTTCCATCTGACTCCTTTTCAGGGATCCTGGCCTTTGGCCATCAGCCTCATGTAAGCTATGTTTCTCCTTTAAGCTATAAATTTACCATCCATTTTTTTCCCATCTGAAATTAAGATTTTGTTCTAATTAGCCCTTCCATTCCTCTGTTCCAAACTGGCCCAAGCAGCTTCTAATAAACACAGTGATGGTTTTGTCTCTGTTGGTGAGCTCTGAGTTGACCTTTTCAAGTGGATTCTGGCCAAGCAGATGTGAAGTCCACTGAAGACACACTGGTCTTGGAATCTCTCTAGCCCTGGTAGGTGTTTGGGAGGGAACTAATACAAAAAGAGAAATAACCAGTCCGTATCTAAAGTGAAATTAAAGTTTGAAACCAAGACCCTACATGGTTTGGAGACCTTCAGGACAGGCACTCACCCACAATGAGAGCCAGATGGGCTTTTATTCCAGCAAACCAAAAACAAAACCAAGAAAAACAAAAAACAAACAAACAAACAAAAAAAAAAACCACCCAAAAAACCCCAACCAAAAACCCAAAGAAACAACAACAAAAAAATCACTTTTTCTATTGCTGTTGATTATAAACTTATGAACACTCTTTTCACCCCGAAAATCCTCCTTTTTGAGTCCCGAAGTCAAATCCTAGATTTTTCCAACTTTAACAGCTCATCAGCTTATTTTTTTAGGGATTTTCAGCTTAACTTGGTACTTTTCAGCGTGGCAGCCAAATCCACAGAGAAGGAGAACCCAAATTTACCCAGAATCTCACCAGAATAAAGGTACCTAGAGCTGACTGAGCCTCCAAGGGACACTTTCCAGGTTGCTCCAATCCCTGTCCAGCCTGGTTTTAGACACTTACAGGGATTCAGTGAAGTGGTACTGATGCTCTTTAGATTGAAAAGAAGAACATCACTGTGACTTTTTAATAAATGCTTTCATAATCTGCAGAAGACAGAAGCCCTTTTTTTGCAGGTTTCCTTTCACCACCACCGAGAAAAATAACAATTGTAATAATTATTGCAAACCAGGCTCCTGTTTACCCAGAGTCTGAGCTTTTATCAGAGGCAGCTTTGCACACAAGAAAGGTGCAGCTGAGCTGGGGAGCATTTCATCTAAAGCACTCATTAACTTGGACAAGCGGGGTCGAGGGTGTTGTGGCTGTTTTGTTTTGATTTTTAATCATGCAGGCATCTCCCAGGCTGCCGTACAGGCACTGGTGTTTTACTGGATCAGCTCCTGGGTGACAAGGGCTGCCAAGCAGCTGCAAGGACAATAAAACACAATATTACTACTACTACTACCACCACCTTTCCTCTTTGGAGTATTGCATTTGTGCTTCCAAGGTCTCCAAAAGGCTGAAGCCTGACCAGCAGCCACCCAAGCTGATATTCCACCTGCCTCACTTTGCTCTTCCTGTCAGATGCATTTCCTGGAAGCTACTGACGAGTGACAATTTCATTTTTTTGGTTCAAATTTAATTGCAAACCAACCCAACGTGGAAGCAGACGAAGGGTTCACTCCTCCAGCTGCAGCCTGGAGTTTACTGGCAGCAGTGAATCAGTTTCTTTATTTATAATGTCTGCGTTGCAGAACGCGATGCCGCCGTAACTAATAATTTATCCATTTTCCTCATTATCTCCATGAAATATCTGCTGTCCAAAACAGAGCTAATAGAACTCCAGCTCGCTGGGAGTCGTGCTGCTCAGTGGAGTTCAGCCACCACGAAGAGCAGGAGCGAGTTTTGATCGATCCCTTCCCAAAGTCCAGGCTGGAATCCTTAAGCCAAACCTTAAGCCCAACCTGCGGTCCCCGAGCAGCTGCTGGGCCAGCAGCAGCCCAGCTGTCTAAACTTTATTGGCAGCAAATGTCACTCTTGCACACGAGCTGCCTGCCTGGAAGAGCCAAAGGCACATCTTGGGCTATCACATCCCATCACATTCCCCGACGAGATGTGAAAACCGGAATGGGAAACGTCAACAGAGTCGGGGTGCGGCGAGGAGCGGGGCATGCCCGCTGACAGCAGCGCCGCCCTGACAGAGATGGGCTTGGAGTTGCAATTAGTGGCACTGTCATTTTCGGCCGCTCCTGCCAATTAATTAAGCCTGTCAAATGGAAAAACAGCGGCATTCACATGATAATTTATATCGGGAGAGACTGGCCCCGGCAAAGCCGCCGCTGCCGCCAACAAAATCCCCTCCGAGCGCTTCAGGAAAAAAAAAAAAAAAATATATATATAAAGAAGTGGAAAGGGGAGGGGGGGGGAAAGAAAGAAAGAAAGTTAAACTGTCCTTGTTATAATTGTTAACTCTGATCGCTCAAGTAGAAGATGGGCTGATTAAAACTCCAAACGAGCCCCCAGCTCGCTTAAATCTCAGAGTCCGGAATGATAGAATCAGAGGAGTTTATTCATACCATTAAGCCCCAGAGAACTTAATTGAAAGAAGAGCATAGCCTGGACCTTGACAAGCGGGAGGTCACAGTAATTGCTGCCGGACATATTTAACATTAAGATAATCAGGCCATTAATTACCCTTTGGATCATTAAATCAGCCAGTTGCAAAATGAAATTTCTGCCTCTATTACTCACTTGAGAGACCACAGGGGTGGCTTTTAATTTATCAGTGAGCTTGAGATACAAAGGACCAGGCTTGGGGAGGAAGGAAAAGGGGGAGAAAGGAGGGGGTTTGCTTCAGCAGAGGCAGGAATATCAATCCGCCATGCTTGGTGATCGTGGCAAATTAACTAGGTAAGATAACCTCAGCTTCTAAAGGCAGAAGCTGGGGGTATGTAAATAGATGAGGGCAGACAGGGAGATCAGAGCCTGCACACCACTTAGCAGGATAATAAAGGAAATCATCCTTGATTATCAGTGCTAATTTGGACACTGCCGGTAGCTTGTTATGCGTGTTCTGAGTAGCATTTAATTAATTCAATTGCTTGTTAATGAGGGAAGTGACATGTGGGGAGCAGATGCCACCCAACTGCAGATGGGTTCTGGTCAGCCCTTCACAATAAAATCTTTTTTTTTCCTTTTTTTTTTTTTTAAATTTATTTTTAAAAACCCCCTTCCCCCAGCCCTGGAACAGAAAGGTATCAGGCGTGGAGGAGCAGTGAAAAGGCACAAAACACTGACCTCATCAGGCCAAGATCTGCCACGGAGCTGGAGCTGATAATCATGGATAGAGAGGTACCTGTGCTCCCCCAGGCCCCATTCATTCCTTCTGCCAGGAATCCAGGGCCAGCAGCACCACAGACTGATGGCCAGAAGGATCAAGGGGTGAGGGAGATGAACACAGCAGCCCTACAAGATCCAGGATGTGAGAGTAGGATCTGAAGCACTCCGTTTCTCTGGGCTTGCCCTTTATTTATGATGAAGGAGTAATTAGTTTTACAAAGAAAAGGATTAATATTTTCATGGAAGGCACAGTACAACATTTTTCATCCAAGTCACTCCCCAGTGACCAGCTCAGCGTCACGGTCGCTCTCCTCAGAGCAGCACAAGCCAGGCTTTGGTGCAGGACTGTAAAACTCAGCTCAGTACAGTGCAGCTGCACAATGTTGTCTCTGACACCATTAAACTGAGTTCATTAGTGAGCAAGGATCACACTGGATCTCCCCTTGGAAGGTGAGAGCCAATTCCCCATATTGCTGGCTCCCAACTCATGGCTGCTCAGCCAGTGCTGGATTTTCCTGTAACCCTTGGTACCCAGAATAAGCAGGGAGGCTGCTGAGCAAACAGACCTGAGCACAACTGCTCAGTTAAGCCCCAGTTAAAGAGCTTCAAACTGCCTGAACTTCTGTACTCATCCCTCAATTAAAAAATCCAGTTTTAATGGAGTTGGACATTGCAACTGTTTGTGAATATTCCTGAGAAGATGCTGAAATGGTGCAGTCCTGTCTGTGTGTAGCTAATGCAGATATCTGACCTTGTTTGAGTAGCAGAACAGGAAGTGTGGCTGTGATATGACCCTGTCTTCCCTCAGCTTGCCTGTGGTGGAGGTGGCAGAAGACAAAGAGGTCCCAAGCTGGCTTCCCCAGATCTCCAACATTCCTCCACGGAGCTGCTCAGCCCCACAGAGCTCTCCAGCCCTGCACCACTCCACAGCACTGTTGTGAGAGTGTGCTTAAACAGTATCAATAGCAATTAGAGGGAAAATCCTGATCCCATCCCCAGCCCCAGTTAATTGTTGCAACATTGATTTACTCTAATTTGACTTCTCACTCCAAATTAAAGCTGCATTACCCAAGGAGGGACTGCAGGCAGCTCCCCCTGCTCGCCCCCTCCCCTCCAAGACAATAAATTTAATATTGAATACACTCAGAAAAAAAAAACTGGTTGTTGCAGGATCCATACTGAAAGATCTTTGTCCTTTTTGCACTATTTTTCTTTTTTTTCTTCCTGTGAGTAATTAAAAGATGCTTTTCTTGACTAATGATCCCCCTGTTTAGGAATGGGAAGTCGATACTCCTTCACCAGCAGTCAGCTTCAATTTGTCACAGCCTCCCGAAGTTTGAGCGGCGTTCTCGGGGCGGCTGGTAATTGCTGGAACCAATTACAGCTCTCCAGAGCTGACCTCATCAGGGACCCACACACACCACAGCTCAGGGGCCAGCAGCTCTCTGCTCCCTTTCACACTCGAGTGTGTGCCTGTGCTGGGGCTTTCCACTGCTCCCCCACCTTTCTGTGCTCACCAGAGCTCGTGTTAATTCCTCCTTCCTCCCCAAAATCACAGTAGCACCCTCAGCTCTGCCTCGTGCCATTCCTTGGGGATCCCACCACAGCTGTGCTCCCAGATCCTTCCAGTTCAGTGCCAGAGGCCACCCTTGGGTGTGGCTTTTCACTGACAGGGGCACTGAGATCTGCCTGTGGAATTCCAGGATGGTCTGGGTTGGAATGGGCCTTAAAGCCCATCTCATCCCACCCCTGCCATGGCCACCTTCCATAGACCAGGCTGCTCAACTCTCCAACCTGCCATGACCTGGAATATATTAATATCAGAGGATATACCTGGGCAATGTATCCCTGATCAATGCTGGAGGGATAATGCCTTTTGCTGAAGAGCTCCCAGACTTTGAATCTTACATACCCTCCAATCTCAGAACCTTTCTGGCTTTCAAATTAAGTATCCAGGTTTATCCTTTCCCATTATTTTCTTGGACAAAGAATCTGAAATGCATTTGAGTGGGCTAGAAAAGGACAGCAGTATTTCATGTGGTTTCATCATAGAATCTCCTGAACTGGAAGAGACCCACAAGGATCATTGATCCAACCCCTATCCCTGCACAGACACCCCAACACTCCCTCCCTGTGCATCCCTGAGCTCATTGTCCAAACACTCCTGGAGCTCTGACAGCCCTGGGGCTGTGCCCATTCCCAGAGGAGCCTGGGCAGTGCCCAGCACCTCTGGGGGAAGAACCTTTTCCTAAAATACAACCTGAACCTCCCACAACACAGTTTCAGCTGCTCCCTGGGTTCTGTCTCTGGGCACAGAGAGCAGAGGTGGGAGCTGTCCCTCATGGGGAAGCTGCAGGCCATGGTAAGGTCTTGAATTGGATAAAATCTTATTTTTGAGTGGGCAAAATTACTAAAGGGATGCTGTACTCACAGCCTGGCACAGCTGTTTAAGATTCCTTAATTATTCCATGACCTAGAGTTGCTGTTTGGCAATTCCTCCTGCCAAAAACCAACTCCATGATCCCTCCACCCTTTCCTCTAGTCCACAGAAACACACAGGATGCCACTGCAAGCATAGAATGATCAGTGCCAACTTCTCCCAGGCTGAAGGGACTGCTTTGAAAGCCACATCAAGACTTTCAGGTTCCTTTTAGTGCAGCCTGTGAACACTCCTTGAGCCTCCCAGCCCAACTATTCAGTATTTGTGGAGCAGCTCATTACTCTTTTTTTTGTGTGTCTCTAGAAATCTGTGGGTTTCCACTGCTGGCTTAATCTCCAGTAGACAGACACAACATGAAAAGGTGAAACCCACCTGAGCCCCTCTAAAAGTGTCTGTTAAGGGCCCATCACAGAATCAGATTCCCAGAATGGTTTGGGTTGGGAGGGACCTTCAGAACCATCTCCATCCCACCCCTGCCATGGGCAGGGACATCTTCCACTATCCCAGGGTGCTCCAAGCCCCTGGACTTGAACACTTCCAGGGATCCAGGGGCAGCCACAGCTTCCCAGGGCCTGCCCACCCTCCCAGGGAACAATTCCAGCCCAATATCCCATCCATCTCTGCCCTCTGGCAGTGGGAAGCCATTCCCTGTGTCCTGTCATTCCATGCCCTTGTCCAAAGTCCCTCTCCAGCTCTCTTGGAGTTGGCTCTTCCCCCTTCAGTCCCTCAACAACAGCAACAAAAGGAAGGTTTGTTTAACCCTCCTTTCAGGGCCATTTTAGCTGCTTCCAATAGAATTCCTCATTGCAAAACTACAAACAGCAGCAGAGCCTCTACCTGAAAAACTTGAATTTATTTTCTCACCACAGCTTGGACAGAAGGATTGTGATGCTGGCAGAGACCAGAGGGAAGCACAAAAGGAGGCACACACTTGGAAAAAGCAGAACTTTCTGGTATTTACGTGAAATATTTCATTTCAGTCTCTGCTGCAAACAGCAGAGGAATGGGAGCAGCAAAGATTGCAATTCCTTTGTCGGAAAATTTCCACATCATCCTAATTCTACTTTTTCTAGCACCTCTTTTATCACATAAGCGTGAACCTGGACACAGAGCTAGAAAATCTTATTTATAAAATGAATCTTTTTGTCCAAAAATGTTGCAGTGCAGGAGAGAGAGTGCAGTGGTATCAGTGACAATCAGCATCAGCTGAATATAACCATGAAGATGCACAGAAACAAAGTGGGAGAATTAAAATAAGCTCTGAGTATGAAACACTAAGAGAAAAAAGTTGATTTTCTGGAAGTAAAATTCAATCCCAAATGAATCATTAATTGAAATGGATGGTGCTCTCTTCATCACAATCACACAGATTTTAGATTTTTTGTGGTATTTATTATATGACTACTGAAATAATGTGATTTTTCTTTTTCTTTAACAGAATTCCAATTGAGTGCCAGCATTTTCATTTCAGGTGTTTAGAACTATTGCTCCATCTCACTTCAGCAGTAAGGAGCAACATATATTTGTGAGGTGCAAGAATATAAAATCTCTGTATTAAAGTGATAGTAATGACTGAAAGTTCATTTCAATCTACGTGATAAAATCATTGTATCCAATAACACACAGGTACAGAGCAGACATCCCATTTCTGCCTGAAACAAAATCTCTCTTTGGAGCTCCCTGAGCACTTTTAAATGCACAGCCATTCATCTAAGTAGCCTGATTAATGTAGTGGCTTCATTCTCGAAGATGAACCAAAGGTGGCACCACAAATTCATTTTTCAGGGCTAACGAAATAATGCAATAAGAAACAGTTGACTTCATTCCACACAACAGCACAAACCCAGCCCTCCACTGCAGGAGGTGGCCCAGGAACAGTGATCCTTCCACCTGATCCAAAAGTGGAGAAAGTATTCTCCAGTTTGACACTTATCAGATTAACTAAGCACAGGTAGGACAACACATCACAGGAAGATTTTACCTGTGTGGAGCTATGATAGGCAGGTAAAATGCTGCTCTCAAAGGAATCACCCTTCCAGCAGCTCATGGCTTCATTTAAACCACACACACAAGAGAAGTAATCAGGACTTGGAACACCCCTGAGCAGAACCAAAGACCTGACAGCCAGGTATCAACACCCTGAAACTCTGAAGGGAAATTATGACTGGCAAACTGATAGTCCAAGAGCAGGAACTTTGTGGCCCAGCTAGACAAAGGAGCACATGACAGGATAATTCAGATAGAGCAAGGAGCAGGCAGGAAGTTTCCATCTCCCACTGAACAGAAAACTGCAGAGCTGCTGAGGAAACCCTCACGGGACTGAGAAAGCAACGAGGCCACTCAACTTCTGCCACCCCCTCTGACACACGCTGTTCCTGGACATGCAGTGAGGACACAAAGAATGACTGTCCCACAGGGAGGATTTCAAAGCGCGCGCCGGGCGAGGCGGGGCCAGCCAAAACCCACCTGCTGGAGTCTGGGGAAGGCTTCACGTGGCCTTGGCTGTTCTCCTCCCACACACTGTTGGCCAGCTCGTTGCCAATGGCTGACATGACCTTGATGAGCTCGATGGGCCAGTCGTCCAGGTCCAGGGAGCGCACCCGGGACAGGTGCGTGCCGAGGTTGCGGTGGATCCCTGAGCATTCGATGCAGATGAGGGCTCCCAGGTTCAGACTGGCCCAGTCGGGGTCTGCAGGACAAGGGACACAGCTGTTAGGACAAGGGAACACCCAACAGAACCTCCCAGCTGCTGTTGGTGTGTGAAGGTTTGGGTTCCAGGGGTGGCTTGTCCTAAAGAGCACCTGGGAGGTTTTCCAGGGTCATCTCTTCTGGAGTAAAAAAAATATCAAGTGTGATGTCACAAAATATCTGGAATGGTTGGATGGATGGGCAGAATCCAATAAAATTAAGTTTAATAAATCCAAGTGCTGAGTCCTGCATTTTGGCCTCCATAACCCCCTGCAGTGTTACAGGTTGGGATGGTGTGGCTGGAGAGTGCCCAGGCAGGAAGGGACCTGGGGGCACTGATGGGCAGCAGCTGGACAGGAGCCAGCAGTGTGCCCTGGTGGCCAAGAAGGCCACTGGCCCCTGGCCTGGGTCAGGAATGGTGTGGCCAGCAGGAGCAGGAGCTCATTCTGCCCCTGTGCTTGGCACTGGTGAGGCTGCACCTCGAGTGCTGTGCCCAGCTCTGTCCCTCAGTTCAGGGAGAACATGGGGACATTGAGCACATGCAGAGGAGGAGCAGGGCTGGTGAGGGGCTGGGACACAAACCCTGTGAGGAACAGCTGGGGGAGCTGGGGCTGTTCAGCCTGGAGAAAAGGAGACTCAGGAGTGACCTTATCATTGTAGAGCTCCCTGAAAGGTGGCTGTGCTCAGTGGGGTTGCTCTCTTTCTCCAAGCAGCACTAACAGAACAACAGGAAACAGACTTAACGCTGCGCCAAGGGAAATAGAGGATGGATATTAGCAAAAAGTGATCAAGTACTGCAATTGTCTGCCCAGGGAGGTGGTGGAGTCACCATCCCTGGGTGTGTTTAAAGAAATACTGGATGTGGCACTCAGTGCCATGGTTTAGTTGAGGTGCTAGGGCATGGGTTGGACTCAACGACCTTGAAGGTCTCTTGCAACCAGGTGATTCTGTGAAAAGATGTATCACTCCAACTCCAGTCAAAAAACCCCTATGAATCAGAGGGGAAAGGAGAAACAAAGGAAATGGAACCATGATGATGAAGCAGTGAAGAAAGCCCCTCCTTGGGAACCCAGAACTGCTTGTAGCCAGTTGAAAGGGAAAAAGGAGAAAAAAAATAGAGCCTAGAAACAATTATCTACATCAGCTCCCTCAATAACCATGTACACCACACAGTTCCGTGTGGCTCTTCCATGTGACTCTTCTCCCATCTCCAAAATCAGGGAGATGAACACCAAGAAGGAAATGTCCCACTTGGAACATCCCCAGTTCCAGGGCATGGGCCAGGAGGATTCCAGTCACCCACAACAACCCCACAAAGAGAGAGACTGGGACAAACCTGACAAGATGGGAAATTCCATTTTTCCATCATTTTCGCCATTGTCTTGTGCAATTTAAACCTAGATTTGTATGGATTGCCTTCTCTCCAACAAACATTCACTTTAACACACACAGCTGAAGACACAAGAGGAAATTCTGTTGTTTTTTTCCTAACTCCCTGCTGTCAGATCTTTTCTTCATGCCTTACTCTGTGCATCCCAAAGAACTACCCCAAATGCCAAGCAGCAAAATGAAGATTAATTAAGAGGGCAGGCAATTCTTACTCCTATCTAAAAAAAAAAAAAAAAAATTGGAGTTGCCAGAAAATGAATTTCTAGCATTTCCTTCTGTTCTGAAAAATTAATCCAAAGACTTGTCTTGACTCTGTGTAACCCACAACTGAAAAGCTGTTTCTGGCAGCCAAAATATGTGGAAACAAAAAATTTTCTAGTTATTTGCTATGTCATCTTTGGACAAAAAATAGGAAGGGAAAGCTCATAATTTAAATTGTGAAGTCCCACATCTCACTGAAGGCACCGACATTTTTCAATCAGTCCATTGAAATAAAAAAATACAACCAAGAAGAAAAATCCCCCATCTTACTCCACTTTGGTTAAAAGTTCCTGTCCGTACCAAGTCTTATACACAATTTAATATCTACATTACACAGACACAGCATTTCAGATCTCAAAAAATCAGGTGAGATCAAACTCCTGCCATGCTTTCCAAGCTTTTGGTGCAACAACTACAACAAACTCCTTTAATTCCATAATTCTTCTGATACCTCCATTGTTGTTTTGCCAGTGGGGGAACCAGTGGTGTATCTGTAAAACACTATAAAAATCCCCCAAACTGCAATTTGTTGGTATAAATTTGAACACAGCATGTAATAATTTGAAATTTGCAAACTGTGACTAGGATGAAACCCCCTGACCTGCAAAGGTCAGGGTTAACCTCACAAAAATTCAAAGTGCAATGAGCTCTAGGAGGCATGAACTCAAATAGAAGCAAGAGAATGGAATACCAACTTACATTATTCCAATTATTCTGACAGAACTGGTGTTAAGGACCTGACCTCACTCCCAAATATCTCTCTACTTGAAGCACATGTAGTGCATCTTGTATTGAAAAAAATCTTTAATATTCACCTACTTCAAAGCACCACAGAATGGTTTGGGTTGGAAGAGCCTCTCAGTTGCCAGCACTGCTACTGAAGCAGTGAAGGGACTGAATTCAGGAGTCTCTCAAAACAGCACCCAGGAAGTTCCATGAAATTTTACCAATATATTATTTTCAATTTCAACAATCTGACAACACACAGCTGAGTGTGAAGGTAGCAAATGAGAAAGGACAAGGGCTGACCTCTTTATAGAAACTAAAATTGTTATCACCAATTCATACAACAGGTGATTAGAAAGCTGTAAGTACTCAAAGTTGGGTTTTTTTGCTTTTAAGATGCTACAAACCCATCTCCCTTTTCCTGCCAATGGTGAGAGTAATTCTGAATTGGAGGATGCTCACAAGCACATGGCAGGCGTGGACATCAATGTAAATGGAAGAAAAAGCCCACTCAGTGCAGCTAGAGGTGCTTTATTAAAAATTGGTCCACCAAAAAATGAGTTTTTTAGTGCCACTGAATATATCTAGATTACAATTTTCGGCTGCTAATATTCTCAAAAACACTTGGCTCCCTCATTCCCTGAAAGTCTCTTCCCCACTCTGACTCACGCCTCAATCAGCTTCACCAGTGGGAGGTGAAAATTCTCCCAGGAGGATAACCCATTCCCAATGTCTCCTTCATCCCTTTGGACCCAAGGAGGTGATGAAAGGCTGAACCTTCCTGAGGTCAGCAGCTGTAAGGCACCCCTGGGCTGAGCAGAGAGAATTGCTGGAAAGAGGAGCAGAAGAGCCAGGGAAAGAAGAAGCAGGGTGAAGGCATCTTGAATTGCAGCAGAAAAGGGAGAAAAGTTTGCAACTTTCCCATTCTTTGAGGTTTCTTTTTCTATTCTGCATGAAAAATTGAATTTTGTGATGGGTAGGACAAGATTGCCCAAATCATTATCTCAGTGTTTGGTTTTCAAATATAAAATACACCAGAGTAAGTGATCAGGTTCCTGGAAAACTCAGGATGAGAATCCATGCTTTTAAACCCTCCCTTATTTTCTTATACAACAGCAAAGACCTGTTGCATGATGTTCCAGGATGTTCCATGTCCTCCAGATATCTTGAAAGAGTTGACTCATATTTACCATCTGGCAGAGCCAATATCCAGAAATTCAGCTGGGTTTGCCTAAACAATTGGATCACCTTGGGTGGCTTCTCCAGACAAAGTCAGCACTGGGACTCCACTGCTTTGGGAAAAGGCAACACCAGTTTCCTTTTGAATCATGACATCAGATCTTGGGCACAAACTCCAGCTCCTAAAGAGCACTTTGCCTCTTCTCTTGCTCTGGGATGGGAATGATAAAAGGAGAATATGGAATAACTTTAGCTGGAGGCTGCCAGAGGGCTGGAATGCTGTTAACATAGGTTAACATCCAACAAGGCAGAATTCCCCAGTGAAACAAAATGCTGCATCAAGTGCTCAAAAGGCAAAGAGCTCCAGAAAGAGGAAGAATGAGACTTCTGAAGTGGAAGATTGATGGCTCCTGAATAGAGCTGAGGGATGGCAACATCTCACACTTCTGTGCTCCCAAACATCTGGCTCTGTGGAGATGCAAACAGCGTGAGAGTTCCACGGAGTGCTGGGGTTTGTGATGCTAAGTGCTCTGGGGTAAGGACCTGCCCAGGCAAGGCAGGAAGGGAGGCAAGGAATAAAGCAAAGCCCTGCAGAAAAAGCAGCAGGCTGAGGCTCATCTCCTCTGTGTGTGTGTGTTTACATTTTAAGATCCATCACTTTGGAAATATCTCACATTTTTCCAAAGGAACGACAGTGGCCTTAAAATCAGGAAGGTCAAACAGCAAGAGGAGTCAAAGAGGGTATAATTCTGAGAATAAAAACAAATCCAGCTGAGATTTCAAAATCATCCCCCTGCAAAAGCTACATGACAGAGTGTTGCCAAAATGGGCTGTCCCACTCTGCCCTCTCCCAGCAATGTGTTCCTGGCACATCCCTGCTGTTGGCACCACGCATGGGGGACCAGCTTGACCCATGAGCAATCTGGCTGAAAACCAAATTGGTTGGGGGGGAAAAAAAACCCAAAAAAGCAAAAGAAAAAAAAAAAAAAAAAGCACTGCTTTCTTGCACAAGCATTTTCCTGATTAGACATCCACCCCAGCTGCATAGGTGCATGGCTGGAGAGAAACAGGGCATTGGGATAGAGCTGAGGTGGGTCAGAAGGATATTGTGGGCAAGGAAGCTGCCTGCACTAAAGAGATTGCATCCTATAGATATATAATATAATCCTCCCATAAATATATGTATATAAATACAATATATTTGTGCATTTTCTAAATGTTTATGTGGTTAGCAAGGCTAGGAAAATGCCACCCACAGTGGCACAGGACTCAGCACCACTCCCACCGTGGGCTGCTCAGAGTGAGTACTTCAAATGCTCAGTGAGTACTTCAAATGAGCTAAAAATCCATGCAGGGCACTCCCAGACCCCCTCCTCCTCACCCACAGCACACCACCCTTGCTGCCTTCCTCCTGAGCTGCATCAAAGCTGTGGGGGAAATCTCAGTGACTGCCAGATCACTATGAAAACACACTAATAAATAAGACTTGGGCTCCAGGTGCTAAAATACCACTCAAACCAAGCTTTTCCCTGGTTTAGCATGTGCTGAATCACTTAGAGTGAAAACAGAGACCAAATCATTGGTGCAAAAACACCTGCACTTGTGTACAAATGTTCTTTTTACACTGGGGTGTCAGAATGGCTTAGACCAGGAGTCAAGATCCCAGGCAGTCAATCTTTAAAAATAAAAATCCCACCTGAAGAAAAATAAGTGAGTATTTTTCCATTTTAAGCATGTGTAAAAATCGCAAGGAAAGTTCTGACTTCCAAATATCAAAGAAATAAAAATGCACAACTTCTCAGTCCTTCAGCTCCTACAACTAATTGCTTTAGAGCAAGAGAACTTCCTTTCTGTGGCTTTGTTGCAAACCCCTGGAACTAAAGAGCACCAGAATAATGGCCTCAGTCGGGGTTAGTGAGGTGAAGCACAGCTCAAAGTATTCCTGAGAACACTCTTCAGAACACTACGTATATGTTTTAAAAAATAAAAAAAAAGAGGGGGAAAGAAACACAAAGGGGAAAAAAAAAACCCATCCAAAATCAGTTTTCTAGTATCCAGATATAATGAGCAATGACTTTGGTTTCCTCTGACAAGCAAGCCTAAAAAACCAAACCAAAAAACCAGCAATCAAGCTCTATGTCTTTGAAAATATTACCATGGCACATGTGCCCTCACCATGCAAAACAGGAGGGAAATGGAAAGGACTGATGTCAAACAGCAAACTTTTTGCCTTTTCTTTGAAAGAAAGTACAGAAATGCTGACATTCAATGGGGAACAATGAGGGGAGAAAATTAGGATGCACTCGATGTGGCAGATACAGAGCATAAATTAAGACCAAACAAGTCTGGTTAAGCAAACTCCTTAATGGAGCAGAAATGTGCCAACAGCAGAGGGGAGGGAGCAGCAGGGAGGCCAGGGCTGGGTGCTGCCCAGGTCCTGGCCAAGCAGAAGAGGTGAGAGTGCAGTCAGTCAGGTGCTGTACTCACTCTGTGCCTCGCAGTCCACGCAGTGGGAATTGCCTCTGATGTTCCTGATGGACTGCAGGGCCATGGCCTCGTTCTGGCTCGTCAGGCGCGACTGCGGAGTCAGAGACAGCAATGAGCAACACCCAAAAAACCCCAAATCACACCACTGACCTGAATGGACAGCACACCCCAAAGCCCAGACCAAGGTCAATGAACAGGGCCAAGGAACCTCAAGTCTTGATTTGCCTCTCAAGGAACAGGGATCCTTTGGCATCTCCAGGACTTCTGGGGTCTCCAGCCTGGTCTCTAACAGAGGGAAACCGAGCTTGAGAATGAGCCCTGCTCTTCCCAAGAGCAGCAGCCACACTGGAGGTTTGCTTCTTGAGATAAATGAGACAAGAATATTATTTTACAAGATCAATTTCCTTTATTGATGTGTGTGCTGGTGCTAATGAAGACTAAGGGATGGTTTGCAGAAGTGGCTGGAACTTTTTCATCATCCAAAGGTCAGATTTCACCCCGTGGCTCCCTTTAAATGCTCCCCATGATGACCTGCCCATGACCTCTGCTTGGGGAGACTCTCCTGATGTGGAGGCAGGTCAGCTCTACCCAACTGAACTGCCTTGAGGGCTCCCTGAGGTGTGATCTAAGTGATTAAGAAGGACTTGTGGATATCCACATGGATATATGGATATATGGATATCCACATGTCCCAAGTTCCATGGGACACCTGCTAAACCTGTCCAGCCAACTGCACTTTGCTGTTCCAGGCAGTTCTTCTGATGTGCTTTGGGAACCCAGTGAGAAAAACCTCTCTGAGCCATTGCCCAGCCACTCTTTATCCTTTTGTATTAATCCTTTAATGTAGGTGTTAATGTACAAACTTCCCCTTCTGTGCTCTGATAACACACAGAATGTTGGAACCCATGCAAAGCAAGAAACATGTAAGTTGTGATTTTCCTCCATCTCAGGAATATATGTTGGAAATAAACCCATTTTTTAACACAAAATGGGAAGTAAATTGTGTTATGATGATGGTAATTACTGGTGTTTGATCTACTCTGGCACACCAGGACAATGAAAGCAGGCATTCATTTAAAAATATGAGTTTCTTCCTTGCAGTATGAAATTGTGAAATTCTGAAACTGCTAGGTGGGTAATATTAAAGGATCTACAGCTCAGGACAATTATTGGCCATTTCTGTCCCTCAATCACCACTCAGCACCTTGCTCCTGTATTTATAGACACTTGCAATGAAGACACAGAAGTTCTCCCAAAAATGAGCATTGGCTGAAGAAATCTCAGATTTTAAACATCTGTTTTGACAGGAAAGGTGAGCAAATTCCTTTTGTCATCAAAGGAAAGCATTCCAAGGGGGAAAGCTGTTCCTCCCAGGCCAAGTTCTTCCCTCAGAAAGCTCCAACCCTGCTCAGCTGTGAGGGTAACACACACACATCTGGAGGAGTACTGGCTTAAAATTCAGAACTTGCTGTCATCCCAATGATCACCTAAGCCATGTAGGGCTGTGTGGCTCACTGCCAGTAGCACTCTGTGCTCCATACCTTGTTCTTGCTGCTCTCACAGGACTGTAAACTGGCCAGGATCTGGCTCTCTATGGCTTGGACCCATGCATCCCTCTCCTCGTAGGTGGTTGCTTCAAAGTGCCAAGTCTGGCCCGTGAGAGAGACGATGATAAACTCAAAGTTTTCTTCTTGTTCTGGGAAAAACAAATTAAAAAAAAATAAGGAATACAAATAAAAGATTAAGTTAAGGATGGTGAAAAGTAGCTGAAACAACCTTGGTTGATTATAACATCTGTTATGCAATGGCTTTAAGCTGAGGGAGAGTAGATTTAGATGTGGAGAAATTCTTCCCTGGGGGTGTCCAAGGCCAGGCTGGACACTGGGGCTTGGAACAACCTAGGATAGTGGGAGGTGTCTCTGCCCATGGCAGGGGTGGCACTGGATAATCTTGAAGGTCCCTTCCAATCCAAACCATTCTGAGACTATGCAAATCCTGTACCTGCAGGTCTGGATATGAGGTCTGAGGCTGGATCCTGCCCTGCACCAGGAAACAACCAGGATCTGCTGCTTTTGCTCTCCAGATACCACCAGACAAAGCACTGGTTTGGGTAAATGCTCAGTCCCTGTGTTTGTGAGTTTGGAATTGAGCCTGTACCTTCATCAAACATAGAGTGGCCAAAAAGCATCATTTAGATTTAAACCTGAGGTGCTAAAAGCTGTGCAATGTGAAAATCAAAGGGTGCCACAAAATAAAAGATGAATGGACCACAAAGAACTGGCAATACAGAAAATGTAACAATTTACCCTCTTTCAAGCAGTTTTTACAAGCACAGATATATTAAAGCAGATGTGGACATTTTCTCCTCTGCAGCATAAATACTGGGATAATAATAATAATTACTGGGCTATAATACAGGATTAAAATCAGTTCAACCTATTCAACATCCACGTCCGACATGGGAGATGAGAAAATGATCTGAGAAGCCAGGAGAGAGGGTCAGTGAAATATCCTTAGGGCTACTGGAGGATAAGGACAAGTATTCAGGCCAGAGGAGCAGCACATGGAAATACCAGCAGAACTGAAATAAATGGACACACAGCCCACACCTACACATGGGACACCAATGCCAAATTAAAAAAATCAAGGCAGCTGAAACACAGTAAGTGCAATTGGGAAGGGCTGGCATGAAGCATGAAAGGAAAAGAATAATAGAGTACAAAATTCTGGTGAACATCAGCCATAACGAGCTTCAGAAAGAACATTTTGTCCGATAATGACTTACTATATATTCAGAGCCATGACACTACTGTGTTCCCTCATCATCCATAAACATGCAAAGATCAGGGACAAATCCAGCCCAGATTTAAAGACAGCACTGCTGCCCGCTGGCAGCTGTGTTCCCAAGCTCTGGGACAAGGGGTTTTCTTGGATAAGCTCCATGCCAGCAGGGCCAGTGCCTGCACTGCTCCAAGGATGCTTCAAAAATAGCAGGAGGTGACTTGGCACCTTGAGGTGGGGATAAACACAGAGCTGAAGGCTATTTTCAGGTGCAGGAAGGTACTTGAAGCAGCAGTTTTACTAGAAAACAGTGACTGGGATAAGTGGGAGAAGAAATCATGGAATATCCAGAGTTGGAAGGGATCCAGAAGGATCCAAATCCAACCCCTGTCCCTGCACAGACACCCCAACAATCCCACCCTGTGCATCCCTGAGAGCTCCTGGAGCTCTGGCAGCCTCGGGACTGTGCCCAGCACCCTCTGGGAGAAGAACCTTGTCCTAAAACCCAACCTAAACCCTCCCCTGACACAGCTCCATGTCATTCACTTTGGTGAAGATGAATGATGCAGTTGCATAGCTACAAGTGTTCCATTTCAGCAGCACTGTGCTCCAAACAAACAGGTAACAAACATTTCCCAAAATGCCATGAATAAATCATGCACACAGCCTCGTTTATCAGGCACAGCTTTCAGGGTTTCATGAGGAAGAGATAAGAGGAACTGCTCCACAATAAATGAAGTTACATTCAGTTCTGTGCACTGTCTCCTGTAGGACAACACAGTTAAGGTCTCTGCAGCATCACTGAACTCCTCTTTAATAATGCTGATCATGCACACAGGAGAAACAAGCCCAGGAGAGCTGCAGCATGTTTTCAGGTGGGGCTGGAAGGACATTCTGAGGTCCAGAGAAGAAAACTGAGCTGGGAAAGGGCTGGAGCCCCAGAAGGGGCTGAGGGAGCTGGGAAGGGGCTCAGCCTGGAGCAAAGGAGGCTCAGGGGGCCCTTGTGGCTCTGCTAAGCTCCCTGACAGGGTGAGCACCAGAATTTCTCCATGGAAAGGGTGGTCAGATATTGGCAGGGGCTGCTTAGGGAGGTTTGAAGTCACCATCCCTGGAGGGTTTAAAAAGATTTGTAAAGATTTGGGGACATGGATTAGTAGTGAACATGGCAGTGCTGATTTAACTGCTGCACTTGATGATCTTGTAGATCTTTTCTAACCGTAGTAATTCCATGATTCTCTATCCTCTGAAGCTTCAGGTTTATTCCCCAAAAGCTGTGCTGCTTGAAGACATCTTCCCTAATTCTTTCTGCTTAAACACACCAATATTTCTTTTCCCCAAGCTCAACTGTGAAACAAAGCAGCAGTGCCTGCTCCACATCACCCCCAGGGCAATTCCTTCAGAAGACAAGGAACAAACCTGTTCCTGTATGTCTTTCAGCACAGCATGCAGGAACAGGAAAACCCAGACAGGAGGATGAAGTTGTTCACTTTAACTCTTCAGTCAAATTATAGGTTGTGCTATTTAAATCCCTGTGAGCCCAATCACAAAAATTTTATTAAACAGTTTTCCATGTTTAACAGTTATTCATGGAAAGGTCCACTATAATAGTATTTTAGCACCATCAACCTGTCGAAATCAACCTGCCCAATTACTCCAAACTACATTAATAACACCGGATATTACACTAATTGTGTCCAGTTTCTATGCAGACGAGGTCCCACGGGGCTAATTTTGCATCCTCAGGGGCAAGCAACTCAGCCATCAGCCTGATTTCACCAGGAATCCCTCCTCATTACACAAGTCCAGGCTGTCAAACTTTTTTTTTTTTTTTGAAAAAAAGGTTAATGGGCCAATCAGTCATCAATTATTTCCTGGAAGGGCAGCATAGAAAGGGTTAAAGTATGAAGAACCAGCTGCCATTGACTTCCATTTGGAAGTTATTATCAACAGGAGATGTCTAAAATGCTGTTGTTGTTTGTTTTGCCTTTTTTTTTTTTTTTTTTTTTGAAGAGGGAAGGGTGGCTGGGATGGGAAATGAGCCAAAACTGTGAGATTGTGATGATATGGAAGGAAAAGCACAAGAGATTTTTTCTTTGAGTGGAAGCAGCCATGGAATTAGGGAATTTTAGGGTGCCCAGCTGTGGCTGCCTGATCCTTGGTAATGTTCCAGGCCAGGCTGGATGGGGCTTGGAGCTACCTGGGACAGTAGAAGGTGTCCCTGCCTATGACAGGGGTGGAATGAAATGGCCTTTAAGGTCCCTTCCAACACAAATCATTCTGGGATTCCAGGGACTCTCTTCTCACCATCACCTTTCCATAGTCAACTGCATTTAACCCAAGGTCACATTTATTCTGCTCTGCCAAAAACCAGACGCTGCCACAGCCCACCCACTTCTGGAAAGCAAAGAGAGAAAATTTCTTAGGAGCAATGGATTGTGGAAGAAAAAACAAATGTTCAGGGCATGGCCTCACTGCTTTCCCCTACCCATGTGTTTGTGATGTGGGACTGAGAGCAGGTTTAGGAAACTACACTGAAAATTACCACAGGATACAATCAGTCCATAACTTCTTCCAGAGAACTCCATTTTAAGTCTATGGAATGTAGAGAAAACACATGTGAGAGGAAACACTCACACCTCCTGCTATCTCTCAGGGGTGGCTCTAAATACTGTGCACAAGTCAGCTTGGTCTCCACTTCCCCTGCCTATTCTACTCTCAATATTAAGAACTGCATAAATAACCACTGACACCTTGCACCAGTGACAGGCACAACTCAAAGCCACAGAATCCCAGAAGATCAGGCTGGGAGGGACCTCAAGGATCAGTTGGTCCAACCTTTCAGCACAGGGAGTCAACGGGAGGCAAGGGCTCCTTTCTGCCATGCAGAAATCACAGCCATCCTAAAAGCTGGCTGTGGAACACATAAACATTTAGGTATTTCTAAGAGGCATTTATGGATATTTTGCCAGAACCAGGAATAAGACTGGATCTTATCGCTTCCAGGCCAAGCAGGCTGTGTATTTGTATTTTTGCCCAACACAGCTGTCTGATATCAGAGGCTGCTGGCGCTGCTGCTAATTAACAGTAACTCATCATGCACATCTGGAGGGTGGTGCCACTCACACAGCAAACACTTCCCAGCAACCAGAAGTCAAGTGCAGCACCAAAACCCCCTCGAGGGTTTCAAATGCTCCTGAAGCACCTTCAAGAGCTGAGGTTACAGCCTGAATCCCAGCTAAGCCTGCCCCAAGTAACACCCAGACCTATTTAAGCTCCTTTTTCATCGTCTCCTCCTCCCTCTCCTGAAAATCTCTTCTGCTCAAGCACCATAACCCTTCATCCTTTCAAAAGGAGGAGAGGGAAGAGCTACTGGGGTGCCCTGGGAAGCAACAGGAGTTGTTTACAACTCACAATTTGTTTACAACGTGTTATTTACGTCCCACTCGTGTTAGGTCTCGTTACCTTTTGCCACTCGGTGTGAATCACCCCCCTCACTTGGCAGATAAGTATGTTTATTAGCAGCCTCAATTAAGGAAATATTTGTGCCATGTCCCACTGGGCATGGCTATGCTAATACTTCTCTCCCCTTTCCAAACCTAGAGTCTAAATCTAATTAGTTCTGAAAATCAACCCTATCAGGACAATGGAGCTCTGCTATCGCTTGCCCACAGCTCTTGGTAAAGGTTGTGTTCCACTGGAAGAGTTTTATTCTGTTCTACATCACATTTAGCTGAATGCTGGTGAAAAGCTGAAGGCACTGAAGCCCTCTGCTTCACAGGCTCGATGCTTTATTTGCATGCCAAGACAACACAAGTTGAATACTTTTTAAAATTCAGTTTAGACAGGATGTAACTCCTTGCACAGGCACAGCACCACAGCAGCAACAGCATCACCTTGAAACCAAAGGTAGCTTGGGACTTCATTAATATCCAAAAAAAAAAAGTTTTCCCTCAGTGCCCAGCAAATCCAACCAAAATCACACATGTAATGTTGAGGAGGAGCAAAAAAAAAAATCAGGATTTAATATCTTTAAGCATGCAGAGCACAGGCATTTAATTCCTTAAAGATAATCCTTCCTGCTGTGCTGCAAAATCACAGAATCACAGAATGGTTTAGGTGGAAGGGACCATAAAGATCATCCAGTTCCACTCCCTGCCTAGAGCAGGGACACTTTCCACTATCCCAGGTTCCTCCAAACCCTGTCAAACCTGACCTCAAATCTGTTAATATAAAGAAATAATTCTGCATGTTAATAATACTGCCATGATAACAGGTACAAGGTACTCTTAAAACCGGTGGGGCTTGTTTTAAGCAAAACTCACTGCTACTATCTATTTTTCCCCCTGAAAAAAACAAAGTATTCCTTCAAGCCTAGCAACAGGGAGCATGGGGGACCTTCTAATTTGTATGGCTCCCTATGGAAAACTCCCAAAATCTGAAAACTAAAGGGTTTAGGCAAACTCTAAAATCAGTGACAATAAGCTTTCTTGTCATGAGACAGCACTGATGGAGGAGGTAACTGCAGTTTTGTGGCAAGGCAGGGCTTGGGCTCTGCTCCCAGGGAACAGGCACAGGAGGGAAGGAGCTCAGGCTGGGCATGGGGAGGCTGAGGGTGGACAGCAGCAGGAATTTCTCCATGGAAAGGGTGCCAGGCATTGGAGTGCAGCCCCCATCCCTGGAGGTGCCCAAGGAACACCTGGATGTGGCACTGAGTACTCTGGGCTGGTGACAAGGCTGGACTCAATGGCCTTGGAGGGCTTTTCCATCCTCAGTGATTCTCTAACACCCTCAGAAGGCTGAGTCCTTCAGCTGGGATCCCACACCTGGTGGAAACCCACCCAAAACATCATTTTTGCTGTGAAAGCAGGAGAGAGCAGCCCCTCTGATGGGGAAGCTGAGGCAGAGTTCTCTCACATTGGGGACCACTGAGGCCTTAGGATTTTAGCTTTTATACTTTGCATATATTTGAAATCTTGCAATTCTTTAGTGTGTAACTCTAAACTCCATACAGAGTGTCAGCTGCTGCTTTCCCATTTTGGTGAGACAAAACAATTCCTCTCCAGACCTTGGCAATCAAGGACACCTCACTGCCTCAGGCCCCCAGAGATGGAAACAAAAGTGAGTTGGGGGGCAGCAAACTGGGGGTAAATGACTTCATTACCTGAAGCTGTAAGTGGAAGATTAATCCGCAATATGCAAATGGACCAAACTTACAAAAGTGTGAAAACCCATGACCCATTGTCCATTTTTTGGGTGTAGCTCCTGGGGGGATTTTGTCTGCCCTAAATGTACCTGAAGGCCCTTCAAAAAATTAAATTTCATTTAAATTTAACTGCTTTTATTCTCTTAATTTTGCCTGGCCTCTGTTTTTAGGTAGCCCAAAAAGGCATGACCAAAGCACAACTGCAGCACCTGAGATCTGCCCACCTGGCAGCACACACTGGACACCCAAAACCACCAGGAGGGTGTTAAAAATGACTGGAGAGCTTTTCAAGCTGGGCTGAAGCTGTTGGAAACCTCTTGGTGTGTAAATAGGTGTGAGTGCAACCGAGCAAGCGTGTGCCAAGGACCAAAGCAGATTTGTTATTCTGGACTGTCATTTCCCATCATCGTTCTCTTTTTTGAAGGCATAATTATCTAAACATGTGGGTTTTAATACTTACAATGCTCATTAACTCCACATTTGCATGCCTCACCATTGCAGCTCTCACACAAAGGCTCACAGTACCAGCTCAAAGCTATGAACATTGAACCTTCAGGTTATGGGGGGAGATAAAACGTCCCAAAAAATGATACATCTGCCCAATTTTAGAATTTAATTTTCATGCTGTGCCTCAAAACTTTTTGAGCATGGCCAGCAGGACTGTGTTCCCATACCAAGGTGCCTTCAGTACTTAGTTTGATCAGTAAGACAGAATACTCCCCAAATTAGCCAGGTCCTAAAAAAATTAGATCTAAAAACCACAAGGGAATTCCATGTATTTGTTCCTCTGCTGCAGTTCTTTAACAGGTAGATAAAAACTCACAAGCTTCTCAAGCACTAAACCTGTAACAACAAACAAACCTGATCAGATGAAAAATTGGGCTGGGAGGTATAAACAGCAAATAGAAAATTTAAAATTATTAAAGCATCTTTGTGGGAAAAAGACAACCCCAAGACTTATGAATATCTGACAGTGACTTTCTGTCTTTTCATATTTTGCACTTCATATTTGAAAAGACAACAAAAGGATTAAACCAACCAGTTTAGCAGCTCTGAAAGGCAATAATTTTACACTTAGGCTGAGAAATGAAATAAAATTATACTTCCAAAAAATACAAAAATGCTGCCTTAACAAGCTGGAATAAAACCCCATTTTTGTTTCCTGTGCACACTTTGGCAGGGAGAGCCAGGCCCCCGGCAGCAGCCTGGGCTGTAATTGTGCAAAAAAAGGACGGTGATATAAATCACCAAAGGTTAATGATCAGGATGTGAACAGAGGGACTTGTTTACAGAAATAGCATGCAATTTAAAATTTACAAGAGATTTAATGCCACCGCTTGGCAATCACTAAAATCAACAGCCCAGAAAACAGTGACATTAAGAAAAATATTACAGTTATAATCATTCCAAAATAAGTCAATTAGTGTTAGGGCATGCGCTCGCGATTACTTGACCCATTTGGTTTGCACTTAAGTGAAGAGAAAAAAAAATCCCCCTCCCTTATAGTGAGATTACTGAGTTGTGACCTATTTTGCATTCCCTATTCCTTACACCATCCCTCTTCCATGCTGCTGGAGATGGTGGTGCTGGTTTCTCCCCCCTGCTCTTGCTTGGTTTATGAGTCATTCTGACCTTTGACATTTGTAATAATAATAAAAAAATATATATAATAAAAAAAAAAAAAGAAAGAAAGTTTGTAATTGTGTTGTTCAAATGAAGATGGAGAGGGGAGGGGGGAAATAAATACATAAAATTCCATGTGCTATTATACAAAAGGCATGATGGCTGTCTTGGGTGGGGGGAAAAAAAAGCAATGTAAGTCAATTTGTGAACTTTGGCACCAGGTGACCTTTAGAAATACAACAATATCCAGAATTTACAAGCAAGAGTAGCACATGCAAATGACCCGGCACTGTCTCGCCTCTGGATTAGAGCTGCAAAGAGCATTATGGAGAAGGCTTGCACAAAACAAATTAAGATTGTTACTTAAATGTCATGGCACACTATTGTATTTGGCTACAGATCATTACACCTGATACTAACACTTTTAAAAACCGTAATAACTTGGGAAATATTACATTGAGTGCCCACATGGAGAAAGGGAAAATATATATATGTATCTCTTAAAAAAAATAAATAAAAGGAGAAAATGGGTTCCTGAAGTAATTTAAACATCACCACTGCACGACTAGAGGGAAAGGTCAAAATTTAAGTAAGCTGAAAGGAACATGAATGGCAAAATAAAAGGCACGAACAGAAAGATGAAAAGACCAAGTGGAATGACTCTGCAAACACGGGGTGGAAACAAACACGCATGCTTGGGGCAAATCTCATTTCCAGGGGGAAAGGGAGAGGGGCGAGGAGGGCAAAATTTTGGAGAAGTGGGTTAAAAAAAGGTGGGGAGAGAGGAGGTGTGTGTCTGGGACAGGTGGGTTTGTTACCTTCGGTGTTGGTGCTGCTGCTGCTGTAAATATTTCGCAGGCTACCAACACGGTTTAGTTTCCAAGCTTTGCGTTTGGCTGCGTCCAGAGAGCAGGAGGGGAAGAGAGAAAAAAAAACAAAAAAAAGAGAATAAAAATAAAGAAAAAAGAAGGGGGAGGAAGAAAAAAAAGTTTTTGTTTTTTTTTTTTTAATGAAAAAGGGGAGAAAAGAAACATCAAAAAGCATGTGAAGTAAAATACAAGCACGAGCCTGTTCACACGTGAAGAGCTGTACACAGAAAATCCACACAAGGACCACTCAGCCCCTGCAATCCATGGCCAATGTGGAAAACCTCTGATTCAGAGTGATTCTTCTTTCAGTCACCACAACATGACACGGTTTGACAAGATTAAATGGATCTGTTATTGGAATAGACAAAACGGACCAGTAGAAGTTGAAAAAAAAGCAAAAAAGCAAAAAAGAAAAAAAGAAAAAAAGAAAAGAAAAAAGAAAAAAAATGCAGGAAGTATTTGTGCAGAAGATACAGGAGTGGATGAAATAGCTACTGTAAAATGTTATTTAATTCAAGACAAAATACAGCTCCTTTTCCTCCAAGAGTCTGTGGGGATCACTTGGTGCCTGGAGCTCACCCTTAAACCTCTTTACATCATCACCTTTAGAAACTGAGGTGATGATGTAATGACCTTAAATCCTCATACCAACAAATGTTCTTGGTAGCATTGAGCTCAGAGGACATAGAATCATAAAATCCCAGAATGGTTTGGATGTGAAGGGAACTTAAAGCCCATCTTGTTCCACCTCCTGCAGTGGACAGCAATACCTTCTGCTATCCTATGCTGCTCCAAAATTCCTTCCCCACCACAAAATCAAAGTGTTTATTTGGAAAGGAGGAGAAAAAAAAAAAGTCTATTCTTTACAGAGAATAGCAACACCCTTGTTTTATTAGAATTGATCCAAACTTTGAGATCATCTGAGCTGCTACTTCACAATTAGCAGAAAACAGGGCTCAAAAGCACTCTGCTCTTGGACTCATTAAGGAAGAGCACATTTTCACCTTCTTCAGAATCTTTAAAACACAATGTTTAGGCTGGGTTTCATCACACAGGAAGCAGATGAAACATCTGAGTACACCAGGACACCTGACAGCCACTGGAATAACAGGGAACTGGTGGAATTGCCCTGATTGGGAGTGTGGAAATGGCATTTGGATGTGGGACAGGGTTTAGTGGTGAACATGATGGTGCTAAGCTGGACTCAGAAAGTCTTCCAAGGGATCTCAGACCCTTCTCCCTCCCACCACACATCCTTCACTCTTCAGGATGTCATCAACACTCCACAACACAACAAGTACTGGGACACAACAATTTAAAAAATGTCCTTCAGTATTTATGAAGGAATTTCTGTAATGCCCCATGGAACTCAGACCAAACAGCTGCTCACAGGACAAAGGAACAGCAACATGAAGCCATTCCAGGCTTTAGCCAAAAGCTCCATTTCCAGCTAAAGAATTAAAGCTGGAAGAGCACTGCCTGAGCCCCCCTGACTGTTAAGCTAGGTATGATTTGAATAAAGCCATCTTTAATGCTGAAAATGCTGGATTCTGAGTGACATCATCAAATCTAAAAGTGTTTTCACTGGGTGCATCCTTCAAGCTGGAAAAACTCTTTCATTTTAAGACCTGTTTAAGAAGTCTCTGCACTAGAGAGGCACAATTGCCCTGCAGAAAACTTGTTTTTCCTCTGAAACATTTACATATAAATAGGCAAAATCGAGGTTTGGCACCCTTCTGAAAGGGAAGATGGTCTCCAGTGCACAAAGACCCTTTCCCAGTGGCTTTCCCATTTTTCACACACTAATGGCACGTTTGTGAGAGCAGGAGTGAACCCACAGCCTGCTTTTCTATTAACCTATTGATGAAATAATCCATTTTCATGTGTTAAGTGTCAGGCCTTTCCCTTCCCTTCAAACAAATGGACTTTTTCCACAGAGATGCTGAGGTCCTGACACATCCATGTGCATCCTTTGGCATCGATTGGACTCCTGCCTGCTTCCTCCAGGTGTTCTCCTGCCTTTGAGGATTCAGTAAGGGTTTGGACAGTGCCAAGCAAACCCTCTGCAAGATGACTGATGTGCCAGGGAGAGCAGAGCCATCCTATCCTGCCTGCCCCTGGAATTACACACCCCTGTTGCCCACAACCAGGGTACAGGCCCTGAGGTCATTATCTGCCTGCCTGGTCTTTGAATTATTTCCCAGGATATTCAGTTGGTCTGCTCTGGGTTCACTTCCTGGTCCCAAAGTTAATCCAACAAAAGCTCTTGTTGCCAGCTCCAGAGATATCTATATCTACATATATCTATATCTATATCTACATCTACATCATCCATATAATCTACATCTATATCTATTTTTACATCATCCATATAATCTATATATCTCTCTATATATCTATATCTATGTGTATTATCCAAATCTATTTTCTATATGGTATATACACCTAATCAAATAAACCCCAGCAGGTTATCAATAAAATGCTGTAAGAAATACTTCATTATCTAACAGCAAAACTCTCTAATAAAAAAAAGGATCTTTAAGGCAGATTGATTTTGAAGTAATTTCTGGAAGTGTGTTTTCTTCCAAAAATGTCACCAAGAGGTGTTTCTAACTAAAGATTCCAGGAAAAAAGCCCCCAAACTTTCTTAAACCTCAAACATCTGGAAGGAAGTTAACAACTTCCCAGTATTTAATTTAACTTTTACTGAAGTGGCAAACAGCATTGGTCCTGGGACACTGAGGATCCAGGGAAACTGTGGCTGCCCCAACATCTGAAAAAACTCCACCATGGCCTCTAAGCCACACCAGAAAGTGCCACATTTACCCAGATTTTGAACACCTCCAGGGATGGTGACTCCAGCAGTGCCCCAGGCAGCCTGTTCAGATACCTGACCACCCTTTCAGTGGAGAAATTTTCCTTTTCCCTACGAAGGGAGTGGTGGCAGCAGCTGAAGCTCTGGGAGGCCATCCAGCCAGATCTGGGGACACAGACCATCCCTCTGCTGATGCTTTTGAATCCTTGTGAGCTGAACTGTCTCTATTTGTGTACAATCAGCTTTTACACCTGCACATCTCACAGTGAGAAGAGGTATGTTGGTGTAGGAAAGAGGAAACCAGGCTCCAGGACAGCCTTGTGTTAAGATATGGAGGAACTGGGAATCAATTAAATTTAATCACTCCCAATTACCACATCTCTTTGTATTTGCTCAGGCAATAACTTTGCAGCTGTGAGAAGCTCCTTGCAGACAGAATTTCTGTGTTTGCTTTCTTTAATAGAGCTGCTATTTCTTCTCTGCTAATGAATCTGCTTGTCCTACCTAGTTTTGATTAGTCAGGGTCTGTAGGAAATATTCTTGCTACCACTAGGATCACGTAGCATTATTTCCCAAAGCAGGAGGTGTTTGTAGGAAGGGTTTGAACCCATGTGTGATCTGAGGACACATTTGTTTGTAGGGAAGCTCTCTAAGGATGCTCAGGATATTACAGTCAATAAAACACTGCATTAACCCTTTTCTACCTGCTCCAATTCAGCTCTTTTTACATTTTGATCAGCAGAACCACGCTTTTATTCCTGGGAGAGCATTCACATGTACAGTGTAACCCTGAAAGCCTCCCTGCAGTGCTGCAATTCCAGATGTGCTAATGCCACCTCTGGTCTGGCTGTGACAGAGCTCTTTGCTGATTAGACAAACAGCCTTAGACAGCTGATTAAAAGCTGCTGTGGCCGCTTGGCTGCGTGTCCGAGCCCCGCCAGCCGTGGTGGAGGTGGGAGCCTGCATGAATTACATCCCTGGAGTGTGCTGAGCACTGCTGATTAAATGAGGCACGCCACAGCCCTCAGCATCAATTATCAGAAATAATAGGATCTCTGCACCTAGGCTGGGGGAAGGGGCTGCTGTGCCATGTGCTTCCCAGAGCATCTTCCCAGCGTGGCACAAACAGCACCAACAGCGCCGGCCAGGCACCCCAGCAAGGCTGCTCTGCTCTGGGTGTGCAGCACCCAAACACTGGGGAAAAGCCCCTCCCACAGCACAGGTCAGGGGAGCTTCTTCAGGCAACAGGAAAACTGATTTACAACAGCACAGAAGGCAAAGATGAGTATTTAGGGATAAACTTCAGCCCTCCCCCTACTCCTCCTCGAGTTTTCTGCACCATGTGTGGTTACATCAGGGGCAGGCTGGGGAGTTTCCTTTCTTCTTGGTCAGCAAGTCCAACAAGACCCCACTCTTTGGTCAGAGCATTGAAATGGTTTCATTAAGATGCAGCTCAGGAGATTCTCAGGTCATGCAAATTTGTCTCTGTGACTGTGAAGGGACTTGACATTGTCTTATCCTATGTGAAAGCAGAAATTACAAAAATTCCTTAAAAACGTGTTAAAACCCCCCAAACAAACCCCAGGCCTATCTAATATAGATCCATACATAAATATGTATATCTAAGTAAAATGAACTGGATACACTGCATTTTGAGATCTGTTCAACACTAAATTTTAAAAAGTGCCTGGATCTTAGACAAAACACAGACTCAAAAAATGGTTTTGGTTGGATGGGACCTTAAAGACCATCTGGTTTCATCCCCTGCCATGGGAAGGGATGATAAGCATGTTCACTATTTTTCTATATATTAAACCAGATCTCCACAATGAACCATCTTTAAACACCTGAACATGACTCTCAAGTCTCCCAACATTTCTGTTTGGAGCAGGAGAGATTATCAGGACATATGCCCCAAAAGACCAAAAAAATGAGGATACAGAAGATATTTCATATGGCAACAGCCCTTAATATGTCCTTTTTGGACTTCAGAACACTCAGAAAAAACAATCTGATGTAAAGTAAACTAAGAGAAGTACTGAGTTACAGAAATTTCCCCAAACACAACTAAAACTGTATGTCTGGTAGAAAAAACCCAACTCTTTCCTCTGCAACTCAAGTCCTTTCCCATGCTCTCTTTTAAATCCACCAAACACTCTAGAAGTAATACTTCAAACCATATTAATAGTTAATTACGTTTGGCTTCTCTTCAGCTTTGAACATTTCAAATGAAGGGGGAAAAAAATGAAAACACATTCATACTTCTGCTGGTGACAGGGGAAAAGAGTTACTTTAATTAAACATTTCTAAAAAATGTTTTTAGCTCTTTTTTTTTATCCTCTCATGCAATATTTCTCCATCCAAACTTGTGCACTAGGTAAAGGACCCACTGAATGATTTCAGTGCCTTTCCAATACACTATAAACATACAAGATTCCAATTGACAAAAAGGAAATGGTAATTGGAAACATTTTTCTCAGTTTTTCATTATCTGAAGCAGAAAATTATGGCTCTTTTCTATACACACACACACACACAAATCCTTTTCAACCACCTAGAAAAATTGTCTTTTAATAAAAGCTTGAAATTACACTATCATATTTCAAAGGCAATGAACAGTTAAAGCAGCTAATCAAAGGTATAATTATTTAATGACTCTGACTCCTGCTATCTAACAGGGCTGGAATGGCTTGGCTGGGATCAGCAGACCCCAAGCTCCAGCTCTGCAAAACAAGCCTTGGCTGGGAGCATTCCAGCCCCTCATCCCTAAGGTTAGTTCCTCCAATTTTGGTTGACTTTACCAGGCCAGCTGAGCTATTTTGGAATTAAGGGAATCAGTTTGTCACCTCCTTTTTGTACACATCTGGACTAAAAAAAAAAAAAAAAAATCCCACAAAACAACCATAAGAGGTTTTCCTGCAGAGGAAATGAAAATATTTCCCTGACAAACTGGGATTTGTCAAGATCATCATTGATTTTTTTCCACTTTTAATGGTACATGACAGCTTTCTGTAAACCCCAGCTGTCCCACTCTAATAATTCAAATGTAAAACCACATCCCAACAAAATGTGCTTAGTGAAAATTTCTCTTAAATGCATTTTAGTATTTTTATTGAAAGAAATCTTTATTGATTTACTCCAGGTGAGTGAAGTAGTGAGCAAGCAGAGTTTCTGACTCAATTCCCTTGCTTTTCTCATGCCTTTTATAACTGGAAATATGACTGGAATAACATATAATCATCAGGCATTAATTACCAGAGCTATCCAGGAGTGTACAGTGCACCTTGGCTTATTTATGAGCTATCACAGAGCAGTTTATGCCATTACATCTGAGCCTCAACCCTAAACATGAACTTCTATTATACTGTATAATATATACTCTGTAGCACTGAATTCCTTTTTTTTTTTCCTGGCTACACAATTTCACAGAATCACAAAGGCTGGGAAAGATCTCCACAATTTGAGCAAATGCCACAGAGCCTAAAGTGCCACAAATATTCATTTTTTTGAACACTTCCAGGGATGGTGACTCCACCACTTCCCTGGGCAGCCTGTTCCATCTGATCCAAGACACTGGACCCTCTGGAATTCCAAAGATATTCACATTTCTATCCAATTATCTTGATCCTGGGGTCAGTCTCATGCTTGTCACCTGGCTCATGGGAGCTCAGGTGACACCAGCACCTGGGGTGGCACTGGAAACCAGACACGGTGAGGGAGTTGCCCCTCCCAGCTCTGCAGCCAAAGATGACTCCAGGATCAAAGGGGACATCCAGGGACACCACACCTGGTGGGAGTGGCACCTGTGACAACAAACCCTGCTTGATGGGACATAAAAAAAAAAAAAAAAAAAAAAAAAAGCTTGGAGAGCCTTCCTGGCAAAGGTGCCATTGTCACAGGACAGCTCAGGCTGGAAGGGTCACCCAGCCCAGGCTCCCTGCAAGAACAGCTCTGGAACAGGATGTGCCTCTTCACTAAACCCCTCTCCAGCATTTAGGAGAAGATAAGGAAAAAAGCATTGTGTGGGCTTGGCTGAAGAGGAAGCAGAATTTGGGGGAAGAATCCAGGGAACTTCTGCCAAGGTGTCTTACAGGAGGCAAGACAGGGAGCTCGAGCCAGGACCTCATATTTATGAAATTCTGTCATTTCCTGGAGATTTTTTGTACACACAAGTGCTGAAGAATTTGATTTTGCCAATGCCCAGGTTAAGCATCAGTGTCATTTTGATATCCCAGCTTTGACTTACTCTGAAATGTAAACTACTGAATAGAAATCAGAATTAGTGTTACCACCTCCCATTTTGCTCACCTTTAATCCACATCATCCACCCTGCTGCAAAAGCTAAGTTCACACTAGGTAAATAAAAACTGAGACACCCAGCAACATACAAACCTCATAAATGTGTATATACACATGAACATGAACTCTTTGTGAATGTTCATCACTTGTGAAAACAAGCAGGATCCAACCTGCCAGTGGTCAATGTTAATAGTTTGGCATGTTGCTCTGCTTGTGGTGCAACCTCTCACTTGACAGTAGAGATTCCTCACTGGAAAAATCCTGGTTGGAGAGATTTATTGTGTCAAGGTCTTTCCCTACAAAGTGCACAGCCACCTGTGATGATTATTTCTCTATAAACCTGAATGATCATGCTAAGACAGGAAGGTCACCACAGAATCATTTAGGCTGGAAAGAACCTTTATGACCATCTTCCCTTTTGCCTGAGCTTCTACATCACCCTAAACTGACAGAATTTTCACAAGGAGTTTACCAACTTCCCAACTCATCTTCCCAAACTCACTGCTCAAGCAATGGTACAGGTCTCAATCTCTCTGGGGAAGGAATCTTAGCCCAGCCCTCTTCTTAGGGAGAAATGAAGTACTAAGAGACCCAGAGGGAACAGAAAAATTCTTTCCAAGGGCAGAGATGACATTTTGTCTCCTCTCCATAGATTGCATTTCCAAGGGCTTCACCCACAGGAAGCTGCTATCACCTATGGCTGCCTCTGCTGGGGCTCCTCAGATTTGATGTTAACTTGCACAACACCAGTGAAAAATGTAAAAAACCATGAAGCTGAAGATGTTTGTTGATTTGCTATTGCCCAGCATCTGCCCAGATCTTTGCACAAATCCATGCAGCTCAGCGTTGTGGCTGCTCTTACACAAAGGTTGTCATCTATGTAATTTGACTTTTGTAAATTGACTTTTTTTTTCCAAAAGCTGTGGTTGCTGGAATTCCCTGGGGAGCTGCTGTGGTTAGCTCTGGAATGAAGTCAGGAAAAGGAGGATGGGATTTGCTATTTGCATATTTTGAACCTGTCAGGCAGGACCCACACAAACACTGAATGGCTGAGGGACTGAGCCATGAAAGAAGAGACTGGCACCAAAGTCGTGCTGCCTTTCACCTTTCCAGCAGAACCCTGAGTAACAACTGCATTTGGCTGCAAAGATAAATATTAAATCCTGAATTTCCATCAGCTGCTGGTGTCACAGGCTCCCTGAAAAGCCACAGCTCTGAGTTGTTAACCACTAACTGGCTCAAGCACAATGCCTGCTACTAATTCCTATTGAATAATGGAAGTGACACAACTGATAAAAGGTTTCAATCCTGGAAAAAAATGATTTATAGTATTTCACTCCACTGGCACTGTTATTTGTGTGACAAATGGTTGGACAGACACCAGTTAATCTCCACACACCTCCAACTGGGATGTGGCAGCATCCAAACAATCAGGCCCTGCTAACAACAGGCTGAATGCTGGCATTTCATCAAGGCTCAGCCCCAAACCAGCTCTGCCAATGGATTTCATGTTTTGGTGGTGCTGGCTATGAAGACGAGTATCCTGATAAAAGCAGGAAGGCACAGCTCAGGAGATGGACTCTGCTGCTCCATCAATACCAGTGAGTTATTCGTGATTCCAGAAGGCTCCAGATCCTTTCTGGATTTTTCCTGGTGGCCAAAGCTGAACTGCAGCATCACCCACAGCTGTCAGGGCTGTTATGCTGCAGTGTAGTATCACTGTGCACTGCAAATCCCATCTTGCCCTCAGTTGGGGGAGAGGGATGGGGCTGCTTTGGAGGCAGAATAGGCCAGGATTTCTCCTCCTGAATGGAGTTTTAAATTTACAAGCAGCACATCAACAGCAGCTTTATCTCATTGGTTGTATCAGCAGCACCCTGCTCCCTGCAGAAGTCAAACCTATTTTATCAAGCAGCAAACCCCTCAGAATGCTGAGATTCCACTTGAGTCTGCATCATTCTCCTGGGGTTACTTTTCAGCTTTGCACCCAAAATCTGCCTTTTGTTTCACTAAAAAAAAAAATAATTTCCACATCTATAAAAATCAAGCCACCCCCTGCCATGGGCAGGGACACCTTCCACTGTCCCAGGCTGCTCCCAGCCCCAGTGTCCAGCCTGGCCTGGGACACTCACAGGGATCCAGGGGCAGCCACAGCTGCTCCGGGCACCCTGTGCCAGGGCCTACCCACCCTCCCAGGGAACAATTCCTTCCTAATATCTGATCTAAACCAGGATAGAGAACATAAAGCCCCAGCAGATGAATCTCTGGGCTGGCCACAGAAAGACAAGAGTTCAGTTTCCACATGGGAGAACATTCAGAGGGGAGGGGGATAAGAGGACCTCATAAAGTAGAAGCAGCAAGAATTTTCTTC
Source organism: Erithacus rubecula (assembly GCF_903797595.1). NCBI lineage: Eukaryota > Metazoa > Chordata > Aves > Passeriformes > Muscicapidae > Erithacus > Erithacus rubecula. The sequence goes on along the minus strand of NC_136659.1, from coordinate 1,753,178 downwards.
TGAAGGCCTAACAGATCTCTGGAGTGGTAAAATCCTGCAGGCTGCACTCCTAGTAGCAGGAGAAATGCAGATGGTGTATGAAGATGACTGATACCATGGGAAGCAAGGAAAAAATCTCCATTCACAAGTGCTTCTTGTGATCTCAGGTCTAACTCGGTGTATTTGCTCTTGAAAGATACTTGTGATAATGTGGCATTAAAAATTGCTCAGCTTTTTATCCCCTGACAATCTCCTGTGAGAGACTTGAACAACTCTGTTACTTTGCCAATGGAAATTACTTTCTACCCTTATCACAGATCAGCCTTCCCAGGATTTCACATTGGATCAGTATGAGGTTAAGTAATACACTGATTCTTCAGGATCCCTTCCTTCTTTTCAACTGTAATACCTTTTTTTTTGATTTTTCCAATTCTCTGCAACATTCCCACTGCTACAAGATCCCTTCAAAATAATGTGACCTTTCTACATAGGAGCTAACTTGTAGGTACAGAAATGACACAACCCCCCCCCCCCCAACACACTAATGCAAAACTAATGCAATCAAATAGAATAAAGCTTGATACAGATTATTTCCTTTAGTGGGCATATCTGGACTTGCTTGGTAGGCAATAACAAATGGCTTTGGTAAAGAAACTGAGCATGAAAAACCATGAAAAACAAGGTGCAGTCAAAAGCTCATGAGAAAATCAGAGCTCTCAGCCAGACACTGCACCTCTGGGTTCCCCCAGATTGACAGAACTTTGTCCCCAGGTGACCTGTAATGTCACTGAGAGGATAGAAACACCTTAAAAATGCTGTACCAAATACAGTCAGCTTTTCCTGCTTGGAATGGGAATAAGCTGCATGTGCTGACAACTTATGCTCTGAATTTACTGGAAATGGTGAAGAAGAGAACCTCACTGTATTGACTGGTGCAGCACAGGGCAGCAGATTCACCCAAAAAATGGAGGGGAAATCCTGAAACCTGTCCCTAGAGATGTACAACTGGGATAGAAACAGGCATTTGTAGGGAATTTCTTCTACTTTATCTCTCAGCATTCACATAGTTCTCATTTCAGCCTAGTCCATCCCTCCTACCCCCTTACAAAAGTGGCTGGACTTCTGACTAAAATTACCATCATGGAGGTGTCTGGCAGTACCTTTTACCTGCATATTAAAATCTCTAACACCTATTTCCACAAAGCTTTTAGGAGAAAAAAAAAAAAAAAAAAAAGAGATGAGAAAAAAAAAATTCACTTTGAATTTGTCCATCAAACTGTGGAGTCCATCAAACTGGAGCTGATGTGTTAGGACAGGCCCACAAAAAAATGAGCACCCAGTAGGGACTAAGACCTAGCAGGTGACAATTCCTACATTGCCTTGAAATGACAAAACCCCTTTGCATTTCACAGAGTCTCCATGATCTCCTTCTCTCTGGAAGGATAACTGGAATGAACAAGAATCCTCTTAATGTTCCTTGTATATTCAACATCCTCCTCCAAGCAGGACCAAAGCCCAGAACAATTCTGACAAGCAGAGACTCAAAGAGATTCAACGTGCTGCCTCCTTTGCTGCTCAAAAAGCCATTTTGGATTTTATTCTGGCTCTGGGGGGCAGTTTATGTCAATCTTTTCTTCTTTTTTTTCCCCAAGTGTTGCAGGTTAAACTTTGTGCCTAACAACCCTGACAGTGTCCCTTCACATTTTTGAGACGAGCTATTGAGTAGCATTATGACAAATTATGGGCCTGATGATATGTAAAGGGAACACTTCCTCCACTCAGAGGCTGTGGAGGAAATAAAAAGACTGAAAGAAGTATTCCTGGCCAAAAAAACTGCCATGTGGGGAAGCAGCAAGGTTCATTATGGATAGATTACTCATGATTCAGGAGTTCATTATTAATGGATTACTTACAAGTATTTCCAATGTGTTGTCAGCTGTTTCCCTGGGAATAGCTTTTCAATAATATCCACAACTTAAAGAAAGAATGATGAGCTATATTGATATTTTTATTACTAAAGGCAGCAGGTAATCATCAATATGTTTAAGAGAAAAGCAAAGACCTATTTCTAGCCTCCTCCACAGTTATTTTTTCATGTCATAACAGCTCTGGGCATATCCTGTACTCTTTAGTTAGTAATAAATGACAGTGCTGCATTTAAAACCTTGTGTATATAGAATTTTGTAACAGCAGATCCTGATGTTCTGTGACCCTGGGATTCTATGCAAACCTGCTCCGTTAGTCCACCCTTTAAAAAAAAAAAAAAAAAAGTCTAAGATCACACCACAGATTGAAGCCCAGGTTTCCTCTTCCACAGAGGGAAACCTCCCCATCATTCCAGTACATCCCATTCCTCCATGGGTGACCAAAGCTCAGCTGCTCACTTCACATCTGGGATCCAAAGTTTAACCACATAAGCAGTGGTGACCTAATTATTAATGAGTTTGCCTGGACAAACCAGTGTCTAATTGTACACAGACAGACTGAGAAATAGAGATTACAGCTGACAAATCACTGAAAATTAATCAATTTTCACATTCTCCTTATAATCACTATGGGTCCTCACACCAGAGTCTTTAGGTAATCTGGTGAGCATTAACTTACATTTTACCTTATTATTAAAAGCATTAAGCACATATTAATCTATGATTTGTTACAATTAGGTTTGTTCTAATTTAATTAAACACTGAGGCCTCTTAAGTATTCTATGAAACTCAGGTATGTTGCCTGAGTGGCAAGAGGGGTCTTTCTGAAAATAATATTTCAGGAATCCTCAGTGATATTTTAGAGATCTCCAAATGGGAACCATTACCATGGATGAGAGTTTAGTTTTAGGATGAAAATGTACATTAGTCAGTGGGTAAGTATTGCCAGTCTTCCTTCCCTATATCCACCTTTCCAGGCTCAGATAGCTGGGTCATTCTTGTGTGATAAACACCAGATCTCACCATAAAATGGTGTTTATTTACAATAAAAGAAGCAAGCAGTTATTTCTGACTGCCCATTCAAAGCCATGCACTGAATGGTGGCCAGCCAACCAAAAAGTGATTATGTGTGTGACAATGCTGATGCTGAGCTCAAAGTAATAATATTGCTTCCAATTTTAAGGTTAAGTAAACCATGAACTGCCCTTTTATGTATAAATATGTTGGTTAAAGCATTCAAGTTGTCTGGAGAGGGGCTGGATCCCTTTGGTGTTTTGTTTACCACTACAAAGCTTCACCTTGGGCTGAAAAACCCGTGTTTATGATTGTCACAAACCAGCCAGCATGGCTAACAATTTTTAAATGAAGATTTAAATAGTAAAATATCCTTAAAAAAAAAAAAAATTTTCCCCTTGAAAAGCTTGCAGGGCCATTTGCACGTGCAGCACTGAAGTCCCAAAGGGAAGAGCTGGGGGAAGCAGAAGGAAGAGGCAGCTGAAGCAGGCTTGGAGCTGCCAATTCCTTGTCAAATGAAGCAGAGGCAGAAATGCTCCAGCCTCACTGTGCCATCCATCACCAGAGTGCAGCTCACCCTCCCTGGGGTGGGGAGATGGATTTGGAGCACTGGAGAAGTGTAAAGGTGGTGTTTGCACCACTTAATTAGTGCTTGTTTGAAGTTCTCTTCTGTCCTCACTCAGAGCCAGGATTAAAAACATGAAGGAGATGAATTTTCTTGTATTTGGGCTTGGCTATTTATTTAATCTTATCTAAAGTAGAGAGAGTTCAGCAACACTTCCAGCCACCAGCTAAAAGTGAGCAAAATGGAGATGAGCCCAGCTGCTACAAGGTCTGTTAAAGCTGAACAGTCCAATAGAGAATTAACATCTGTATTATTGATACTTTTGACCCAATAATCAAACTGCTGTGACCCTCAGTGCAGCACTGACTGTCCAACCAGAAACTACTGCCTGAAACCATGGAGAGGAAGGACACCCAAAATCCTCCATCCTGTCCCACACCTATCACTATATTATAAAAACCCCAAAATTAAACCCCTTCACCATGTGAAATCACACACTTCTATTTAACTACACACCCATGACTTTAACTCCATCACTCAAATTTGGAAGCTTCTTCAAGGCCTCAGGTCAAAAGCAGTGTTCTCCAGGGGGTCAGTGCCAGAAAGCACAGAAAGCTCAAAAACTGCAGGTTTCTGCTTCTGCTGGATCCAGCTGGGAAGGAGCCAACGTCACAGCAAAAGGAGGATGTGACTCTCCTTGGATGAACCACATCCCCATGGGCAGCAGGCTCAAACCAGAGCCCACACTGCAAGAGAGTCAACACAACCAACAAGGGAGAATTTCTCCCCTTGAAAAGTTTCCCTTTCCAAGGATTTTTCCTCCCTGAAGGAGATCAAGATGGAAAATGTAGGTTTATTACAACTTGGGCACCAAAGATGCAGCAAGAGTCAAACCTTCCCTCTTCAGGGTGGGCAAACCCTGGCTGCTGGCACAGGGATGAGCACACACAGCCCAGCAAACACTGGCCCAGAGAAGTTTCTTTTCCAAAGGAAGGGGAAAAAAAAGTTCTTCTGGGCTGCCTGCAAGTAGCAAAATATTACTACAAAATAGGCACAACCCCCCCAAAACCAGGATCTGGAATTTCAGACAATACCTGAACTCGAATTCAGTGGAACAAAACCCAACAGCTCTGTTTTTAAGAGCAAAAACCCATCAAGATGACATTTTTTTCCTCTGAATTCTGGTCTGTCCCCTATGTGGGAGAATAAGTATGAACTGATTTAAAGAAGATAAAAATTTTTACAAAAATAAATTAAAGCTGCTTTTTCAGGGGTAAGACTGGCCATTTTGAGATTAGTTTTAGGGGAAAAACTGCCCACAATCCAAATACAATAGAAGCAGTAGAAGAGGAGCAGTACCATGAGGGGGGCAGAAGCACCTTCAGGAAAGGCTGAGAGCCTGCAGGACTGCAAGAATTTCAGGCAGGTGGAGGAAAATTATACTGATTAATGGAAATTAAAGTTTGGGGTGATACCAGAGCATTTTAATTGCATTTTTCCATCCTGTGCCACAGCACATTCCCAACATAAGCTCTTCATTTGATGCAAGGATAATACAGCATTGTACTGCAGCTTCCTATAAAGTCCTGCTCCATCTCTTTGAACTACACATGCATCCAAAAACTAGGAATTGCAGGATATTCAAATGTGACAAAGCAGAGTGATGGCACTTGACAAGAAGAATCACTGAAAATTAAGAATTTCCTTCTCTGGCACCTGGAGTTCGATAGGCACAGCTTTAATGATTTTATTTTCATTTGAAGGGGTCAGAATGAAGGAAGATGTGACGTTTTCATAGGGGGGAAATAAACAGCAGCCTAATCAGCCTCTGAGACAGGAGAATCTAAATGAAGGAGCTGGCCACCGACCCTTTGGCTCTTTTAAAGCACACTGATTTATCCTCATTACGGGATAAAACCAGCCCTGGCTCTGCTTGGGAACATCAGCTTCGTACCTCTCGCAGACAATCCCGATGGCTCCTGGCACAGGTGCCAAAATAGACATGTTCTGGCAGCCTGGAGGTTAAACTGGATTAATTCCTAAAACCTGAATGCTGATCTGCTGTCATTTAACATGCGCTCAACATGTGTGCTCAGCAGCAACTGGAAATGAAATATCTTAAATATTATCAAACGGTACATCATTAAATATAAATTAGATGGAAACAGGGGAAAGCTAAAAATTGACTAGGAGTTCAGCTACTCTAAATGGCTAATACGGCCATTTTTCACCTGAAGCCCTCTCCAATACAGTTTTGCCATTAAGCAAAAACCTAAAGAAAGGTAATCAATTCCAACTAAAAAGCACTTCTCCGGGAATGACTACACTTCAAACCCCTGGCTGGCTGCCAGCCTCCCCCCCACCCCCCAGACAACAGCCATCAATGTTTCTGACTAGCACAGGAGCACGAGGGGCCATGCATAATTGACTGGAAGATGGGCTAAAACTGTGCCCAATCAGTGTGTGATCAAAACCGCGTGGAATATTCAGCGCCACTTGATTACACGGAGCCTCGTGCTGCCGCTCTCCTCATGAAATCTCTTCAAGGTCCAGAGTACTGTAATAAGATCATTACTGTCAAGCGCTACGAATCGCAGGCAATGAGTCTTGGGATAGGAAGTCATACTTCACAAGCTCCTCTGGTCTTCCTTTTTTTTTTTTTTTTTTTTTTTTTTCTCCCCAGCCCCCCCTCTCTCCCTCTTTTTTTTTTTTTTTTTTTTGTATTTTACTGCGTGTTGAGGCAGCAAGGCGACGAGGTGACAGATAATGATCACATCACTGTGTGGCAACTAGAAAGGCACTTTTAAGAAAGAGCACAGAGAAATCAGCTTAAGAGAAACTCAAACAAATTTTTTTTAAGGGCTTTTTCTTTTTCCCCCCTCAAAAATTAAATAGAATTAAACTGTGCAGTATTCTCCTTTCATGAATTGTGATTTAATGTCATTGAATTTAATCATTTGATAGATTTTCATATTATCCCAAAGCCTATTACCTCACAGACAAATGGCCAATTTTCTCCAGCTCACGCTCACAAAAGAAACCTTTATTAATTTTTTTTTTTCTTTTTTAGAGTCGGGGGGGAGAACTGGTGGAAAATGTCAATGATGAGGCCTGTTCAAGTTTCCCTTTTTACCTACTGCTTCCTGGAGTTACACACCACATATGATGCATAACATCTATCACAAGTAACTGGTCTGTAAAGAGAAAGGTGGAGGGACAGAAAACAGGAGATTAAAGCACAGAGTATAAAATAAACAGAACAGCAAGCTCGGCACTGAAACCTCACACAGGGCACGTGGATCTACAGCAGGGACTTCAGCTGATTTAAGGCTTAAAACTTGACAAAACAACACAGGTTTGAAATGAATGACTGGAAATAAACTGGCCAGGAGCTGGAAATAAAGAGCTCAGCATTACTGTTAGGGGAATGACATCAATTCTACAGAGCATGGGAACTGGGATGGCTCCAGTTGTGGTTTTTAACTGGAGAAGGTTCCAGTGATGGGATAATGGCTAAGGGGAAGGTAAAGTCCACTTTGTCTACATCTCCAGCACATCCTCTGGTGTCACCTCCCATCATCTCCAGCAGATTCAATCCCACAACACAGCATTCTGCCCTTGTGCTACCCATGCAGAACCCCATCCTCATGGATTTGTTCCCTTTCAAATACATTCCACTGGGAGACTGCTCCTCAAACCTACCCTTTGAACATCATCATTGCATGACAAGGCTCAAATTTCCACAGAATCCTAGAGTGGCTGGGGTTGGAAGAGACCTCAAAGCCCATCTTGTCCCACCTGCCACTGTCCCAGGCTGCTCCATGCCCTGTCCACCCTTGGACACTGCCAGGGATCCAGGGACAGCCACAGCTTCTCTGGGCACCCTGTGCCAGGGCCTGCCCACCCTCACAGGGGAGAATTCCTTCCCAACATCTGACCTGAACTTACTCTTTCAATCTGCAGCCAACATATGCATATTCAGTCATATATTTAGTAAAATTGTTCATATTTATCACCACTCTCCTCAGTTTTGTATCTTAAAAGATGCCACAAACACTTCGACAAAGAATCAAAACAATAAAGAGCACAAATATTTCTTGTTTTCCAGGTTGTGACTAAATCCACAATTGACTAAAATGTAGGGGTTTGCAACTAAAAAGGAATTAATGACCTGTTATTGTTCTGTGTGTACAACTGATTATGAGCTCTTATCAGCCAAGAGCTGATATGTTTAATAAACCCTTGGGGAGATCAGACATGATCCCTCTTGAATTCCAAGACTGAGCTATCCATGGTAAATCTCCACAACTAGGGCTTCTGAAGGGAATTGTTTGGGACTCCCACTCTTCAAAGGAAGCTGTTTCCTACAAGTAGCTAAGTTCCAACAAGCTGATGAGTCCAAGTGCACAGGCATCCTTCAAAAACTAAATCTTCCTTCTATAGCAAAATACTCTGTTTATTGAAATTGTGACACTTTGCCTCGAGAGGTCACTTATGTGGTGAAGATGAGGATTAACTTACACTAAGAACAGTTACCTGATTTTAGCCTTTTCACTGGCTCTAGCTTTATAATATATAATCATCTAATTTTATGATATTTTAATTTAGGTATATAGGTTCATAATGAGATGAAATTGCCCTACACTCCAGAAAAACTGGAAGGCACTTGCAGAACAGGCACTATTTAAGGAACAGAACTACCAACTTCTCTAGCAGGATAAACATTTTACAAACACCCACTGCTAGCTTGCACACATCACCTTGTGGACATGAGGAACCATTTTTGTAACCAAGGTCTCTGTGGCAAGCTGACAGCACATTGCTGAGGACACTGATTACCCAAAGCCATTGGAATGCTAAGGTGACACTTGTTTTCATTCAGTTACAAAGCTACTGAAAATTCTTCCTTCCCCCAAAAAATCAGGCCAAATCCCAGCGTGGCACTGGATACACAGCGAGCCCGTCTGCTGTCACAGTGCTCAAAGTGGGACTAATTTTTAGGGAAACACAGAAAATAAAGTAAAAGTGCTGTCATTCTCTCACTCTCCAGATGTGCCAGTGTGTGCAACCACCACCAGCATTCATCCCAGGCCTCATCCCTTCCAGAATCCCCCTTTCCTGCTGACCACCACTGCGACACTTTTCCTTTCAACCAGGTAGGCGGAACCGGCCGCCTCTCCCGACCCCGGCTTCTGAAGGGAAGCAGGAATCTTTCAACTTGTTTAGCCTGCAATGAAGTAGGTTAAAACAATAGATGAGCTTCACCTCCCTTGTCTTTCACTCCACAGCATCAACATAAGTGTCTTTCAGCAGCAGCCCTTTCATGTCAGGGAGGCTGTGGCAGCCGAGGCTCGAGGATTCCCAACAAGTGACCTTTCTGCCTTGGTTGAAAGCCAGGCTCTGAAGATTCGGGCTGGTTTTATTAATTTCTGCCCTCCTGCTTCCTGGGTGCACTGCTCTTGGCCAGGACTGAGTTTCCTGTGCATGGAGTGGAATTAGAGCCTGGGAGTGTTTTGACAGGGAGAAGTGATAAACTCACAGATGCTCAAAAAAGCATCTGGCACTACCGACAACAGATACGGGCACACACTGCTGGGTTTTCTTTTTAAAGCTCTCTTGCAGGCAGGAAAAACACAGCTAGGTATTTTGCTCATTTTTAATACCAACTAAACCCTAAGACCTGCTTTGTTTTGGAAGGTATTTAAAGAAATTGTTTCCTAAAAAGCAGCTAGAGCAGAGAACAGTTGGTCAGGGCAGGCTTACAACTCTTCCAGAGATAATCTACAAAACAAGGATGCAAATACTTAACTAAACACATTCCTAAAATCTCCCTGAAAGCAAACTCATTAAACTCCAGGTATAGGAAGTGTCTTTTTGTGCTTTTGTTTTTTTTTTTTTGTGTCCAGCATGAAATTCAGCAAAATGTTATTTGCTGCAATTCCTGAAATGTTTCATGTACAGTAAGACCCACAAATGACACAATAGCCAGCAAATTGTAGACAGAGAGTTCAGCAGTAACCCTAAATGGATTAAAAACCTATTTAAAACCCCACAACCTTCCTAGTAACCTGCTTATCCTGCCAACCCCTCTAGTTCCAAATATATGCTTCTTTTCTTCATTCAGCATTGGACTCAAAGTGCCACTTTTCTATCCCTCTCTCTTTAAGCCATGAATATTTTTTAAAACTATGAACATTTACTTCCTAAAACTTCAGGCACTTAAAGAAACCAGAAATAGAAGCAAAGCCTGCTGTTACTATACCCTTTATCAGAAGATGCACAGAAATACTGCACGACAGGATGGGAACATACTCCTCTTCTGTATTTGGGTTTGCACTTGGGATTTAAAATTTTATATTTATGTATTTAATTTTTAGAGGGGAAAACTTAAGATACCGCTTATCGTTTTAAGGAGAGTATAAATGAGGAAAAAAAAAAAAGCAAGCAGGAAATTATTAAGGAATTAGTTTTCCCTCCTGATTCATTCCCTTGTTTTGTGTTGCTGCTGTACCCCAATACCATTACACAGCCTGCTGTGATTATTGATATCTGATTTATAGGGACAGGCTAAAATAATTAGGATGGCAAGATCACCAGGAATAACTTTTGTGATATTCCTACATGGGCAACACCTGTTTGCTGTATACTTAATTATCCTCTAATGGACTCCTAACACCCTTTACTTGAAGAAGCTCTGGTGGCAATTTAGTTCTGGGCATCACTTCAAGCAACACAATCCATCCAAGGACCTCAACATCCAATGGATTTGATTCCAAAGGTTACAAACTCTTTAATAGGTGAGTGGTTTTGCCCTTGCTGCAGCTGCAGGTCAAGATATTGCATTTCAGAGAAAAGGCAGTGACGACACTGTGGCTTTTTGTGCTGGAAAGGTTTGTGAACATGCTGTCCTCTGACAATGTCAGAAGGTTTCTTCCAGACCATAAAAAGAAAAAAAAAAAAAAAAAAGAAAAAAAAAAAAAAAAAAAAAAATTAAATATATATATAAGAGCAGCAACTTTTGCTCCTTGAGTTGTTTCCACCAAACTCCCAAAAATCCCAAATGACTTTTTTTTCCCCCCAAATGCTTAGAGAAATAGATTTTCTTTAGTTCAGTGTGGCCACCACACTTCTTAACCTTTGCACCCCAGGAAATGTATGTTAAAATTGTGTGGAGGACACTACAATGTGGTTCCAAGAACATTTAAATCACTTCAGGGTATGATGACAGCATGTAAATCACCAGGATGCCCAGGAAAGCTAAGGGTGGGAGGCTGCAGGGGAAATGCCCACAGGTTTTCCATGCATTTCAGTGATCCTCTGTATTGTTTCTGATTTATTCACTTAAAAAAGCAAAATTTCAGGTGTTACACAGAGAACTGCATTTCTCTAATTCACCTTGTGATTCTGGTTCTGGGGTGGCTGAAAGGGACATAGGGAGACACCAACTGAAAGCACTGATGGTTTTTCTTATTGCCTAAAGAACAAATGAAAAGTCTCACTAAACCTTGTTCTTCAGTTGACAGAAAAATAACATATATTTTAATTTTTTATTTTACTAGGGCTCATTTTCAACACTCAGTGACACAAAACACGTGCTTTTAAAAAAACAGGGTTTTGTCAATACCTTTACCAGTTTACCCCAGGAAAATAAAAAGGAAAAAAATAGGATTTCTCAGTAAACTAGGGTTCCTTTAGCCGAAAGTCAGAAAGTGTAAACCTGGAGTTGGATCTGCACAGAGCACTGAAGCACCAGGAAAAGCAATTACTGCACAAGGGGCAGAGAACAAATACCTTTGTGTTAAGAAAACAGTTCTGAGAAGAAACATAAAAGGTCCTTCTTTGTCCTTCAAAACTTCTGTAGAAACAAATGATGAAGAAGAACATGGATTTCAGAGAGTTTGGAAAGTCAGCCTGAAGTTGCTGATGACACATCCTGCTCCTCAGGTGCTGCTTCCCAGCTGCACCTGCGCGCATGGACGCGGAGCTGGGGCGGTTTTGCCCTGGGATGCTGAGAGAGGAGATGAATTCTCTTCCCTGGGAGGGTGGGCAGGCCCTGGCACAGGGTGCCCAGAGCAGCTGTGGCTGCCCCTGGATCCCTGAGTGTCCCAGGCCAGGCTGCATGGGGCTTGGAGCAGCCTGGGATGGTGGAAGGTGTCCCTGTCCATGTGCCAGCCCAGGGGGTGAATGCATGGGCTGTAAGATACCTTCCAACCCAGCCCATTCCATGATCCCATGGTCTCCCCAGGGGAAGGAGTGGATGTACCCAGCCCACTGGGATGTGCCCCACTGGCTGGATCTCCTGTTTATGAAAAATTTGAGAGCAGGGATGATCCCAGTGCTGAAAGGCAGCCTGGGGCTTTCCTAAAATCCCAGTGATGGATGGAGGGGAGTCAGGCTCAAGCTGGCACAGTCATGATGCTTTAAAACTAACAAGAGTAAGAAAAATAAACACTGGGAAAGATTTTTCTGTGATGAGTATTTCCAAGGAAGCTTTTTAATTTTTCTGCTTGTTTTCCAGCTGAAAAGCCTTCCTATTATCCCTGGCTGTTCCAGGAAGTACAGCAGCACAAGGGGACCTGAGCAGATGAGGCTCTGAGCAGCCATTCCTCTTTGAAACACAGCTCTGTCTAATCCTGCTCCGAGCAACTTCAGGCAGCATGGTGGGAAAAAAACTGCTGGTTGCTGGCACCTTGCCTAATGTAAGCATTCCTGCTGCTACCCTCAAAAACACTGAGGGATTTTTTTTCAGTGACAAGTTCTGCACAGAGAACTGAAAAACTTCTCCCTGGGTTTTGCCGTGCTTGGGAAAAAAAAATAAATTCACAAGAATCTGATTTTCCAAAACAGGAACTGCATTTTAATTTTCATCCAAGTGCAACACAGGTGCTTTAGCATTTTTGTTGCTGTGAGCATTGTCTCAGAAAAGCTGCAGAAAGATAAACCAAGTGAGATGAAAGAACCCATCCCAGAAAGAGAGGGCTGTGCATGTGCAGATAGTGTGGAGAGAGAAGAATCAGCATGACCTTTATGGAAGGGCATGAAAGGGATGAGCATCAGTCCTTGGAATTGGTGAACCACCCTGAGCTCAGTGTCCATCATCGTGATATCTGAATACTTGGGCAGAGGTCACTGATCAAAGCAGGCACGTTCAAGGAGGGAAAAAAAGCCCTGCAATGTGCAGTAAAAATGCTTGAGTTTGCTGAAGACCAGATTTAAACCTCATTGAACCCCTCAGCTTTGGTGCAGATGAAAATGAAGGAACCCAGAATTCCTGTTTGAAAGCTGACACTTGAAACGTGCATGGAGCCAAAGGAAGGCGACACAAAATCTAGAATTATCCACACCATTTAACTGTGAGCCATTGTACCTGCCTGAGAACAGCAACTGCAGGAGGAGTCTCATCCTCCTCCTCTGCACATGGAGCCAAGGGTTTCAGGAAGGAAGGATTCTAGGAAGGATTCCAAGAAGGAAGGATGGAACACATGGTTCTCCCACAATTATCACCACAAGCTTCTGGCGCCCATTTGCAGCAAGTCACCTGCTGCATCTTTGATCAAAGTGTTTGCATCTCCCACAACATCTCTGATGGCCTAATTTGGACTTGTGGTCTTCAAAAATGCAGTAATCCTCTGAAGATGCAAATCTACATTACAATGGGGGAAGAAAAATCCCCAAGGGAATCTTTTAGGCCACTGGACAGATTCGTAGCCAAACGATAGAGAAGAAGGAAATAACTGGAACTGAAAACTGCTTTGAAGTGCAAGACAGATGTGGGAATCTTAGAATCATAGGATATCCAGAGTTGCAAAGGACCCACAAGGATCACTGATCCAACCCCTGTTCCTGCCCAGACACCACAACACTCCCACCCTGTGCATCCCTGGCAGTGCTGTCCAAACCCTCCTGGAGCTCTGACAGCCTCAGGGCTGTGCCCATTCCCTGGGGAGCCTGGGCAGTGCCCAGCACTCTCTGGGGGAAGAACCTTTTCCTGAGATCCAACCCAAACTCCTCTGACATTCAACTGCTTGCAGAAAATACCCAGAAGAGCTTGAACCTGGATGGACTTGAGGATCTTTGAGGCCTTTTCCAACCTCACCAATTTGAAGATTCTGCCTTGCACCAATACCAGCAAACCTAAAGGCTGCCAGGATTTGGAAAGAGCAGCCCCCCCCAGCTTTTCTGAGTCTTGCTAGGACATCCTTAATGGGAATCTGCAGGCACTATTACTCTTTGTGAGACGCCCTTCTCCTAAAAGGACAGGGAGCTGGAGCACGCCTCATTGCCTTCTCCTTCAGCTCTGGCTGACAGACGAGGCTGCCTCTCCTCGCTGTCAGCCATCCCCTCCCAGCCCCAAGCACTCAAGGACCAGCAGGATTAGCTGTCTGCTGAAGGATGCCCACAGCTCTGGGATGCCCAGAGCCCGGTGTGGAAGCTCCTCATTCTGCTCTTGTGGCCAAACCGCTGCTTTTCAACAGCAGGGTTGTGCTTGAAAGGAGATGTTGTAAAACTAAAGAATTTAACAATCACTGAGGCTCTGCTGAGACACAACTGGCAAGTCCCAAAGAGAACAGAATGCTTACCTCAGAAGACATGTGGGAAGAGGCAGGTCAAAGGAAGCTGATGGGCTCATGCAGGAGCACAGACACTGTAAAAGGAGGTGTTGGCACTGCTGGAGCCTGTCCAGGGCAGGAATGAGCTGAGAAGGGGCTGGAGCCCCAGGAGGGGCTGAGGGAGCTGGGAAGGGGCTCAGCCTGGAGCAAAGGAGGCTCAGGGGGCCCTTGTGGCTCTGCACAGCTCCCTGACAGGAGGGGACAGCCGGGGCCGGGCTCTGCTCCAGGCAACAGGGACAGGAGGAGAGGGAATGGCCTCAGGCTGGGCAGGGCAGGCTCAGGGTGGATATTGGGGAAAATTTCTCCACAGAAAGGGCTGTCCAGCCCTGGCACAGCTGGAGTCCCCATCCCAGGAGGGATTGAAAAGTTGTGTGGATATGGCACTAGACATAATTTAGTGGTGGGCTAGGCAGTCCTGGGGAATGATCTGACTCCATGATCTCAGAGGGCTTTTCCATCCTAAATGATTCTGCTCCCTTTAGGGCTCCATGCGTATTACTGAGTTGCTGCTTGCCAAAAACTTCTTGCCTTTCTGGAAGCACAGTGATCCCATTTCTATGAGAGGGAACAATTTTGCTGAGTTTTTGCAAAAGGATTTCAGATAACGTGGTGTGATGCTGGAAGATGAGGAGGGGAGGAAAACAGAGGAGGATGAAGGATGGATTTGCAATCAGAACAAGGACATCAGGGACAGGAGACCCAACTGCAAACCCCCCACTGCTCCCTCTGGGTCTGTGCCTGCAGCCCAGGACCACACAGGCTCCAGCTCCAGTGCCTTGTGAAAATAATCTCCCCAGGAGAAGGAAAACATACACCTATTAACTGCTCAGAAAAAGATTTTTCAAAGGCTCTCGATGTCCAGCTGGTCTTGATTCATACTGACTTCAACAAAATATTCTTGGGCCAATGGTGAATGCTCTGAAAAATCCCCTCTGTAATTTGCCATTGAGGTATGAAAATAAGTGGTGTAAAAAGGCTTCTTTAAAGGAGGAAAAAAAAAAGGACAAATTAAAAATGAAAGGTTGAACTAAAATTTGGCTTCGGGCCATAAACTAGGAGGAAACTAACAGCAAAGATAGTTAAATGACTGGAAAGAGAACACAACAGGAGCTGTTATAAAAAAAAAGCTTTTAAAAAAGGATTTTTAAAAAAGGATTTGTATAGATAGCTGGGGAAATAAATTCCGGATGTGATAGAAGTGCAATTGAGAAATTAAATAAATGGAAAATAAGGATGACTAAGTAGTAGTTAGCATGCCCCTTCTCAGTTGTATACTATTATCACATCTATTTTTAATGTCTCTTCAGCTGTCTGCAATTGTCATCCTTTTTTCAGAACTTGTTCCAACATTTTTTGATACTGAATTAGCTGTTTTTTACTCTCCCATGCTTACAACCACATCTTTTTCTTACCCAACACTCCCCTTTCCCCACAATGTTATTCCATTGTCTCCCTTTTTTATCTCTCCTTATGTGTTGACTCCCCAGTTTCTGAGCCCTCCAACCACCCTTGTTCATCTTTTTTTTTTTTTTTTTTTTTTTCTGGAGCTCTTTTGGTTGAATCCTAGCATGTTTCTTTTCTTCTTTTCTAAAGCTGCAAGCATGTTTTATATCATATCTGGCTCCTGTACACATTGTTACCCCTTCAGAAGGGCATTGAACAGCTTCAGCAGTGTGGAAATAGTAAGCTAAACTAAGGGAGAAAAAGAAGTTCTTTTTGGCTTTTGCTTTCTGGCTTGTAAAAAAAAGAACCCAAACATTTAAACTCTCCCCTTTTCCCTTTTATCCTCAAATAACACAAGCTTTCCACGAGCAGCTGAATATTCAAACAATGAGACGCATCAGAAGTGTTGGCCATTCTAGAGCTCAGGATGTGCCTAAGGAGATGTGATAACACAAGATTTAATAATACTGAAAAAAATACACAAGCTCTGACGTGATCTGTGGAGTGAACCTGAATTTTTCCTCCTTGTTAACCTTCTAAGTGTGCCTCTTCCTTACCTCAACACCTAATGATGCTCCATATTAACTTGGGGACTCTGATTTATTTAAAAAAAAAAAAAGGGTTCTAAACACATTTCAGGCAGCTGAATTCACCACTGTGATGCCTCAGATGGTTCAGCTCCATCATTACAAGCTCAGCCTTTAATTTCTCACAATTCCCTTTCCCTTGTGCATTCAGAGGCAAGGCTGTAGCTGACCTAACAACACTCTTTGGAATGGCATTTTCAAAATTGAGGCTTGGGTTTTTTCTGCAGCCTACCTTCAGCCGTGCCCGAGATGCCATCAGCTTTGAAGTTGCTTGTGCTTTTCTTCCGGCGGTGCTTCTTTCTGTTGGCGTGGGGGGAAGGAGGGGGGTCCAGTTTGGGGCTGGTGGTGCTGGATATGCTGGGGCTGGAGCACACTGAATCTCCCAGGCCGGTGTCTGCAGTTGGGTGGGGGGAGGAAAAAAAGGGGGAGAAGAATCAAAATGCTGGAGATTTAAATGAGCTGGTTGTTGGAACCCGAGCTATGACCCCTGGCTGTTCGCAGATACGTTCGTGAGCTCATTCAGGAGATTCTCCAGACAATACCCATCATTTTCTTCTAAAAGGTACAAAAAAACTTGGCTGGAGTGCTGATTCAAGTCCTGTCAGACTAACAGGACTCAGCATCAATTTTAGGAGCAGGCCAGCTGGAATGCACAAAAAACAATGCAAAAGCACTTTATTGCTTCCAATGGCTCTTTCCTAGCCTCAAATTAATTTGTGCAACACTTGGACATTTTAATACCTAAAGGGAGATATCTCTGCATTCTCTGGATGTTCTCTGCTGTCATTAATATCAGACAGACACACTGAAAAGGTGGTGATGGCAACAGAGGTGGGAAAATAAGGCAAGTAATGTACAGCTGGTACAGGTAATATTTGTGTGATAAAGGTTCACTTCCTACCTACTCCCAAGGAAAATAAATAACCCCATGTTACTCTGTTCAGTTTTCTGCTTTATTAACTCCAACAGTTTTACGAACTGGGTCCTTCCACATAGTAAATACTCAAGTAACCTTAATCCAGGAGTTCCCCCCAAGGTTGGTAATATGATTTTTGTTTAATTACTGGCTTGGTTTGGATTTTAATTATAAAATTCCACATAAAACCTACACTTAAAGGAAAGTGCTTGCTATTATGGAAAGTGAAGCCATTTCCAGAACCTTGCTTAAATACCATATTGCACCTCAGTGCAGTATCAGGACTGCATTTATGTGCCATATCCTTAAAATCTCCTAGACAGATATTCAGCAAATACATTCCCATGATGGCCTTTTGGGGTTAAATACCTGATGATTGGTTTCAGAATAGCAGACACAGGGAAAAGAATAAAAATCCTTATTGTAAAGCTTAAGTGTAACAACAGGAGTGCATTTAAGTTTAACTTAATATGTCAGAAAAATATCAAGCCAAGGATTATTAAAAAAATAGCTTTTGGGTTTTTTTGCATAGTTAAATTCCCACAAAACTGCCTATTTGACAAAACCCAACTTATTTTGGTTTCTTTTTCCTCCTAATAAAGTTTATTTACTAATTATCCCCTAAGCACAGTTGTGCTGCAAGTTATTAGTGGGGGATAAATTACGTAGCTAATTGCCTGGCAAGAGAGACCAAACCAAACATTAATCTCTATATTAAGGATTTCTGTTCTTTTCCCTAAATCTACTAGCTTGAAACCAGTCCCCAATAATTTAACCCCAAAAGGGAATCATGGGAATGTATTGACTCAGTAGCAATGTAGGAGATTTTAAGGATTTGACCCATAGCTGGTGCAAATGGCTCTCCTGGCAGAGTTTGCTGTCTCCCCAGGAGAGGAGAAAGGCAAACCCAGGTGAAAATCTTGGTGGGAATTCTCTCAGCCAAAGGGACAGATCCCTTTGGATCCATGACACAGAAAGAAGATGCAGAAGAGGGTGCCAGAAACACAAAGGCATGAGCACAGATGCAATGGGGTTACTGCCAGTCTCAAACACTGCTTGAGTCTGTAGCTTTCCAATGGTGGTACTTCCAAAGAAGGAAAAAACCCCAGGCTGCCCAGAGCAGCTGTGGCTGCCTCTGGATCCCTGGACGTGCCAAAGGCCAGGCTGGACAGGGCTTGGAACAACCTGAGATAGTGGAAGGTATCCCTCTCTGAGGTGATGTTTAATGTCCCTTCCAACCCAAACCTTTCCAGGATTCTACAACTCAAAATGCTTAACGTTTCCCCCCTCATTCCCATTAAACCCATCCCAGTTCATGACCTCCTGCACCCGCAGCATCAACCACCATGCCCTGCACTCAAATGGTGAAAAAACCCCACAGTCCTGAGGCAGCACCACAGAATATATCCTGTTAAAAACCATCAGGGTAGATCCACACACTGGTGGCAGCTCTGTCTAATTTCCAGGCAGTAAATCCCCCCAACAAAACCTGCTCGAGAGCTCTGAAAAATGAGGGCCGTACGGGGTTGATGCCTGGCGTCGCAGAGCTGAAGAATTAACCTCCCGTGGTAAATCCTCGTCATCCACAGCTCCTTCCAGGTAATAACAACCTGCTGTCCTTGGGTCAAACTGCTCTCAAGTGGGAGCCTGGAGCTTTCCCTCCCCCTCAACCAGCAAGGAAAGGTTGATTCCTGGTGAAGGGAGCCCGGCTGATACCGGCGGTGTGTTACTGCCTGGATTCCTGGTTTCCGAGCCCACCCTTTGAAGATGGGAGTTATTTAACATTCCCCTGCTTTAAAATATGAGCAATCAAAAGGCGCTGGGTGCTTCCACGCTGTGCTCTCCCATTTCCCACTCCTTCTCTTGCCTGACAAGGTATTCTTCAAATTGAAAAGAGGGCTCCTGAAAGCCCGGGCTTCGGGAAACTGTAAATGAGTTCAGGCTTCAGCCCGCTGAATGCAATTTCATCCTCCTGACTGAATACAAATAATGCATTTTATTTGGGATCAATTACCACGCCTGGGAACAGACGACCACTGCCGGCACTATTAAATATATATATAAAAAAATTAAAAAAAAAAGAGAGAAGGGGGGGAAAAAAAGGCAAGGCAAAGGCACGGCAAATTAAAAAAGCAAGCGCCTCATTACTCCCCATCTCAAGCAGCTTTGACTCATAAGCAGCGTTCCACTGGGCTGGGATGGGCTGTTTTCCAGCCATCCCGTACGCTCAATGTCAGCCATTAGTTCTTCCCAATCGGGCATCAATGTTCAACACACACCCGAAAAAATATATAATACTGGTAATAATAATAACAATCTGCAGCCTCTCCAAGCTTCAATACTTGAAGTATGAGTCAAAGCAGCAGTTTCACTTTTCACTCGGGAAGCTGACAAGCATGACTAGAGGGGGAATAAAATAACATTCAGTTCGCATAAATATCAAGCGGGCTGCTTGAGACTGATGGGCCAGGAATGTATTCTTAGCCATCATTCTGGCAGACAGGCCCAAGGACACTCATAACTTATTTTACAATCATTTAGTTTCAGCTCAAGTGGAAAACGTGACAACTTATCTCTGCTGACAAGATGCCATATCGAACCTTACAATTAACTCTCCCCCGATTATCTGCCCAGCCCATCATTAGCTCTGCGGCTCTTGATGGACTGTACGGGCACAGCTTCCCTTGATGATGGTCATCATTTGCAGGGTGCACAGCTCCATTACACGACACTGAGGACAAAACTCTCCCCTTGCCACGTAGCTGGGGTTGTCCTGACCTGCACAGCCTCATTTTTGCAACTGTTTTGAAGTGAAGTGCAGCAAAATGCTGCTGGAAAATGTCCTCTCCCCCAAAACGGAGCATCATCCTTGTGTTTCAGCCCATCCCTGCTGCTGCCTGCAACCTCCAGGAGTGAGACAGGGATGCCCATGCTCTGTCCCAGCAGCCAGGAGCCTTCATTTCTGCCCTCCATCCCTCCCCAGTGCCACTGTCAACTCCTTCAGCTGGAAGGGAGAGCTGACACAGCCACACCACAGAATCATTTGGCTTGGAAGGGACCTTAAACCCCAACTCCTCCCATGGGACACCTTTCCCTCTCCCAGATTGCTCCAAGCCCCATCCAGCCTGGCCTTGGACACTACCAGGGTCGTGGCAGCCCTGTATAAAGATGTGCAGTATCTCACTCCATGCCCAAAACCAACAAGTGACACCTGATGACCAAACACCACTCAAGGTATGAAGAGATGGGACATAAAAACCCCACCCCTCTGCTCTTCACATGGTGATTTTTCTCTACAGGTGCAGGATATGTGGATTAAGACAGAGATTGTTCTGCTTGTGTAAGTCCAGCCCTCATTTGCGAGAATTTACCAAACAAAACAAAAAACGCAATGCAGCTTTTACTCTACAAAGCAAGTGCCATGTCTGCCTCACTCCAAGATCCATTTTGCAATTATGGTCATGAGAGAAATTCCTTTCAAGCACGACAAACTGTGGTAGAAGAAAGGAGGGGTGGAACAGAAGAAACACTTTGTCTACAACTACAACCCAGAGTCAAGAGACAGAACACTAAATGAAAACCAATCCTCAGAAGAGTCTCAAAAGCTGTGCTCTTGTACTGGGCTTTATTTGCTGTTTGAAACAATCTGATATCCTCTCCCAGTGTTACACGTATTTTGTAAAAGGCAACTTTCCATCCAATTCCCACTTCCTATCTTTTCTATTATTTTGTTATTTGGAAGCTGCACAAACAAATACGCTCAGCAAATGGATCTCAAGGACAGCTCCATTTGTGCCCCCTAAAGACTCTGTGAGTGTCCTGGATTTGAAAAGAGTGGGAAATAAACAGAATCATCACTGAATCACCAGACTGGAAGTGACCCAACAGATCATCCCATTCCACCCCTTGCCATGGGCAGGGACACCTTCCACTGTCCCAGGCTGCTCCCAGCCCCAGTGTCCAGCCTGGCCTGGGACACTTCCAGGGATCCAGGGGCAGCCACAGCTGCTCTGGGCACCCTGTGCCAGGGCCTGCCCACCCTCCCAGGGAATAATTCCTGCCCAATATCCCATCCATCCCTGCCCTCTGGCAGTGGGAGCCATTCCCTGTGTCCTGTCCCTCCATCCCTTGTCCCCAGCCCCTCTCCAGCTCTCCTGGAGCCCCTATAGGCTCTGGAAAGGACTCTGAGCTCTGTCTGGAGCCTTCTCCTCTTCAGATAAACAGCCCCAACTCTGAGCTGTCTGAAACTCAATCCAAACCCAGACTGTGCTTCCTGGTGCCCTTAGAACAGAAAAACAACCACCCTGCATCCCGAATTCCCAAGCCCCTGCACCAAACCTGTCCGAGATACGACTCCTTCAGCACCCATCACAGCAGAGGTGCAGGAGATGCCAGCACAGGAACCAAGGGAATGAGGGGCAGTAAGGCAGGATGAGCACCCCAGGGTAGGGTAGAGATGGGGGTGGAAAAAGCAGGGGAAGAGGCAACATGTGAGGTACGGGAATAGCACAGCACAAAGGCTGGGACACAAAAGTCCAAGAGCGGAGCTTCGTCGTTGGCCCACGGCTCCTATTCTCTCTCTCTCACACACAACCCTCTCTCCTGTGTAACCATCTGCAGCAGAACCAAGGATATTATGACCCCTTCTATCTTCGTGTCTTTTGATTTATTTCATATTTTTGTCAAATCATCTATTTACAAAAACTTGAAACAAACTCAACAGGTGACGCTATTCTCCACAGACCAAAGTCGAGCTTGATCTGGTTTACATTTTTCTTGCATCTTCTTGTTAAAATTTTCCAACAGGCTTTCAAAGTGAAATTAGACTTTTTTGTCAAGCCCAGCTCCCCAACACGGCCTTATTCTCAAGTGGCTGGAGATTGATTAATTTGGGTTTTTGATTTGCTGAAGTGACAAGAAGTCAGACGGTACAAAAGCGGGAGCGGTGAATGGGATCAATTAAAGAGCAGAAGCAGCAACACAATTAATAGCACCAGGTTCAAGAGGAGAAAGAAAGCGCTGATGACGAAAACAACAGCAACAGCTCTGCCTGCAGCAGGAATCTTTGCAGCGACCCAAGGAAGGCTGAATCCAAAGAGGGTGTTTCAGAACTTTCACTATGCCATTAGTGCTGAAATGAAATAAGGCAAAGATGTCGGTAGCTGGTGGACTGAATAATAAAAAAATAGCTGGACACTTTCATCTTCCACACATGTGTTTTAAATAAAGGTGAGAAAAGCAATCCTTTTATTTAAACAGGGGAAGCAAGAGACTATAACTATCTGTAGTTTGTATTTCAGACCCATTTCCCTGAGCTGAGATTTTTCTGGCTGTGAAATCCACTGCTCTCCAGCTTCCCTTTACAGCTATTACCATAAATGTTCTATCAAGTTCTTTATCTTCCTCCTCTGCCTCAGACCGAAGTTGAAGGGATGCTGCAGTCACACAGCAGCCATAGAAGGCTGAAGTCAGGCACAGGTGTACAGGACTGACACTAAAATCCTGTCAGAATTGCACCTTGGCACAAGTCTGTGGATGTAAGAAACACTTGAGAGTGGAGGAGAAGGGATAACATGAGATTACAGCCTCCAGGAAAGAAAAAAAGGCAAATATTTGTCAAGTACAGAGAGCTCATACCTTTGGGAGGAATTAGGTGCATCTGGTCATCACTGAGCTGAGCTCAGCTTGGACACTCAAGCTATGGAGGGCTTAAATGAACCTGCTGCACTGAAGGAAATTAAAGGGAGCTCTGAGTAGAACTGGGGGATGGACATCAAAGAGTCTTGGGAGTCTTCCCTCCTCATGGCAATCTCCCATTTTTGCAGCCTTGTGTCCAGAGCCTGCAAATCTCAAAGCTGTCCTGTCATTCTCAGGAAGCCCCACTGAACGACTGTCCTCTAAGAGCAATTTCAATCAAATAGGGAAAACAAAGCTTCCTTCTAGACAGCAAAAGAGGGATCTCCCTGCTTTTGGAGGGTCTGGCTCTTGCTGTGTGGCAGCACCTCAAGTGACCAGACCTCAGGGCATGAGTGTCCCTCCCACTTCGTGACAAGGGAGGGACATTGTCCATAAACTTGGGAGAGAAATCAGTCTCAAGATGCTCAGTCCCAGATACTGGAAGGCTTCAGTAATTTTGGAAAGACCCTCATTACTATCTCCCTTATCCAAGGGAAGACAAATCACCTCTAGCTCATTCCCTAACAATGCACAATGTTGGGCCATCATAAAGGGAAGCATGAGAGCAGAAAGGCAACAACAGAGTTTAAAAAAACCCCACAAAAGTACATTTTCCCTCCTAAGGAGCAACACATTACAGTGCTGGCAAAACAGCATCCTGCTCCCTGGAACTTGAAGGATGGCTAGGAAGAAAAGAAGCTCTCTTTCAAAGGAAGCTCCTTGTTTCCTGGAGGAATTCACCAGCTCTCACAAGGAGAGGACACAACTATTCCTACATGATTCTCTCCTGTGCTGCCAGCACGGTGACAAGCAAGGCAAAGACTGTGTTTTAGAGGACCTGCAACCTCAGAACGTGAACTGGGGATGAGATCCTAATCTTGCTGCACACATCTTCCCTGCAGCAGGTTTAGGTGAGGGGCAGGGATGATATAAACTACTCCCTGAGCGAGCAGGGTTTGTTAATTTATCTCCCCCCCCCGTTACACAGATGCATCCCTGCACTCCCCTCCTCTGCTCTGGATGTGAACGTGCCCTGTGGAAAGATCAAGCCTGACAAGCTGTTTGAACACATAAGGACAACAAATCAGGGAAGAGATGTGAGTCTGGGATGCTGCAAGATGCCAGCACATCCCAAGGCAAACAACTTGGTGGCTCCTGCTGAACAGACCTGCAGTTGAGATGTACAGGGAACATCCCTAATTCTTCTGGCAGAACGTTTTCACTGGGCAGCACCAGCCCTGTGAGCCTCACAGGGTGTCACCCTGAATTGTTACCAATGGGGTGTAGGATGCTGTGAGCGTCACTGATGTGGAACAGGGAGGTGGAAAGCAGCACAAAAGGCAGAAATTATGGGGAGTCACTGCAGGTAACTTGATCATTTCAGGGAATCTGGTCCCTTCCCCATGAGGGAGAAAGGAGATGCATGGTCCTTTTGTACCTCAGGGCAGAACTCTTGGTTCAGTTCCAGGTCATGTGTTGGTCTGTCTGGGCCAGTTTGGATGGGACTCAGAGCAGCCAGGTCCAAGTGGGAAGTTGGATCAGGATGATCTTTAAGGCCCTTCCAACCCAAACCATTCTGTGATTCTATGATTCACGCTGTTTCTATCTCCCCCTTTTGAAGCCATCAGGCACCTCAAGAGCAGCTGCCAGCTGCAGCACCCTGGACATGGCAAATCCACCAGGACCATCCCCAGGAATAGTAATGTGGGCACAGACAGACACCTGGAGCACACTAAATGAACACATTTTGGGTGAACAAACTCCATCATGGTCAGGTTCATACAAGTGTATGACAAATGTGATTTTAGATCTAAATGAGATACATAATAAATTCACCCTAACTACACAGAGAGGGGCAGAGCTCCGCCCTGATCTAACCATCAGATCTGTCTTATCATTGCATTAAAAAATCCTCATTTAACAACATTTTGCTTTGAAATAGAGCCTGCAGGTCACCAGGCACTTGGAAAATAATGAATCCATGACTTACCAAATCACTTCCTACTAAAATATTTACCTTGTGTTTCAAGATAGGCAAAGTAAGACAGAGAGGAAGAACTGACTCTCTTCAAAGAGATGCTCAGAGCCAGAAAGATGTCTCGTCTATACTCCTGTACTTTAACCTTCCGTCTGTATAACCTGTGGATAACTTCAAGCTTCAAACCCACTCTGTGGTAATTGAGAAGAGGTTAGGAAACTCTCCACTGTCAGTCCACGAGACTTCAGTGACAAGCCCTAATATCAGTGTTTCGGAGGGAGGGGGGGAAATCAAGAGACTTTCACTATTAACATTTTCCAATTAAAGCTGAATAATTGCTGTATAGCAAATTGGCTGTTAATTGCATCATGCTAGGCAGGAAAAAGCTAAGGCTTTCCTGGTAATGTATGCCATGAGCAGCAGTGTCAGAAAGGAAGAGAAATAATGGCAGCAACACCAAGACTGCTCTTAATCAAAGGCAAAATCAAACATTTTCCTATTGCAGAGACCCAGAGCTGAACAGCAAAGCTCTTAAAACACAAAGCTCTGTCTGTCAGAGGTGTCAGGTGGCGTAACTGCTATCGACAAACTTTTTTTTTTTTTAATTTTCAAGTTTAATCAAGGCCTGTTCCCAGCCCTTGGATAAATAAGTCAGGGCCCTTCATCAGAGAAGCCCAGGGTGCATTGGATACTCCTCCCAGCCACGGCTGCATGAAGGGATGAGATCAACTGTGACAAATGAAGGGCCTGGGGACTTGAAAGGAGAAGCTCTCCCACCTGCAAGAAGGGAAGGCCGGGGCTCTGAGCCCCCAACAATCCCCGGGTTGTGGCACAGAGGCTCCTTTCACTGCCTGAGCCCTGTGTGCTGTGAGGCAGCTTTGAGGGGTTGGATTCCATAGGTAAGGAATACAACATCCCTGAAAAACCCCACGCTCTGGGATCTGGCCACAGCCACGCTTCAGGAGGCAACTGCTCTGCTCTTCATTGAACAAAAACTTCATTAAGCATGAGAAGGAATAAAAGCACTGAGAGTGTTTCTTGCACACTCTTGCCCACACCCTACAAAACAAAGCACTGCACTCCTGGCTGTACATTGAACAAGAATGTTATTATTACCAGCATCTGTTGGAACTTCTAGAGTGTGGCTGTGCAAAGAAGAAATCCTCTAATCAGGAATTGCTCCCATGGGAGCTATACATGAACATTTTTTTTCTCAGCTTTGTGTCTAAACCTTTACAAAACTTTAAATAAATTTAGAATTTACATTATTAGATAAACTTAGCTTATTTAAACTAAGATTAAATGATTAAGAAAAAATAAAAGCTCACTGATTTGGGAAACTTATTTATTTCCCTCTTTAAGTTTTCCTTATCAACTCCTTAAATACAGAATGCACTGGGCTTATGAAATTTGTAAGCCAGACTGCTTGAATCAAAGAGTTTGTAAAATGTCACATTCTGCTCTTGCAGTATTATGTCTTTCCTCTATGTTTACTTGAGAGTGTCTCTCTTGATTTATAATGTTCTCTGGAAACATGATTTTATTTTCAAAATCCTCCTGCAGGATACTGTGTGAATCCAGTTCATTTAATTCCTTGCAATTACTGCAAATATTTCAGATTAAAGCAATCTTAAACTGCAAACATGCAAAATA
This sequence comes from Erithacus rubecula, assembly GCF_903797595.1. Lineage (NCBI taxonomy): Eukaryota > Metazoa > Chordata > Aves > Passeriformes > Muscicapidae > Erithacus > Erithacus rubecula. The sequence goes on along the minus strand of NC_136659.1, from coordinate 1,726,832 downwards.
AAAACCTTTAAAACTTACTCTCTTATAAATACAAATGAGATTACAGGACAACCTCCCTGATAAAGAATTCCCCTTGTCCAGGGGTGATCATCTTTAATATTACACCTTACATTAAAATGTTTTTATGTCATGATTCAAAAGAATGGTTCCAATATCAAACCAGAGAAGAGAATACATTTTGCAGACTTCTAAGAACTGTATCTGTCAAATGTCAAATGTCTGAGCTCCACAGAACCATGCTGGGTTTCCAGCTTCCTTCCTTGAGAAGTCTTGACTTTTGGAAAGTGTTTCTTGGACAGGAGTTTGAAGAGCTGATGAAGACAACATTCACTCTCCTCACTATTCTGTCAGGATGAAGCCTAAACTCCAAGAATAAAAATGAAGTGCTTTGGTTTGAGGGATTTCCCCTCGTTTTTCCTCCTGAGTGGGGATAACAGAGAAGGTGTGACAACCAAGCCCAGCTATGGGCAGAAAAAGCACTGATTTACAGAACACTGCCAGACAATCTAATCAGATTAATCAGCATCAGTAATCAGAAATAAATCAACTTTTTTCACTGTTAAAAAGAACATGCTACTTGCATTTTTACTTCTGTGTAAATCCTGAGCCAAACTAAATGCAAAATATGTATTTAAACATCCATAAGTAAATGCTGGGAAAAAACAGACCCTTACAGCTCAGTCAGAAAGTTGATTTAAACCCAGGAACAATTTGCTGACAGACATTTGGCACCACAGCCTGTGAGCAACATTATGATCAGCATCAAGTTGCCAATGTCAAATTACCTGAGGATGCAAACTCATGTTTCTTGGAGAAAAGAGCAGGATTTAATTGCTGAATGCAACAATTCTTTGTGTTTTAATCAGGGGGAGAGCAGAAAGAAGAGGATCTTTAACAAGAAAAGCAGATGGAGAACTGCAAAAATGTAGCTCAGGATTTAAACAGCAGCATTGGATAAACAGAGCAGCTGAAACTCAGCCCAGCTGTGCAGAAATGCCCACGGACCCAAAGTCCTCCCTGAACCAACATCATGGCAGAGTTCAAACCTCAGAGGGCTCTTGGTGCCACCACAGACACAAAGTCAAGAGCTGCTTTCAGATCCTTCACTCTTTTTTTGTCACTTCTCTGCTGGATACAGAGCCCAGTGGGACCAGGTGGCAACAGTTCACCTCCAGTTTGGTGGTCACTGAGCTCCACCCAGGGCCTGGATGGGCAGGAGAAAGGCACAGATCCACAGATGATTTAGGCTGGAAAAGCCCTCTGAGACCCTTGGGTGCAACCCCTAACCCAGCACTAAAACCTGCTCCTAAGTGCCACATGTTTTTAACACTTCCAGGGTTGGTGATCCCAAAGTTTCCTGTGAAGTTGAGATTCCTGTGGTATGAGAAAAGAAGGGGTAAGCACTGGGTCCTGCTGCTTCCAGAGGCTAACACATTCCTAAAAATCCCAGGTAGGCAGTACCAGTTGGATTAATGCTCCAAACCCCTTTTCAGAGCACTTATTTATCACCATTGCCCTCCAGGCCTTACATTATTCTGGGGAACCACAGGTTGCAAAACCCCATTGTCCCCTGCCTGAATTAAAACCAGTTTGAAATTTCAGGTCCTGCAGGATCAGCAAATCCAAAAAATTACCATTTTCCTGTTTCCTAGGACATTGCTACACAGAATTTTAAAATATCTCTTGTTGACTGGGCTATTTCAGGTGAGAGCTTGTCAAGAATGCCAGGTACATTTAAATACTGGAAATTTCTCCGTTTCAACCTAATGCTGAAAGAGGGTAGTTTTCCAGAAATTATTAAAAAGTAGTGCATTATAACCACCCAAGTTTCCTCAGGGTATGTTAAGAAAGCAAGGGCAAAAATAAGTTGCTGTTAGCAGAATTTACCCTGCTGAACTGCAATAGTTTCCCTCTGGAAATATTTTGCCAAAAGCAATTTGTGGATCACAAAAAGGTATGAAAAGCAGAAGCATGTTCCCTTTCCTATCCTGTGTCAGATAATGTAAACTATGTGCAGATATTATAAATGGTGAATTTTATTATGTTAAGTAGTAAGAACTACAGAAAACCCCAGAGTAGCTCTAAAGCAGCTGGAGGCAAAAAAAAAGGGAGTAAATAAATCTATATTTGCTTTTCAGTCACAATTTCCATATTTAAAAACGAGGAAAAAGCTCTTCCAACCTAAACCATCTGTATACACTGACCAAAAATAGTTCCAAAATTTTATGAATCTACTTGAAATTATATAATTGATCCTGGTGAACAGCTTGCCTATGGAATCCCAACAGCTCTAAATGGTATTTTCTGATGTCAGATGCAAGTTGAACCATTTCCTTTTCCAAGGCAGAGCAGAAAGGTTCCATCATTTAATCATTCCCAGCACTTAGGATCAGACAAGTGAGGCAAGTTGCAAGGTCTGCATTAATATCAACACTCCAGCGACCTCTCACACCCCATGGCACAGTGAGAACTCAATTTTACATTAATAAACCTGAACACCAAACTGTTAGAAACTCAGAAGACACCAGGTATTACAACTTCCATAAATTACAGCCCAGCTCAAATGGCCCGTACAAGCAATTGTACAGTGATAAAGCCTAAGTGGATGATATTTAAACAGATATTTGATTTACAGCAGAGTTTTACATCATGCTGGAATTCAAATGACAATTTACAAGTCCAGAGACGAGAAATCTCTGCCCCATGCAAAGTGCTGTTTGCAGTGCTCTGGCAGAAGAGCCGAATGCTGAATCCTTCAGGAAAGAATCCTTCCCTCCAATGGTCTCAGGGCACAGAAGCCAAATGATAAAGCAGGACATTTAAAAAGAGAATGAACCAAGCTGCTGCTTCATCCCCAGGTAGGAAATTACATCCTTGATCTTCTCAGAGTAATCTCACAAACCTCACTTTTGCAAGGCAGCTGCCTGTGGTCCCTGGCACCACAAAAACATCTGATGGCAAATTTGAGGGTCTGCCTGTCAGGTAACCTCTTCAGAGGTGCACAAATTGTGAAGACTGGAGAGCAGACAGACCCATCTCTTTAGTGGCACCTGCACCACTAAAACCATGGAATTGTAAAAGCCGTCCAAGGCCATTGAGTCCAACCTGTGACTGTCCCCAGCCCAGAGCTCTGAGTGCCACGTCCAGGTGTTTCCTGAACATCTCCAGGGTTGGGGACTCCAAACCTCTCTGGGCAGCCCCTTCCAGTACCTGACACCCTTTCCATGGAGAAATTCTCCTGGTGTGCACCCTGAGCCTGCCCTGCCCAGCCTGAGGCCGTTCCCTCTCCTCCTGTCCCTGTTGCCTGGAGCAGAGCCTGGCCCCAGATGTCCCCTCCTGTCAGGAAAATGTCCCCACTGGAAGGGTGGTCAGGCACTGGCACAGGGTGCCCAGAGAAGTGGTAGAATCATCACCACAGAAGTGTTCAAAAAACATCTGGATTTGGCACTTAAGAACAGGGTTTGGTGGTGGGCTTGGCAGTGCTGGGTTTGGGGTTGTACTTGATATTAGAGGCCTTTTCCAAATGTAAAAATTCATGATTTTAAGAAAATAAGAGCTGGATTTACAGAGGAGGAATTGTGGGATGCACCATCCAGAACAGAACTTGTGAGCCAAACAGGTCACAAATGGCTACCCTGAGACCAGAAACCCTCCTGTTCCCCAGAAATGAGCAACTAAAGATAATTCTGGGTGATAAAAACCCCCAAAAACATCAAGGAGAAGATTTATCAGAGGAAAAATCATCTCAGGCTTCCAGTGGGATCCAGGAAAACCTCTGGGCCAATAGCTGGAGCAGCAGTAATTGTTCCAAATCTATCAATAAAGCTGAGCTGCTCCTTCATTGACTGCAAACACCAATTTCTTTCATGGGGGATTATAAGTTGATGTTCATGGTCTCTCTCCCACCATTAGGGTGATAAACAGTTGAAACTACATCAGGATCTGACACGCAGATCAATTCTGGGCCCATAAAGAATCTACACAAGAGCTTCCTGGACAGGGATTTACTGCCCCCAGTTTTTATTCTCCCTCACTGCTAAAATTACTTCTGTCAAGCACTTACAAGAGTACAGAGGAGAAGAGGAAAAAAAAAAAAAAAGGAAAAAAGGCAGAAAGAATTAATTTTTCATGTGCTGCTGGAACAGCCTTTTGAAATTTCGGGAGTTTTTAAGGCAAATATGTTCCTGCATTGGAAATGATGCTGAACAGCAGGTGGGACTGAGCTAAATAGTGAGCCAGCAGCACGAGCTGCTCACTATCCAGCACGCAGCAATTTGAAACACCAAACTAAGCTGTCGAGATTTTCTCCCAGGGCACTCGCAGGCTTCATGTTACCAGCGCCAAATTATATTAGACATTTAATTTTAAACCTCAGGTACTTAAATGTAAAACCTTACAACAGTAATAGTCATAAAGCAGTGGGGCATTCCATTTCAGAGAATGGATTTTTCTATTTTTCCCCTTTAATTTAACCAGCACCTCCTGTTTTGTGGCTCTGCCCACTACAAAGTAATTTATCTAATTAGGAGATGTTCACAGCTGCTTGAAAGACAGAAGCCCCAGGAAACCAAAGGTCTGGTTTGGAAGACTTTGAAAAGTTCTCTGGAGCCACACAAAGTATTAATTTAATGTGAAAAAAAGGTGCAGAGAAAAATTGAATCCCAATATGTTATTTTGTCTACAATAAAACCACGTGACAATAAGCAGGCATATTCTCCAGTACATTGGCATTTGAATTCCAAAAGATGCTTAGCTTCTTGCCATACCTGCTGCTTTCACAGTATTAGCTTTTTATGACTAAAATTCAAAAATCTTTTAATGGAGAAAAAACCCCCAGAAATTAAAAAGGGTTTTTCATGCGTCAACTTGCCAACATAAAGGACACATCTCTGAGCTTACCCAAGGATGATACACTCAGAGCAATCAATTATTCTTGAGGTTTTGTAGGAGTTTTAGTGCAATACTTCTGAGTTTGATGACCCTTAGTTGCCTAAAACTCATTTTTAATCCAATTTTTCCTCCATACTTATAAAAAAAAACCTCTTAAAATTTTGTTTTAAATATTGGAACCTCTGCAAGAAATTATTGGAGGTAGGCTTATTCACAAGTACCCACCAATCACCCGCAATTTCAAAATAAGCATTTAACAGGTAATTCCGGCTGTCATCTCTTTTGAGCCAGAAGTAATCCCATATGAATGTCAAGTCAGAAACTGCACATCTGGGGTGGGAACAAAGGTTCCCCTTGCCAGGAATTGCAAACCAGCTTGGGATCAGCAGCAGGAGCAAAAGGCAAGTCCAGCAAATACAGCATTTTGAAGTCAAGGGGATGGCAAAAGGCAGGAATTTCAGTGCTATTTCTACTTTTGAAGATTTTATTTCCACGCTGCTTGTAGGAGTTCACTGAATTCTGAAGGTTTTTCTGCCCTGCAGGCTCATTTGGCACAGGGATAGCACCTGCTCACCTGCCTGCAAGTGTGTCAAGGTGCACAGACTGCAGCCTACAGCTCCTGCTTTTCTCCTAGAGCCAGCACTCAACTTTCTTCATCTTGCCTTAAAAAAGACATTGGATAGAAGGTACAAAAAAGCCAAAACTTTGGTCTAACCTTTCAGAAGGGAGGTGGAGTTGGGGTGGATTAAATGTCAAAGCAGCTCAAGAAAATGAGGTAGAAGATATTATGATTTTAAGTGGGAAACCAACTCAGCATCAATGCAGGGCAATGCTGCCTCCCCTAAAAGCTTAACCAGGAGTGGGTGACCTGGGTGGGCACAGAAGAGAACAGGGCTGGAGCATTCACTTCACTGTGCTGCTTCACAACATCCCTGCCTTCCTGCAAGGCTCAGGCAGAAAATTCTTAGGCAAAATCTGGACCATTTTAATGCAAATTCTACTGAAGGTGCTGCCCTCATGTTTACAGCTCCAGAAAAAAAGTCTTTGCTTTGGTAAGTATGAATTTGATAGTTTATGCCACTCTGAAACAAGGTGATCATGATTTGAAACTCTCTGTACTCCTGAGGTGACACTAAAAACCTATCCAGAGCTGCTAGAAAACCCAGAGATGCTCTCAGGGCTATACTCAGACTCAGACCTTATACAGACACAGAGATGTATGGGACATGTGAAATAGTTCCCACATTCCCCTAACTGTTCCCATTTTAGGGGCAGCCATCAGAAACAGCAATCCTCCCCTTTCTCCTACCTATTCACCCTGATCTGGTAGCAAATATCACATCTACCCTTTAAAAACAATCATTGCTACAATCTAATAATTCCAAAACACCACCAGGAACAGTGTCTGCTCCTTTTAATGCTGTTAAATGCTCCACAGAGGAAACACTAAGGCTGTGCCAGGAGTGTGCAGGCAATGGAGCAAGAGCACAGCAGAGAAAGGACTCACTGAGGAGATCTGGAGGGTCATTTACTGCTAATACTCATCACACAGGGCAAGGAATTTGAACCTCAAGCAAACATCACACATTATGTAGGTGCTCCATCCCTGGAAATGTCCAAGGCCAGGCTGGATGGGGCTTGGAGCAGCCTGGGATAGTGGAAGCTGGGCTTAAAGGTCCCTTTCCAGACCATTCTGGAATCTTATGATCATGCTCCTGGAATTAAAATTAAGCAGTATTGTAACTACATTAGCTCTTCACATTGGAGAAAAAAACCACGGAATTCTTTCAGGTTGCTCCAGTCCCATCCAGCCTGGCCTTGGACACTTCCAGGGCAGCCACAGCTTCTCTGGGCAACCTCTGCAGGGTCTCACCACCCTCTCAGGGATTTCTCCCTGATATCCAAGCTAAGCCTCCACTCTTTCAGTTAAAACCATTCCCCCTTGTCCTGTCACTCTGTGCCCTCATAAAAGAAGTACTGCATCCATCCATTCCCTTTCTTCTAATCCAAATTTTCCCCTCACACGCTGCAAGTTCACCACCCAACAGCACAACGGGATGGGGGGGGGGCATCATTCCATTAAAAAAAAAAGCAAGAGCAGCACACTCCCCATTGACCCCAAAGCAGGTGACCCCCCAAGCTGCAGGTTTCTTACCACTGCTAATGCCAGAGTTGGCAATGACTGTGGCCTCGCTCCACTGATCTGCACTGGAGACCGAGTAGGAGCGCTGGTGCATACCGTCCGGGCGGCTGTTGAAGGACACCAGACTGATCCCACTGGCCATCTGAGACACAGATGTGCTAGTAGTCACGTTCCCTAGGCACAAAGGGAAAACAAATCGTGTCAATAGAGAGGACAAAAGGGATTTTGCATTGGGATGGATGGGGGTGTCTGAACAAGAGCAGAAACAGGGGGTACTTCAGCCACACGATGACCCTCCCTGAAGTGCTGGAGCTGACGGTCCTGAGACCAGAGCAAAGAAGAGAAGAAAGCCAAATTGTTCATGGTGTCACCTCATGCTGTTCATTCACCTTCAGGGAAACACAATCTTCCACCACCCTGCTACCAGGCACACTCTCTGGAGCTCCTCTAGAGCTTAGACTGTTCACAGAAAATCAATACAACTGAGTTGTTAATGCCTGACACAAGTATGTACCCCAAGAACACAGTGATGGGGAGCAAATGACTGCCAGCACTAAGAGACCACAGAAAAAAAACCCAAAAAAACCAACTTTCTTGGACATTTAATCTTAAAACAACATTGTGACACAAAGCAGACACTGGACTGACTGCAAGTATCATTCCTGGGGCTTGTCCCAGGTATGTGACACAAAAGGGGACACACAAAGAACAGCCTTACCCAGTAAACATTTCTGCATTTCCATGATCACTGAGGCCTAGGACATTAAAATGCTGGGAGATGTGTGCGAGGGGGAGTGACAGGGACCGGTTTCTCATCATAAAATGGGACAAGTCGGATCTGGTTGAATACATTTTAGAGTAGAAACAATTAAAACCTTTCCAGAAACTCAGGTTTCTGATGGTCTTACTTACAACTTGCTACGGGCCAAAACCTGCTCCACAGTTTTGGGTTCCGAGCACATTTTATTCCATTGCTAGCACAGGCCCTGCATATCATAAAGCCACAAAGAATTTACAGTGCCAGTTTGATTCCTTGTGGCAGGCTCTCTAAAGGTGCCCCACAGGTCCTCTATGGATTGAAGAATACTCTTAAAAAACACATGCAAAGGGAAAGGAACAGACGCAGTATTATAACGTACCCTCACACTTTGCATTTCCATTGCACCTTCTACTGATGAGTTCAGAAAAATTAATGAATTAATTTTCAATGCTCCTGTGAGGTTGTTAATTATCTGCTATCATTTCCCCCATTTTTCAGAGGTTAAATGACCCAGGGCCACAAAGGAAGATTGTGGCAGACTTGAAAATAAAACCCAGATCTCCTGACTCCCAGTTCTATCATTATGTCTTTTCCCAGAGCTGCCTTTGGGAAGACAACAGAGCTTAGTGAACTACTTTGTGTTTATTAGAGTTGGCATAATTGTCCCTTTCTCTCCTCCCCTTTCCCAAGACAAAATCTCCTCTTTAGTCCTTAACACAGATCCATCACAGTATCTGTGTCTTCAACGTACTTAGCCCTCAAGAACTTCTGCCTGGCAATCCCTGCTTTGCAGACATGAAATACAGACAGAAAAACTCATTTGTTTAATTATGTAAAGTCTAAGGTGGGTTTTGGAACCATGTTGGGACCTCCCAAGGCATGAGACTACAGAATACAGAACTAAATTGTAATTCAGTATTTTAAAACCACAACAGAAAATGAAAACGTAAGCTGACAAAAGTTCTATTCTGTGCTGTCTTTAAAGAAATCTCTCCTTCCAAATCAGCTTGTGATGCTTGCTTTGAAATCCCCTTTCTCTCTGGTTTTCACAATGCAGAAAAACTATGAATATTAATAAATTATTTTGATGAGCCACCAAATTAAAGAGAATGGCTAATGCGAGTGACAAGAGTTTGAGACCGAGTGGGTTCTACAGACTTGAGATTTAGGCCAACATAGACACAAGCCATGCCGTGGTATTTCTATGCTAGCATCTTCCACCTACTCTAAGCTTTTGAACACAAGTGTTCAGTCACCTTCTAACCATGATGCAAAACCAAAACCTTGGAAAGAGAACATCAAGATTGCTCTGTCATCAGGTCAGCACCAAAAGCTCTAGTCTCACCTTAACGCCATCTGAGAAAACTCCAACCCTACACTGTGACATAAACCTTGAGAAGTGACTTATTCTGGGAACCAAAGAAGCATTTTTCTTCTACTGCACCTCTCCCAAAGGGACGGCTGCTAGCACGAAACAGGTGCCAAGTACATTCATGTGACACTTTACTGAACAGTGATGAACCCAGCCCAGCTCCCTCTTTCCTACTGCCATAGCCTGGTAACCTTTATGCTGCAACCTTCATGATAATCTTTATTCAGTATTAAATCCCACTGTGTGCAGGTGCTGCAAGGTGTGTATTTTTCTGACAGGTCAGGCCATCAAGTCAGAATCCACAAGTAGGTATCAGAAGGGCCACACTATAGAAAACAGTGTGCCTTTCTTTTCCTGTCCCCCTCCTCGATATATCCAGCTCTAGCACAAACTTGTTACTTAGGACTTTATTTAAAAATTATTATTTCCCAATCTAGAGCTAATTTTCCCACTTCCCAGTCCAACTGCAGGACATGAATCCCACACTAGGCACTAATGCTGCCAGCCCAAAAAAAGGACTGCTGCTCTTGCTGTGTCTCCAACACAGTGCCACAGTTCTTCCCATCTACAGTGGGCAAACCCCAAACCAGACTTGGCAAAAGCCATTTAATTTTCCTCACAGATAAATCCAGAAACCACCTCAGACAGCAGATAAGTAGGAGACAGTGAAACAGTGAAGGCCAGCAGTACTCAGTGAAAATGCTGAAGATGTCCCTACCCATGGAAGGGCTTTGGACCAGATGAGATTTAAGGTTCCTTCCAACACAAACCATTTAGTGGCTCTCTGATCCATGAAAAGCAAAGTCTGTGTATTGGGTTAGGCACACCAAACCTTTACATCCTGCACTTCCTGTCCCCCCATCCACAGACAGATACCCATCTTCACTGGACCCCGAACTCCTGGCCTAATACCTGGCCCATGCTGGAGCTGTGAAAGAGTTGCCTCTTCAAATGCATCCTACATGCGTCAGCTGGTTGCTTAAGTTGATTAGCAGGGGGCAGTTAAATTACTATGCTAATCCATGTATTCTCAGCACTGTTTCCTTGATATGGATATGTGTATATGCTTACTGGGAAGCCTTGATTAGTTCAAGCTTCAATGTGTCAAAGGCTCCAGATTCTTTCCAAAGAATAATTTTAGCTGTACTCACATCCCTAAAGTGTGGGAGCTGATTTGAAAAGGTACTTACCTCTACCATATGCTATTTTTCTTTAAACAATTTGCATTTCAAAGGGAGTATGGCATTTATATTTGAATGAATATCAGTATGTTGCCAGAACTTGTCTCAAATGAGCAAAAAAAAAGATGCTGGTCTCCTATTGAACAAAAATGTTTTCATCTACCAAAGGAGCATCAAAGAAAGAGTTCCTCTTTCTAGCTCTAGACAGCTTTATTAAAACTATCTTTTCTGATGTTATAAAACACCCCGTTACGGCCGCGCTTACAAAACGTTCAAACAATTAAGCCCCACAAAACCCATCCAAATTAAGATTCAAGGTAATTTCCAGGTTTGGCCACTGCTCAGCAGACGAGCCCCTAAGAAAAGTGAGCGTGCTCACACAAAACCCCATTTAAATACCCATTGAGTCAGTGTAAATCGCTGCCAGGAGCAGGTGGAGGCAAGAGAAATTAAGCTGGGGAGAGTGCGTGTGGAGAAGCTGAGGTTTGAAACACACACTGGGGGCAGAAGGAGAACAAGGAGTCACTCTGGCTCCTCACACACAGCCCTCTGGGATTTCCAAACCACAGAGTAGAAATGCAAGACTTAGAAATGAAATGGAAATAACCAGGATTCACACAAACAGGGGACTGGACAAGATGTGGATGGTGTGTGTCTAGTAGGTAAAAGCCAAAAGGTAAAAGGTCTATTGTAAAAATTGTAATAAAATATGCAATTAAGGTTAATAGAAATGCTGTCTCACATATATACAGTGACTTGTCCAACAAAAATAAACCACTCGGGGTTTTGGTCACGTTTGCTCCTGTAATGGAGCAGTATGAGGGACAGCACATCTGCAATCCCTCTTTTGCTGGTTTTTATCTTAATAATCCTGTGAATCATCACAGGTTAGTGGAACAGACATATCATTTCAAGCCTTCACCAACTACACCACCCACTAATTACAAATGCAGAAGGAATATAATTCACAAGCAGACCCTGAGAAGTGAGATACAAGTGACACAAACGATACTGGGCACAAATGAATTCCATTCCCCGCTGCAGACACGTCTGTGATTTCCTCCAAACAAATCAGCTACCAGAAGTTCCATTCACAAGTGCAACTAATATACTGTAGGATTTATGAGACGAGCAGTCAGTGCACGAGTTGTGAAGCAGAACTATATTTTTCCATGAAGCAGCAGCGTATGAGACTCGCAGGGGGCTGCACAGAAAGACTGAATCAGATAAACTGCAGCCCTACTGCCCTGCTTTCACCATCTTTCATTTCTGCCAAGCTCCTCGTGTCCATGACGAGTTTCTCTTCCAAAAAAAAAAAAAAAAAAAAAAAAAAAGAGAAGGAAATAAACCTCTTAAGGCCAGAGGGCTGCGCTCACCAGCTGTTAGAACTAATGAAAAATACATTAGAGTTGTGGGTCAGGAAATCCTGACTCTTGATATCAGAGGGTTAATTGTTTCAAATCATGTTGGGTCAATTTGTGTTGCAGGAATTCTGCCTATTCTTGAAATGCCCTCTAATTCAGCACCAGGCACTGTCAAGTAGGTTAGATTGGCTGTGGATGCCCCTTCCAAACCCAGACCCAGCACTACTCCCACGAGTCTCTTCAGGGTGGAAAGGGAAAGGGAGAAGCCCCATTGCATTCCCTTCTCATCCTCAGCTCTGCATCATGCTCAGAATTAATTCCCAGAGTTGTGCAGAAACCTTTCCAGTGCAAAAACCTTTCCTGAGAAGTGCCTTACCATCCCAGCTGTGTTTCCCGCCTCTCCTTTACCTATAGAAATGAACCTTGGGACCAGGAACATTTGGGGACAGATCTCCTGGGTTCCATTAGCATGCTGTCTCAGCATCCATCTTTTCCAGGTGCATCCCACTTTCTGGAGATCAACTGTGTGTGCACTGAAATCTGGGAAAACAGCTACTTACAGCTCCTAGCCTCTCCCACTGAGAAGAATCCTATGCTGGCAAGGGAGGCATTGCCCAGGTGTCTGGCCACATTCTGAGGAGACTGTGGGACCTGAAGAGCTCTAAATGTCATAGCCAGGTTCTTGAGGGGGGTAAAATTCCCTCAAGTATTGCTATGGATTCTGGTTCATCCTGATGGCAGTGTGCAAGCAGCACGTGGTCTCTGCCCCAGCTTTTTCAGGCACCTAAAATTACCTGAGGTTCCTCACACACAACACGAGTGAGAGGGAGGGTTGGAAATAGATTATCTTTTGGGTCCCTTCCAACCCAAACCATTGTGACTCTACGACAAAAATCTTTCCAAAGCACCCTGGTTCCAGTGCTGGAACTCGCTGACAATCACTTTCGACACTGTGGCAGCAAACTCACTTGTGAGTTTTACTTAGTTTTAAGACTATTTTTTTTCCTGAAGCATTTACTTAGTGAACAAAATTCCTAAGGACAAGCAGCTATTCCTAGAGGAAGCCCTTCCATCTCCATCCCTGCCGAAGTGGGCTCGATTAGCAGCGCACAAACCGAGCGGGGTCAATACTAATGAACAAACAAGGCAGTGCCAAGAAATATCCTGGCAGTGAAGGACGTGGTGCTGGGAATATAACGAGGAAAGCTATTATTCTCAGAGCATGCCAAAGCAACACAGCAAGTGTGGAGGAAAATTAAGTCATCAGAGGAGACATCTCTTCTAAAAGAAAGTTAAACCCAAGATCTTCACTGCGGGCTTCTGCTTGAGATCCCCGACTATTTACTCTGCTGGGATCAAAGCCTGCTTTCCTTTCCTGGCAGGCATATTATTATTATTTTTCTGTAGTTTTAACAAGTAACAGTAATAAATAAGATATGCTTGGTTTTCTAGGCAAGTTCTGATTGAGGTTATCTGCTTATTCAGGGACTGCAGCTTTAAGACCCAGAGGTGAATGTTTTGCTGGCAAAAACTCTGCTTCGTGTTGCTCTTATTTGGCTGTGAATCCCAAGAGGAACCACGGATTAAACTTTATGAAAAATAACAGCAGAGATCCAAATCATTCCAAGGTAGGTACAGCAGAGCATGTGCAAGGCCCTGAGGCAAAGGATGTAAAATGCTTCCTAATCCCTTCGACTGTCTGTGGAAATTATTAATAATGGAATTGGAGAGGGGGTGGCAGGTCCTACCTGTGTGCTGGATCGGGACTGCTGAAATGAACCGGGCTAACTTTGGGAGCTTCCCACAAGCTCCAAGCCTCCCAACCCCTGGCAGAGCCTCCTGGGGTGGGGAGGGACCACTGCTGGCATTCACCGCCTCTTCAGGAAACAGAACAAAGAAACTTTATTTTCGAAAAAGAGACAATAGATACGAATGCGAGATGACTTTTTTGCCTTTTTTTTTTCTTAATAGCTATTGCCACTGTAACAGCAGCTAAGTGAATGCATGTCTGCAGTGTGAGCAGTTTTGATAAACAGCCTCTGCGGGCCACACAACGGGGATAATGTATCCTTAAGTACTGCCAATGAGCTGCCATTCTGCACAGCCAATTACTTCTGTGCGTCTGTCACTCAAAGGAAAAATGACTGAGCCCATTAGATCAAACCTTTGTCACTGTTCCTAATGCACTCTTAGGCCTCATTAATCTGAGGGAGCAGCAACACAGCCGCCGGTGCCTCATTGCCTCCCCCACAACAGGCCCACGTGAATCTTCTCATCTCTCCCCCAAGTGCACCACGTTAATCAAGCTCTCCTTATTACCCCGGTCCCTGTCACGGCGGAGAGCGCTCTCTCTCTTAAATGCTCTCATTATGGTCCATCTTTAGAGCCGGCTGAGTGGAAAAAAAAAAAAAAATTAAAAAAAAAATAGAGGGGAAAAAAAAAAAAAACGAGCCAGAGAGAAAGAGAAGAGGAAAAAGCAAGTCCGATCACATTAATATTCATGACAATAATTAGTATTCTAGGTCACTGAATATTCATGCTATTAGTTTGGTTTTTTATGGGTTTGCTGGATGTCCTGATTGCTGGAGTGTGGAGGAAAACAGCATGGTTGGGACTTTAGATGTCAACGGCAGTTCAATACTCCAAACACATTTGTGAATTTTTTTTCCCTCCCCCGTTTGCTAAATCAGCTTCAACCCTCCCGATGGCTTTAATATCTTAAAATCACCGGGGGGAAAAGCACGGACAATCCTGCAAAGGTCTGAACATCCAAGCAGTTTGTGCTGTGCCGTGGGACCGTCAAGGCACCGGGATTTCATCGGGTGGACAAGGCAGATCTGGGATTTTATCCAGGATATGGCGCCATGGAGACATGAAAATCATCCAGAGGGAAACAGGCACTGACTGCAGGCTCCAGTCACCTGCCTGAAGCTCCATGACACATTGCTACCCTTTATCCACCTCATCATCATTAGGGATTTGCCCACCTCGAGAAAGGATCCTCAGATAGTTTTCCTTTTTTTTCCCCCTGAAGTGAAAAATCTCAGCAAACTCATTTTTCTCAATATTTAACTAACGCAGTTATTTTATCAAATATTTATTTCATTATTGCTAATATGTGCCCTGCTCCTTTTCTCCCATTATTAAGGAATACAGGATACTAAGAGTGAAAGTTTGTATTTCTCTAGTTCTGGAAAGGGCAAATCCTAGTCCAAAGGAGCAGGAGAAAATGACCTTGAGGGATCCCCCTCTAGTGGGATGAAAGGGAAATCTCGGATGCAGTTGAAATTGGGCTTTTTTCCTTTGAAACGAGCAAACTGCCAACTTCTCCTTCCCGTCGCTGCAGATGTATACCACTGAACCTACAGCAAAGCCACCCAGATGGAAAATTGACTCAGGTGATTGATGACAAAACTAAGTCCCAAACTTGCATTTGTGATCTGCAGCAAACACATGAACTCACGCTAAAGCTGAAGCGCAGAAAATGTTTCGTGTGAAAGTCACCTCACGTCCCTCCCAGACTCCAGAACTGGTGACAAATAACTCCCAACAACCAACCTCTGGCTTGTGGGACCCACATCAGATCACCTCCAAGTAGGGAATTCAGAGCAGATTACAAAATTTAAGACTCAGTTCAGCATTTATTTACAAAGGCACCCAAGATCCACAGGCTTTGGAAAAGCTGCCCATGCTTCTGAGCTCTTGGCTTTTTACTCATCATCAGCCTGATCGCAACATCTGAACCCTCAGAGTGACCCCCAATTAAAAAATATTATTACATGATCCCCAAAAACTACTGAGGATTGGATAGATGATCCCAATTAATAACAGACAGGAACCTCACAGTGATAAGAACGTGGAGCTGCCGTTCCTGCAGCATCTAAAATGTCACAAGGAGTTAGCAGATAACAACCTTCAGCACACTTAATGATGGCTCTGCAACTAACACATCTTGGGATACTTCACATACTGTACAGTCACCATTTTAAGGAAATTTAATAGCACCAGATTATTTAAATGAAGTGTTAATCAGGAAACAATTTATCTCTACACCATAAGCTATTTTTAGACGTGAACTTTCTACATCAGTGGCTCTTGCTACAGCCCAGGCTTTGGGTTGTTTGGAGAGGAGAAGAAATAAATGACTCCTGGGAGAGATTTCAGGAATAAGTTCACCTTCAGGTCAAGCAGCTCAAATCCAACCCAATTCAGGAGTGAATGAAACCTGGGCCCACTCCTGGCTCCAAAATCAGGCTGAGCCAGCCCCTAAAGGGCAGAGTGACCAGCCAGTGGGATGGACAGGACTCTGGCCCTGCTCCCAGCTCTTACAGAAAGCTGGAACTAAGCAAGTCCAAGAATTACGCTATTCTGAAGCACTTCCAACTAAGCTCCTCAACAGAATGGTGCTCAGTGCCATGTAAATTTAATTTAAATTTCAGTTACAGCATTGCTAGTCAGCTTGTATTGAAGATACCACGGAAGTGACATAATTTTAGATTAAAGGGAGTAAACATTCAATTCCCCCCAGCTCACAGATTCCTACCAAGTTAGCTTACAGGTATGAGCACCTTCCCTAAAGCCACAGTTAACAACCTGTTATTTAAGGTCTATACAACATGAATAACACAACTAAAACAACCCTACGTCTCTATTTTCTGGGAGAAGCTGCCACACAGAATCCCAGCTCTTACCCAATAAACCCCAAATTGCCCCTCCAAGAATCCAAGAAGAGACCAGTTTTCAAATCAAAGTCAACCTTTTTCCAGGCAAGGTGGTTGGCTTTGCAACAGCAGGAGCAGCCCAATCTTCTACTCCTTCCTCTGTTTTCTGACAGAGCACAGAAAATATTCCTTCTTGCTACTGCTGTTTCACTTCCAGTTTGTTCACGGTCCCACCATGACTGTGACAATGGACTGTGACTTGATGTCAAGGGAAGAGTATTTTTTCCAGCCAGTGGATTTTTCCTTGTGCCAGTGGAAACTCAGAGGGCAGGGTTTTTTTAATTGACATATTCTCAAAAAGGTCTTTATTTATTTGGGGTTTTTTTTACATCTCTGAAGCACAAACTCAAGGACTGGAACTTAGCTTCTGTTATTAAGATGACTTTTTCCCAGAGATACCTGCTTCTAGAAGTTTGGGATGCAAACACATTTATGGATCAGGAGAGCTGTTATGGGGAGATGATTTTTTATGCTGTTTGCCCAAGTCTTTAAAATCAGAAAAACAATCTTGTTGAGCTCAGAAGTGCCCCAAAGCATGACAAAATTCCATGTGACAGGAATGACAGACTCCTAAGCTTTCCCTTCTGCATGTGACACCAATGTCAATTAAATCCAACAAGTGCTTGCTGCTTGGCTGCTGTAACTTGTGCCAAAGAACTGAGTTTGCCCCTCCTAAATTCCCAATACTGCCCTGATCAGCCTCATTCCCTCTATTCTGCTCACAGCACTTTCATGGGAAGCACCTTGGGAAAGACCCTCCCCATGTGGGAGGAAATTCAAGGTGTCTGATCTATCACTGAGGTCCAAAAATGCTTTAGAGAGGGAAGGGGATGAGAAGAAGGAGGAGCTGGAGGTGCTCTGCTGCCCCACAAACCATGGTGGGATCAGAAGAGTGGTTGAGTCACAAGAAATTACACTCTGAAAAAACTATTTGCTGGAACATGATCTTAAAGTATCAGTTACAGGCAATCAAATAGGCATTTAATCCATGGATTCCTTGGCAAAGTGGGTACTAAAATCCAACCTTAAGGGGCATCTTCCAGCAGTGTTTAAGTGTCAATGAAGGCATCAACCAAGCCAAGCAGCATTTAACTGTTTTGGGGAAGAGGTAACATGAAGCAGAGAAAATATAGTGAATTTACAGGCCAGAAAAATCTAAATAGCAAGTGCTGATTCTTGCTGTTTGGTCCAGTTGTGGCAGAGCCGTGTATAAAAATTTCCCAGTGACAACCAGTAAGTGATAAGTTCAGCCCTGTGATCAATTCTCAAGCATCACACAGGCTCAACACAGCACTTTTCCCAGCTCTGAGGCAGCAGCACAGCCTGCAAGGTATAATTTGCAGTGTTTGAGCTGCATGGCAGGCCACTGCAGAAATTCCAGGTGTCCTCCTGGCACTCCAGAACTCAGCCCCAAGTACCTACAGACAGGCCTCCCACCCATCACGAGCTGTGACCACTGTCCCTGACCACATCAGAGCTCAGATGAAGAAGGCAGGCACTGCTTGGGACAGTGCCCCTTTTTTTTTTTCCCTTTCTTTTCTTTATTTTTAAGCATTCTTAAGTGATTAGCAGCTCCTTTTTATGTTTGCTCTTAAGCCAACAAGCAGCAGATGCTGACCAGATATCAGCAACAGCAAAGTCTCAGTGTTTCTAAAGCAAGAGGATGAAGAAGCCAAGAGGAGGGAGAGAAGCTCCAACTATTGCCACAGTGTTATTTGAAATTCGCTATCTAAATTTTCCAGTATTTGGAATTTCTGGCATAACTGACTGCTTTCTGTGTGATCAAACCTCAGGCTGGCCAGGACACACACACGCACACAAACACAAAGAGCTGCCTGCTGTAAACTGTCATAAAAGTTTCCCTCTGGCCTGGCAATCCAAGTAGATGCCAAAACATGTAAATTCCTTGCTATAAACCTTAAATTCTTATGAATGTCTAAATAATGTTTCCAGAAACTCGCTTCTCTGGAAGTAATTTTGGACTGTGTTCAAGTGTGTTAAAAGCTGAAATCTCTTTATTTAAATGTCTCACCTGCAGTTTATTGACTCAGTCCAGCACTTCTCTTCCCTACATTAGGACGTATATGGAAAACCAAAGCACTCCCCACAGCTAGACATCTAAATTATATAGTAAACTGGAAAAAAACAACCCAACCATTAATTATTTTCTCCTATGAACTCTGACAGTGCCAGGTCAAAACTTGAAAAAGGCTCTGATGGAATGACAGCTTCAGACACCTCAGGTCCCAGGCCGAGATCTCCAGGTGTGTCTGCTCAGTGGCACCACTTTAAAAATCCATCTCAACCACTACCATTCACAGCTGGAAGGGGAAAAAACCTTTTCTGTTTTTTCCTGATAAAGGGGAATGTCTCAAAAAAGCAGGGAATTACCCTTTGGCTTTAAGGACTGGGGGTTGGAATTAGATAATATTTAAGGTCCCTCCCAACCCAAACCAGCCTGATTCTATGAAGCATGAGACAGATAATTATTATTATCCAAGAGAAGACACCTGAATATCCAGGAATAACAGTGGGTTTTGCACAGGGACAGGAGTGTGGGAATGGTTTTGCTGGCACATGGAGGAGGTGTCTATGTTATCCATAAATGCAAAAGACACTTGAAAGTTTATGGATGCCATCCCAAACATGCTGACAGAACTTCCACTACACCATTATGAGTTTTGTACAAGCTGTACATTTTACAAGATAAATTGTCTCAAATGTTTTTTCCCTTAATGCAATTTTTAAAAATCCACTTAGCTGTATGGACAAGTACTTCAGCAAACAATAAACATCTTTGTTTAGAGCTCAGAAGGAGCTATAAACCACTTCCATCAATAAATTAAAACAGCTTTCCACAGAAGAATCTTGCTGTTAGAAGAATACACAATACTGACTTTTCCAAAAGCAGAAAGAAGGGCTGTGGATCTCACCAGGAAGCCACAAAAAGCCTTTCAGATGATACAGCATTTGCTTTTCCTAAGTATTAGATAAGAGATCATAAATTCCTCCCATATATTAATTACTGTGAAATTATGCAGAGCTTTGGCATGTACAAGGTAGCAAATACACAAAAACAGACACTGAAGGCTACTCAGGATCTCTTGTGGGGGACAGACCAGCAGTCAGGGCTTAAAAACTTTCACATCAGTGGGTTTGTAAATCGCAGAAGGCTTTGGGTTGCAAAGAATCCTAAAGTTCATCTAATTCCAGCCCCTACCATGGGCAGGGAGACCTTTCATGATACCAGGTTGTTCTGAGCACCACCAGCCTGACCTGGAACACCTCCAATTATTAAGAGATATCCATCATATCCCAGCTGGTTATGCTGATTCCCTACAGACACTGGAAATGCAGCTTTTCTCCCATTTTCCCCCCCACCAAGGTGTCCTGTTACCTGAATTTGGCGAGATGTGTAAACTGCTCATGTCTTTGGAGAGGCCGTTGGTTTTGGGGCTGGAGATGGGGGCACAGGCTGATGTGGCACGGGGTGGCCTCTTCCCAGGGACCTTCACCGTGGTTCTCAGCAAGTCAATCTCTTTGCCGTGAACATTCTGCATGTAATCCTGGAAAGAGAGGGAAAAAAACCAAAACACAACATCAGACAGAGTTCTGTAAGAAACAGAATTAATAAACTCGGTTGCACAAAGTTTTAACCCTACATCCTCTGCCAGCACCCACCATAAGGTTTTCTCCTTACTTCCATACTCCTGATAATCCTTTCCACACTTCTCAGGACAATTAACCCCAAAAGTCTGGAGTTTTCTCATGGATCCTCCAACTACCAGCTAGTTAAGTAAGAGGTGATTCACAACACAGCCATGTGTTTCAAACAGAAGAAAACAAGGCTGAGTGTCTCCTCTCTGCCAGTGCTTTATGCCCTCATCTCTTTCTCCCTCAAATTCGTCTGGAACAAGACAGCAGGCTTTGATACAAAGTTTTGGAACTGAAGTTACAAAAGGGCACCAGCAGGGAAGGTTTCAACAATTCCAACCTTGTTTGCTTAGAATATGACCCTTCCTGCACCTACACAGAACATCACCAAAGGGGAAAAAAAAGTCATGCAAATTGCATCTGATTAGGGCAAAATCTGGGAGCCAGAAGTGGAAAAGGCCTTTGCTAATTCTTGTTTGGAAAGCACACAAAGGGGGAAATAAACAGAAAAGCAAATGGACACGGGTGTTTTTATCAGAGGGCAAATTGAACCTGGGATACACCAGCACAGGTATTTCCAGGAGAGATGGGGAATGTTAAAGCCAACACACAAGACACCAGAGCTCTTGGTACACAGGGCTGTGGTCACTCACATTCCAGAAAAAAATAACTGAAACTGGAACAACTAAGAGGACATGAAAAGCAACAAAGAGACACTCTCTTAAAGAGGACATGCAAGAAGGAAAGCACAGGAGAGTAAAATCAGAGGTGAAAAGGGGAAAAATTATTGCACAGAAAGATATCTGGGCTGTACAGAGAAGCTGTGGCTGCCCCTGGATCCCTGGAAGTGTCCCAGGCCAGGCTTGACAGGGCTTGGAGTAACCTGGGACAGTGGAAAATGTCCCTGCCCATGGCAGGGGTCGGATGAGATCAGCTTTAAGATCCCTTCCAACCCAAACCATTCCAGGACTCTGGGATTAAGGATCCCAAGAGAAAAACTCATTTGATATGGCTGGGAGAAGATCTGGGCTTCTACTTCACAAGCAATTTCCTGAATTTACCCACAATCTATAGCACTGCTGCCACAATCCAGGGAGCTGATTTCTCCCTCATCAAGATTTTTTCACCTTTGGCAGTTTTTACAACACAAATTATTCTGCTCAAAACCCGTCAAAAATCTGGACCAGCAATAATTTCTTCACAGTTAACAGGAATCAGTGATGAAACCCACAAACTAAGCCATCACATCAGCTTGTTTTTCCCAAGCTGAGAATTATTAACAGGAAAAGGTGGGGTCTGAACAATTAGCGTGGAGAGGATGCAGAGCTCTGCTGCCAAGAGAAAAACAAAGGCAATCCCGTCAGGAAAATTCCTTTAACTAGGTGTTGGAGAATAAACATCTTTCATCCATAAATTATGAACTTGGCAGAACTTTCTTGTTCAGGTGTCACTTCTTTGCAAATTAAAATACAATAAGCAGAAGATAATTGAGCATTTATTGCTTGTGGGCTCTAAAGTGAGGTTTAATCAGAGTGACTAAACCTCGGCACACGCTCTTTTCTAGTAGTTTTATTTAAGGTAAACCAATGTAAACAGGTGAAGGGGGTTTTGGATCCAATTCAGGTGAAGGGTGGGAGTGATTTCACAACTTGAGACGTGGCAGGGTGTTATTAAAGATCTGTTAACTGGGTGTAAACTAGGCTGAGGTGAGCCACAAAACCAGTTGAAGAAGCGAGGAAGTGTTGGCAAATATAAACCCAACGCGCCGCAGCCGCTGTAAGAGCGAAGCGCCCGAACGACAACAGATGCCGGGTAGGTATTAATGTCAGCTTAAATATTTATGGGGATATATCAAATGTAAATAATAAAAGCCCTTTCATCGTGTGCAGGATGCAGGGCGATAATCTGCGGGTCTCCCCGAGGAGGGGAGGGCAAGGATGGCGTTCCCAGCCCCGTCAGATCCCCGCTCGGGGAAGGAAAGTTCAAACCACAAAACGATGCGGGGCTTCAGAAGCGCAATGGAGGGTTTGATCAGATTAGAACAGATGAGGGCCTTGCTGTCATCTGGAATATGCTGTGTTAAAGAGAAGACAGCAAGCTGGATTTTGATATGCAAATGGTACAGGGATAACTCCCCAAGATGTTAGTTGTAGAAAATGCTGATCCGAGAAAAAAGGGGAAAAAACCCTTTAACAAGGCATGAGGGTAATTCAAAGCCAAGTACTTTTAAACAGCACTTAACAAGTCCCTAGAGCCCACTCAACAGTGGGCCACCCCAGACGTGCCATCTTCTGCCCCTCAACAGCTTGAAAAAGTAGTAATTGCGAATCCATTTGCATTTTTCTTCTCAACTTGTCCGCGTTCATCATTCAGCAAGGCAGGGAGAAAAGAAATAATAATAAAAAAAATGAAGCCAGCAGCAAAGCGGAGGGACCCCTCCCCAAACACGCGGCGCAGGGGAGACGCGGGCGCCCTGATCCCCACACCCCGCGCTCGCACCTCCGCCGCCGCTTGTTTTTTACATTTCGCTCCTAATTATGTTGCATCTATTGCCATACACTTAATTAGCTGCATTAATGTGATTTCTTTTCACATAGTCAAGCAATTAAGAGCTATGATTGAGTTTCATTCAATTAGCCTCAACAAACATGCTAATTGATGTCCCAGATGCAAATGAGGTGCAGTGAGAGAAACCTGCTAGCAATTGAGAGTTGTGGCGGGGGGACCCGGGGCTCGCAGCTCGCTGGCAGCAGCATGGCTGAACACGGCCCCCCTCCTCCCAGGGCAGGGGGGACAGCTGCCATCAGTGCCTCTGCTGTCCCGAAGAGATCCCTACAGGAATCACACGATCGGATCCAGTCGCCATCTCCGGTTCTGGCGGCGGGCGGGAGTTGGAGCGCGGCGGAGTGTTGATCCTGGGATCCAAGGTCTCCATCCAGCTCCATGCTGCTCAGACACCAGGCAGGTGATGGCCTGAAGTCAGCACTAACTGGCAGCTCCATCTTAGTCAGAGCGGGGCGACGCTGCCTCTACATCCATCAATCCGCAGTCCCCCAAAACGCGCTCCCCGTGTCGATTCCCATCCCTTTTCCTCCCCGGGTTACCGCTCCGCTCGGCGCCACCGAGGTGTTAATTTGACTACTCAAGGCCATTGACCATTATCTACAGGACTAAATAAACTGTTAAAATATCAGGGGGAAAAAAATCAAAAAAGCTGCATTGACTGAAGATGACACCAAATACTACTTGACAGCCCCACAAAATGAAATTGCCTTGAGTAAGAAAGGAACGATGCGCCGTGACACAGAATAATGTAAAGTAAAATTACTTCAGTTCTGCTCTTAATGCAGCAGCTCTCTGTTTACAACAGCAGAAATTAATTTAACCAATTAACTGAGCAGAAACCTTTTAGACATGCAAATTGAGCAAACGGTGATGGTGTTTTCTAATCAGGCCTACCAAAAAGTGGCACTGCTGTTTTGGGGGCCCTCTCTGGATTCTGAAATCCAGCAGCTGTTGGATTTACAGCTGTGCATCACAATGATTTCCCATGGTCTTCACAGCTGGAGGAGACACTCCACCAAGGGCCACAAGCTGAACCCAAGCTATGTGGTGGCTCCAGCTTGATGCCTATGTGCAAGCTGGCCCAGAGCACCTGCAGGGATCCAGGGGCAGCCACAGCTTCTCTGAGTAACCTGTGCCAGGGCCTGCCCCCCCTCACAGGGAACAATTCCTTCCTCATGACCAATCTCAATCCACTCTCCTTCAGTTTAAAGCTGTTCCCCCTTGTTCTATGCACGGTTGTGTTCTAGAGCCATCCCTAAGTTTGAAGACGTGGCTCAGATTATCAAAAACATGGATATAAAAAATGTTATGGAGTTTGAGGGTTTTCAAATAATACAGGTGTGGTGGATAGGGAGAAAGCTCTTCACTGGGGTTGTGGTTTTATGCTGGGCAAAGGGTTTTCCAAGCTCACATTGGGATAAGCCATGTGTCACAACACTAAAATGTAAAATTATATCTGCTCCTTCCTAGAGGTTCTCCCCATGTTTCATCCATCTGTCCCACTAGCACTCTTTTCCAATGTACCACATATGAAATGAGAGACTCTCTGAGCACAGTGATTTTCCAAGGCTATAATGGTACACTGGTGTGAATATCACACTTTTTTCTTCCTTTTCAGCTATTCCAATCTCTCAAAAGCCTGCTTTTCCATCACTGGGAACAAGTCCAGGCTAGGAATCCTTCCCTGATCTGTGCCTGGTTTCCACTGAGACATGATGAGCTTCTAATGGATCCCTGGAAGTGTCCAAGGCCAGGTTGGATGGGGCTGTGAACAACCTGGGATAGTGGAAGGTGTCCCTGCCATGTCCCTGTAGGGAGATGGAATGAGATGAGCTTCAAGGTCCCTTCCAACCCAAAAACCATTCAGTGATTCTGTAAAAAACACCTTCATTTTTTGGCAGTTTTCCCCTGCTGTTCAACTGGACGTAACACTCTTTAAGGCTCCACTTACTGAGGTTGAAATAGTGTTTCCTGATCTGAGGCGTAATAAAAATTATTATGGAAAAGGAAGTTTATGGTTGCACCTCTGGATGACATTTTAAAGACTGTGTGCAGTGTATTTTTTGAAAGACAATTCCAATTTTGTGAGCTGACCTATTGGACCTACAAAACCTATTGTTCACCCTCAGCAACAACCAAATCCTCTTCCCCCCAAACCAAGAGCAGCCCGGGAAATTGGATGGAGCCCTGACTTTTGTGCCTCTCTGTGGCAGTCAGACATTTTTATTGCAAAACGCCGTCTGGAAAAGATGCAAAACAAAATTGCTAAACTGCAAAAAGAAGAAAAGGTGGGGGGGGTGAAGAAGAAAAAAAACAAAAGGCCCCCTTCCCTTTGCTTATTGAGTTCAAAGGCATAACATGCAGCACCCTGCAGCAAATGGGAAGCTACACTAATTTTAAAGCCATAAAACGCTATAAAGTGCCCTGCGGGGCAGGACTACACTGGAGCTAGTTGCACCTAAATAAGCCATGGTTCATTTACTTCGCAGCTTAGCCTAATGTAATCATCAGCAGATTCCTAGCCTAGAGTTGTAACAGGCACGGAGCCGCTGCCGCCGAGGCGACACTCCCAGCCATGGAGGGGCTGCCGCCACATCGCTGTTGATTAGAAAATTTTTCAGTTTTGACAAGCCCTTAATGAACATAAATCGCTCCTTGATTGGTTTCTGTGTGGGGCCACAGGCACACCTAAGAAGAAACAACAACAACAACAAAAAGTCTCCCCAACTCCTCGCTCTCACTGCTTTTGCCAGGAAGGGCCTGAGCTGCAGACGGACCGTAGGGATATGAGCCACGGTGGAATATATTCATCAAATGGATGGGGAATTAGCTGTCCCCCCTCTCGCATATAAACACAGCCATTATACCATTCAGCTTCAGAATACAGAGTTCATCTTAAGGAAACCCATTACATGGTATTTTCTGAGGAGAACAGAGGAATGGGAATGCATTCTGGAAAATATTGATCACCCTAAAGCGCTCTGTCCTGACAAAAGGAAGGTCATCATGAATCTGTTTGCTTCATGTTGGGAATCAAGAACATTAAATTTCAGTGATAAAAAGCATTAGCTATATTTGTACCATGGTGTTAATCAGCTTCATCAGTGTTGCAGGAGAGGGAGTTGAGGCAAGACTTGGAACACAACAGCAACAAAATGTTGGTATTTTTGTAAATGGATCACTTATCTGCATACAATTTTAAGAAAACTCTTCCCCTTGCACTTAACTTCCCATTCAGCCTTTGTAAGGAGAGGTGCTGTAAAAGACAAACCAGAGTTTTACCATCCTGAGTAATTTATGAAGCATTTATACCCACAGCAGTTAGCTCGGCTGGACAGGAAGCTCTAATTTTATAAACCCCCCTGATTAATTAATAGCTTGGCTTTTGCCTTTTAAATTACCACTCATTCTGATCCTCAGAATTTTCCTTGACTTTCTGAAGAAGGAGCAGACACTGAAATGTGTGTCTGCTCCAGCCTGTGCAGCTCTGCCAAAGAACAACTGTGTTTGCCACACTACTGATTGTCGACCCCCTCGAGGGCACAGAGGCCTGGACAGATCCTTGTGGGTCTCTTCCCACTCTGGATATTCTGTGGTTCTATGATCTTCAGTTTTATATTCTTCTCCCAAATTTATCTTCACTCCATTACATCTTTCAGATTAAGACAATAAAGAAGTTTTCCAGGAAGCTCAAAAGTGACAGAGCGATCTGTACAGCTACCACTATATATAAATCAGAAATTGCTATCCTCATATTTAACTGTTCCTATCATTAATTTTCTTCTATCCCAACCAATGTTTTAGGCATGCTAGTGGTTGCAATAATAACTAAAATAAAAGCTTACACAAGTTTCAAATTTATCTTCATCAATGCCCAAACTGCAGGATTTGTTTTGATCACTGCTCTTTAAGGAGGAGGCGCTACATCATTCATGAAAAGTAACACAGAACCCCAGAATGTTTTGGATTGGAATGGACCTTAAAATCCCATCCTGTTCCATCCCCTGCCACAGACAGACACCTTCCACTATCCCAGGTTGCTCCAACCCTCTCCAGCCTGGCCTTGAGCACTTTCAGGGTCCTTTTTTAAGTCCAAGTCTCTGTTGACCAAAGGATTTGAGGATTAGCTGTTGACAGGAAATGCCAGTTAAAAGGCCCTTCAGAGCAGGCCAGTATCTAGCTTTACATTCCTTCAGAGCAAAAATGGGGGGGAATGGACATACACAATGATATTTTAGAAATATATGAGCATAAACATTTCTATTAAAGCAATGCAAACAACACACTTCAGAGCTATTGCACTGCCTGAGGTAACACAACCCTGGAAATAATCTGAGCTGCAACTATGGCTGTGGGGGATATTCCTAATGGGAAGGGGAGCATGGTTCCCTCGGCTGGAGCAGCACCAGGTTCTGGGTGCTCACTGACCACACAGGACACCACACTGCTCTCAAGGATGAGGGGAGATGGGATCCTGCATTTGCAAGCAGGCTTTCTGTTTCCAAATGATTCAGGAAAATCACAAGAGCTGGTAACAAAAATTTCCATTGCAGCTCTGAGAGAAACGCTGGGACCTGAGAAAAGCTCATGGGGCTACAACACTTCCAGATCCCAACACAGAGGACATCCTCAAAAGCCTCCTGCTTCTCACCATCTGCTTTTTCTGGAGGAAATGGCCAAAACTCAAGTGGCACATCCAGCTTTAAGGAACTTTACAGTATTTGTAAGATCTTTCCAGAGAATATGTCTGTGTAATATATTGCTGAAGCTCTTGTGCCAAGTTTAGCCTGGTGTTGGATCTGACTCCTTACCAGGCTGAAATGTTGCCTTTAAAAAAAAACCAAAACACATCCAATTTATTTGAGGATAGAACAACACTGCTAAGGCTCATGTGGGCTGCCCACCCAGCCAGCACTGTATCTAAGGGAGAATTTGGAACCATGGCTACTGCCAGATTCATTGAGCAAACCAGATGAATCCACACCACCCTCATGGAGATAAAGCCAGATATCCCCCGGATCACGTTTACAATCCCCAGGCCATCACAGCAGACCAGTGAAGATGAAAGTTAAAGGTTGCAGCAAGCAAGTACCAGTCTTGCTGTATAGATACATGGGTTTTGTGTACCAGATGTGCTCTAGATGGGCATCACACCTCCCTTCTCATGTATTTAAGAAGCTCTTCTTCCCCTGTAAGGCATCCCAGCATTGTGCTTTTATTTGAAATCGAATCTAGACCAAACTAAACATAAAAAGGGAAAACTGCCCTAACCAAGAAGGAGCTGTTTTCAGCCTTTCCCCCCCTCCCTTTTCCTCTTTTCATAAACGAGGTGCAGTGATGGTGAAGATACAAGAGAAGAGAATGGACATCCACGGCTAAAGCTTTGTCATGTGCTGACCTGTGGCACGCTGGCAGCCTTGTGGCAGGCAGCCAGTGGTGAGACATCATCAGCTATTCATCAGGAGAAGGCTCAGATAAAGCAGTGCTGCCCAGCAGGTATCCTGGTGAATGCATTCCAGGAGCCCCCGTGCGGGGCATCCCACCATTAAAAAGCCAGGAGATGCCTCGACAAATTCCCCCAGGGCCCTTTGGGGAGGCGAGCACAGAATTTGCTGGCCAGAATTTTAGTGATCCACTCCACAGCTCTGCTCCAGAAGCCCAAGATGAATAGGGAGCTCTGGTGAACTTTGAAGCCTGCAGGTCAAAGTTCTCTCTCATTATCCCCAATCATTTTCTATCGGCGGAGCTCCTCGACGTCCCAAGGGACGGGAAGGTTTGAGGCTCTTGAAAAAACCTGACATGACCAAGTCAGGAAACAGTAGGGTGCTTATGTACATATATTTTTCTTCCCTCGTTTTGCTCTCCCCCCACTTTCCTGAAAAGAAAGGAGAAGGATTTCTCTATTGTGTCAAACATCAGCCTGGTGGCATCAGGAGTCACTCGTGTAGCTGGCACAATGCCGCGCTTATTTCAGCACGCTGCCCTGCCAAACAGGCCTGACCCTCCCAGGGACACCTCCTCTGCAAGAAAGGGCCTCATTTGATTTTTCCCTCCCCACCCCAAAACCTTCATTCTCTAGGCAATACTTTCAAGGAGGATGTCAGGGCTGGATTCTGCAATACCTATTTTCTACATTAAAACCACTGCTTTGTGCCTGAGCTGCCACCGAATGCATCTGGCAGAGACAACTGATCCACTTGTGGCCAAACCTTGAGGAAGATTTAACACAGTGCTCACTACTAACCACTAAACACTGTAATTGGTCCTTCCAACACAAGATGTTAGGTTCTGACTCTGAAACCACAGGCTGGACTGACCAAATGATCTCCTAAATTTCCTTTTTCTGCCACCACTAGAGGCCAGGCCACTTTTCACTGCAATTAAAAGTTCACTCCAGAATTAAAAGGGCAACATTTTGATTAACTAAAATGATCTGCACATCTGAAACAATCAAAATCTGATTAGAGACAGGCTTTACACAAGGAAGTTTAGGAAACTGACTTTAGATATCTAACAAAAGCTCTTTTCTTCACTGCTGATTAATGGGAAATTTGGTAGAAATAAGGCCCTGATTTTTCAAAACAATGTTGAGAAATTATCCCAGACAGCAATGCAAGCACAGCATTAAAAATTCATCACTTTGTTGTGATAAAAAGTAACAAAAATTACTAACAAAAAAGAGCAAAACCAAACGAGAAACACGGTATCAGAGCTCTGTTTGGGGAAAGACCCTCTCACCTGGCAATCATCAAGAAGAAATTGTGACATTCCTGCCAACAAAGTTTAGCACAAAGTGTACTGGGAGTGTGACTGAAAATGTCTGTGGTTCCTTCACAAACCCCTCTGATCCATGCAAGGAGCAAACACCAGCCCAGCACCTTCTTCTTGGGGTGGGGGACAGAGGGAAACAATTACAGGCTGGTAATTACTTCTTCTTTAAATGGATTCTCTCTAATCTCCCATGGATTTACCTCTAATCTCAAAGTAATTACGTGTAACCTCGGTGGATTCTTACTCTGGGGGCGACGCCGCAGATCTGGGGGAGCCTGCAGAGGAGAAGTTTCTCCATTGTGTGCCAGAGCAATGAAAAACTCACACGTGCACAGCCCTGCCAGGAACAATAGAGCCTTTTCCAGCAGCCAGGAAGGGGCCAGGGCACACACAACAGCCTCCTCCTCGCTTGATGACCAGCACAATCTAATAAGGCAAGCTCAGCTGGCAGCTCCATGGGGGCACACAGCACCCATGCTCCCCTTCTGGGAGCAACACCAATACTGAAATTTGGGTATTTCAGGGCTACTTCACAGCAGGACTAGTCAAATTTAGAGGCACTAAAAGTGATCAAATTTGGCAGAAAGATGTGAACAACATCACACAAAGGAGCAGTGAAAACCCTGTCCCAGAACACAGGGGCTGAGGGACAAGGTTTCTGATGGGAAGCAGCAACGCCTTGAAGCTACTTGTCATCTAATTTACCACATAATTTTTAAGAGACATGGACATCACATCAGAAACCAGAGCAAAGCATCACTGTTGCAGGACCTGAGACTATAAAATCTTGTGTCAAGGCAGAGAAGAAGTGCTAATATTCCACAGACAGGGAACAGCAAGTGGGGACAAGCACAGCATCAGTGTGCCCAGACATGGATGTGGTGCTTGGAGACGTGGTTTCGTGATGGGGACAGCTGGGCTTGATGATCTCAGAGTGCTTTCCAACCTTAATGATTCTAGGGTTCCATGATCCTCAGACAGCACCCATCTACAGCAGAAAATTCCTGCCAGTTCCAGGTGCAGGTCTGTAAACCCCAGAATTTATAGAAAATGCATCCAAACCTTGATTTTCCCTCCTTATTATGAAAGTGCCTGGGAGCTCAAGGTACCACTGATAGGTCTAAAAACAATTGGCCCTAAAAATATTACAAGTGGCAACCCTCTGATCTGTATACACGAGATGATAAAAATGTAAGATCAGATATTGTATAAATCCACACACACACACACACACATATAGTATATGTTATTTAACCTTGGTGAGGGTCATACTATGATTTCTGGGGTGGGCTAGTCCTGAGTGGGATCTCTGTGCTCCTTCCACCCCCAGATCAATACTAGGAATTGTGCCACACACTCTGAGGGACAGACAGCATCCTTGGGACAGGGATAGATGTCTCAACATGGAAAAGTTGTATGGAACATATTTGTTCCATATTCTTGTAAATACTGTGAATATATTTGTACATATTCTTGTAAAATACTTGTTTTTTAACCCTGGTATCAACAAGTCCATAAAAGAAGAAAATAAAGACTTAAACAGTTCAGCAGCCTTGTGGGATGCAAGGAAGCCCCAGTCCCAGTGGATTCAGAGGAACTGGAGTGCACTCAGACTTGCAGCAGGTGATCATTGTTTGAGAGAAGGGGAATGAAGAGGGAGGATGAAGCTGCCCCACTGCAGTGGTGTCACAAATGCATGGCTGGCATGGCTTTGCAGGGCTGAGCATTCTGAGAGCAGTACTCACGTGCAGGCTGGGATGGTAGGTCAGCACACCATTGTCACACAGTGTCACGTATTTCTTCTTCCACTCCTTGTTCAGGGACTTGCCACTCCGCTTCAGCAGCATCCCCTGGTGGGGGAAGAGAGACAAAAAAGGTGAAACACCCTCCAGACAACACACACCTGCCTAAGACACAGACTGAGGTGTAATTGCCTTTTCAGATAGGCTTTTTCCTGCAAGTTACACTCTTAATTCTTCCTCTCCCACCATGCACATTCCCTCCACTGGCTTTGCCCAATGGGTAGAAAAACTCCTGTTTTCAGTGAATTCCATGCCTCAGGAAAGCACATCTTAGTGTGACCCACCCCATGAATTCCTAGCTGATGAAGACACCATGCTCTGCATCTTCTTACCCTGTAAAATAAATGATGACCCCAGGCTGAGGGAATATCCTGCTGTGTGACCTCCCTGCAGCATGCTCCTGGGGATTCCTTGCACACATCTGTGTTCTCATTCCCTCTGCCCAAAGGTGACACCATCATGGAAGCCCCTCTTGGCTTCTCATTCCAGAAAACCAAAGAAACAAAAGAAACCCCAATCCCAGGCAAGAGTAGCAAAACAAAACCAGAGCAAACACAAAGTGTTTCAAGTAAGGCCTGGATAATTTAATGACAGTGGTGTGACTGCAGAGGAGAGGAGCTGGGCAAAATGAATCAGCTTTCCACCATATTCAATCAGGGATGAATGCAAACTATCATAGAATCCCAGATTGGTTTGGGTTGGAAGGGACACTAAAACGCATCCAGTTCCAACTCCAGCCATGGACAGGGACACCTTCCACTGGACCAGGGTGTTCCAAGCCCTGTCCAGCCTGGCCTTGGACACTTCCAAGGATGGGGCAGCCATAACTTCTCAACAGCAAAGATTAAAAGTCATCATTGAGTTCCAACAGACAGACAAGAACTGCTACTGTACATTGACTTGTTCTCAGCTGCAAAACAAACATTCACTCTGAAAAATAAAATACCACATGCTGTAGAACACTCAAGGTAGTAAATGAAGAATGCACTTCTAGGGAATTTTAATTTCCAAACCCAAGCCAGAAGGCAGTTCCTAATGGATCCAGACAGTATTATGGTTGTGCAAAGTCTTACTGGAATGCCCAGGGGAGATCCTATGGTCAGTACCTACCACAGGGACATACTGGTGTCATAGATCAAGCTCTGATCAAAGTGGACACATATTCATTTCAATAAATCACAACCAGGAATCCACCCAACACAAATTTCAGTTCCCTAATCCCTATAAAACAAGTTTTTTCCCTTCTCATTGTACAAGGCAATTAATATGAAGGGAAAATAGAACATAGAAAGAGGCCCTACCAAGCACGGTGCTTCCAACTCCCATGCAGTTGTCTTGTTAAACATGGTTTACACCTTGAAATTGAGTTCCACTGTTTGTTTTCCCATTAAACCTGCAGCTTTATGAAGTGATCCCTCTGCAGTCCCTATCCAAAGCCAGGAGGGGATATGGGTCAGTTCTACTCAGGCAGAAGTCCTGCTCCTGGCCACACATCTGGAACAGAACTTCAGAGAAGAACCCGTCCCAAATTCAATGCACTCCATGGATGGGACTGTGAAGAAAAGCTCATGTTGGACACCTGAATAGCACAGTGATCCAAACTCCAACTTTCTGCCTGTCTGGGAGTCACATGTCTGTATTTTTTTGTGCTGCTCCTTGCTAGAACTCAAACTTTTTCAAGGAGAGTGGGGCTTCTGAAACGCCTCCTCACAAAAGCTCCTGCTCATCCCAATTACTGCCTGCCAGCGCCTGGAGACGTTGTTTTCTTCTATCACAAAATGAAAGCTTATTTCTGCCTTTGACTCTCCTGTTTGTCTATAGGAGGTGATCTGTCTCTTCACCTTTCCCATCTTTCATACCTCACCTGCAGCACGGTGCTGGTGTTTAGGGGGACCCAATTCTAGTTAGTGCTGTGCCATGGGATCAAAAATTACTGTTTCCCTGCACTGGTTTGTTCTTCAGACCTTCTAATGGGGATAAAGCAGTAAGGATCACAATGGTGATTTTTTTTCCCCCTCTGCCTTTTTTTTTTTTTTCAAGTTTTGAAGCCACTAAAATGTATATATTTCATAACCTTTTAACTGCCCCTTTGCTATACAGAAAATATTTCATTACTTACATAATTTTCAATTCATACCAATTATAATCTCACTAAAGAGTAAAATCTGCCACGGTTGTGATTTTTACTACTTAAAGTTTTGCTGCTATCTAAGTATGAATGATGACATTCTAGTTTTGGACCTAAATGAAGAAGATTATTCCAAATGAGGTTTTAACATGTTTTTAAAGCAGAACTCTGTACTTTGGTGTAAAAAAACCTAACAAAACCCAACTTGCCCAGAACTGAATACAGATGATGGACCTATTTATTTATGCCTAGCTAACAAACTAGACTTCCCAATCCATTTTCTTCAGGCATTCGTTTGGCAAACAGAATCATTTTCACATTATGTGATAATTAAAAGTATCTCGAAGTACCTGGAGAGGAAACTGCTCTGAATACAACGAGCTAAGTTAAAGTGCTATAAAGCAAAGCAGCCCATATAAAGCACAGTTTTTATCCCCAAGGCCACCACTTTGTGGTAATTTTATAGAATGGTCTGGAGAAATGGTCTTAGAATCAGAGTTTAGATCAGTTATAAACACAATTTAATGTTAGCTACACTTAAAAAAAATAAATGGCCCACATATGACAGGAAATGTTATTTAACAGAAAAAAAAAATCCCCTTGCTTTAGTCACATTATGGCTACATTTGAGTCACATCAGATCCTGTGCTGAGGAAATGAGATGCAGGGGGGTTCCTGCTGACCCCTGGTACCTCCAAGGCAATTCAGAGGCAGCTTTGGCACATCCCCAGTCACTGTCAAACAGGTCTCCATGTACACAGAGCACACTGGAAAAATCCCATTGAGCCCCCAAGCTATGCATTAAGAGCCCAAGTCAGTCTTCTATTCCAAACACCACTTTTTGGGGTCTAAATAATCCCTGTCTCTAATTACTATTAATTGGACTATCCTATTTTCCCCAATTTGTATGAAACCTTTACTTTCTTACAGCCCTCCATGGGCACTTGGGTGAAGCTGACCCAAAGCCTCCAGACTCAACACTGAGAATTTAACACCTCCGATTTCCACACAAACCGAGAAGAGCTTCACACCTTAAATTGCCTTATTATATTTTTTTTTTTCTTTTACCACCTTCCCTCCAAAACTGCAACTCCATCTTTAAGGGAGGAATGGTTGAGTCCTCCAGCTTGTGGTTTTAAGGAGATGGGGAAAAAGGCTCCAGGTGAAGTGCAGGGAGCTCAGTCCCTGGGTTTTGCTCGAGGATCCACGGAGCGAATGGAGCTGGCTCTCCATCAGTAATGTGTGTGCTACGTCTACTCCCAGGAGGTCATTGCAAGCCAAAAGCAATGTTAAGTGTACAAGCTTTAAATAACTTACAAAGTTAATGTAATGAATGCAAGTGTGATCTGAAATCCATCACTCAGTGGCTTGCTGTAGCCTCAAGCTGTGATAAAACACCACTCATAAATTTATATTAAAACTCTGTTCGATAGCAATTATTTACCAACAAAGATTTATTGATTGCATTTGCTGTTAGGGACTGGGGCCCTAACTGAGTCAATCAGCTTAGGCTGCTGAGCTCCAGGGCACCTGGGGAAGTTACAGACTGCCAGCAGGCTCTGCAATCCCAACATTACCGTGGGAGAAGCAGCAGCTAATGAAAAGCCGCCAGCCTCGGATTGATCGGAGCTAAGGTGGAAAAAACCCAACATACCCAGCACTGGTCAGGGATCAGGGCATGTAATACACCCAGTCCATCTGAATGCACAGCAACCTGCAAAATCTGCCTGCTCTGGGTGCCTTCTGTGGGCTCCAGACCATGCCTGCTTAAATAACGACTCAGTGGCCAAACAATCATTGATTTGTTCTATAGAAATACTGTAGGTTTTAAATAGCAAATTATCAGCGTTTCAAAAAGTGACCCCTTGAAGTTGCTTAATGCTGCACTGAAGATACTGGTAGGTGAAAAGCCTTAAAAAATAGTCTTTGAAGTCAGCAGAGCCAAGATTGGACCTTCTGGAAAAGAAAATATGGTACCTACAAGGCAGGGGCTGGAACTGGATGAACTTCAGGCTCCCATCCAACCCAAACCATTCCATGACTCCACTTTGGTTTCTACCTTCTTTCAGAAATTTACCCCACTGCCATGGCTGAGGTGCAAACTTCTACCAGCCTTTTGTTTCTTCCCCTCCCTAATATTTAGCTGACCTCATATTGTTTCCCTGATGCTGTTCTGACAGAATGAAACAGGTAATCTCAACTCCATCATTAACAACATAAATTCCTAATTTTCCACTCAGGTCTGGAGTTCCCACAACCATGATTAGCAGCTAGCACTGTTAGGAATTTTCTGCAGCTCCTGTGCATCCTGTTCAGAAAACAAAAACTCTCAGTCATGAAAAACCTCCTCCCTCAAACAACTCAGCCACTCAGTCAGGATCACAAACTAGTTGTTACATACAAATTCTGGCGAATAAAACCCCCACTTCCTGGAAATCTATTAACTTGGAGAACAAGTGCTGGTGAAACCCTCAGGATTCAATGACTAGCCAACACTGCGCAGTCTGTCTAACAGCACTGCCATCACCTGATAATAAACAAGAGATTAATTATTCAGTGATAGTTTTTGCTTCCAGAGGGTTTCGTTGTAACAGGTTTCTGGTGTTGAAGTCCAGCAGCTCAAACTGTTTCACCTCCAAACAATACCTGCATGCAAAAGGAACCTTTTGGTAATGACTGAATCATTATCCATAGAGAGCCACAGAACCCCAAAATGCTTTGGATTGGAAGGAACCTTAGAGCTCATCTCATTCCATCCCCTATCATGGGCAGGGGCAACTTCCACTAGACCAGGTTGTTATCTCTTTAAACTAAAATTCTCTAGGGAATATGCTGTTGAAGATTCCCAACGTATTTGGAACCCTTCCATAAAAATGTAACTTGTTTTCTCAGTTTCCCAGACTTAAGTCTTTTTTTTCCCCCAGGAATTTAAGAGAATGCTGCTTAGTCTTCTGGCCAATGAGACATGAAGCTGGTTTAAGTCTTTACACTTGGAAACCTGTAGCAAACTTCCCTCTCCCTTCTGATATCTAAAGGGAGCTTATGAAAAAGAGGGAGAGGGACTTTGGATACAGGCCTGGAGGGACAGGACTATGGGAATGGATTCACACTGCCAGAGGGAAATTGGGATGGATGGGATATTGGGAAAGAATTGTTCCCTGGGAGAGTGGGCAGGCCCTGGCACAGGGTGCCCAGAGAAGCCCCCGGATCCCTGGAAGTGTCCAAGGCCAGGTTGGACATTGGGGCTTGGAGCACCATGGGACAGTGGAAGGTGGAAGGTATCCTCGCTCATGGCAGGAGGTAGAATGGGATGGGCTTTAAGGCCCCTTCCAACCCAAACTGTTTTGGGATTCTGTGACCTCTTACAGTAGCAGAGCACCACTGAGGACCAACTGAACCACAGGAAACAAACAAAAAAAAGTACAAGAGCTTGGAGTGGCTCTGAAGAGTTCTGAAAACAGGAGAGCTTATACATTCTCCAATTTCGAAATCTAACAATAACATTGCAAAAAAAAAAAAAAGAAAGGTTCTTACTACAGTTGTGCACATGGAAAACCCCTCCCACCTCCCTTAAAAATTCCCACAGCAGCAGCAGCAGCAGAGTTTTGCTACAAAGATGCTTCCACACTGCAGGAACTATTCAAATTTATGTTCTGCACCTTTACAAGAAAATGAAATCAGAACATTGCACCCAGCTCTCTTCTAACATTCCCTAAACACGAGGCAATGACTGTGCAGCAGGTAATTACTTCATGAATGGTTACCTAATGCTGGGGCTGATCAGCCACGATTTCCATTTGAAGACAAAGAACAGAGAGGATCTAACACCTGACTTGGGGAGCAAAAGATAATGGCTCTGCTTAAACTTGAAGGACAATCAACCTGCAACTCGTTATTTGCCAAGCTCTCTGCACACAAACTACGAAAGAAAATTAGAAAGATATACTGAAAAAAACCCAGTGCTGATTAAGCAACTCTTACAGTTCATCACGGCACCAGCAATGAAAATTGCCACCTCCAGCAAAGGACAGCCACCACATTCCTGCAAGGAACAGCAGCACTAAGGACAAACTTAATGGGAAGAACAAACTTATTGTTGGCTGTTTCTGCATCTTTATTTTAATCCCAGAATCACAGGATGGTTGGAAGGGAGATTAGAGGCCGTGTCATTCCACCCCCTGCCATGAGTAGGGAGACCACTCCACTGTCCCAGGTTGCTCCAAGACCCATCCAACCTGGCCTTGATTACTGCCTGCTCCAACAGTTCAGCCTCTGGATCTTGCCAACACAGGTGATGCAAAGTTCCTCCAAGTCTTCTTGAGTTCTCCCTCAGTTGGCAGCTTTGGGACAGGGGCACTCTTTCCTTAGCCCCACTTAATGACTATTTCTAACATGATACTTTACAAAATCAACATCACATTGCAAACTCTACAGCCACCCCACAGCCTTCCTGTGGAGCTGAACATTTCAAGTGTGGTACAAAATGCAATCAGGTATTTAGGGACTGGCACATCTTTCAATCTAACCCCAGTTTACCTCCCTGAACAGGACACAGTATTGAGAAAATGACATTATTTTCCTGCTTTGCAGGAGTATCTGCCTATGTTGCCTTCCAAGACTTGTTCTGCTTACTCTGGACTGCTAAAAAAAACAGGAAAAAAAAAAAAAGAATCCCAGCCCTTAATAATCTCCAGTAGTTGGTTTATTAACCCCTTGGCACTGGCAGCTGTGGTTTCCCTGACACCAGTGAAATGCACTTGGATGCTAATCATTACCCTGGGCAAAGGAAAAACAGCATTGGGAAGCGGATCTGGTGCGAGCAAACACAATTGTGGGAAAGGCTCCGAGAGAGGGAACCTTCGGCAATGGCTGAAGGGTCAGGCATGAAAAGGAAGCCACAAAACACTGACTTCTCTCAAGAAACAAACAGTGCTGGCTGGGTGATGGAAAATGAAGACTCCTCATGCAGGCATTACCACTCCTAGGCAGAGGATCTGCTTTTCCTTACAGGAGCGCTCCGTTCCCCGATCCCTGAAATTCTTTTTATCATATTTTATATAAAGTAGGGATTTGGTTGGGGGAGCGGAAGGGGAGAAAAGCCATGAAAAGCTTAAAACCCAATTTTAACTTTCTCTCCCGACACTATAGTGTTTCCATAGAAACATCAGGAAGACCACTTAAGAGCAGCTTTTTTTTTTGTAGCCATGTTTGGCACCATACCCCTCCCCTGGACAACCTATTATTTCACAAATGGATGCTTTCTGCAGCCCGTTCTGTGCAGGCTCCGATGGAGGGGGGAAAGAAAAAGAACCCTGGATCTTTAACCAGTTCCCTTGTGGTCCCCTCCCTTTTTTGTTGGTAATATTTCTGTCATTCTGCCGGGGCTATATGGTACAAAGGGTTACACTTTAATTGAGCTGTCAGCATCTCCAACAATCCTATAAAACTCCGATTATGCACGGCGGGGTTAGTGACACACTTGTTATTGTGGATGCCCTATTTGCTAAACCCGGGCCCCCCCCCCCACAGGTCACCTCACCCAGGCGACCTTCCTGTCATTAGCCTCGTCTATTCCTACCTCACCGCTGTGAAAATCACACAAGGAAAGGCTTCAAAGCCCTTGCCAGGACTGAATTCGACCAGGAGCTAATCACCCACAAATCCAGCTCAAATGGCAATAATTGGCTAAACTGCTCACCTCTCCAGAGCTCAGCAGTAATTTGGGATAATAAAGAAAAGAATTATTCAGCTAACTGCCCTGAAATGTATGCTTTGTGACCGACACACTTCACATTTTAATAATGATGGACACAAAATCCAATTTAATACAGCATCGGCTGAATAACAAACCCAAGAATGCTGGCAGGAAAAAAAAAAAGGAAAAAAAAAGTGTGTGTGCGTGTGTTCCTTTTTTCCCCTTAAACTGTGTTCCGTTATTGTACAGAAAGGATTCACACTTCATGTCAGGAAATTTTGGGACCAAAAAGGCCTTCGACAACCAACCTCAGAAACTCTGCTCCATAACGAGGTTTTAAAATTTATTTTGATTTTTTTTAATCAAAAGGAGTGTCCTCCTTGAAAAATAAATTTTGCTCAACAGTTATACCTCTGGTCCTCAAACTTTTGACGGGGTAGGAGAATAAATATCCTTTTAAAAAAATTCTGCAGTAGAAGGCCATCTTCTTCATAATTCTAATTAACAGTATTTCCTGATTGCTCCATTTTTCTGCTTTTACACCTTGTCCTCTGGTCAAGGACCATCAGCATCAATGACCCCACTACAGAAGGGTCTGCCAGGACACATTGAACTGGCTCAACACTGCAAAGATCACTGAATCCCAGAATGTTCTGGGTTGGAAGGGACCTTAAACCTCGTCTTGAGCCTGCCATGGCACACCTTCCACTAGACCAGGGTGGGTGATCAGGGCCCTTCAGGAAGCTCCAGCACTCTTCCATCCACACACCCCATTCCCTTCCCTCCAAATTCTCCGAAGACCAAAAAAAAAAAAAAAAAAAAGAAATATATGAAATAGGCATTCCTGGTGATGTTCCTGAGATGTCTAGATCAGAGGAATGGGAGTGAAGGTGATGATGGTTTTTCATAGATGCACTTCATGTGTGTTGGGCACTGTCCTCCCATCATTGTAGCAGAAAACAAATCAGGAATATAATGAGGAAAAATTCATTCCCTACTGGGTGCTCTTTCCTAGAGTTCATAAACTCATGTTTCACATTCTCAAACAAAGCAGCAAAAAATGTAAATTCCATCTCCAACACGAGGGAAATACTTTAAGAAATATAGAACATGCCAAGACACACAGGACAACTACATGAAGAGAAAGCTACATACCCATGCTTTGCTACTGCTCAGTATGTGAGTAGTCATGGAGCTAAGCAACTTGTAAAAATGATGATTTATCTACTGGTGCAGCAGAGACAAATCTTTTTAAATAATCCTTTTCACAACAAACTCAACTGTCTATTCTTTTGTCTTAATGAATCCATCGTACTTTATCATCTGAAAACAAAATCATTTTGGCTTCAGTTGGGAATACATAAAAATGTGCAGCTAATTCACTCAAAAAACTTCTAGTCTAGGCAAGGACCATGACTTGGGTCACACTGGGAGAAGATCTGTGATAGGGGGTAAAATTTTGCTCAAAAACCACCTGTCACACCACCTCAATTTGTTGGGGTGTCTGTGTAGGGTCAGAATTTGGACTGAATGATCTTCGTGGGTCACTTCCAGCTCAGAATAATCTGTGATTTGTTGATTCTTTTACACTAAGGCATCGTCACAACTCCAACAGCTCCCTGAACCCAAGGAAAACTTATCCAAGGCCACATCACAGGATTTAAGGGTACAACCTAAAGACAAATTTCAAGTACAGGCTTTTCACCTTGTGTTCTTAAATTGTTACAGCAAAAAGTCAAAGTTACTGCTGTCACAAGCAGAACTCACCCATTTTTACTACAACAGTTGTTACAGAAATTAGTGTCAACAAAACATGAGACATTGCCAGTGCCAGACATCTGAACAATTTGAGAAATTATAAATCAATGGTTTAGACAAGGTTATTATTAGGATTCCTCAAGTAATAACCTGAGACACACTAAAATTTGTTTACTGTTATTTAATATTCTTCTTCTGAGAAAAAAAGTTTGGTTTTGTCCTGGCCTGCCTTGCTTTATATACAGCACTCACTCCTCCTCTCCCCCACTTCCCAAGCTCAGCATTAATCAGGGCAATTTCAAAATAAAGGATTCTGCATATTGTGTCAGCAAGTTAAAAATTGTAATATTGCCTTAATGTTAAAATCACTCCAGATACAATACTTCCTGTGTAGTATATTTCATGGCTCATTTGCTTCAACAGATATTAAGCTTCAGTCAACAATTAACTACTGACACCTTTATTTATTTATTTTTTTAAACCAAGAAGATTTAGCAGAAGAGCTAAAAGCACAGCTTGGATTTATTAGATGGATGCTTATTTGATGTCACCAGTTTATTTCATTTCTATCAAGTATCCATTCTTGTGAATGATAGGGTCACTCAACCCACATTTCAGCTGAATTGAAATCTAGATTTGAGCACATTTTTCAGCCCAAAAATTGCTGCAAAAGCACACCAATTTAAAAGACCATTTGAACTGTTAATTGTTTATCACTTAACATACGAGATCATTCCCAAACATAGCCATTACATGGAGTTCTGGATTCAGCACTTCTTGTTTTCTGCATGAACCCACTGGCACTGCCTTCAGCCTGGCTTTACCTGCAGTTTCATGGTGCTACCCCTGGGACAGAAGCTCAGCCATCCCAATTTCTGAACCAAAAGGCATTTCTATGGTGACAATAGCAAACTCAAGCAGTCATCAGAAGGCTTTACTCTATCTCCCTCTGTCCAATCCCCATCAGAGAGATGCAGAATCCCCAAATGTTTTGGGTTGGAAGGGACCTTAAACACCATCCACTACTAACCCTTCCAAGAGGTGCAAACACAAGCCTTATTTTGCATTTCATGAGGAATTTCCATCCATCAGAAGCCTTGAGAATCAGGAAGCAGTGACACATTTTTGGATCACTGGCTTGTACCCAACTGATGTCAGGAATACAATGTGACACCAGCCAGGGAGGTCTGGCCCCCAAGCCCAGAGCAGTACAATTAACAAGATATTGTAACAAAGGTAGCAGGGAATAAATCCTCTTGGAAATATCTGTTCCTAGAGAAAGCCGAGATATAATGCAGTGGCAAAGTGTGATGCACCACAAAGAGTGAAAGACCATGTCCCACTCTGAGGATTCCTGGAAGGACATATGAGAGATGATTCTGGAAGAAATTTTCCCCTGATTTTTTCCTGCAAACCTGGAATTTCTTCACGTAAGGCAGAATAGAGATTGCCCCAGGAATTTAATGCCCTGGTCACTCAGCTTTTGAATCTTTTAGAGCACTCAGCAGTGACAGCAGATATGGCAAAAGCTGTTATTATGTGCTATCTGTTTAAGATTTAATAAGACTTATTAAAAGGAGTCACAGAATCCCAGAATGGTTTGGGTTGGAAGAGAGCCTTAAGATCATCCAGGGCCACCCCTGCCATGGGCAGGGACATCTTCCACTGTCCCAGGCTGCTCCAAGCCCTGTCCAGCCTGGCCTTGGACACTGCCAGGGATCCAGGGGCAGCCACAGCTGCTCTGGACACCCTGTGCCAGGGCCTGCCCAACCTCACAGGGGATTCCTTCCCAATATCCCATCCATCCCTGCCCTCCTTCAGCTTAAGGAATCAATCCCTAAGTAGTTAAAGCAGAAACTCAAAATATGTTTTCACAAAGAAAGGTATTTGTTCCTTCCCAGTATTATGTAAAGATACACACTTTATTTTCCTTTTAAGAGTGGTCTTGCACACATGTTGATCCCTCAGTTTTAACCTCATTAATATTTTAGAGTGAGAGACAACAAGAACAGAAGCTGCTCCAGAGGCTACGATTGTTTTACGAGAGTATCCCAGATCCAAGTGGCTTGCAGGCAATGCAGAAGAACACCATGTTCAGAAAAGGTAATTTATAAAGCTCATTTATGGATTTCTCTGTGCAGTTACTTGGCTGTGGACTAGGCAAGCTGTAAAATGTTGGAGACAATCTCCCTCAAAAAACCCCCAATATAATCCATTATTTATTACATGATTAGACAAAAGACTAATTTTTAACCACCTTTCCCAACTTCCTATAGATAAAAAATGTGTTTGCAAAGACAAAATAAAACAAAATAAAATAAATAAATATATCTAAAAATAAAAATGCAAGGTACCCAGAGTGCAGCTAATGGGATTTGACGCTGGCTTTAATTTTAATGAAGAAAGTTGCCAGTAGCAACAAAACTGTCAGCAGCAGCCAAGCACCATTAATAAAGACCCAGACAACATTAGTGGCACAGCAACAGTACAAAAGGTTCCCCCCGGTTCATGCTGTGCTAAATTGGCTGCCCAATTTTTCTTAAGTGTCCATACTATTTAGAAGACAATTTATTAATTTTTGTCATCCATTGTCACTTGACAGGCCATCATTTTGCATCCCGAATTTGAGATGAAAACTAATTGAAAAGACTGGCAGTATTTATGAGGGGTATTATTTGTCAATTATGGCTGCTGATGATCCCAGGTCCTACCAACTTTA
This sequence comes from Erithacus rubecula, assembly GCF_903797595.1. NCBI lineage: Eukaryota > Metazoa > Chordata > Aves > Passeriformes > Muscicapidae > Erithacus > Erithacus rubecula. The sequence goes on along the minus strand of NC_136659.1, from coordinate 1,683,309 downwards.
ACACCCTGTGCTCTGGTGTCGTCAGTGGGACCCTTTTTTTTTGTCATTTCCCTGTTAGTTCTAGGAAAGTGACAAAAAGCAATGATAAAATCAATTCAGCAAACTCATTAAGGAAGAGGAGCCCATCAATCCCTGCTCTGAAGTCACTGGAGTGGGGGGAAAAAAAGCACTGGTGTGGCCCAGGGAATCACAGCTTTCCAGGACACCTTCCAGGGAAAAAGCCCAATCTCTTTGTTCCTTACATGCAGGACAAATTTTCAAATACATCATAATTGAAATTAACCCTGCAAATTTACCCAGGCTGCCTGAAAGGGAAGGTTCCACTTTCTTCTCACTGCCCTTAAAACTGCTTCTTTGCAAGTCTGAACCCCTCAATACCCATCAAATTCCTCAATTTAAGGAGTCATAGATTTACAGAATATTCTGAGCTGGAAGGGACCCACAAGGATCATTGAATCCAGCTTTTTAATTCCAGCTTTATTTGCACTGGTAACTCTTGCCCAGCCTTTCAGAAACATCCTCCTACTTCTCATCTTCACAGACTTCAAATGATGGTACTGAACATCCCAGGAAAACCCCAGTGTTAAAACAGCAAAGAAAATGAGATTACACCACCCATCTCAAGCCTTTTCTGCTTCCACCACTCGTGGTGGAGCCCAGGGCGAAGCAGCTGTGCCCTGCAGCCTATGGGGATCCATGGTGGGGCTGAGATCTACCTGAATCCCACAGAACACCCCACACCAGAGCAGGAAGATGGCCAGAGGAAACTCTGAAACCATGGGGAGCTTGGGCTGGAGCAGGGTCCTGGCAGGAACCCATGGAGAGAAGAGCCCACAGTGGCTCGTGAAGGACTGACCCCATGGGAAAGGATCCACACTGGTCAGTTCCTGAAGCACTGACCCCATGGATAAAGGGACCCACACTGGTCAGTTCCTGAAGCGCTGACCCCATGGATAAAAGGACCCACACTGGTCAGTTCCTGAAGGACTGAATCCCTGGAAAAGGGACCAGTTGGTAAAGAACCATACCCTACTCTTATCCCAATCTATGTGCCTATTTCTAGGTTTTAAAAGATTTATCTCTTTCCTCCTTAATTTTCTATTTAGCATCAGTAAATCTTAGTATTGATTTAAATATGGATATTCTTTAACAAGTCCTATAACATACTCCACTTGCTTTTGAAGATCTGAACACTTGAAGATCACAAACCTGATTTAAAAACCCAATTTAGAGATTCCTATAGGTACAAAGCACATCATTTCCTTTACCAAAAGCAATTAAAAAGCTTGAAACTGAGTTCATTTACTATATCAAGTTTTCTCCAATACCTATAGCAAAATGAGCATTAAGAAAAAAGAAAGGTGCATTTGAAAAGAAAAACTTGTAACTAAACTAAATTAACATATATTTATTAGTCTCTATATAAATGATAGGTTTTTATATATCTATTTACAATATACTGTTGATTAAATAAATAAATCCAGCAACAACTAAACAAGAAGAGTTTTCTTCTATCATAAAATCAAACATGTGAACACAAGACCAACCCAGCTGAATCCATCCTATTAATCCATCCATGTATTCCAGAAGACACTCCCAGCTTTGCTTTAAAAAAAATTGTCAGGGATAGAATTGCCTCATCTCTTACATTTCAGAGGCAAATTCAGAGCAAAAGCTTTTCCCCTTTACCATTTCCTAGAATTAAAAATAATGTGCATTTAGTTACCCTTCTGCATGAGATAACAGCATCCAAGGTTGATGTTCATTTGCAATATAAATCCTCAACCTGGAAAACATTTTGGTGCAGTTCCTACATCAGGGATGATAATTATGTTCTTTCCTTCCACTGAGTGCCTCTGGGGGATGGCTCTTTGCTCCTGCTGATTCACCTCCAGTGGCGAGGTGCAAACCCAAAACTCTGAGGAGCACTGTGTCCCCTTGGATAATTGCTCCAATATATAAACCTGGTGGGAAAGAACACGTTTCTGCATCTCCAATCGGAATTCCTCCAATTGGAGGAAATCCTCCAACGTGTCACAGACTCACTTCCTCCACCCTTCCTATCAATTACCAGTGAGGTACACAAGAATTTGCTTTCCTGTGCTGGGATGAGGTGCACATCCTACCCAACTGAGGGGTTTCACAAACCACAGCCATCACAGCTCAGCAGCTGCAGGGCTCTATGACCCACTAGGACAACCAAGCTGTTATTCCAAACTGGAACAGCTTCAATCTGCCATCAGCAATGTCTTTCATGCAGTCACACTGTGCCATCTTAAATGGAGCTTAACTCATATGGTTCTAATTCAACTTCCAGGAAGATCCTAGAAAGTAGTAGGTGTGCCCAAGGAAGCTTGAATCCCAAAAGAATTGCAGTCAAACTAAAAACGTATCTTGCTGCCGAAATGCCAAAGAGAGAGGAAAGGTTTACCAGTCTAATAAAGAGATCACAGAAGAACAATGCTTTAATGTATTTTCAAAAACAATCAAGCCTTTCTTGCATTGAGAGACTTGAGTTCCATTTCCTAGTGCTGACACTCAGATTAAGGAGAACCAGCGTTCATTCGAAGCCTGGAGTCAATACTGTAAGATGCAGGAGACTTCATCTCCAATTCAAAACCTCCAGATGAAGGGAAAACACACAGACTTGTTCCTGAACCTTGTTCTCCTCTGGCAGGTAAACCTGACTAGAAACCCAGCCCAGAGCTATGAGCCTACTGTAAACACAGCAAGGAAGCTGCTCTCCCCTGATGCATCTGTGAAAGGAGGATAAATTGAACATCTGAGTTCCCTTCATCTGCCTCCATGGGCAGGGCTCAACACCTTTTACAATCCTGATGCTTTTAAGATAGGTGGCTCCAGTTTCTCCCCTACTGCAAGCAAACAGCTCAACCCACAACATAAGGGTGATAAGGCCACCAAAAGAAAACAGAGCAAAATCCAATTTATTTTCCCGGCATTGTCGAGGTGAATTGCACAGCAGAAGAAATTAAGGCTCCTTTGTCAGCGTCCCAACTTTCAGGAGCAGTGCCCCATTTCTCTGACTAAAGGCACCCTTTAACCTCTTTGTTGGGAAGTGTCAGCGGCGGATCAGCGCCGGGCAGGGTGACAAGGCGCAGCGGCCGGGCGGGAGCTATCGCGGCTCCGATCGGGAGCTCACCTACACGTTAACTCCTACTGCTAATTCATCATCCCGCCGCGACAGCCGGCCTGATTGGGATCCTGGCAGGACAATGCGGGCCCGGCTGACCACCCCGGCCCAGCCCAGGGGGGGAGGGGCTGACGGGCACGCCGCGGAGAAGGCCCGAGATAAGTGCTGGCTGTCAGCGCAAGGACAAAGAAGGGCAGGCCCTGGGGAGAGAAAGGAGATAAAAAAAAATCTCGACAACTGCTTTATCTGATGAGGGTTATGGCTAATTAATTATAAACTCAATTACCTAACCCTTACTTCAGCAGTCTCTATTCATTAAGAGATAAAACCTGACTGACTGCTAACTTTCCCTTGCACACCCGCACGCACAGCACAGCGGCTTCGGGTTTGCACACTTTGCTGCACAATTTCTTAAAAAAGATCTCCAGAAGCCTTCGTCCCTGTCAACTTTGTGCTGGCAGGATGGAAGATTCCTCCTTTCTTTCCCCTCTGCCACCCAGCGCACCCTCTGTGGCGCCATGGGAGGGCCAGGCCTCCATGCTGTGCATTGGCATTTAAAAGCAAAGCCCCCGGCATTAAACAATGGGCATTGGGGACATCAAAGCTCCCTTTCCACAGCCAACTCCTGCCTCCCTGGGCTTCTGATCTGCTTCACATTTCCAACTCAGCTTTTAATTTTGGGTGCTAAAAGTTTGGTGGCGCAGCTCAGCGGCGCCAACTGAACGTTACTTTTCCAAAGTTTGAAGGTAGCCATGAAAATGAGAACAATGAACTCTAAAACCCCTCAGCCAAGCTGAGGCTTGCTAATAACATGAGCTGAATTTTGCATGTAACGTAATAAAAATGTCTGTTTTATCAGTGATCAGATTCCAGACACATTCCTGTGGTGCTCGGCCTTTCCTCCAGCTCGAGTTCTTGCCCTCATGCCTCGTGCTTGACACAGGCTCACACAACCCTGCAGAATCAATCCTGCCCATTAAAAGAAGGCTCCTCTTAATCTCTTTCCAAAGCTGCAGACCTGTCTCGCTCCCACCTTTTGAATCCACGGATATTCTCAAATCCACGTTTTGCTTCGGCTGCCCTTTTGCTCTGGGCTTTCCATTTCTACAGGATAATGTTCTTTACTTACATATTTTATAGAGAGGTCTCATCTATATGTGTGTGAGTACATCCATAATTATCCATATTTATATGAAACAACAAGGTGACCACATCACATGATGCTTCACATCAGAACTTTTTAAAGAAAAATTTCTTCCACTCTGTAGAATGAGGGATCCCAGCTCTGGGTCTCTTTCTCACACCAAGTCCTATTTCAAATTCCTGTAAAGTGTATTAATGACACAAGATTTTGGTTCATTCATGGTGTATGGCCCTTTAGGTCACTTCTTCATAATTTATATGCACCAAATGAAATAAGACAACACAGTAAAATAATCAAGCTGGGCAACACACATTATTTAAGCCCTTCACAGCAAAGATGTGATGATGATGATTATTATTATTCTCATATTTTGGCCTTAATGATTATTATTATTCGGTCTTACTATATGGTCTTGTCAATTACCTTATTAAACAGGACTTATTTTACTAATACTTATGGGTTTTGGACTTGAATGATGTGGTCCAATAGTTCACTTCACTCCTGTGATGCTTAGGTGTGGCACATTTTTCTGACACCATTCCAGCACTTGGTCCCCTTCCTTGTTTGCCCTGCTGATACCCAGGGCCTTCCTTTTATCCCACCTTGCTCAGTTTAATCTTTCAGGACTTCTCAAAGGGGATAAAAATATGATGTTACACAAACTTCACAGAGAGACTTTTTACTCCATAAGTTAGCAACTTCCATTCAGATTATTCTCTCATGATTTTAAAACATACCACAAAGACAAATTCAGCTATAAATAAAGGGTGTCTGCTTTGATGGAACTTTTCAAAACCTGAAAATAAAAATTCTTAAACACCATAACCCCATGGAGCAGTCAACTCAACTTTGTTTACCTTCTAGGTAATATGACAAATAATATCATCCACCCTGAGCTTCTGTGCTATTCTGAATATCAACTCCATACCTTCCCTCACCATAACCAATTCCAAACCCAGCTCAAATTTACCTCCTTGCTCTCCTTTTCCATTAACTTGGAAGGCTTATGCCATGCTTTTATGGTTGAACTCTTTCCACTGAAATTTGCTGATCACATCCCTGTGATCTTTGGAACTTCTTTTGAACTTCCAGCCTTTTTACTTGGCAGCACACATCACACTGCAAAATCACCCCCATCTGAATCACCCTGTATTGTCTCTCCCCACTCTGACCAGCAGTTCCAAAGATATTCCAAAATCACAGAATGGTTTGGGCTGGAGGGGATCCTACAGATCATTGCCTTACAACTCCTCTGTTCCATTAACAAAGTCTTTAAATCAAGCCCATTCCCTGCAGCTCTCACTTAATCCTTCACCCAATAAATGCAGTTATAGGTGATTAGTATACCTTGAATAAATCTATAGTTTTCTGTTTGTATTCTGAAATACTAAGAAGAAGGTCTGCATTAGGTTCATTTGGAGTTATTTATCTGAAGTTGCCAAGGTAGCTGACACCTCTGGTCAAATCCCAAACTCAAACTGCTGGGAAAGGCAGATGCGCCCATTCCCTTCCCTTTGTTTCCCATAATTGTAATAATCCCATGAAATCCCTACAGCAAAAGAATGAGGATGCACTAAGCAACAAAACCCATTTGCTTCTGAGCTCTCTTCTACCACACTTCTCTCTCTTCTCTGGGGCTGTAACTCTTCCCTGTTTTGACACGAGCATGAATCCAGCTGTGTTCTGACCTCCCTCATCACCAACATGTATGGAGGAGTTCATTGCTCCATCTTTATCCAACTTTGCTGCAAATAATGACCATTTTGAGTCTCTTCCCCCATACATATTCACTTTTATGTGGTCCTATAACTTTTAATCTGAAGGAAGATGATTGTACTTTCAACAAATTACAGCTTAAAAGAAAGAAACAGAAACAATTAAAAAACCCAATGCCGTTTTCCATCACCAATTTCACACAGCTCCTTAACTTAAAAATATAAACTAGGCTTGAAACAACCTCATACTCTGCAACACTGTTGTCTCAACTGCCTTCCCATCACACCAAGGGGATTAGGGAAAAAAAGGGAAGACTTGTCCCATTCATCAATAGAGGAGTTATTCATCCGAAGTTTATTATCTCAGGTAATTTGATCAATACACTTCACCTTTATAGTCCCGTTGTCCTTGTGAGCAAAGCATTTTGCGTTTTATAGTGAGCTGGTTATTATGAAGGCTATTCGCAGGGAAATTCTCTGCAGTTAAAAGTTTTTCCAATTAACTACATTTAACATCATTTAAGCCATAAACTGGCGGTTACATTTCACATCATTGTTGTCGGAGTGTGGCGGTGCTCAGGAGGCAGGCAGAGCACATTTGGCAAATACATCAACCAACACTTTGGAATGGGAATCAAGGAAATGCTGCCAGCTAATAGAGAAAGAGTTTTGCAGTGCAGACTCAGGAATATGCAACAAAAAAAAAAAAAAAAAAAAAAAAAAAAAAGGAGAGAAGATGACAGAGAGATGCCTCAGCCTTTGAAGGTTCCTCAGATCAATTCTTCTGCTTTCATGACGTTCTGGGTTGGAAAGGACCTCAAAGCTCCTCTTGTTCCACTTCTCACTAGACCAGGCTGCTCCAAGCCCCATCCAGTCCAGCCTTCCTGTGTTCCCTCCTAAATTCTCTCATCCCACAAAACTGTGATGTTTGTGTAACTGAGATATGGACTTCCAGTGAATTACAGCACATGAGGCCAAATTTTCTGATGTCCTCTGGGTTAGGATATCCAAACCCCACTCCCCTCACCCCACACCTGAGCTGCCCCCTCCACACTTCCTAGCAAAAGGCACTACAAAAGACAAGGGAGGAAAGTTTCACAACAGAAGCAAAACACCAAATTTTCAGAGATCAGCTGCTCTAAGGAGAGAAACCTCTAAAAACTTGCTCAAAAATAAAAAATTATTATTCCTTGTGAGATATTCTCAGAACAAACTAGTTCATTAAAGTCGTATCAGCACTTGTAATTGGCCCTTGTTGGCCAATAGAAGGAGACATTTGCAACTTTTCCCAGGAAATTATATTCTAAATCCTTCATAAGGTGGACCTTGTCCTTTTCTGAGGAAACTTGATAGCAGTCTTTAGTATTCACTGGCATAATTAGGACTGCAGTTAATTTCATTAAATTCTCTTGCTGCTAAATGAAGCAGATTATGAGACATCTTTTATTGCAAGGCATGAAATTACAGCCTGTCAGCTGCCAATGGTAGAGTAAAACTAATGAATTACAGGGTAAATAACACCAGAATTAACCAGCCAATTTAACATAGCAGAGAACAAAGTCATTTTTACTTGGAGCCACCACTGCTGGGATCCCTTTCAGCTGAAAGGGAACCAACTTCAAATCTAAATAACCAGGAAAGCCATGTTTCTCTGGCAGCAATGTTAAAAAAACCAACATTGCCAAGAAGTTGGGAGAAAATTGGTTGGATACATACAGAAAGGCATAGATAAAATATTTAAACTGTGGTATGTGCTAGTAGTCTGTGCTGATGTATTATCCTCTGCCCAGCCCAGGAAAAAGGGCAGGGGAGCATTAATTTGTTGCTATTATAACTGGTTTAATGGGGCCAGCTCTTCCCAGGCAGCACGAGACACAATCCCCCTTAATGAGGGACAGACACACAGTGGGGAGATAATTAAAGGAAACGGAAAGCAGGTGTAACCAGCCACTTCCATTTCCTACTCCTGTCCTTCCAAACCCTGACACAGGGCACAGGAGGTGCCTTCTCCCTGCACAGCACCCAGGCCACCTCTCCCTGCCAGGAGGGAAGGATGGATGCTCCTCTGAGCTCTGACCAGAAGCTCCCACAGCCAAGGACTCTTCCCAACACAGTCCTGAAGCCTCTCAGGCTGTTAGACACACACACAAATTGCTGGGGCAAAGGAGAGATATTTGCTCTCTAGGTTGGTGTCTCACCCCTCCTCTTTTTTTAAAAAATTATTTTTATTATACAATTTTATTTAACCCTAGTTGTACAAGGAACAAATCCTTTCTCTGCACTTATATATGGAAATCTTGTTATGTGGAAACAGAGGCTGAGGAAAAGAATGGTAAAGTGCTTATCCCCACTCAAAGGAGGGCAGATACCTGAGTGCCTGGACAGCAGAAAGAGCCCCACAACCCTGGGGCTGGTGAAAGCAAACAATAAACCCAAAGAGAAATGGAAATAAAGCTTTCACCTCAAATTAACACTCTCACTTTTCTGCACGGAACCCAAGGATTGTTTTTCCTACAGCGGCGTCTCCATCCCCAGGGGACAGAGTCAAGGTGCATGAGGTGTCACCAAGGAAAAGGTGCAGAGAGAGAGAGAAAGTCCCGGTTATTAAAAGGGCTGATCATTTTCTTATTTTAGCAAATATTTCATATCTGTGATCAGTCCTACAGCACAAAACGGCTTTAAAAATGAAGCTTCTGCTTGCGTTTTCAACAGGTGTCTTAGAGACAATACCTCAAGTCACCTTTCCAGCCTTTTACAGCTTTAAGCTCAACATCAACTGAGCTGGATGGAGGGGCAGGACCACCAAGTGTTCTGACAGGTTTTGTGAAGTTTCATATATGCCTGCAAGACTGAAAATCCCTGATTTAAGAGAACAGACTGCAGCTGGAATATTCTGCTGAAGGAGGGAGCAGGAGCCCACGTGCACTTGGACCAGCCTAGCACACAATAGTTCCTATCCCACAGACAAGGCAGGGGGAAGAAAACTCATGCAATTTATCCTTCTAGTGGAAAGTGTTCCAGGGGGTGGAATGAGATAACCATTCTGTGATTCTATGTTTGACTTCTCTTTTTAACAGAAAAATGCAAGATGCTCACTGACCTTGCAAAAAAAGAAAAATTACATTTAGAATTCCAAATATAAATCTACAAACCCTGCCAAGAATAACTAAAAGAAAACAACAGAAGAACCACACAGCAGAATTTGTGAACACCCTCAACTGGACCGTGCTGCTCCAAGCCTCAGCCATCCTTCAGCAGTCTCCATGGGATTGGGAAAAGGAGAGAGCAAGAGCCACGGGAAGCCAATCAAGCACCTGAGCACTGCAGTGTGGCAGAACAGCAGAGCTCCTGTGCCACCACTGCCAATGCCACTCCAGAGCTCTTGGGGACCAGGACACCAGCACCATCCAGAGAGGCTGGAGGAGAAATTATCTATGCAAAAAAGCATTTTTGGTGAAAGAGCAAACCTTAAACCAGACCTGATTTTACAAGTTCCAATCCATGCCATGAGTTCAGGAATGGGGCTTCCCCGGCAGCCAGGTTCTCCAAGGACTCACATGTATTACACAGGAAAGATTTACTGCTCCCTGGACCTTCTGTCCATCATTATCTAGCTCACCAAATCCCTTCTCTCAGTGTGTCTGAGAGCTGATTTGTTCTCAAGTCATCCCCAGCCCAATTCAGGCCTTCCACAATCCAGTCAGAGAGGTGCTGCCTCTCCTGATTTCCTCCTTGTTGCTCTCTGTGGTTTCAAATTCCTGTCATATTTCAGGCAAACATTTTAAGACCCACAGAATTACTCTGGGCCAACACTGATACCTTGCTTCCAGCAGAGGGAAGCTCAGCTCTCTGACAGCAGGAATACATCAGCTCCAGGGGTGCTCCTGAGCTCTACAGACCCAGAGCTCCAGGAGTGATCCTGGAACCAGCTCCAGGCACCAACAAGGAGCTCCAGGGCCACCAAACTGTCACTTCCAGCCAGGAATCAATTGTGGTGTTTCCTGCTTGGAGACACCTGCACGTCCAGAACCAACACTGCTGGGCCACTTTCTCAGAGACCCTCAAGATTCCTGGTGTTACTGAGAGCATCACCTGGTTTTTATTCTCACTTCCCATCTCCTTCAGAGTCTTCATTCAATGTTTTCTGTCCTCCCTCTCACCTGTTTAATACACATTTTGCTTCTCACAGCAGCACAACTTTCCATTTGAGCTCTGCTCCTCCGGTTCTCTTTTCCATCCCACTTCTCTTACCTTCAAAGCCCCTTGTGTTTGTTTGCCTTCCTCTGCTGCAGAAAATAAGGGGCTTGGAATCCTTGTGCTGCACAAGCAGGTAAGAAACCTCTTGCTACAAAACACCACATCAACATTAAAAAGTGTCACTTAATTGGAACTGTGACTGTATCAGGAATTACAGCAATCACTATGCTGCAAGATTAAAGCACCAACAACAGTGATTGTGCACCTATTATTTCCCACTACAAATAGAGTATTGCCATGAACTCACAGCAACATTTGCTGTGCAAAGGACAAATTCATAAAATGCTCCCAAGTAGTTCCTTGTCTCACATCAGCTTAACCAAACACAAAATGCCAATTTTCAGAACGCTGGGCATGCCTCAGCACTGGATGGATGCACATCCTTCCTGCCACAGCAGGTAGGGGTTCTGCAACTCGCCTGCCTGACACAACACAGGAAATCTGGAAAGCTGTACTTCAGGAGATCTGCCTCACACAAAAAGTCAATATACACATATCATTCCAAATTTTCAGACTCAGACTCAAGTATTTATTTACCATGACACACACCAACCATACATCTCTCTGCATTTACTCTGTTTGCATCCTGAAGAAGAATTTTCACCCAAATTTGCTCAAAGCTCAGCTTTTAGTCAAGGATTTCCAGTGCATCTCTCCCTCCACAGAAAAAGTTTGTTTTGTTTTTAATTTGGCCATGAAACAGCCTGTACAATTTTGACTCCTAAAGTGATGATACCTGCCACCTTAAACAACCCCTGCTCTTCAATTCTCCTCTGTTCCAATGTATTCCTCACTTCAGATGGCAGAATTTCTTAACAATTCAACCACTTTGGTAATTTTAGTTGATTTTTCTTTCCAATACTTCCTGCACTTGAAGACTTAATTTCTCCCCCTCCCCGAAATATCCACAGAGAAGAGAGCATTAGATGTTAATCTAGCTCCTTGATTTGTAGCAGTTCTGCACTTCTCTACCCAACCATTTAAATGCTGTCATTCATAATAGGGTGATATACTGTACTATAAACCCTTTTGCAAATGGTACGTCTTGGTATTTTTCTTTTGTGACAAAGACTCATATTAGTTATAAAGGGGAAAGAAATGGACTCAAAGCTCTGATCTACCTACATAATCTCACTGCTCAGCAGCCTCTCCCCTTCTTTAAAAGAAGATCCACACCCTCTTTCTTAAAGAAAACCAAATTCACTAAGCTTTTATTTTTCCTGGTAGAGAACTGTGGTCTGACAGCCCCCAGAGGTCAGCAGCTTTCTCCTGTATTATCAATCCTGAAACCACAGAATCCCAGACTGGTTTGGATTAGAAGGGACCCTAAAGCCCATCCAGTCCCACTCCTGCCACGGCAGGGACACCTTCCCCTCTCCCAGGTGGCTCCAAGCCCCAGTGTCCAACCTGGCCTGGGGCACTTCCAGGGATCCAGGGGCAGCCACAATGTGTTTGAGGCCTCATGTCAGACCCTGGCTCTGATTCCAGGCACAGGAACCTGTCCCTAGGGGTCACTGGAGAAGTGTATTGGTGGGGTACCAGAAGCTCATAAAAACAAAAGACGTTCCAAATTTGAGTTAAAGCAGCAGAAGTTTGAGTTGGTGGGTTTTAGGCCAGGTTCTATTCCTGTTTGCTCTCCCACACTGCCCTTGCTTTCCTGGTTCTTTTAGACAAGGATGGAGGTACACTTTTCAAGCAGACACATGGCACTGTCCCCAGAGCTGAGCAGTTTAGTCCCCTTCCTGCCAGCCCAGACCACAGTCTGGCTTTAGGGCTTGTTTACACCCCACAGACCAGATCCAAACCCCATGGCAGCTTTTAGCCAAATACATTTGGATAAACTCTCAATTAAGATGTAGCGAGGATGTATCAAAGTATTTTACATCTGCTGTGTTTGCTTCATGCAGTTAGTTGGAAATTCTATCAAAAAAGCAATTGAGTTTTCCTGGCAGGTTTTAGTCTATACAAAACCACTGTCTGTTCCTCACTGGAATAGCTTCTGGTCAGGAAAGCTAAATCCCAAATTGTGTGTTTTCATTATTTTTGTCTTCACCCTAACAGTAGTAACAAAGTTTATTTCAAGCTTTACAGCTTGTAAGTGAAATATATCCAGGTCATCTGACCATGCCATTCATCCCCAATTTAGCACCACCTGAAGGGTCCTTTACAATAAACAAAGCACTCAAGTCTTTACATTATTTTTCTCCCTGTTTTGACTTATGCAGAATAAACTGAGATTTTATTTGCAAGAATTGCACTTTAATCACAGAATCCTTGAGTGGTTTGGGTTGGAAAGGACCTTAAAGACCACACAACTCACACCCTGCCATGGGCAGGGACACCTTCCACTATCCCAGGCTGCTCCAATGTCCAACCTGGCCTGGAACACTTCCAGGGATGGGGCAGCCACAGCTTCTCTGGGAAACCTGTGCCAACCCTTTAAATTCAAAATATTTAAGTACCAACATCTGGCCTGGCTGCTGAGACTGTGCTAAAGATGTGCTGATAATTACTGTAATCTTTTTAATAAAAGCAGGTTTAGAGAAAACAGCATTTAAACCAAAGTGCAAGGACTTCCATAGATATTTCAAATATCCAAATCAGCTACAGTCAGAGTACCAATGTTTCAAACACCCCCTGTTATCCCTCAAGCAATATTCCTTTTTCTTGCCATTTATTGGTTTTAATTTGCCATTGTCAGCTATACACTGGAAAAATATTTTCTCATGTGTTACACACTGAAGTGCCAACACTTCAAAATAAAACAACAAAAACAAACCTACAAAATAAAACAGGAAATGAAGAATGCTGGGCCAACACCCCTATCCAGATTCACAGACAATTACCACACAATTAAACAGAAGCAAAAGAATGATGAAAATATTCAGAATGCCCAAAGTTTGCTTTGTTCAAAAAATTAGGCTAAAGGGCTTTAACTGCGTGCTGTTCAGTTTACTCTTTTGATTGCTTTACCACTATGTAAATCAATTTGTTAATGTTCCTTACAAAATGCATGAGCCAGTTATACTGACAAACACACAAAGCTCATTCGTAATTAGCAGTTAATTAGTACGAAGGAACAGATGCTGTTAGAGTTTCAGCAGGCGAACAGGTTCTGTAAACAATGCTTATAAATCTAAATGAATTTATTAACCACAATGCAACTGTCAACGTTTTGCTGGCAACCATACAAATATGGTGGAATCCCCAAAACATCTTTACAACATATTAATAATCATTGTGTCAACCCAAGTCTACCAGGCAGCCTCACTGGCTACCTGTCATAAGCTTCCCACTTAATCTTCTGATGTCACTTCTTGGGACTAATTCCTCATGCCCTGGGAGGAAGAGCTGCAGCCACCAAAGCCAGCACAGATGGGCAGGGATTCACCTCCTCGGGACAAAGGCCTTTTCCCACTGCTTCCTTCAGCAAGTCCACCATGCTGGAGGGCACCTGGCCCTGCTGACCCTGTTCATTTGGGGTTTTGGTCTAAGTGGTCCTTAAAGGCCCCTTCCAACCCAAACCATTCTGATTCCAGATCTCCAGACCCACTGAAAATAAGTAAAGGCTAATTTGGAGATATCCCTCCATGCCAGCACTGAGCTGCTGCTGACATAAGGGATTGTTGGGAGTTTCGGGAGCTCAGAAGAGGTTTAGGTTGGAGATCAGGAAAAGGTTCTTTGTTCTCCAGAGGGTGCTGGGCACTGCCCAGGCTCCCCAGGGAATGGCCTAAGGCTGCCAGAGCTCCTGGAGTGTTTGAACAATGCTCTCAGGGATGCACAGGGGGGATTTGTTGGGGTGTCTCTGCAGGGCCAGAGCTTGGATCTATGGTCCCTGTGGGTCCCTTCCAGCTCAGGAGATTCTGATTCTGGGGTTACAAACTCATGCACTCAGGCACTGACTGATGCCATTGTTTAGTGGGGTTTTTTTGATTACCTGGCTAGATGAAGGTGGCTCAAATAAAGAGACTGCATTTTGTAAAGCATTTTTTAGTGGTTCATTGCTGTTGAACCACCACCTCGAGTCACAGGCTTTTGGCCAGGGGCCAGCTCAGACCCTTAGGGCAACAGTGAAGATCCCTCAGTGCCCTCACTGCTGTCACTCTGCATGTCACACTGACATGCCACCCTGATATATTACACCATTTCAGCACTGGAAAATTCCAATAAATTTTTTAAAGTCGTATTATGGCTCTTTTTATTGATGTTCTCTTTTACACCTCCATTGCTTTTGCTCATTCCCTCCTCCTCTCCACCAAAGCACTCTGACACCTCTTCCTCCTGTTCTCTCCTATGGACACTCCAGGATTTGTAATATCCAGCACAAAAAAGAGGATAAGAACATCCCAAATGATTGAAATCCTCCACAGTCTCAACAGAGAGACTGCTTGGTTTGCTTCCTGTAGGCTCCCACCTTACTCATTTGTTGGTACTGGATCCAAAATCCTGGAATTTGGGGAAGCCCATTCTCTGCTGAAATCCAGCAACAGGCACAGGAGGATGTTCATGGTAGAGCCTCAGAAAAATACAAATACTCTCTCCCTTCTCTTATGAACACAAGAAAACAGATCCTTGACTGATTTATGCCAAAGAGCAGCACCTGCTCCTTTCATACAGTAGGGATCTTTCCCCTCTTCTTTAAAAAAACTGGTATTTTAGATAAGAGAAGCTCTTTCCCTACTACTTCTGCAGAGGCTGATAATCTCCTGGCACTCTCCTCCTGCCTGCTTCCATTCTCCTTATACAGTCTCTCCGAGGATGCTTAACCTGATCAAGACTCTATTTCAAACAAAAGCCGGAATGTCTCCTCTCAAATCTTAAGGATGAGCAAGAGCCACAATCACACCTTACGTGTCAGCTAGGAAATCATCAGCTGCTACTCAAACCCACAGGTTTGTCCCTGTCTCTTCCATGAAACATCAAGAGCATTACATTTGAATAGGATTTAAAATAAATGAATATAAATAAGGAGGATGGAGTTGAACAGTCCTTATTGGCTGTCATAAGCAATCTGTGACTGCTCAAGGCATTAACATATAAAACATTTAGGAAACAAATTTATAAAGCATTTAGGAAACATAACATTTCCCTCTAGTTTTAAAGTTGGTGATCTTGGCTACTTTCTATCATTGCCTTACAAGGCACTGTTTGCTCCTTTGCTCCCTTTGAAGGCTGGGTAACACAAATAAATGTTTGACATTGTGTGCCCCCTGCCCAAATCAACACTAATAAACATTTAAATACACCCTTAGCTCCAGGCCACAGCCATGGGAAGCAAAAAAAAAGAGATGGAAAACTAATTTCTCTGAAAAGTTCATTGATAGTATTTTATTTATGGATCCTTAAGTAAAGCTGTAGAGCGTTCATCTTGATCTAAAAATGCTAGGGACTATCACTGCATGACAGTCCTGGGTATTTAATGTATTTAGAGATAAAATAACATTTTATAAGATGCAAAACAGAAAACTCATATTTTAGGGACTCTGAAAAATTAGGAGACTAATTAAAAGAAGCATATTAGATATTCAGTCTTGTAAGCCAAAGGCCCAAACTCCTTCCTGCAACCCTCAGACATCCCAGGAAGGAAAACCAGGAGACTCCAGAAAGCAGGAAGAAGCAGATGGGAGGATCCAGTGGGACAAACAGATGGATGCATGAGGAAAAAGAGAAATTGTCCCAATCAGAGAGGCTGAGGCTCATGCCCAGGTGTGCCTGCTGTGGCCAAGGGGCAGAAGGGGCCATACCCCTGGACTAGAAACCAGACCCTTGGGCAAGGGAAGGGTTTAACACCCAGAGCTCCCAGCTCCAGATGTCCAAGAGAGCTTTTTACTGCTATTTTTTTTTCTAAATTCTAAAGACTACAGCTTTTCTTGGGATGATATCTGAAACTCATCAACTGGAAAAACCCACAAGCCTGGCTTTCACAGTCAAATTAAACATTATTCCAGGCAGGTACATGGAGCTGAAGCCATTCTTCTGATGTAAGGGCACATTTGATCTAATTGGAAAAAATATTTCAAGTGCACTGGGAATAGTCACTGTTAACTGAATGCAACAACGAAAAAGGAAAAAAGAGCATGCAGACCCCAGGGAATTACCAAATCAATTAACAACTAATTCAGGAACTAATTTCTGTATTGCCTCTTAGCACAAAACTGTATCTTTAATTTCTCCTGCAATAAGCATCACCATGATAGTCCTAACACACTCTGACGCTTTAAATGAGTTTACAAGTATCTCTTTTTGATTGGCTATATAACATTATTTCTTCACAGTTCAATGCAACCATAGCCAAGTGCTCTGAAATATTTAATTATACTGGTAGCGACCAGTTAACAATTTACAGAACCACAGTGAGTACAAAACATTTTATAACTGGTAATCAGCTAATTAAAAAAACAAAAGCCAGCAAAATGTGTATGTTCTGATTATAAACAATTGCAGAGGAATTACATAGATTTCAGCACTAAGAGTATTTGGCTCAAAACCATACCCTGGTGTTTGTACAAGCTGATCTGGAGACTGATTACTGTGATTAGACAGACGTGTGACAGAGGAAATTACACCTCATGCTGGAGATAAATAAATCAAACCATGTCATCTGCCAGTTCCTTGTAAATCACGTCACTTCTGACTTTGGCAAAGCTGCTCTTTGGAGACACCCAATGCTGGCTTGCAAACAGGAGTCTACAAACCTACCTGAGCATCAGGAAGGAAAAATACAAAGCAGGAGGAGTTTTGGAGAATGTTCCTCCCAGAACCTGAGGGGAGCCTCAGAGAAAGATGGAGAGAGACTTTGCACAAGGGCCTGAAGTGCCAGGACAAGGGGGAGTGGATTCAAAGAGGGCAGTGTTGGATGGGATATTGGGAACATATTGTCCCCTGTGAGGGCAGTGAGGCTCTGGCACAGGATGCCCAAAGAAGCTGTGGCTGCCCCTGGATCCCTGGGAGTGTCCAAGGCCAGGTTGGACAGTGCTTGGAGCAGCCTGGGACAATAGAAGGTGCCCATGCCCACAGCAGGGGGTGGTACTGGATGGGCTTTAAGGTCTTCCCAATTCAAACCATTCTGGGATTCTCTGTTTTGGAGCAGAAGCAGCAGTACAGGGGGCTAGGTCTGTGTGTCAGTGAAATGGGGTTCAGTGCAGAAACACACAGCTGTAGGGAAGGGAAGTAAATCCTGGGGCCTGTGTGCCCTCCACAGGTTTGCTGCCATCCTCATTCTGAAATGCTTTTGGCCCTTACCTGCATCAGTTACTTTTATTTCAAAACACAACCTGATGTTGAACCCAAACAGAAGAGAGAGGCCATCAGATAAGCCCTGGCACTACTGGCTGTAGCATCATCTGTCATGCTCCTCTAGATGGTTTTTTTCACCCTGTCAAGTCAGATGAATTAAGCAGAAAGATCTGCTAAGATCACTGCTTATTTATTCTCTCTTCTGGTAGACTCCAAGCAAACATTTGCAGCCAGGAAAGCTGCTGCAAAGAGCATTTAGTGCTCGTGAGGACGGCGAGTCTCGGATGTGACACTTGCCTGGAGCACTGCAGTGCTCTGGTGGGAGTGAGGATGACTAAGGACATCACTCTGACTGAGCAGATGTGGCAGATGATCCCTTTTCAGAACTATTTCAGAGACACTGCCCTGCCTGCTGAAATGCTCCAGCAGCTGGACAGACAGAAGAGAGAAGGGTTTCAGGTAGGATGATCTCACTGCTTCAGTGGAAAGACCAAGATAAGATAACTGAGTGTTGTGTGCTATTCCATGCAAGATTTGTGTAAATGGTGCTTAAAACATCACAACTAGGGTTAAAAATTAACAAAAAGGAGATTAGGAAGTTGGAAATCACTGGTGAAGCAGAGGAAGCAGAAAATCACTACTGAAACAGGCAACATTGACCTATGTCTGTAGGGAACTGAGGAGAAGTGACAGGTTTTTTTATGCCAAGTTTGACATTTGATGAGAGCATCTTCAAAGTTACCTTTGCTGAGTTTAATGGTTTTTAATAAAATTCAGATGTATGTTGGGAAGTGCCAGGTTTGTTTATGCCCTTCTTAAGGAAAAACTGCAACTTGTGCATCCAGGAACCAAACTCCTCTTCATGAACAGCACATCAGTAATGCCACCCACATACCTTGACATAAAAAAAATTGCCAGTTTTAGGTCAGAGTAAAGGAAAGGGAAAAAAAAAAAAAAAAAAAAAAAAGACAAAATACCTAATTTCATTAAGATTACTTTAATGTAGTTAAATATGCCAAGCTGGCAGGCAAAGAAGGTCATTTGAAATATCACCTAAAAGTAAAGCCTGAATAAGATATTCCACTTTCTCCATTAATCCAGCCATTTGCAAACTGAGGGAAGGGAATGGATTCTGAAGTTCACCTTTGCAAGTCATGGATGGCAAATTTTTCACTGTGTCATCAATACAGCACTAACTGTTAGAACATTTATTTCTAATCCATGCTTTGAGTTTGCCATCCCTAAATGATGCAGCAATTTGGGGGCATGAGAGGTGCAACAGCTCCCAGGGTAAGCCAAGGGTGGAGGCAACGTGTCAAACACCAATTTTGGCCAGTTTTTGGTAAAAAAACAGTCAAGGTTATATAGATGGAGTATATCATGATGTGAGCATCTGTGATGAAGTGCAAAGGGCAAAGAGAAGAAGGGCTGGGTACAGAAAGTCAAGGCCAGCTCTTATGTATTTATTTACACTCCAGTCTGGGGGGGATGGGGGCAGGACATTGGAAAAAAATAATAAAAATTAAAAAAAAAAAAAAAAGAGAGAGCACACAGCTGCCATCCCAAAAACAGACCTCCCATCTGCCACCCACGATTTGCATGTCACCTTCTCCAGGCTCATTTGTACTTCATTAACTGCCATTGACTTAACAAGATTTATGCAAATGACACCATAGGAGCTCGCTAACTCCCACTGCAATCAAGTGATTATGTATGTACAATTCTCCACAGCAATGAAAAATTAATACATGACAAGCCCCCTCACCGCTGAGTTGAGCTTCTTGCTTTTATTTTTCTTGTTTTGAGCAGTTTTTTTTTTTTTAAATTTGAATATGCCCTACTGATAAAGATTTCCCAAACCCACAAAAACCAAAGTGATTTTCCCAAAACACTACAAAACCTCCCATCCTAGAAAGTCAAATCCCCATAACTGTGCAGTCAAATGTGTGCTTCAAAATATTCTTCAAAATATTCACTCAGGCTACCAGGAACAAGATTTCTGTTCCAGAATAAATGGGTTTGGAGGGAATATTCACCAACCAGAGCAAGCCACTCACTTTATGAGTATTATTAGCAATGCTATGGAAAATAGCTTAAATATTCTTAGTTTAAGCATCTCTTTCTCAGAAGTAGAGAACTTCCTAAGATTTTGACTTTAAGCCAATATTGCCCAAGACTTTTCCTGACTCTGATTTGCATAGGATTTTTAAACAGCACACAAGTGAAATTTTGTAAAATGAAAAAAAAAAAAAATTTGACATTCCCAGTTCTCAGCAGCTTCCAGAAGTCCAGGGTTTAAGACATGCTGATTTGGCTGTGCATGCACAAGGTATTGATACCTCCCTAGGAAATCTGCCTTCCCAAAATTTCACACACCTTAAGACTAGTTTGGCAGGAGTGAGCAGGCACCCTTTAAAAACAAGCCTGCTTTTCACTGCCTACATTTTTGGTTTCTGCTGGGAGCAGGAAGGGCCATCAGGACAGTTTTATATGGCTTAGCCCAATAAAATCAAATTTAGCACTGTAGTGAAAAATGTAGAAAGGACACAGAGAGTAAGAACATGAATTCTTTTTGACTAGGCTGCTCTGAGTTCAGGAAAAAGCCCTGAAGGAATGAGGTGCTTCCTTGGAAGGAAACAGACTACTCACAATTTTACCTTGTTTGTGGGATCCTGAAATGGTTTAGGCTAGAATGGACCTCATGGTCCATCTCATTCCACCACCCAGGCATGGTCAGGGACACCTTCCCCTAGACCAGGCTGCTCAGGGCACCATCCAAACTCTCAGGGATTTCCCTTAAACTCACAGGGATTCAGGCACCAAGAACAGGAATGCAGGAGCAGGTTGAAACTCTTGGCTTGTTTTGACCAAAACCCACTGGCAGCTGAGCAGGTCCATACCTGGGTCCCAGAAAGATCAGCAACTCTTTCATAGTGCTGGGAGAGGTTCCATTTTCTCCTCAAAACCAGAACATTTTCAGCCTTCAATGAACTTGTTTTGGCTAGAGGTTTTATCATTAGTTTGTGGGGTGTTGTTTGGTTTATTTTTTTGGTGGAGCTTTGTTGTTATTGTTTAGTTTTATTCTCCCACAGCAATCCTGGGATTGCTGCAGCCTGAAACAAGATTCCTCTCTCTATTCCCAAGTATCCCAAGCAACAAGAGACAGGACAAGAAGAAACGGCCTCAAGTTGCACCAGGGAAGGCTCAGGCTGGATATTAGGAAAAATTTATTCACAGAACAAGTGGTCAGGCACTGGTAAAGCTGCCCAGGGCAGCGGTGGAGTCCCCATCCCTGGAGGAATTTAAAATCCCTGAGGATGTGGTGCCTGGGGACATGGGTCAGTGGTGGCCTTGGCACTGCTTGTTTAAACACTGGACTTGGTGATCTTGCAGGGCTTTTCCAACATCATTGAGGCTGGGACTCCATTTGCCACAGAAAACATCATGATGAAAGGGGTTTCTCATCTTAAGAAGAACAACAGCATGAAGATTTTCAGGTTGAGAAGTTCCCTTCCACATCCCTCTGTCTTATTCCCAGTTAAGACACGAAATAAAAGACACCAACATTCCTTGCAGGAATTTCTGCTTCCTCAGAGACAGCTCCAAGGACATGGCACCTGTTGAGCCCCCTGAGAATGTGGCTGTATCAGCAACTGAACCTGGAGACACCTCTACTGACCAGATCTCCAAAATCCCTCCTCAAGTGTGATGGGAAACCCCACTGGGAGCAGCCACCCTACAGCACTGCAAAACCTCCCATCCCCAAAGACCAAAGAACAGGATGGATCTGCTGAGGATGCACATCAAGGATTTGTAGGTAATGGCTTGTACATGGTAAAATGAAATTACCATAATTGGGATTAGTAACAAGAAGGCCACGTTCCCAAAAGATTGGTCATATCTGGTACACGAGCAGGGCTACAAGGAGAATTTTTCCATACAGGAATTCCAGATATTGTAAGAGATATTTCTTTACAACACACTCTGGCACAATCACACTTAGAATGTTTATCTTACAGTATTCTTCCTATGAGTGTATTTTTAATCAAACTGATTCCATACAACAGCATTTTAGGGAAGAACAGTACGTATGCCTGAAATAAATATTGGCACATCTATTCCTCAGTTTTACATTCTCAGCTGCACTTTTGTTTAATCAGCATTACCCAAAAGGATTGCAGCCGGTCTACCCATCCTGTACTGTACAAAAGCTGGAGGAAAATAAAATTCTAGCTTGCTTTAAATGCCTGGAATCTCCTCCCCTGAATGCAGAGCCAAATACTGAGCTCCTCTGCTTTCAAACTGCTCTTCTGGATTGCAGCGTGCTTGATTAAAATTTGCCTACTAGAGATTCACACACGACAGCATTTTTGCTGCCTGATGGTCCCAAAAGGTCTTTTAGAATGACTTTAGGAAGAAAAATCACAGCTAATAGTTAAAGGTACAAAATCAACTTCTCCTCACACCCAGAAATAGAGGAAAAACGCGACACACCCCAAAACATGTAAACCCAGCTGCACACAGGACATGCAGGGCTACCTGGCAGGATAAGGCATGGACTGACAGAAAATTAGGAAAGGCAAGTGAGCCTCTGGAGGGTAGGAAAGGCACCAAAACAACTGGAAAGAAATGTGAGGGAAGAAAACAAGTGGGAAAAAAGGGAGCTTATCTCTAGCAAGGCACATCTCTCTCACACATGAGTAAACACTTGCAAACACTAACACAGAAACTGTGTGAGAAGCATTCCATGGGAACACTGAGATCTCAACCACATGGATTCAGTGCCATTTCATTTGGGAAAGTAAATCATCTCATTCCCCAAATACTTCCCATCCAACGCTGGCGTTGCTTTTGCCTTTCAAGAGAGTGTTCCCAGCTATAATTTAGGATCGAGTTTCCAGGCTAATGAAAGTGCATCTAGGCTAGTAAAAACACACCAAAACAAATCCTCGGCTTCAAGTCCTGTTGTGTAATGAGAAAGTTTAATTAAGGCCACACATTACAGCTGTAAACGTTCTCTTATATAATAAGGTCTAAATGAAACTGAACCTAATCAAAGTTACAATTCCTTCATTAGCAAATTACAAACAAGAGCGCGCAGCTGACACACCGGCCATGATTATCACAACTAATTGCCTCGTTGTTACGGAGCAGCCTGAAACTGTGTTCAGATGTCCGTCTGTGGTAGCAAATTAGGGCCACATCAGGCTATTCCTGCGATCACAAGGGGCTCTTGTCGAGCGATCTGATTTACCCTGTGCCTGGCAGCACTCGGCCCAATCAAAGCCTCCTCTACAAAGGCAGCTTTGAAGCCAGCACAGCCTAGAAACCCGCTCCATATGCAGGCCGGCAGACTGCACTTCATTAGGCCTGTTGTCACATTTTCCCTCTTCTTATTCTAATGATCCTATTTTAATACACATAGGAACCTCTCCTAATTGATGTCAAGTGAGTGACTTCCACATTCATCACCGGCGCACATCAAACGCCGCTCGGCACGGCCCCGGCACCGCCGTGCCCGGACCCGAGGTGTGTCTCCCAACTATGGAAAGCAGGGGAGAAAAAAAAAAAATACAACTATTTCGGCATTACCTGTTTAATTGGGATTGCACGGCCGCTTCCAATGCTGTCTGTTCTGCTCTCCAGGACCTTCTTCTCTTTGTCTGGGTCACTCCCTTTCCGAGACTGCAGAGCGGAAAGAAAAGTTTGTGCTCCATTAAATGCACACAGAGGATGCTTTTATTTGGTTTATTTTTTCTTTTGGGGCAATTAAAAAATGATTTGGCAGGTAAATATATGCTCAAAATTGGATCTACGCAAGTACGCAACCATCCTAAAATCTGAATAAATTTCCTATCCACCACCCATAAATTTTAACCATCCACTAGTTTGAAATGCGTTTGAGTTTAAAGACTTACAGCTCCACTGTCTGAAGATCCACAACATCAGAGGACATGTTTTTGAAGTTTCCAACAGTGGCTCCAAAGGGGAACGAAGGTGCCATCTCATTAAAAACATTCAATATACCCATGCATACATTTAATTCACATCTGTGTGGTTCTTAAAAATGTCAGCAATTATTTAGAAATATGATTCTGTAATGCTAGGTTTAACCATGTGGACTTCAAGTTATTATTTTTTTTCTGCTTGGAAACAGTTAGAAAGTTGGAACGGCAAGAAAAGCCAGTGACCGGAAAAAGTTATCTGAACACAAAGTGGAAAATTAGCATAAGGAGAATTTTACCCATGTCTAAAACCTGAATTGCTTTACCCTGGCTTTCTCCAAGGCTGGAACTGCTACAGGAGTAAGGTCACAGTGCTCCCTTCGTGATTTGATGAAGTTTTATGGGAATTTGAGGAAGTTATTCAGATCGCAGCCCATTATTGCGACAGAACGCGAGGGTGCAGCAATTTTGACGGATTTATTTTATTACAAAAAGAAGAGCTGAGAGTCATCCTCCTTAATAACTGCACTGACAAGTGACAACTTCACTCCATTACTTTCCAATGGGAACATTACTCACACAATATCGGAAAGGGGAAAACATTTTCGTGTGCTTTTCAACCCGGCGATGATGTATGAAAGGAGCCCATCGGTAGTGTCCGGCACCGCCATGGGGAGTCAGTGAAACCGGGAGCACGGCAGAGCCCGCTCCGCGCTTCCAGCGCGAAGAGGAGAAAAAACAGGAGAATCGGGATGCTGCAGCGCTAATGCCCGTCTCCCCCGTCCCACAAAGGGGTGGAAGAAAGAATAAACCCCCGGAGCAGCTGCCCTCGGGCGTGAGAGGAGGACTCCAAGTAAGAGCATTCTGAGCAGCACATTCACCCAGCGGGGATCCCGCGCTGCCGGCCCCGCTCCGCCAGGAACGGGCTCCTATCACCAGTTACTATGGTTCGGGGCAATGGAATGACGTGCCGGGGAATTAAACAAAGAACAAACGAAAGCAAGCAAAACAAGTGGGAGGGATGAAATCCAGTGTGCAGGATAACTATTGTTCCTCGTCCTTCAAGACAGATTTCTGCCTCTGAAAGTGCCACTTCCCAAGAATACAAGGCAAAACAAAGCTTCAATGGTGCAAAGTGCCCGTAAGTGACATTGTAAAGAAACTCAGAGAAGGTGCCCAAATCCTTGGGAGGGGAGTTGTCAACTTGAATGTTTCTTTTTTATCTGACTGTTTTTAGAGAAAGGATCCTGCCTCTGAAATGCAGGCTGAATATCTTCGTGCTGTTTTTCATTCCTGGTTTTAAATCATCACCATTCCCTCAAAGTTCCTGCAGCTGGAAATCACACACTGCACGTGGAAGGGAAATGTCTACGTGCAAAAACACTGGTAAATGACAAAAGTATAAATGTAGGGATTTCTGTGAGGTAAATTCCCTTGTAGCTGTTTGTAATAACAGAATCCCTAAGGTTTTCCAGGGGAGGATCTTCGCACGCTCTGCTATTTGTAAAGATAAACTGTGCAGTGAAACAGAGATCTGATTTTTTATGCTTTTGTACCTATGACACACACAATATGTCTTATATGCTAGCAAAAAAACCAAAAAAATCCACTCCAAACCACACCAGAGCAACACTTCCCAGGACTTTTTTCTGATGGCACATCTCCATAATAAATTATTCTATTTAAAACTTGGTGCCAGCATACCAAAGGAGGTCTGGAAAAACTAAAGCACCTGCATGAATATCACTGGAGAGATTTCCCCTTTGCCCTGGAAGTCACTCAGACTTAATCCAAGTAAGACTTGAGCCAGGATATAACATTTGAGTTTGGGCAAAACCAGACTCAGATCAGCACTGCAGAGCACCCCAAAAGTAAAGTGCTCACCTCAAACTGTAGATACTGAGAGAGAGAGAGCTCATTTTAAGTTTGAAAAACTTCCTTGGATTTCTGTAAATATGTAAGACAGGTAACACTGAATGTGGGAAAGGTGATGTACCTTTTTATGCCAGAAATTCCCTCACCCAGTGTGGGATCAGGCATGGTTAGAATCAGCTTCTTGCTCAGTGAACCTCATAAATGCATTTTAAATCCTCACCTCCCTATACAAGATTATTTGCTGTTATCACACTGCCCAAAACAAAGGATATTAACTCCTCTAATATTTCATCTATCTTATCACTTAAGGAGAAAATCAGCTGCTGCAACAATGGTTTCATAACAAACATAATACTCAACATCAAAAAGATGAGATGCTGCATTTAATACACTGAACATGTTTAAAATTTTCAACCCTATTCCAACTCAAAAACTGTAATTAAGAAGAATCAAATATTTTCTACTTAACCTGGTCCTCTTCCAACAACAGAGGACCTAAAGAGCACTAAACAGATTACCTGTGCTAAATAACAAGGGGTAACTTGCAATTATTAAACAGAAACAGATCTGATTCTCTAAGAGATAAAGGTATAAGTGACTGGGAAGAGAAGCACAGCAAGAAATCCAGAGCTAAACCATAAAATATTTTAATTACACTCTCTATTCATAACTACACAGAAAATACTGGTTATCTGCTTGTTCAATTAAATAATTCCAGGTTATAACT
The DNA here is from genome assembly GCF_903797595.1 of Erithacus rubecula. Taxonomy (NCBI): domain Eukaryota; kingdom Metazoa; phylum Chordata; class Aves; order Passeriformes; family Muscicapidae; genus Erithacus; species Erithacus rubecula. Next base: position 1,657,259 of record NC_136659.1, on the reverse strand, counting down.
TGGCACAAAAGCTGGGTTACAGCAGAGTGGGTGTTAAGTACTTCAGGACATCGATTACAGGGCAACTCATTAAACAATCTCACTACACCCACCTTAAAAGACATAGCTAATTCTGCAAAAGCAAACTATTATTATTTTTCTCAGTTATCAGACATTAAGACAACTATCAACACCCTCTCACATTAGTAAAGATAGTTCTCACTAATTATCACAAAGCAGAGCTTTAGTCTGTTTGTTTACAGCTGACTAAATGTTCTTCTCAAACCTTTCCTGTGACTGTAGATGGGTGAGTTTTTCTCTCCTCCCTTTCTCAAATTTACAGCTGCTCCAGAGATTCCCAGCTCCCCAAATGCCAGCACCACCTCCAGAGCCCTGGCAGCACCTCACACATCCTTCAGCCTGGACATGGATGGTCAGCGATGTTTTCAGGGATACAGCAGCATCCCAGCTCTGCTGCCAGAGCTGTGGCTGCTGCTGGTTTCTGGGCTGACACTGACATCTAGTGGGGCTGGGAACTCTGGAATTCTCCCACCAAACTCCTGATTATTCCCACCAATGGGAAGAAATCTGACTGTTATCAAATAGTGGTGGTCAAAGCTGGGACATTTCTTCCCAGGCCACTCATTTTATTGTTTTCCACCTACACATTTGCACCCAAACACAAATTCATGATTTCTTCTCCTTTATGGGAGTAGGAGATCTAAGTTTAAATCAAAATACCTCTGTTGGGATGGACACAGGATTCTGCTGTCACTCAGAGCTCCAAAACAGTGACAAAACTTTCCACTTGCTGAGGGTGGAGAGCTCAGATTTCCCTCAGAGTATGAGGAAAGGTTTTATCAGGTTTGTATGTGGGAAGTGAGCATGACTTCACCTTTGGAATAAAATATATAAATTCACCATGTTGACAGGGAAGTTGTGGGTTCCTTAACACAACTAACATATAGCTACAACCCCCAAGGGGTTTACATGAGAGCCCAGAGGGATTCTGAGTTTGCTATGACATGTGTGAACTGTCAAAAACTGCTTACAAACCACAGTTATGCCTGCAACATGATCCCAGAGCTTTCAGCAAAAAGGCTTCAACCAAAGAAACATTCACTCAGGGCTTCACTGGCATCACCCAAACTATTTCTGTATAACAAAGATATATTGTACCAGGCAACTTTCTATTTGATTGTTTTTTTTGTTTAAGGATATTCGGCCTCTCAATGAAGCAAAAAAACCAGTGGTTTGGGAAGAAAAAAAACTTACTTTAATCTCCATTATCTTTTTTAACCCTGGAGAAGAAAAAAGGGATCTGATTCTATATAGTAATAAAAGTAGCATGGGGTAGTTATAGAATAGTTTGGCATGGGAAGGAGCTTTAAAGCCCATCCAGTCTCATCCCTGCCATGGGCAGGGACACCTTCTACTATCCCAGGCCGCTCCAAGCCCCATCCAGCCTGGCTTTGGACACTGCCAGGGATCCAGGGGGCAGCCACAGCTGCTCTGGGCACCCTGTGCCAAGGCCCCATCCTCACAGGGAGGAATTCCATCCCAATATCCCATCTAACTCTGCCCTGTCAATGGAAGTCCCATTACTCCATGACCTCGTCCCCAGTCCCTCTCTAGCTGTCCTGGAGCCCCTTTAGGCACTGAAAAGGGCTCTGAGCTCTCCCTGGAGCCTTCCCTTCTCCAGCCTAAACAAGCTCAAGTCTCTCAGGCTGTCTTCCTGGGAAAAGTGTTCCTGTTTAAGTCTCAAACAGAACCACCCAATGATAATTCCACGATGTTCTTGTTTTGGAGCCCAAAGCTCTGTCTCAGCACTCCTGTGTGGATCAGAGCAGCACAGCAGCAGCACAGGGCTGAACCACAGCACACACACAGCCCAGCAGCACAGGGCTGAAGGCCAGGCTGTTCCCCAGCACACACATACATAGCCCAGCAGCAGAGGTCCCTGGCTCACTCACCGTGAAGAGGTTGGATCGCCGCTTGGACTGTTTACGGACAGGAGTTGGTGTGTTGGCAGTGGGAGGAACATCAATCCGCAGCTCCTTCTGGCTGGTGCTTGGAGTTGATGGGACAGAGGAGGAATAATCACTTAAACTCCCTCCTCCATTACTGGTCTGCAAGGATTAAAGGGAGTTTTAAACAGTGGTACACTGCTTTCAAGAAATGATAACCCATAGCCGTATCTTATTTACTTGTGATTTACTCCCGATTTATGCAGAAGTGAAGTCAGGGCTCAGGAGCTCAGAAGGGCTGCCCTACTGCCACTTTTCCATACATTTCTATCCCAAGCCTGTAAACATCTCCCCTGCCATTATTTTTTGAATACTTAGATAGCTCTATTTGTACAGCAGGTGCATTTCCATTCTACACAATAGAACTATAACTGAGTATCAACATTTTCATTTGTTTTCTAGTGTACGAGTAAGGAAAACATGGAGGAAAATCTTCCAAATCTGGATTTCTACTAAACTAAACACTAACCTAAGAGGAAATGCCCAGTGCCATTGAGCTGCATAGCTGGAGTTAAACCTACTCTGGAGACATCAGATCACTGAGAACTGATGAAGAAAATGAAAATAATTCAGGGTTGTAAGAGGGCTACTACAGGGTTACATAAATCCCAACACATTCCAAGCATCACATAATCTCCTGAGGTGCAAGGGACCCACAAGGATAATTGAGCCCTGCACTTGGTTCTGCACAGGATTTGCTGAAGCCACTCGTGCAAAGATACAAAACTTGTAAGTAAGATATCCCAATTTGTTTAAGGCAGCCAAAACCATGATGTTCCATCCTAGTCCTGAAAGAAATAAAGCATTGAGCCTATAAAGCAATAAATAGAGGTAACAAATTCCTAAAAGCAGGAAGGTGAGGAAACTAGACAGAATGGAAAGGACCAAGAGGTGATTAAGACTTTTTTCTTTAAAAGGACTTATTAGATATAACATAAATGAGTACTAAAAACACCATTACAGAAGGAGATGCTCTGTGTGCTGATGGGAGACTGGGACAGGACAACTGGGAAAATTCTGCCTGCTGGGGATAGAAAACTCAGCAGAGGAGCAGCAGTGGATGAAGGTGCTTTTGAAAGAAAAGTAAACATCTGGGATGCACAGAGAAGGGGAAAAGGCCATCTTTAAAGCAGTAAAGTTTCTAGAGGAAGTGAGAAAAGGTGGTAAGACGGTATTTCCAGAATTCCTGAGGAGAAAGATGCTTGATGGGACTTCCCCTATGCTTCTTGACAATCAGGATTTCAAGCTGCAAGCAGTAAGGATGAAAAAGTAGGAGACAATCCCTTACACCCCCAGCTGAAGTCCCTCCATGTTCCAAGCTCTCTTCTGATTCCTGCAGCTCCTCCAAAGCAGGGAGCAGAGGTGAAGGCACTGAAAGCAACTGCAGGGCTGGAGATTTCCTACAACGTTCTCAAGTGCCAGAGGAAGTAGAACTTGGAGAGATGTGTATAAAAAAAAAAAAAAGGAGGTGAAAAAACATAATTGAAATTATCATTTTTAGTGTCCTAGTGGAGAATAGTAACACTGGACAGATGAGCAGGACAAGATGGGAAGAAGTGGCCTCAACTACCCCATATTTGCTTTTCCTGTCTCTGTAGCAGCATGTACCCAAGCCATTGGATGTGTTGGAGATGAGAAGGGTGGCAAGGAAATCTTGCTTTTTTTAAACTAAAATTAACAGATTTATACCCTAAGACCCTACTTCCTAGATGGAGAACATGAAGGATTCCCTAAAATTTTACCTTTTAAATCCTTCATAATTTTATACTTTTTGCAGCTGTCTCTTGGATTTCTGAGTGATTTATTTCATGGGAGTGAGTAATTCCTAAAGGAAAACACAAACCTGTTACAGGATATTCTATTCCCCAAAGATACAGAGAGAGCTTCTATAAAAGAAGTCCTGCAGGCAACGTTTCTCTTTTCATACACCAAGACCAGTGGAGTTCCAACTTTGCAAATAAAACTCTGAGGTGATTTCAAAATAAGCCACTGTCTGGAACAATGAAAAACACAACCAGAGAAACACTTGTAAACCACAGAACGGTTTGGGCTGGAAGGGACCCCAAGGATCATCTAATTCCAACTCCTCGTCAGGGGCAGGGACACCTTCCACTATCCCAGGTGTCTCCAAGCCCCATCCAGCCTGGCCTTGGACACTTCCAGGGATCCAGAGGCAGCCACAGCTGCTCTGGGCATCCTGTGCCAGGGCCTGCCCACCCTCACAGAGCTTGTTTTAGATAAATATTAGGTTACTTTAAAACAACCCTGTAAATACAAAAAGATTGTAATATATGTGGCATTAAATACATTATCATTCCTCTTTTAGTTTTAGTTTTGAAATTCCAGAAAATTTCCAAAAAGCTTATCAATAATCAGGTCTCACATACAACGAAATAATGGATGACCAAGCACTTTGCTTTTAGTAGTTTAATTTATGCTGGCAAAAACTGTCTGGAAGCATTGTGCACACATATATAATGCATCACTACAGATTTGAAACAGGTAGTAAGGAGTGAGCTTGTGTGGCAGCCACACCTGAGCTGCAGCTTTGTACTGGATGTTAAGCTCCACACACTCCCCAGGAATAATGCAAGTCTCCTTGGAGAATGATACTGCTGACCAGGAAACACAACTCTTGGCACTGCAGTCCATGTCGATGGACACCGAGGGTCTGGAGTCTGTCCAGGGCAGGAATGAGCTGAGAAGGGGCTGGAGCACTGGGAAGGGCTGAGGGAGCTGGGCAGGGGCTCAGCCTGGAGCAAAGGAGGCTCAGAGGGCCCTTGTGGCTCTGCACAGCTCCCTGACAGGAGGGGACAGCCAGGGCCGGGCTCTGCTCCAGGCAACAGGGACAGGAGGAAAGGGAACGGCCTCAAGTTGCAGCAGAGGAGATTTAGATTGGATATCAAGGAAAATTTATTCACCAAAGGGTGTGTAAGGTCCCTCTGTCATAGAGGAATGCATGGAGAGCAGGCAGACATGGAAACATGGTGCTATTTTCAATCTCCTCTCACAGCTGAATGTAACAGCCAGTGGGAAAACATATGCAGACTGCAGATTTCAAGGAATTATTGTCACTGGTAAAACAAATCTTTTCATCTTTCCCTTCACAATTGCAGCTCGCAAGTAAGTTCCCACTGCTGGGGATCTGCACATCAGTTTGTCTGGAGAGGGGCCTGGAGTCTTTCATACAAACAGCAACAACAGCTGCTGGCCACAGGATTTTCCAGATGTTTTCACACCAGTGCAAACTCAAACCCAGGCCCTCAGCAGCTTATCCAGCTCCCACACAGAGGCACTGAGGACCAAAGGTGGGACCAGGCTGAGCAGCCCCCTGGGTCTGGGAACCAGATGATGTCCACTTCCAGGGGCTGGCACAGGAAACAGCCCTTTGGAACTGTTTTTATCAGCACTATTCTTCCCAGCTAATATCTTAAAATTGCCTTCTGCCATGTCAGGTGTAAAAGACAAGCAACTCCTCTAACACCAGGATGAATTTAGGGAAAAGGAATGCTTCTGTAGGGTTTTGTGAGGGAAGAAATTTCTTCTCTGAAATTAGACTTAGCATGGTAAACAGGCATATCATGCCTAGGAAGATTGTCAAGGGATAGGGGAATGGGGGAATGAACAGTGGGATAGACATGCAGAGCACAGACATACAGAAGTGACTGGTCTGTACTTGTAAAAAGTAAATTAAAGACCTATTCCAAGATGCCCTGTGGCCAATAAGAGGTCTCCAATCCACTGCACAATACTTCTTCCGTTCAAAGCAACTCAGCCTACCTCTTGAAGTGCTCCAAAAAGCCAGACAGTGACTGGAATACCTGAATGCATCAGACAGAATGGAAGTAATGTTGCACCATCCCTCTTATTGACAGAGTATACAACAGTTCTGTCCATCATGGTCATGAATGATAACCCTTGGATCTAAGAATAAAATTCCTTCCATGCATCCTGTGCTGCCCTGAAAGCCAACAGAGGTACCTGAAAAACCTGCAAGGGTTGTTGGCTCTGGGTGTCAAGGGTTTTCAAGGGAAAACTTCCCCTTGACTGACATACATGTTAAAAACTAAGTCAGAAGGAAAACTGAGCAGACAACAAAGACAAGTGGATTTTGTCTTTGGAATAGGAAACATCTCACTGTGTGAAACAGGAAGCTGGAAATATGCAACTACAGATATTCCTGAGAGCATTTTCTGGAAAGGGATCTTACTGAGGCATTCACCACCTCAGACTCCTGGACATGCAGACAGAGAAGCACCCAAACACACAGACAGGTCTTTCACAGAATCTGAGCATGGTCTGGATTGGAAGGGACCTAAAGGCTGATCCCATGGGCAGAGACACCTTCCACCAGACCAGACTGCTCCAAGCCCTGTCCTTGAAACCACAGAAGCCCTGGATGGTGCTGAGCCTTAGAATTCCCCCCAAGGTATGCTAAGGACTAGCCTGGTTAAGGCGACACTCAACACTTCTTTTTTTTTCTTCCTCTAAAGCTTAAGCTTTTGACTGCAGAGTCATCTGGAGAGTTTGCAGGAGTTCAATCTCCAGGATGATCCAACCAGAGATGGAACAATATCTGACTTATGTGAAGTGCTGTGTGTAACCACTGCCTCTGAAGGCCTCTGCTCCCGTGGAGAATGCAAGTGGCAGGGCACTGCACCGATAACGGGTTTGATTCATGGAGGAAATCTTCAGAGGAACATCATTACACCAAGAGAGATGTTCCAAAGGGCAAGACACCAGCCAGTCTTCCAGCCAAGATCAGAGATGGCAAATCTTGCCCCAGATCATCTTGAACTTGGAATTGCAGTTGCAAAGTTCTTTTAAGTCTGGGATAAGGATTCAGCTTCCTTCCCTTAAACAAGGTCATACTGCCTTTAAGTGTAGCACAAAGGAGATATGACATGAAACAGATTTTTGGCCTCTACTTTTAGGTGTGACATCAGTCTCAGAAGAGAGACATCTTTGACTGGTGATGCAATTGCCCCTTTAGGTAATTATGACACTTGGCAAAGGCAGTAAAGAACATTATTTCACTGTAATTGAAACAGAATTTAGGGAGTTTTATCACAAAAGCTACCTTGCCTCCATTTTCCCAAACAGTTCTTATCACTGGCAAGAAGTTTGCTCCATAGGTGATGGCACTGGTCTAGAATTTGGTGTCTGCTGTTGACCATCAAACTAGACTTGGGTAGGAAACAGGTGAGCCCTCAGATATCTGATGTCCTTCATCACAAAAAGCTTCATTGACAAGAAATGCCCTCAGAGAGGGTGATGTCCAAGAGCCTGTGGCCATGAACTGGGCAGAATGGCTGAGACACCTGGAAAGGGGAGAACCTCTCCCATGTAGGAACTTGTACTTCACCAGAAGCTGCCAGGGTTCTTCTGAAGAGCAACACACCTCACTCAGCACCTGCATTAGAAAGGGGTGTCTGAACTCCAGCATCCTCTTTGGGCTCATCAGCAAAAACCACAGTCACAGTCTGAGGTCATATCAGGACTCAGCCTGAAGCAGAGTAACTCACAGCAGAGAACTTTTAGGACCAATCTGCATCTTTACGGTTGTAACCCAGTGGGAAAAGTTACTCCTTTCTGCCAAAAAGCAAGCACTGTGTGGGATAAAGGTCCATAATCAAAACAAAACCTCACGTGGGTGGCTCAGGCTGCAAAATAACCTGCATATTACTGAGTTTAGACTGAAAACCACACCAGAGTGGCTGTGGGTATCTGACATCCTTCACTATATATCCAACCCAGCTGGGGACATGCCCAGAGATTATCAGTTGACACTAGAAAACAAAGACACTGAGGAAGGGCATCGCCAGGGAAACACAGGGGAATGTGCAACACATGTGGGTAAAAGTTGTGCAAGTCAGAAAACTTTGGTATTAACCATATGTTTCTCAGAAATACCATCAAGTGAAAAATTCCAGCACTCTAACCACTGGGATACACCAGCTCAGCACAGTTATTACAGTGGTAATAACCACCCAAACACAGCAAGGGGATGACAAACCACAGCACAGCAAATCCTGCAACTGCAATGACTGGCCTACTCAGACCTGCAGGCTGCTGGGTATCAATGAGAATGATCAAAGCAGGCTTATTAATCCAAGCAGGCTTTAAAGCCAAATTATTCTGTGTTGCTGCTTTGTTTCTTGAACTCAAGCCAATCTAAAAAAAAAAAAAAAATCAAATATCACCTCAAACTACAGATCAGCATTAAAAAAACGGCAACTACCTCTCAAGCAGCAAAGAGAGCACTTGAAATGGGACTAAATACATGAAAGATGAAAAGCAGCTTATCACTTCCTTTTCCAAGGATTTATTTCTCTGTACCTGGCTGATATGTACGGCAGAAACCTGGGCAGAACACACGGAGGAGTGGCTTGGAGAGTTGGGTAGAGATTTGCAGGGTCCGATTGAGAGCTGCTGCTTCTTCTTGGTGGAAACGATCTTCTGGGCAACTGAAGGGAAACAAAACATCCAGGCAGGTAAGGCAGAGCACAGCTGAAAAACACACAGTGAACAGGACACAAGCAGGGGGGCTCCACCACCAAAGCCTGCTCCAAACATGGGGTGTATTACAGGGAAGAGGAAGGTGCTGGCTTTCCATGATGCTCCATGAGAGACTCCAGCTTGGGTCTCCACACAGAGGATGGAGAAGTCTCCATCCAAAAGTCTCATTCCACCAGTGAACACCAGAGAAATCAGGGAAAAAATTACAAGCAGCAAGAGCAGGAATTCTGTACCAAGTCCCCTCTGTGTTTGTAACACCCCACTAACAAAGCTCATGGTAGCAAACTTTTTCCATTCTTCTTTGGGATATTCTCTTGGCAGACACAAGACACCAGGTCTGCTGCCAAGGAATAACATGGATTTCCCTTTTTTACCAGTTATTACACCAGGGTAATCCACTTTGGAACCCAGACTAAAGATAACTGGAATATTAGAACTGATAAAGAGTCCTTGACATCAAATAAATACCAGGATTGGTGGTACCACATATCCCAGTGAAATTCTTTAGAGAAAGAAGCTGCATTGTGATTTCTAATTTTTGCTTTTTTTCCTTAGCAGCAGTAGCACAGCTGGAAAAATGCCTAATTTGTTTTGCAATTTATTAAGACATTTTCTTCAGCATGTTAGGAAAAGCAGCATTTATCAAATGGATACAGGGATCAGAACCATTAACATCTCTATACATGGCTTGGCAGACCCATAATAAAAAAGATCAAACAGAACTGATGTGAAATGCAGCCAACTTTCAAACCTCATCTACAATTTTTCAATTTAAACAAGTCAAACTATTACAGAAATTTATCCCATCACACACTGAAACTTGAGTTCATGATGGTAATTCAGCTAAACCCTTTGAAAAGAGCCCTTTTTATGTCAAAAATACATAAAAATAAAATTATTGCTACCTTTTGAGTCACAAATTAAAAACCAATCAAAACTTCAGTCTTTGGAAACAGGTACTTGTATAGTGTAGTGTTAGGGGCATCAAAAATGCAGTTTTCCTCATGAAGGGAACCACTTAATGGAAATTGTGCTAAGGAGTCTGCAGCCACTTGTAACACCTCCACCAAAACCACTGACATTTATTGGCATCTCCTTAAAAAGTCTCCCAGATACTTGCTGGAATTAAGCCAACAGAACCCAGTCTGTCTCATCCAGAAAACACAAAAAGGTAATTATGTAAATTCCAAGATTATTTTCCCTCACTACATTACAGCACAGGTAGGGACAGTGTAAGCATAGTTTCTTCTCAAATGAATGCAATTTTAATAACACAGTGGTCTGTGGCTTATGTTTTTCATGTAAATGAATGATGGCATAACCATGATTTAGTGAGAATACATTGTATAAAGAATGGCTCATATATATGAAGAAGCAGCTTCATTAGTTACATCCCACCTCCAATAGGCCTCTTATCATCCTGAAAGGATGATATCAATTAATTTATCTTCCCCTAGCATATTGATCATAACCTTCATCAGCTAATCATGTTTAAATTAAAGGGGAATATCGTAGCACTCTGTCATTTCAGACCCATTGGGTTATTGATCTGGAGCCTGGGAAGCTATATATTAAAATATTTTAAAACACATTAGCAAGTGAAGAGAGCAAACCAAAGGTCAGATTTTAACATATGCACATGGATTTGTCTTTATTGTATGTGGTAAAGACTTAAATTAAGACCAAACCTGAACAAAAACCACATATGAATGAAAACTACCTCATCTGCAAAAGCGCCTGATCTCACATGGGAGAGATAATTAGCCAAGGAAAATATTTACCTCTTCCCTTCAGTGTGAGTACAGGGGTGTTGGCAGCATCACACTGACACACACAGCACAGTCTGGGCAAGGAAGTGGAAGGGACAGGGAAGGAAATCCAAGGCAGTCTGAGCTCAGTGACTCAAACACACAACCTGACATGAGCCAAAGCACCAGGCTGCTCCCAGCCCCAGTGTCCAGCCTGGCCTTGGACACTCACAGGGATCCAGGGGCTGCCCACCCTCCCAGGGAACAATTCCTGCCCAATAGCCCATCCATCCCTGCCCTCTGGCAGTGGAAGCCATTCCCTGTGTCCTGTCCCTTCATCCCTTGTCCCCAGTCCCTCTCCAGCTCTCCTGGAGCCCCTTTAGCCCATAGAACAGCTCTGAGCTCTCTCTGGAGCCTTCTTCCTCTCCAGATGAGCACTCCCAGCTCTGCCAGCCTGGCTCCAGAGCAGAGGGACTCCAGCCCTAGGAGCATCTCCATGTCCTCCTCTGGACTCACTCCAGTAATTCCACATCGCTATGCTGGGCACTACAAACTGGACAGAGGTGAGGTCAAAGAGACCACTCCTCACCTCAAATTTCTTAACTCCTCACTCCACCAGAAAAGTCATATTTTATAAAGCAAGTAAAAATTCAAGAAAGCAAAAATATTTTTGTTCCAAGCCTTCAGGTTCTGTCTCATACCAAAGCTGCTGCTGAGCACAATATTTTAATTTAATACTCCCAAAAAATATTTCTAAAACAGATGAATACCAGCTTAATCTATGGCAGATATCAAAAATAATCCAGAGAGTAAGAAGCATTACAACTCTTTTTAAAAATCAGTTGAATTGTCTGTACTTTTATATACATTTGGGATAGATTTTATTGCAATGCATCAGTAGTATGAAAAGCTGAATAAAATTTATGTGCAAAGTCAAGAACCCTTGTGCAAATAAAGAGGGATATGCCATGGATACTTAGAGCTGTAAACAAGAAGAACTGATATTTAGCAAATATTTGGTCTGGGGAGGGACACTGATGCTTATTTTTTATACATTTAAATTTAATTCCACGAGCTAGAATGACTGGGAGCTGTATTCTGCTTGAAGGCATTGATAATTAAAAGCATGTGAAATTCCCGCTCCGAGTTGGGAGGGAAAGCTCTTGGCTTGAATGCCTCTTCTTCCATACCTGACCTAGCTCACCACAACAAAATTAACCTTCCCACCCCCTGCCACTTTGATCTCAAACACCACTTTTTGTTAGTCAAAACCCACTCATTCCTCAGCAGCTCCGGCTCCCGCCCTGCCCGCACGGATTGCAGGAGCCCTGAGCAGGAGCTCGGAGCTGCACATCGATGTTGTCACACCGCAGCTCTGATCTCCGTGCAAGCCACGGCGTTTGCTGATGGGAAAAAGTGAGCTCACACTCATTTCCCCAAGCAAAGCCCAAAGCCCTCCTGCTCGGCTCTCGGGGCTGAATTCCCTGGCAGGACAAGAGCTGTAGCCCCATAAGGAGCCGACTCCTCCGGATGCTCCGTTTGGGAGCTCATCCCCCTCCCCCAGGAGTGCTGGTGCCGCAGGAGCTGCACTGACAGAGCTGCCCTGCCCCAGTTCAGAGGGCTGCTCTCACATCATCAGCACAGCTATAGCCAACACAGGGACAAGAAAGGCACAGACCGAGGGGAAAACAGCAAAACACTCCCTAGGAGAATTCAGGGTGCAAGGTGAGAGTCTCATCCAGTTCCACATCTTGGAGAGCTGGGAACACTGCAGCACCCAAGAGATGAGTTGAGGGAAACCTCATCTAGGCTGAGACTTTATCTCTCCCTGCTCCTAAGATGGATCCTAGAAAACACCCAAGGGTATCAGCAGCCTGATCACTTTTCATTCCCAAAAGGAAGTTATTACTGTGCTCCAACCAAGGAAAGCTTGGAATATTAAAAGGGAAGACTCCAGGCATACAAGACCTGTAACATCTGGAGCCATTTCTCTTGTCTGTGATCACAGTACGGGGGTGCTGCATATTTTCGGAGATGCAAACACTCTTCTCCAATTACCACTAATTTAAATCAAAACTGGTTTCTCATAAAAACCTGTGTAAGACCATTCATCTCCTCTGCACGTCCAAGAACGAGTAAACAGCAGGTTCAATTAAAACCTGCCACTGGTGCAAAAGATGGGAATGCAGGAAACCTTCCTTCACTGATGGACAGACAGAAAATGGCTTTCAGCAATGCTGATGGCTGAGTGAAAAACATCAGCAGGGTTAAACACTTGCTTAAATAAATACCTATTTTAACTACTTGGGGGAAAAAAACAATGCAAAATTCAGAGTATTCTGTATTTGCTTTTACCTTAAAAAAACACAAGTGGAAGAAGATATATAGCAGCTTACATTTTTACAGCAGCTGCCTTTTAGCTTAATATTCCATGTTTACAGGATAAGTAAGGGTTCAATAAAAGTAAATTTATTCCACAATTACATATTGCAGGAGAGGCAGTAATAACTACCAGAGCAAGCCCTAACCACAAATGCTTCCAAATGGGAAACATTAATGTAAGTAGCCACTATTAAGGTCATTGTGCCTGTTATTTTAAATTCAATCCATTTTCTCAGCTAAACAACCTTTATATGTCTCTGTTTAAAAGGAGAGCTTGGCATCCCACGTGTCAGGTGTAAAAGAGAAAGGAGTGCTGGACAATTCTAATGCTGGAATTTGGAAATGGCAATTGATCCAGCTCATTCCTGGCCATGTGCAGCCAGAAACGTCAGAAGTTACTTTGTTCTGAAGAAGCAGTGCCACTGTCAAGTCACACCAGGGGAGGGGAGTTCCTGCTCTGCACTGAGCACAAACCCCCTCCCTGCCCTGACAGCCCGAGGTGGAACTTGCTGGGAGCAACCTTGATGACCAAAAAGATGTAAATCTGTAGTGCAAGGCACCAAAGGCAATAAGAAGTTTCACAGGACAAAGTGCTTGGTTAACAAATCTTTGCTTCTTAAACCTTGTCTTACAAGATATGAAAATACAGCTGTAAATCAGGCTTGGTATTAAATATCTTTAATCAATGCCAACATGCTTTTTTTTTTTTTACTCCACAGGTAACTCTAATTAACACTGCACATCACTTATTGCCAACTTCCATGCAAATCACTGCCTTCCAAGACTAGGTAAGCAAATATACCAATAAATCCACTGGAAACATTCTGGCATCTGAAGCAATTTAAAAAATAAACCTGTGTTTTTGTCACTGCTTGAACTGTGCTGAAAATAGAAGCAATGACTCAAGGATTTAAGGGGAACACACAGGTAAAATCTTCTGCACATGGATTTACCTCATGGAGTTCTGCTCCCTTTCCATGGGGGTAGAATCAAGTGATAAATCCTGTTATACACCACAAAGACTTATGATTTTAAATTGCAAAGGTTAAAAAATGCTGAAACAAGAAAAAAAGTCAAAGTGAAGATTCAAAGATAATGTTGTCACATTGATCTGTTTTGTAAAATGTCCATAAAGGAAGCAACTGAGTTGTTCATTATCCTTCAAGAATAACATTCTTAAGGATAACACCATTGTATGTATTTAATCCTATGTCAAAACACAGAATTGCTTTTTAATCACATCAAAACACAGATTTGGGTAACAGAAAATTATATGATGCTTCAGGATTTTACCTCCTTAGTGAGTAATTTCCTACTCCCACTTTGAAGCAGCTTCATGGAGAGCACACTACCAACTGACTGCTTTCATATAGAACATTTCTGCTTTCAAGACTCATGCACACCCAGTGAGCTCACTAATAGAGCACAGAAAAGGACACAAAGTGATAGAAAGCTGCTGGTTATGTTAGTGCATTTCAGATGCAATCACTCTCCAGAAAAAAATAAATTAATCACATTTACTAAATCAAGTGCCTCATCCAGACGGTTCTATTCATTCAACTTAAAGAAAAAGGTCACCAAAAAACCAGAATAATCAATGATTTTCTTTTTTCAACTGCCAAAATGACACAATTGTTACCTAACAACTCAAAGCCTGAAGTCAGAGGTGCAACCACACCATGAGATCACACCCAGACAGGGAACAGCTGGTTCCAACACAAGAGCCATGATTGCTGGGATAGGTAAGAAAAAAGTTATAGTCACCTAATACTTTGAAAAAACACCACTTTTTCTCACATTAAATATTCAAAAATATTATTCCTTAAGATGGATTCTCCTCAGAAAAGAGTAATTACGTCCAGCAACACCAAAAAAAGCTGCATTAAACACAGTACTGCTTCTATGCTGTTCACCCAACTCAAGCTAGAGAATTTCTTATACTTTGAAGAAAAACCTCCCTCCAAACAAACCACCAAGGACCTAAATAAGATTAATAAACCACCTCAGCTCATGAGCTCACTGCCCACTGAGCCATCAAAATCCACCTCTGGGGCACACAGAGGCCTGTTGGAAAGAGTTAAGCTCTGTGTTGCCAACACTGCTTCAGTGCATGTGGAATAAATCCTGCTCCTAGAACACCCTTCAGAAATACAGCAGCAGAGAGGAAGCCATCTCCTCCATCACTACAGGCTAAAAATCCTTTGGGTTTGTGGGTTTATGAACATCCAGCTGTCACAAAAGCAGTTCCCTGCCAGAGCAGAAGCATCATAGAGCATTTCACATAAATCTCCCAAAACACATAAGCCCCCCCTTTGCACTTTAATCATTTGCTAACAGTTACAATAAGATTGTATTAAAAATTTAAACTGCCCTACTTAATGCAATTTACCTTCAAAGGTCCATTTCCAGAGAATGAAGTCGAATGATATAAATGTCGAACACTTGATCAGATTTATGGTGCCCAAGAATATTTCTCTTGATACAGATCTGACGAGTGAAGGCTAATGGCTTTAGTTTTATTACTTTTTAAGCACTTAATGGGAAAATTCAGACATTTTCACAAGACTAAGCTCGAGCAAGAATATGGTGCATTTAGAGGCTGACAGCAGAGGAGAAAGCTGTGTGCTCTCTGTGGAGATGACGGGTTAAACAGTGTTATTAAGCCAGAGATTAACACCAAGTATTTATCCAGACAATTTGTCACACAACAGTTAGGCCTGAGTGCCTCTGCTAAACAGGGGAGAGCAGCACCAAGTGCTGACTCTACAGCTGAGTTTCCAGCTGGACCTGGGGCAGAAATCCCAGGGAAAGACAACTGAAGTCACACTGGGATTGGAAAAGCAGAACTGACTGGTACTGCCATGGGCACAGATCAACCAGTGCCTGCAAGTGATTAGGAAATAGCCCTTTCATTCCTTAGGGAATCCCACCTTTTCACCCCAACCGTGTTCTCCCCAATGCTACAAAGCAACAGTTTCACTTGTCCAAAAACACTTTTTCTTTCCTTTAAATTTTTTTTTTAAACTGCAAGACAGCTGGGAGTCCTCAGATTTCAATTAATGTCTAGGTACTTGGCTGATCAATCACCGAGTGCTATAAATTCCCCTCTATTTCTCATTAGTTACACTATTGCACAGCTTAAATCTAAGCCTACCTTTCTGAAAGACTGTAAATTACCAGGCCTAAGACACAAGCGAGTGCATCAGGCATCAGGAGGGGCATAAATGATGGGAGGGAGGCGATTGGACGTACGCCTCACTCCGCCTGATTTACTCCTCACCAGGGGTTTTTGCACACAAAAGTAGCAGCAGCACAAGTGCCACCAGCAGCACTCCATCTCCTGCAGTTTGCATATCTGACTTGAGACCAGTAATGACCTGTCTTTATTAACATTAACAAGTTTTATGCCCCAAATCCAATTTTCCATGGAAAAATATATTTCTTCAGCATCTGCCAATACTGTTCCTTCATTAAGTGCAGATAGAGCTTGAAGAAAAACAAACCTCTGCCTTAATTTAAAGTTGGTACTGTGGCTCTGAAAGCCACCTTCAGCCTTTTCAAAGGTGAGACAGTGCAGAAGTTACCTGAAACTAAAAGGAACACACATTCAGACATTTATTAACAAAACTATTCAATTTTTAGTCATGTACCAGCTTTTATAATAATCTTTGAACTAAAGGTGATAAGACAGCACTCCACAGAGGTTGCTAAGGGAATCCACTTGTCACAGATGACAAATATGCTCCAAAAAATGTCTTCCATCAAGGTTAAAATTTATTCAAAAATGAAGTTTTGAAAGTTGCAGGAAACTCAGTCCAGGGCTATAGGCAGCCAAACAAACAAACAAACAAACAAAAAAAAACCCCAAAAAAACCACAACCCAAAAAAACCCAAAAACAAGAGAAAAAAAGAGAAAAGTCTAAGAAAATAAAAAACCAGGAACCTGGGACCAATTATCAGCAGATAATGAAGTGACACGTGGAGACTGTCAGACCCATCAGAAATCACAGGATCCT
Organism: Erithacus rubecula; assembly: GCF_903797595.1. Classification (NCBI taxonomy): domain Eukaryota; kingdom Metazoa; phylum Chordata; class Aves; order Passeriformes; family Muscicapidae; genus Erithacus; species Erithacus rubecula. The sequence goes on along the minus strand of NC_136659.1, from coordinate 1,640,588 downwards.
TTAGGCTGGAAAAGCCCTCTAAAAATCACAGAGTCCAAGCATTACCCCAGCCCTGCCAAGGCCACCACCAACCACATCTCCAAGTGCCACATCCCCCAGTTTTCCCAATCCCTTAATAAAACCTATGGAACAACTGTGTTCACATTTAATAATTGGGATAATTTTCGTAACTGAGGCAGCCCGTGCAGTCCCATCCATCTGCCAACTAATTTTCCTTACTGATTTTAGCTTACCTCCCAATCAAATTGCTGAAACAAGTCCACAGGGATCCCAGACTAGTATCCCTGGAAAGACCTAGCTAAAGAAATAACCAAAACATACAAAGAGAAGCTGTTCAAAAGTAGCTCTGTGTTCTCCAGACTCATCTCTTGAGTTGCACAATAAGATGTTGTGCTGGATTCTCTCCTTTCCACAAAATATTGATCAGATCCTGCAGCAGGCAGGACCTGACCTTGCTGCTTCTGGCTCACACACAACTCCAGTAACTAAGAAAGAGATTGATGCAGAGAGCAAGAGTCTTGATGTTTAAGACTGGCCAACAACAGACACTGAAAGAGAAGGAGGAGCTTACAGGTAAAATTCACTTTGCACTGACATTTGATGAAAATCACACACCAGGATCGGTGCAAATGCTTTTCTTCTAGAAGAAGGGGCAGAAGCTCCAGCTTTGGTGGGCATGAGTTGACTCATGCAGCACCACCTCATCACACCTAACCTCAATTCCAAAATTCACTATGCATAATGAAAGATTCTGCACTTTCTAGAGAAGAAGTAAGGAAAAACACATCTCCTGAACTGGGCAGCAGTGCTGGAAGTTTGCTGGCGCAGGAATTCCGAGGTAAATGCCAGCACAGTGCCTTGCTCTGCTCACCACCCCCAGGCATCCAGGCTTTTAAAGGCTGAATACACCGTGCTAATCCAGGCCCAGCAAACAGCTCAATGGGATTTGCATATGCATACGGATTAGCTGAAAGGCAACGATTTGCAATGCTCTTCCGAAATGGCTTTTGAGGAACCAGCTATGCTAATGATCAACTTTGATGCTGAAGATGTGTTTGTTACACAACAGAGAAGGTTACAAAAGGATTATGTTTATTACACCGGTTTTAAATGTTTGATAGCTCAGACAAAAGCATCTCTTCATTATGAGGGGGCAAAGCTGGATCTGCTCTTTAATAAATGTTCCTAAACACATCCAGAACAGAATAGAGGTACAGAAAGGGCATTTTCCCTTCCCTGTCTTCAGACAACACATCTCGTGGGTGAGCTCTTAATTTTCCATTCATCAATATTAAGCCAGCAAAGCCTTTTTTTTAACTTTCCACAAGCAAATTTAAAGAGAAATCCACAAAGGACAGTTAAAACCAATGGGCAAGGGAAGAAGCATTGACAATAACTAAAAAATAATATTAAAAATCAAGCTTTAGATATTTCATGTTGCCCTCTGTATGTGAAGGCTTCCTGGAAAAGCTGTACAGAACATGGCATAAAGCAGCAAACGAAGTGAATGGGCTTTTAAGATTTGTCAATAAAAAATTAAGAAGATAAAGTCAGATTAAATGATCAAACCATCATCATAGAAATGTAACAAAGAGCACAGCACTAGGAAGAGAGACAAAGATATGCTGGGCAAGGAAGAGCATCCCCCAAAATGCAGCAAATGAGGCACAGTTTACACAGAACACTTAGAAATAAAGCAGACACAAGGAAGAAAAATGTTCTGGCTGTAATAAAGCAAATATAAACTGGCACTTTGTGGAGGTCATGCTCTGCTGAAGCCCTTCCTGGCCCTGACCTAACCTTGTGGCCAGTTCCTCTGAAGCATCATTTTGCAGCTGCTAAAGAATCCTGGCTCTAACAGGTATCACCAAGCAGTATTTGATTTTATTTGTGTTTAAACCCTCCCCTCTGGACACAGCCCTGTTAGTAGCAGCCATGCTGTGCCATCAGTTTGCTGTTCAGCTCACTTGGCTCCAAAAGAACTGTAGAAATTGTCACTGCTCCTTTCAGCTTCTGGCACCAGCCCCACCAGGAACTGCAGCATAACAACACTTGTTTATGGCTTAGTTCTATTCTGCTTTTCCTTTACTGAGAAAAGGAGAGATTTGAAAAATTAAGGATTTCCCAACTTCCTTCTTCTTCCAGATTTTCTCATTTCTAAGGGAAAACAATTCCTACTTGCTCGCCAGACACTCCACAAATGTGTTTCTAACACTTTATCTCCCAAGCACAACACACAAGTCTGTCAAACAGACTGGTCCTGCCTCTTACTCTCATCTCTACTGTAAAATTTAAAAAAAGGCAATTTACCCTCTAACAACCACCTTATTTCCTGCCCCACGATTTCAATTAGAGTTTGCATTACAGAATATGGACTAATTCTGAATCGTCACTACTGAAATCTTAGCATTTTGCTAAGATTTATCAATGTTCTTTTTGCCATTCAATGAAGAATTTATCTATGTTGAAGTAGGTCTTGCATTTATCGTACTCTCAAAAAATAAAAATTAACAGCTGTCACCTATTGTATAAAATCAGCAGCTCTGCTCTAGGTTTTAGTAACCTGCCTTACTGCATATTAAGACTTAAAGGAAGTGCCATAAAACAACCCCTATAAAATTAAAAGTCACACAAAAAGTTCTGCAAGAGATTATGGTTTTCTCCAAGTCACCTTGCTCAATTCACACAGCTCAATTCAAGCCTATGTTATATAAATTTTGGGTATTGGTTAATTCACTCTTGCTAGTTAACACTGGGCCTACAGCAGCCTACAGCATGATTTTGACACCAGAACTTGTAACCTATAGGGACGGAAAAATAGCAAAAAAAAAAAAAAAAAGGATGGTGGAGTGAAATGCTTGTTTCCACACTACATCATCTCGTTTATTAATGACCCTTAAGAGTTGCAGGCAGGCAAGAAGGATAAAGTAGGTGTAAGGGCAAAGCATGAGCAAGGGCGAAGTGAGTTCAGAATAAAACATGAGCAGAAACACCTGACAAGACGAGGGTGACCAGATGTGTGCGCTCACATCCTTTCCCTTTGCAGCGTTTGAGGGCCGAAGCGCCGCGCGGCGCCGCCATCACGGGCCCCTCACGCCGCGGCTCGCGCGCCCCCTGGCGGCCGCTCTTCCCCGCCAAACGCAACGCGGATAAAAGATCAAAATACTCATTTCACGTTAAAATCAACGTCTTAAAACGAACCTAACACTGAAACTACTTCAAATGAACGGGGGCTGAAAATGAACGTGGCTTGAGCGGGCTACGCCATAATATCTAGGAAAAGTAATTGACTCCCTCGTGTCACTTTCTCGCTAAAAACACCCAAACCAAACAAACCAGGAGCACACAAAGATCTAACCAGCCAAAATATTGATGTCCCTTTTATTTACTTCCCGTTAGGCTGATTAGCATTTCCTAATGAAAACACATTTATAAAAGCTGATTTGATCGTGCTGATGGCAATGACAACCCTTTCTTCCCCTCAATCCGGCTGCACCAGGATTAATTTGTCACCCCTGCCCCTTAATGGTGCTTTGAATTCTCCTTTTAAAACACCTTTGTTCAACACCACACAGGAAACGCTGTTTGGATCTGGAAATAAAGTTAAGTCTGGTCGATTTTTTACACAAAGCAGACATATTCATTAACAAAAGATTAGTTAAATTGTGTGGGAAATGGATTTGTAGAGGTAGTTGGCTTCTGATTGTGATGGTGCGAATTGTAACTGTATTTTCTCACCCTTCATACGACACTGAAAATGGAATAAAAGTTTTTTAAAATACCCCTCAGTTGCCCCATCTCTGGGTCAGAAAAGGGCAAAACCCGACTAATTTGCAAATAAAGCATCCAAAAGTGCTGGCAGCAGCACAGCATCAGAGTAAAGTGAAAATTGTGGGGCAACAGCACCTGCAACTCCTGCCTCAATACTCACAGGTTTATTGTTATTTTGGGCAGCACTAGATCAAAATCTGGTCAAACCCTTTTTTTTCACACCATGTGATAGTAAAATTTTATCCTCTAAATATTTGAATATTTGCTCCTTTGTGGTGTCAGAGACTCTCATGGCCCACAGTTAAATGGGTCAGGGAAAATGTAAACGTAAAGCAGGGCAAGATGTGTGGCTATGAATACACTAAACAGAAATAAAAGCAATTCTCATGCATTAATGGTACATCAAGCTAATTCAAGAAGGCTAAAACCATTAAAAAGGCATCCTGGGGCAGTACACAGTCATTACAATACTGTGCTGACAAGAAGTATTAAAATAATCATTTCCTATGTCATTGATAGAATCCGTTCTGATAAGCAGGGAGGAAAAAAAGTCTCTAATTCTTAATTGGGAATATGAACCAAAATGGATCTTATTAGCATTTATCTAATTTTTAAAATGCAAGTTGCTTGTTCAACTATTCAAGATACCCAAAAATAAGAAAGGATGTATTAGCCTCCATCGTTGGGAACATTACTAAGCTAAACCCTTGAAACATGGAAATTCTCTTTTCTATTTCAGCCTGAAATTCAGGTTTTAACTCCCAACAGTATGTAAGATTAAACCTCAGTGAGACATGGCTGAAGGTGAAAAAACAGCCTCTAAAATAGCAGAATGTGAAGCATGATTTTAGCTTTCACTTTCCTCAGCATTCCTCTTGAAAAATATGAACCAATGGACTCAATGATCTTAAGGGTCTTTTCCAACCCAAGTGATTCAATGATTCCATCTCTGTTACAATCAATAGTGAGCTTATCAACTGTAATGAAGCTTGGAAACGAGGTATTGGGATTTAACTCGAGAATAAAGTAGCATTTTCATAATAACAATAATCATTCAAGTTAAATTATTTTACCACTCAGCTGTGGAGAAAATGGGAAATGAGTTATCACAGAAGAATCGTAACTGATGACCACAAAGTTCAGTAGCTGCTTGCAGGGGACAAATTAGAAATTTAATTTCTAAAGTGTGTGCAATGAAGGAGTAGAAGCCTCTTCAATGCCATTTCCAATTTCTTCCTGCAAAAGGTAGGTCTACATCTCAGCAAGGCACAACACAGAAACAAGAAAACTGATTTGAAAAAAAGCCTGCAAACAAAGCAGCCCAAAACAGGAGCTGGTGTCAAAATCCACTGTGTGTGGAAGAAAACTCTGTGGGCTGGAACATCCTCAGGTGGAACATTATATATATGATTTTCTTTTTTTCCTATCAGAGAATCCCGAATGGTTCAGATTAAAAGGAACCATCTTGTTCCACCCCCTGCCAGGGCAGGGATACCTTCCACCATCCCAGGCTGCCCAGCTAATGCGAACCCTCTGAAGAAGCCACTAAAAATCATTAAAGCTACACTGAACCTGAACGCCCCAGAGCAGCACAAACCAAGGGATATTTAATCAAGTGCTCCCTATTAACAGCTTGCACTGCTCATTCACACCCCCTCACTTAATGGGGTTAAGAAGTTGCTTTGTTTCCTGCTGAAATAAACAGCAAAAATTATCAGGAATTGGATTTGGTCCCAGACGTGTCTGGCAAGTGTAACCCATTCATACAGAAGCATTTCTAATCCTATTAGCTAGCAAATATTAGAGTTGGTTGGCTGCCATAGGGGTAAAACAACACCCTGATATTTCTTAAAACACATGATCCCTGTCAATTCTTTCTTGCAGCCAAAGAGAGACAAATGAGCCTCCTGAAAGCTTACAAGTTTATCACACTAGCTTTGTGCCAAGAGACTTCTCTTAAAACCCTGAGAAAGGGAGAAAAAACCCAAGAAGGAGACTGTAGACAGAGCCACAAACACCAGGACTCTGAATATATAATTAACAGTCTAACTATAGCCAGCACTCAAAAATAAATGTGCTAACAAAACCCCTTAATGGCTCTTTGAAACTCCTAATCAATGCAGAAAATCTAGGCAGTCAAAACAGTAATTTTTGCAACTAGTTCAAGAGACAACATGAAGCAAAGCAAGAAGATGCAGCTTCAAACGCTCTTCTCCAAAAATCTGACCAACAGCATGGGAAAAAAACAAGTGCATGCCAGTATTTTCCATGTGAAATGGACAATGTTTTGCCTCTTCTCTTCCCATGTAAAAATTACAACGGTTTTCTTCGCCAATGTAAACATTAGAATGTATCACCTTTTTATTCCATGTAAAAATATGCAATTTTTGCCTTGTTTTTTTTTTTTTTAATTTGAAGTGTCTTTTCACACCCCATTGCAAAGTGCTGATGTGACACTGCCTCAGGTAACCACAGGCAGAGCAGGACTTTGCACTGAGGAGCTGGCAACAAAAACCCCCAGAAGTAAGGAGCTCTGAGAAGCATTAAAACTCAATTAAGGTGTTTTTTAGATACTGCAAGCTGCTGTGATGAGGGGCTGACACGTTCAGCCACCAGGGGAACTGGCGAGAAGTGAAGCCAGCTAAGCCCCAGGACACGTGGGTGAAATTCCACTAGAGGGGGCACAGATCCCATCTCATACAACTCCAGGATCATGGACAATCCCAGGGATCCAGGGGCAGCCACAGCTTCTCCGGGCACCCTGTGCCAGGTACTCCCCACCACCCTAGAGAAAAATTCCTTCCCAACACCCAACCTACCTCTCAATTTTTAACACCCTATGAACACTATGGAACTCAAACATAACATTTTCAGCTACTCTGCACAAATAGCCTCTCAGCCTCTCCATGAGCACTAAAACCAAACCAAACTTTGCTAAAACAAAGCAAGCACCAGAGAAAACTAAAATTAAGTAAGGACTAAAAATAGCTTAAGATGCTTAAGACTAAAGGTGCTGGTGGAAAATTCATCAGTGTACGTGCACTGCGTTCAAGTTAAGGAGCTTAGAAAACACAAGAAAAATGGCTAATAAATCAGCATTTTCTTTAACTGAGCAGGCAAATATGTATTCCAGTTCCTTGGAAAGATCAGCCAGGGGATGGAGGGGGGGGCTGGATGAGAAAAGACACAGTACCATCGTGGAAGACTCTCTCCACGTTGAGGCCGTAGGTGGCACAGGTCTCGTAGTAAGTGCATCTCTTGAGGTCATTGGACAACTTCCTGGCTCTGGCATCATCAATGACACGGGGGTTGGTGGAGCTGATGGCATCTGCAGGAGGACAGGGGGCAAACACCCATTAAAGGTCACTTGGAAACACCAGCCTGGGGTTCAGAATCACAGGAGACCTCTGAGATCACCGAGTGTAATGTCAACCCACGGTCACCACCAGCCCATGCCCTCAAGTGCCACATCCACGTGGCTTTTGAGTACTTCCAGGGATGGCTCCAATGCTTCTTCTGTAAAGAATATCCAACCTGAACCTCCCTTGGTGCAACTTCAGGCCAGCTCCTCTCATACTGACCAAGACCCAAGCAGTGAGTTTAAAGACAAACCATGAAACTGTGCACATCACTTTAATTTACATCTCCTTATTCAAAATACCAGTACACTGATTCTAAAAGCCAGAGGGAAAACCTCCAGTGCTTTCTGTTTTCCTTAAATACATATATTGAGCTCATTTGCTGCCAAAAAAGAAAAAAAAAAAAAAAAAGTACAATCACATGAAAGAGCACGAGCTCTGATGTAAAATATATTTAGGGAAACAAGTGGGTGATTAGTACAAACATGTCAAATGGTTTATAGGCCTCTCTAAATATCAGTGGCTAAAGAGTATGTAATATTATGTATTTTCAAGAAATTAACTTAATTGTAAATTTCTCTCTCAAACTCTACTGTAAAGGCATCCAGACATGTTGTGGGAATATACTGCAAAGCTGATAAAAATTGAATTTTTGTAAACAATCATACTTGGCAATTCTCTCCAAGAGCTTTTTTTCAATGAAAACTGAAAACCAGAAATTTCATTTTCTAGAGCTATCCAGAGGAGCTGAAAAAAACTTACACCAGAACAGATGAATAAGAAGCTTATTTTTTGCTACTCCATCATAGTGATAAACTCTGTATACAAAGGTGATACTATTTGAAGTGATAATCTTACTACCAGATCTTGAAAAAGAACTTTTTTTTTTTTTTCCCCAGGAGTACCATGTTACTCTTCCACCCCTGGATCCCTGGAAGTGTTCCAGGCCAGGCTGAAAGGGCCTTGGATCAACCTGGGATAGTGGAAGGTGTCCCTGCCCACAGCAGAGGGGTTGCACTCAATGATCTCCAAGGTCCCTTTCAGTCCAAACCATTCTGGGATTCTACAACAGGCACTAATTTCATCATTTACAGCTGCCCAGAAAATCTTCCTTAAAATCTGCAACCACCCACAGCAGCAGAACAGGTTCTTTCTTTGGGAAAAAAGCATCACCTGAACCTAAACATGGAATCAATGCCTCTTGCAATGCTGTATTTGAGGCTCTGCCCCAGACCTCAAGTGATGTTGGCATTACCATCTCATCAGACCCAATTAACAAAAATAAAGCAGAAACTGGGAAAAGCAGGAGCCTGGTTTTTATCAGCAGAGGGCGCTGGTAACATTTAATCAGGAAGGAACTGCCAGGGCTCAGCTGCAGAACCCCACAGCTTCCCAAAGTTTGCATCCTTGCTCCAAGGTGGCTCAGGCTGGAGCACTGAGCTGGCTTTGGAAGTCAGGGAAGAACAACTGGAAGCACTGGGACGGTGTCAATATTTTGGGAAAGATTTCATTTCACATCTTGTTTCAGGGATATCTGCCAAAACCAAGTCCAGGTTGGAGAGGGCTTGGAGCAACCAGGGCTAGTGGAAGGTGTCCTTGCCCATGGCACAGAGTTGGAATTAAATGTGCTTTAAGGTGCTCTCCATCCCAAACCATTCTGGGATTCTATTATATTGAAAGAGGCATATTTCAAATATGGATTTTAACAAGTGTATTTATGTATTTCATGTATTTTATTTCACTGTAGAACACAGACAAAAAGCTGCGTTTTTTCCTGATGCTTATTCCTAGAATTAACATTATTTCCATCTTTTCAAAAAATCCCCTTTTTATCAGAGCTGCAACAGAAAATGAAGTTTTCTTGTTCTCTAAGTAACAGGAAGGAGATGGAAAACCATAACTCAGTGGCAGAAGGGCAGAAAGAAAAAAAATGTTGGAGAAATGTTTCCCCTTCATCTTTTCAACTCCACCTTCAAGCCCAAAATGTGGCCCTTCAAAGCAGCTCCTTTCTGCTTTTTTTGTGAAATTTCTGCTGTTCTAAGACTTTTTCTGTTCCTACTTCCCCTTTTCCTTCTTATCATCTGTTTCCTCCCTCCAGCTGGACTGTGATTCCTCCTTCCCTGCTGCCCACACATCCCCTCTGCACTGTCACCCCTTGGCAGGAGGCAGGGGAAGGCCAACTTGCTCCCTGACCACGTGGCTGAAAAAAACCACCAAAAAGCTCCAGCACCACCAAAACCACTGGGACACACTAAAAGGAGGATGCCCAAAACTGAACCACCAACAATTCACATCACCTGTGTCCTGCCTCTAACAAAGAACAGCAACCTGGGGATACTCTTGGAAAGAGATGTTCCAGAGGGAAGGAAAAGAAGTGAGGAGCAGCTGGTGGGGGGAGGGGATTTATCCCGGAGCAAAGGAGGCTCAGGGGGAACCTTCTGGCTCTGCACAGCTCCCTGACAGGAGGGGACAGCCAGGTGGGCTCTGTACCCAAGAACAAGGGACAGGAAGAGGAGAAATGGCCTCAAACTGTGCCCAAAGGGATGTGCAGCCCAGGGAGTGCTGGAGTCACAGTCCCTGGAAGGATGTAGAAGTGGTGTGGATGCAGCACATGGGGACATGGTTTAGTGCTGGCACTGGCAGTGCTGAGGGGACAGTCGGGTTTGATGATTTCAAAAGGTTTTTTCCAACCTTAACGATTCCATGGTTCTGTATGGTCAGGAACAGAACAGCCTCAACTCCACCAATGCAGCAAACCACCCACAGTATGGGGAACTGCTGAAATATTACTGGGATATGCTAGCACAACAAGGCAGAGAATATCCAAAAGACCAAATGCCAAATAAACAAATATTTTGGGCAAATTTCCCTTGCCATATTTTCCTTCAGAACAGCAGAAGGAAAAACTGGGGGGAGAGGTTGGCTCAGGTGGCAAAAAGCTGCATTTCTGCTTGATTTACAGAAGACTCCCAGAGGCAAAGCCTGAGACCAGGGTTCACTTCTGCTTCCTCCTGTGGTGCTGGAGGTTTTCCACCTTTCAGCAATGCCAGGATGTTGAACTCTTCCAGACTGCCAAAAAAAAAGACATGGAAACTGGTCTGGCTGCTGAACTTCCCTACACAATTGATTCACCTGCCCAAATTCAATGAGGGCATCTCCCTGCTGAGCAAGAAAACCACCATGACCAGGACACTGAAAACATTACTTAAAATTTCCTTGCAAGCCATAGAATCCTGGAGTGGTCTGAGTTGGAAGGGATCTTAAAGCTCATGGTGTTGTACCCCCTGCCATGGGCAGGGACACCTTCCACTGTCCCAGGTGCCTCCAAGCCCTGTCCAGCCTGGCCTGGGACACTTCCAGGGATCCAGGGGCAGCCACAGCTGCTCTGGGCACCCTGTGCCAGGAGCTGCCCACACTCCCAGGGAAGAATTTCTTGTACATATCCAAGCTAACCTTCCCCACTGCACTCACCCTGGGTGCCCACCAGCACCATGGGGATCTCGCTGGTGTTGCGGTAGTTGGCCATGCGGCTGTAGTAGTGGTAAACAGTCTGGAAGCTGACTTCATCCTCCAGGCTGAACACAAAGATAACAGCATCCACCCACATGGCAAACTGCAGGATAAAAATGGAAAAGGACAACTGTGAGAAGAGCAGCGAGGAGGGGGAAGGAAAGAAAGCCAAGAGAGAAACGTTCTTACCTTCCTGCAAGGGAAAAACACACCAGAGAAACTCACAACCAACCAAGGCCTCAACGGGGGGATAAGCTGCTAAAATGATGAATCTCATCACCCTGCAAGACATGGGGATCTGGGATACACAAGGGATTTCTCCACACTGGGGTGTGCACACTGAGTTTGATTCCCAGAGAACAGAGCAGGCTGAGATGGCTGGATCTGCATTGGAAATGAGCAGCACTCCTCTGCAGTCCGCATGCTGGTGTGGCTGGCAATGCCAGGACAGGCATTGCTAGGAATTCTCACATCTTAATCCATGTCCAAAAAGCATTTGAGACTTCCAATTCTTCATCAAGTGCCTCCTGCTTTCAGTGGAGGAGCAAACTGCTGCCTCTTGGCATCAGGAACCTGCTGAGGGACATGCAGGTGCACAGGCCAAGCCAAGGTGCTCCTCAATGACCATGCAAGTGAGAAGCCTTCAGCTCACAAGTGAATTAAGATTGTTTAGATACATTTAACTTAATAGTGAATATAAACAGGGAAAAAACTCCAGCTTACCTCACTGCCTTTATTTTTCCCTAAGTGACTCCATTCCTACCCAAATTTAGAGCAATGGAAACAAGCTTCAGCCAGGGGATTTTCATGCTCTTTGTTATGTTATTACTACAACATGCCAGGGGACACACTGAACAGTGAGGCTCACTGGGGAAAGGCTCTGCATATTCATGATTATTGTATTGAAACCAAACATTGCCTGGGCTGTAAAAATAGACAAAAAATTGTTTTGAGGTTTTTCAAGACAGTCAGGAGGACAATCTTCCAGAGGGAAAGGACAGGACTGATTAACACACAGCAGAGTCACTGCCAGAATAAGGTCAACCACCATGCTGTTTAACTGTTCAAACCAGAAGATGCAACCAGAGGAACTGGAGACAGCGTTATTATTTGGCAGATGTGGGCTTGGGTCTCATTATAAAGTGGTTTTTGTTGACTGGACTCAGCAGCATCATGCCAAAGACTCTTCCCAACAAGTGCAATGTCCTTAAGGCATCCATTTGGAAGCCAACAGTCTCTCTAAACCCTCTGAACATTTGAGCAGTGTGTACAGCAGCCTTCTAATAAAGACTACTTTAAAACACTTCACAGATTTAGACAGTGCAGTTCCTGCAGGCACAAAACTTCCAGAAATTCCTTATTTCTCTTTTCATATTGAAATGCAGCTTCATCTTTGTGGATATCAGACCTGTATTACAAAAAACCACAGGAATTTTGGGAAACACAAGGTCTGGAAACCCTGGATGTCTCATCCTGAGAACTCTGCAGGGAATGGCTTGAAACAAGAATAAATCAGCTGCTGGTGTAGAAATCCATTCTCAGACTCACTACTGTGAGTGAGCAGAGCTGGTAGTTCAAGGCAAGCCCAAAACCAAATTATAAAAGTTTTAAATTTAAAAAGTTGCATGCAGCAGCTCATTGTAGGTCAGTCACTAGGTTAATTTGGTTTTACAACAGGAAATTGATTTATTTTCATCTTTGAACCATTTTATCTTAGGCAAAGAAAGGAGAGATCATAGATCCACTAAAAGAGCCTTCAGGGAAGTTTGTTTTTTCTCCCTGCCTGCCAAAAAGAAGGGGACAGTAACCTGGGGAATACCCAAAACTCAGTGCCAGGAACTCCACCTGTCAGCTCCCTACTTACTGCAGCTGGAATTGAATCCCCATTATTTATGGGCCCACAAGCAAACCTTTCACTGCAGGAATTAATGAACAGATTAAAGATTTTTAGCACACATGTAACTTGAAATTACACACAAAAACTCCAAAGGGAATTTACAGGAAACCCTTGTGCTGAAAGGTGAGACGGCACTGACACCTCAAAGCTCTTTGGCAAATCATGAGGATGGAGAACAAACCTCAGCCACAACAGAATCCCAGAATGTTTTGGGTTGGAAGGGACCTTAAAACTCATCTCATTCCAATCCCCTGCCATAGGCAGGGACATCTTCCACTGGACAAGAGCAATCAAAGACCCAGATTTTCCTGGCACATACCAGGAGCACACCCTGTGCTGCCCATCAGTGTGCAGGCAGCCCCTATGAGCTCTGCAAACCCAGCTCTTGGGGCACCAAACTACCTCAGATTGCTGCCTGTACCTTTACACCCTCACTATTTACATTTTCCCATGAGTGAATGCTCTCTAAGCATCAGAGGCTGGAAACCAGGGGGTGCTTCAGCCAAATCCCTCCCAGCCCCAGACAGAGCTTTCCTTGTAGCTCCTGCTGACACGGCTGCAGATGTGCCAATGCTTCACTTTGTCCTGTGACTTCCTTCCAGGATGTCTCTCTCAGCCTCCATTTCCTGCATGTCCTCTCTCTTCCCCTTTGTCCTGGCACCTTCCCCACGCTCCCACCCTCCTGGAGCTGTGGTGGTGTATTGAAACTTGAGCTGCTGCTGCTGGCACTGCTCCACCTCAGCTGTTTGGCCTGATGCTAAATCCCTGCTTGTTTGGGAGCTGATCCCTCCCAGAAAAGCTAAGCCAAGCAAGGCCAGCAGCAGCCTGCACTCAGGAAATCCTGCCAGTGGCCAGGTGAGGAGAGCTAGAAGAGGATGCTCAAGACAAGGATGCTGCCTGCAGAAAGCGTGGCTGGGTCTGAGGTGATTGAAGCAGCATACCAGCAAACTCTTACTCAAAACACAAACCTACAAGGGTCTCCTCCAAGGAAAAAGGCATGGACAGGCTGGGAGAGCTGGGGGTGCTCAACCTGGAGAAGAAAAGGCTCCAGGGAGACCTTAGAGCCCCTTCCAGAGGGGCTTCAGGAGGGCTGGAAAGGGACTGGGACAAGGGCCTGGAGCAGGACAGGACTCAGGGAATGGCTTCCCATTGCCACAGGACAGGGTTGGATGGGATAGTGGGAAAAATTTCCTCCCTCTGAGGGTGGACAGGCCCTGGAACAGGGTGCCCAGAGAAGCTGTGCCTGCTCCTGGATCCCTGGAAGTGTCCAGGTTGGACATTGGGCTTGGAGCAGCCTGGGACAGTGAAAGGTGTCCCTGCCCATAGCAAGGAGTTGGAATGAGATGAGCTTTAAGGTCCCTTCCCACCAAAACCATTCAGTGATTCTGTGGAATCCTGATGTGTCACTGCTTGGGAATTCAGGATAAATGAACTGTATCCTTACTTGAAGATCTCAGTCAGAATCCCCAATATTTGCTATGCACACTCATTTATCCATTGTAACTGAAATCCCAATCATTTGCTGGACAAAATCTTTTTCACCTGAGGGTGGAAATTCTCCCAGCAGGAGGATGAGAGGGACACAAGACAGAACAAAACAGAGCCAGCTCTTTCAAAGGAAGTTCAGAAAAACAAGGAAAGCAAGGCTTTGGGCTCACCTGTGCCTCTGGAGGGCCTCCTTCATCTCTGATCAGCAGCAGGTAGCTTTGTCCATCAACCACTATCTCCTTCTTGAATCTCCCACCTGCCACACAAAGCAGCTCGTTACACACAGCAAAGGTACAAAACACCAAACAGAAAAAGGCTTCGCTTGTGGAAAAAAAAAAAATGGTCTTTTGCAAATTAACCAACTACTGGAATGTGACTGAAGTTTGTATGGGAACACATGGGAATTACTTAAAGTTCATGTACTTGCCTTATTTATATATATATATATTACATATATATATATTTAAAGATTAAGGATAATGTGGGAAAAAGCCAGCAATTGCACTACAACCCATGTCAGGTGTCCTTGGGATGATAATACAGATAAAACCCATAGGGATCACCTTAGTTTTAGATAATTGTAAGAGAGGTGTCTCTAATACAGGCACAGTTAAACACAAACAACGTGGTGTCTCACCACCAAAATCAGTTTCCTGTGTCATCAGCATTTCCTCAAGGGAAGCCCAGTTCTCAGAGCACACGTGGGATGTTATGGGAATGAGAGCTCTACACTCACACACCACAGTTAGGGGAAGATACCAGACACATGTTAGACAAAAAAAACTACAATGGTGCTACCTCTGCAGATGTGCTAAAGCAGCAGAGAACCCTGTGCTGCTGCCTTGGGATGAATCCCAGACCTGCTCTGGACACCTGGATGAAGAGTCACAGCCCCCAGTCACGCCTGTTCCTCGTCCTGTATTTCCAGGGAATGCAGAACAAGGGCTGCCTGGGCACCAGGGAGGCTCCAACCCCAGCAGCTGGAGCAGCTGCTCTGTCCCCTCCTGCCCCTGGCTCACAGGGACTCAGCACCACCCCAGGGCAGCACTGGGAATGCTTCTTTTGGGGCTCAAAGTGTATTTTGGGCACTCTGCTGCCTCTCTCAAAAATGACACATCCCATTTAGGGCTTCTGGTGTGACAGAGCCTAAGGCAGGATTAGCAAGCTTGGCCTAAGCACTGGGGAGGCATTTAGGCTCCACTTCTGCAGCAAACCCACTCTTACCTCCACACCTAAACCCCAAACTCCCCAAGGCCTCCAGCTTAGCATCACCCACCCTCACAGCTGGGCTTCCACTGAGACAAAACACATCCATTAACACACCATAAACTTCTCTTTTCTTCCTAGTTTTTAAACCTGGAATTAGTTCCCATTTGAACCCTATTTCCCAGCTTCAAAACTTGCCCTTCTACCAAAACAAATGCATTGAAACACGTGCTGAGAGCCAACAGCTCCAACCTGATCTCCAAACAAGCTCCCTAAGCATGTAAGTCAGGCTAATGCTGATCCTCCAAACACAACAATCTGCACAAAAATTGCTGCCTTAGGGTAACCCCACACTGCCTTAGACCCACCATTCCCCTCCAGCCCAACCACAACAGCAGCTTTCAAACCAAGATTACTCCACAGCTCAGCTCTGTGCAACATTGAGGCGTGTTTAAACACATTTTGTGTTTAATAAAAATGTAAGAACGGGAAGTTTTGTGGGTTTGTGCTGGGGTTTTTTGTTCAGGGTTTGTTTTTTTTTAATCTTTCCTTTACAAACTTGCCCTACTAGCAATGTTAAACATGCAACAATTAAGACTATCACATTTCTGGTTGTTTAATGACACAGAAGGAGCAGAAGAGCTACATATGGATTTTCATTATCTTGCTCACGAAGTGGATTTCAGTCCTGCCTTTGCAGATCAAGTGACAGATAAATATATATCATTACTGAACCTGAAAAGAACAATCCCAAACAAGTGTAAAACTTGTAAAGGAAACCAGTCTCAGCTCTCAGAAACTGGATTTCTATTAATCAGGCCATTATTTCAATATGTTGTCGATGAATGAAGTGTTAACTAAGATGAATTACTTAATATAGAGCTCTCCAGAGAGGGGTTTTAAAGCTGTAAGTAACAATGGAAATGCAGTATATGCATGATCACAGAGGGAAAGTTCTGCCTAATTGCCATTTCCTAGTTCCTTTTTTTACAAAAAAACACTGGAAGTTCCCCCAGCTAATTATAAAATACCACACACCAAATGCATTGAGGAGCCAACTCATTATTCCTATTGTCAACAGGATGCCTTGCCAGTCTCATTGCACCTTCAAACAGTCCTCAGAGACACAAAGAAGGTCCACACAGGGTGGAATAAAAATTAGGTAGAGAATTGAAAAATAAAGAAGTATTCGAGTGTGCATACCCAGCTCACAAACGTGAGCCCTAAGAGATTTACTCTCCATGATTTGACTGTTTAGAGCAGCTTGGAAAAGGGTATTAAATTTAATAAATACAGTGCAAGTTAGCCAGCAGCTCTTTTCCTAAATGATCACCTTGGGGACCTGCTCCTTGCCTTCCCCAAAAACACTGGGAGTGGAGCTCAGTGCAATTATTGTTATTTGCAGTGTTAAATTCAGATCCTGACGTGCTGTCCCTCTTCACCAAGGGCTGTCACCCTGCTGCAGCCAAGCAGCACACTCAGCTCAAATCTGCTCAAGTGGCTCCTTCACCCTTACAAGCAGGATGTGCTCATTAGCTGGAATAGGCACATCCTCACAATCCTTCATTTTTGTTTGGATTTAAGCATCTGATGACAAATAGCTTGAATTTAACACCCCTCCAACCAAACTGTTTTAAAGAATGCCCTGCATTTCCAAGCTGCACTAAATATTTCATAACAAATCTGAAGGCTCAGAATTGGAACAGCAAACTCACCCTTATCCCTCGAGTGAGAATTATTTTATGCAAATCTCAGCTCACAGCAGGATTCATCCCTAATATCTTGTGCTTCTACACCATTAAGGAGCCCTTATCATGAGCACACCACAAAATTAGGTGCTGCACAGGACAGAGATTAAGAAAATCCACCTCAATATCAAGAATTTACACAAACAAAAGCATAAACAGTGAAGACTATAAAGAGCAAGGCTGTGCCCTGCAGGTATCTGTGGCTGTAGGATTAAGGCAAACAATAAACTGCTTCTGCCTTTGATTTGATGAACCTTGATGAGACCCATGAACAGTCTGGGCAAGCAAAAACAGCAATTTTGGGATAATTCAGCAATTTTGGGACAGCTCAGTTTGGACAGCACCACGTTCATTATTTTTAAAAGAAATGCATCTTGGAGTTTGTAAAGCACCACAGGCAAAGAGGAATTAGGGAGATCAGCAAATTCAAATATGGGACTACAGCAATCCATGAGGAAACCAAACACTCTCCCAGGGCTACAAAACACCCCTGATTTTCCTAAATACCCGTGTATGTGATGGAGCCAGGAATGACTGTCTAAACCAACAACACTGAGAATAAAGAAATGACCTTCCTAATATAAAGAAGGAGCTCAAAAGCCACAGCAGCACTCCCAGGGGAGGGGCTGGCTTTGCTGTGGTCCCATCAGGATTATGACACATGCAGCTTTTTAATGAGGGAGTTCCTCAGCTCCCAGATGTACCTGCAAGGGGAGGGCATGACTGGTGACCACAGGCACTTCCAGGCAGCTATTCCCAGTTTTCCAGGGCTAGAACAGCATCCACTCACACAGGATCATCTTCAGAATTGTTACAGGTGAACAAATAATGCTGCTGTGCCCAAACCCACCCAGCACAGCCCACAAACCAGAAAAGCTGGATATTACACTGGGAATTCCAGGGATGAAGGCTTTAATCCAGGCTCTGACAGCCTGGCCACCCCCTCCTCTCACCCAGAGCTGTTCCACTGCCTAATTGCTCACTGATTCTCCTGCTGTATCCCCAGGCTCTTTATTCAAGCAAATTGCCACGGGGATGAAGTTATTTAGCCATATGAGAAGGGTAAATTTGGGGGGCTGGCCACACGACAAGAGCAGGCAGCAGCTGAATGTCTGCTGTGGCAGCGAGAGACAGAAGGTAGGGCTGAGGCAGCTCTAGAAGCCAGTATTTTATATTCCCACTGACATGTGCATTTTGACAACAGCAGCCAGTTGTCTCACACATGCACATTCTCTCCCCCCCGTCTTTTTTTCTTCCTACCCTCAGAAGATAGAAAATAGTGCCAAGAACCTGGCTCCTCTTCAGGGAAATACAT
The DNA here is from genome assembly GCF_903797595.1 of Erithacus rubecula. NCBI lineage: Eukaryota > Metazoa > Chordata > Aves > Passeriformes > Muscicapidae > Erithacus > Erithacus rubecula. The sequence continues at coordinate 1,622,294 of NC_136659.1, read as the reverse complement.
TCAAAAATCCTCTGTTCAAACAGATGGCCGAACAGTCCTCTAATGGTTTGCTACTTATATTTTTTTATTTAAATAAACTGATTTTAAAATGTTTTTGCGGCATTAAAAAAAAAAAAAAAAATTTAAAAAGAGAAGAAAAGGTTCTTCCCCCAGAGGGTGCTGGCACTGCCCAGGCTCCCCACAGAATGGTTGTGACCTCAACCCTGCCAAGGCTCCAGGAATGTTTGGACAATGCTCTCAGGGATGCACAGGGTGGGACTGCTGGGGTGTCTGTGTTGGATCAATGACCCTTCCAGCTCAGGCTATTCCATGATTCCATGGTTTTGGGTATTTCCTTAATACAACCACTGTGCTAAACAGCAATTCAGCAATCGTGCACAGCTGAGCTGGGTCAAGGATCAAAGACTGAGGAATCATCGCTGCCACACAAGACTGAAGCTGCAGAAGGAGCCCTGGACCACCTTCCCAACAGACTACTGGGGTAAAACAAACCCCAAAAGCCAACACAAGCAGAGCTTTTCAACCCCCACCATCTGCTTCTCTCAATGGGTTTAGGGTATAGCTCAGGAAATAGATGGAGAGCTCTCCTGGAAGTGCCAAGCCACACCCAGTTAAAGCAAGGTACCCCCCCAAAAGCACCACATATAAATGCAATATTGCATCATATAATCTGGTCTTTACCTAAAAACTGGCAAGGAAGCACTAATATATGATCTTGCAACTCCATGGGAAGAGGGTTCTACTGCTGGAATTTTAGCAGCAGCTGCAATGACATTTAAGAATTAATTCTGAGATGCATTCACTGATGTATTTGCAGTGTCTCTCCAGCAGGGCAGATGTAATGGGATCCCAAAACTTAGCAGTGATTTGAAGGGAGATCAGTGAAGTTTAAGTATTCAGGAAAAAAGCTTACACTTCAAAAATATATAAAAACTACCTCAAGCTGCATAGAATCTCCAGGGTTAGATGGGATAGTGGGAAGAAACTTTGAGGGTGGGCAGGCCCTGGCACAGGTTCCCACAGAAGCTGTGGCTGCCTTTGGATTCTTGGCAGTGTCCAAGGCCAGGCTGGACAGTGGGGCTGGGAGCAGCCTGGGACAGTGGAAGGTGTCCCTGCCCATGGCAGGGGTGGAATGGGATGGGATGGGCTTTAAGGTCCCTCCCAAGCCCAACCATGCTGGGATTCCATGATAAACAGGCTGAGCTAGATCCAATGTTTCATCTCAAGCAGAAGGAGAGGAAGGTGATTGATTAACCACCCAGATAAATGAGAACAAACCTGAGCCAGCCTCTGAGCAATTAAGTTTCCCTCATTACCCAGAGACAGGGCTCAGGAGCAGAGCAGTGCATGCTCTACTTTCACTGCAAAGCTCCTGACAGCCAGTGCAGGCTGTACTAAGCCAATTACAGAGGGCCAGCCTTAAAAAATCACCGTTATGTGAGTGCAGACAGAGAGGTAAAGCACACTCTGTCCCCATCAAATGACTCATCTCAAAGAAGGAGCACGATACTGATCCAAGTTTCTGCAGCAGCTTCAACTCTCCTGCACCCAGTTTATTAATAACCTAGAAGATGGAAGTAACAGGCTATTTAGTTTCTAGATAATGAAGCAGGAGGGACTGCAATTATGGCAGAAAATTGGATTGTACTTCAATGTGACCGTAACGAGTTCAAGAAAAAGAGGGGGAAAATAAAAGCAGCATCACAGGGACATCTCATCTTTCCAGTTACTCATTATTATGGTCCCAGGTAAACAGGGAAGAAAGCCAAGTGGGAGCAGACATACCAAGCTCTACACCCCAATTCCAGGGATAAACTTTGGGTTCAGACACTCTTCAGTCAATGAGGCAGGAGCACATCTGTACATCAGTACACAAAAACTGTGGCTCCATGCAGGCAAAAGCTGAACATGCTCCATGTTCTCCTAGATCAGAAGGATTTCTGACAGATTAAAGGGGACAAATCAACCCCCAGGAACCTGTGGGGAGCCCCCTCCTCTGACACTCACCCCAACCCTCACACCCACCCAACCTCCCCAAAATCTGAGCCTCTTGCAGCCACAAGCTGACAAGGATCTACCATTCAATCACTGCTCCCATTTCTACTAATAGCTCATTTTTCATCTTTTTTCCCCCCTTTTCTTGGTTTATTTTACTGACAGCAGGTGTAGAGAGTTGCTTACACCTCACACCCACTAATTGTATATACACATGTCTAATTTTAAAAGCTTATTTTTATCAAAGTGAGTCAGCTCCTGCAGGAAGGATGTGATTCCACTTTAACACACTCCTACCTTTTTCCACCACCAGTCTTTTCCAGTTTTAAATCTTTGCAGCCCAAAACACCACTTTCCAAACAAAGTTCCTTACAGTCAGCTCCATGATTTAAAATATCTTTTTTTTTTGCTGCAGCTCCTTCTAAGTTGGCTTCTCTGGCATTTGATCTTCCAGACAAACCCATCCCAGCTTCCAATCTAACACAAAATTCATCTGCTCAAAATTTCTGCTTGACCTCACAAGCTTCATAATTGCAAAATCTTAACATGCACTAACAAACCCTGAACAGCTCACAAAGATAAGCCCAAAAATTACCTCCTCTAAGCCCTGATGCACAGATCTCAGGCCTTTTCTTATCCCTCTTGCCTTTTCCAACATCCCTTTGCTTTTTATACCTAGCCAGCTTCTCTAATACCTGTCCTCTCATTACAGTTTTACTTCACAAATAGCAACCCTGAAGTTAAAACTGGACTTAGCAGTGATTACACCATAATCTGCCCTCCCTAAAATGGGTACAAACACCTGGTGACAGCCTGCTGTGGCAGCAAATCTGCTGAGAATTCAAAATACTGTGAATAAAATGCTTTCTGATACAACTTCCCAAAACAACAACAGATTCAGGGGAAGGGGAAAAAAAAGCTCACAATAAGAAATCAAATACAAGCTGAACAAGGAACATGTTCAAGTAAGAATATTAATATCTGGCTTTGAGATCAAGAGTGAAACAGTGGCTGCGATTCAGAAATACATCCAGAAGTAGCATTTGAGAAATAAAGCAAAAGGCAGGTCCAGCAGGAGCCACTCCAAACTGGCTTCAAAAGCAACAGCAGCAGAAAGCAGGGAGAACTGGAGACTTAAAAACACAGAATCCCAGCAGTGTCCAGGCTGGAAAAGCCCTTTTACAGCACCAAGCCTGAGCCTCACCCAGCACTGCCAGGGCCACCACCAGCCCCTGTCCCCAGGTGCCACATCCAGGGGCAGTGATGCCACCACTGCCCTGCACAGCCTGTTCCAATGCCCTTCTGGTGGAAAGCCCTTCCTGAATATCCAACCTAAACCTCCCCTGGGCACCACCTCCTCTTGCAGCATCACCTGCTACTTACAAGTCACTTTTATTCCTGTTAAGATCCTAAATTTGTAGCAGAAGTTATAAATCTGCTTTACAGTTTTTCCACCTTCAGAGGAGCCTGTTATGAGAAGGACACAAATGCTACAGCCATTATTTCCCAAAAATCTCTGGGCATCCAAGGTGTTAAAGAGAACACCTGAAAGACCCTCGAGGCACACAGCCTAAAAGGGAAGCCCTTTCTGGAAATCTGCTTCCTCTGCACCTCCTAAAGAGCAAACACTTGAGTTTTTCCTTTAATTAACAGAGCTCCCTATTTGTGTGACACTTTAAACAGTCCCCAAGCTGACAGCTGGAACAGAGAGATTTTCAAAGGACTCCAACCCACACAGGCAGTCCCAGGAGGGCAAGGAGAGGGAAGGGCTGCAGAGGGGAGAGGGCAGAATACGTAAACACCCTCTTTTATGCTGAGCCTGAAAGGCTCCAAAAGCCCAAGAGAACCTGCTGCAGCAGCACTTTAAAAGGATCAGAAAAGAGACAAGTGTTGTTTTATATCTGGGTGTCAGCGTGAAATGCCAAATAAAAATAATCAGTCAGTGCTATTATAGCAAAAAGGCAGACAAAGAACTGAAAAGGGGTAATTTTGAAACACATGTCCCATGTCATCACTGTCTTCTGAACACAACACAGAGTCTGCCTGTGGGTTTACAGGCCAAAAAAAAAAAAAAATCCTTCACCTGCCCCAAAGTGCTCAGAGGCTTGTGAAAACTGCACCAAGGATTTGAAACCAGCACAGAGAATTTCAGCTTCCCCAGGTTCTGTAGCCCAAGAACCACAAAATGCAACTTTAGGGTTAATGTGGTTTTTTTGACCTCATGTTGGGATTCTTGCAAAACCTCCCTGTGTAAATTTTTATGTGTATGAATTCCAAAAAAATCCTGACTGAAAAGGCATGAATGTTTCCAAGGAAAGCACCCAAGCACATCCTCACAGGACACATTTCTCTGCTCTTCATTTACATTTCAGCCAGCTGCTCACTGAGAGCAGAGCACACAGATTAGTCTGGGACACATCCTCTTTTAATTCATCAAAGATCAAATTTGGGTGTTTAGTAAATATGGCCTTCCTAAGTATTCAAAAAATATTAACTAGATAAAAATAGCAAGCACTTTCTGTAAAGACAGGCAGCCTCAGGAACCTGAGTGTCCACAGCAGGCAGAACTGCATGGGTCATGTGGAGAAGGGGACAAGAACCTCAGTGCTGCAGAGGGGAAAATGTCCAGTCCTGCTGCAGCTCCCCAAAACACAAACTGTGACCCCAGCCCAGTGTTAAATCTCAGCACAACCAGATTAAAGCCAGGAAGGATCCCAGAGTGGTCTGGTGGTTTAAAGCCCATCCCATTCCAGCCCCACACCCTCCCCTATCCCAGGTTGTTCCAAGCCTGCCCTTGAACACTTCCAGAGATGGGGAATCTTCTTTTGTCTCTGCTTTTTTTCCCCCCCAGGTGAACCAGGTCCACACTCTCTGATTCCAGCCCAGGATCAGACCTGAATGAAGACACCTGGAAGGTCATCCCAGTTAATAGATTATGCCTGAACTTTCTGCATACATATTGTGTAAGGGTCTGGGACCAGGAGAAAATCTCTTAAGAGGATGTGAACAAAAGCAGCTGAAATTTGAAAGCACTCTTCCTCTTTCCTCAATCCTCCTTGCATAACTACCCTTTGCTGAGGAAGCATCAGGCAGAAATAGTTTCTCAAGATAAATTGAAAACCATGGACAGCCAATCCTCGAGATGTAATTTCTACACAGAATCAGAATCCTTTAGATTGGAAAAGGCTTCAAGATCATCAATGCATGTTTTTGTTACAGACTGGCAACTTATTTTCATGATATGCTTCAAAGGAAAGGCTGAGGGTGACACTTCATTTAGTATTTTAATACTGAACATGACCATTCCTGCTGTTTTATGACCATTGCTGCCATGCAAGTGATACACTGGTCACTGTGGTACTGAAAAAAGTTATGTGGTGAAGGCTGCAATAGTATAAAAATATTTTTAGGTCAAATTTGGAAAGAGAGTAAATGATCACAGCTTTCTGAAAAACACATTAAAGGCCTTATTCTGTGGCTTTTACTGGGGGAAATTTCATTTTTATTTTAAGTTCTTCCACAAAGAGAGTTGAACCCTCCACTGACTGCAACAGCTACTTGTGCCTCAAGTCAGGATGGTGGATGGCTTTTATGTTTTTTAAAACACTAAAAATAATTTTTCCACATGAAATGAATAAATAACTCTTAAATGTATCCCAAAGTATGTAGAGAATAAAACCTCCTTTTTATCATCCCAGTTGAGACACCCTGGACCATAATTTGTCTTTTTGTTTTATTTACTCACTGGAAAACAATATACTGAAATAATCATGACATTATTTAAAATATTCAGAAATGTATCAGAAATGTGGAAAAAGTCATGTTTCACACCTCCTGGCTTTTTGGAAACAAAACCCAAACAAGTAACAGAATCCTCCTGACACTCACTACTACAAACTTCAGTTCACCTTGGTCTGAAAATAATTTAGTCTCAAATTCCACATATCCACCACATATTTCACTTTGTTCCTACAGGCAGAATTAAATTTTACATGGGGGGAAATAAAGCCACAGCATCTCCCACACTTTACTTGTGGTTTCAGCAGGCAAAGCACCCAGCAGTAGCAGGTTTTCTTCCAATCACTCAGAGGGTCCTTAGAAGATCAAAAATCCCTAGGATTCCTTATTTCCCATTATTGTATCATCACAGAAAAAAAACATAAAATCCCAGACCACTGAAATTCCCCATTTACAGCAGGGTAACACATTGCTGCTTTTCCTCCATCTGATTTAAAAATGTGTCACTCAGCAGCACATCTGAGTCTATGTTAAATATGCAAAGGAAGGGTCTCAAGGCCATTTTTCTTCCTAATAAAAACTCATTCTTTGAGGAAAAAAAAAAGCTTTGGAAGTTACAAAACACATGAGGGACTGAAAAGTTCTGAACAGAAATAAAAACTGGGGCAGGCAGTGAGAGAAAAACTCCACCGTGAAGGGCAGGATTCCTCCTCCTGGTGGGGAGGTGGTGATGGGCAGCAAGAGAAATGCAACTTGAAACCACCTTTACATAGTTAAAATTCATTTACTGGGATGCTGAAGCCTTCAAGGCCTGCAGGAGATGTGGCACTTGTCTGATGCAGGGCAGGTTTCCTGGTAATTGCAGCAATTTGGAAGGCAAGGGCAGCAGAAATAGCAGTCCCTGGCCTTAATCACCACTTCCATCTGCAGCAAATATCCATCACTTCACCCATTAGCACTGATTTTATGATGCCTGATAAATTTAGCTGTTAGGAAGCCATTCCAAGCCAGTAAACTCAGGTTTTTTCTTTAACTGATCAAGCAGCTGACACCTTAACATCTGATATACATCTCTTCTTTATCCAATTTACCAAGCTGGCACATTTACAGTCCCTCAGCAAAGGGACAGGGAGGATCCACAAGGATCTCCAACGTGAAGGATCACATTTTCCTTTCTAGGAACTTGTTTAAAGGACCTAAAAGTGCTCCAGACCAGGTTGGACAGGGCTTGGAACAGCCTGGGATAATGGAAAGTGTCCCTGCCCATGGTAGGGGATGGAAGAGGGGGAGCTTTAAAGGCCCTTTGTGGTTCTGTGATTCTCTGACAGAGCTAAAACACAACCAAATCACCACTAGAGATGTTTACTGAGGGTAATTTATATGGCTTGAATTTCATTTCATGCTGACTTGACTGGAAACCTTGACCTTATCCCTCACAAGGCAAATCAGAGCTCTTAATTATTTCAGTTTTCCTCCCGTTAATGAAATGCAACAGTGTCATTAGTGAGGCTTGTCAGCCACACTTATGTGCAGAGAAATGATTTGACACTGCTTTTGTCATCTAATCCTTCCAGGAAAAACACTGACAACGTCACTGGAACACTGTAAATAAAAATCCTTCCAGACAAAGAGGACAGATGGCAACACTCCCAAGGAATAACACCTAAAATATTCATCCTTTAGGAGTGAGGAGGGATAGCCCTGTCAACAGTCAGGAGATTTGAATCTTCCAAAAGGGAAAAAAACCCTCCAAAAATCCAAATATCCTCTGCTCATGAAGTGAGGGAAGAGATATGTCAAGACAGTGATTTTTGCAGTACTCAGTGACACTGCACCCTCTATCAGCATTTCTCACTATCAGCATCCAGAAGCACCATCCACACACATTTCTGTGCAGAGGCTCAGCTGCTATCATCAATTATTAGTGCCAGCTCTAGCTACAAACCAGAAAAAAAACCACATTTAGGGCACACTTACAACCTGCAGGAGCTCAGTGTTAGTGCAATTCCACAGGAAAAGCCTTGTCCATCCCTCCCTTCCCCTCTCCTCCCATTTTAACTACAATTCCAGGCTGTTAAAATGTCAACTACCAAGCTAAACCAGCTTCCTGTGGGAAGAGTTAATTAGAAACAAATGTTATCAGAGATGCATGAAACTACAAACTACTGCTGAAGAGACAGCTACAGCAAGAGACAAAAAACAGTGAGATGCACTAAAGACTTGAAATCAAAAGGAAACAACTCAAAATGATACACAAAACAAGGGGGGAAAAACATTCTAATACAGAAACCACCATCTGTCCCTTCAAAACGAGAGCTGCCATGAAGACAATGTATAGTTACCTGCATCCATATCTGCAAAGAAGGGAACAGCCAGTAAGGAAAAGAAGGAACCAGAAATTCAGTGTCTCAGAGTTGGATTTAAAAGTTCATAAGGAGAACAGATAAAGAAAAATAATCAAAAAAGTATTTACTGCAAGATCAACCTTGATAAGATACTGTGATATTTTTGATTTCGAGCTATAAACTTGGATTAATGTTAAACACTACAGCATACAAATTAATTTTCTATGCCATAAGAACATTAAAAAAAAAAAACCAAACCAAATATGTAATATATTAAACGATAAGCAAGTTACACCTTTAAAAGATTTTTTCTTCCCCCAACATCCTGATTGAAGAGAAACCCACCACTACAGACAGTAATTGTGGTTTCAACAGCCCAAGTGAAAGAAGCAGCACTACTGAGAGCAGTCAACTCCTCTCCATCAGGACTAATTCTCATTTGGACACATGCTGGGGGGCCAAAATAGTTAAAGAATGCTAAGAAGTTCTGGAAAATCTACAATTATACTCATCATGCACACTTAGCTCAGTCTGGAGAACGTTAAAACAAAAATCTCCATGAATTCTGAAGTAGCAAATGGGGTTGGTTTATTTTTGGGGGTTTTTTTTTGCTAATTCATTTCTGCATGGTCAAAAATGAGTAGGGATGTAGTTTGTGGGGGGAAATAGGAGTGGGGTTTGTGTGTGCACATACCTTCAGGAGACTCCTCCTGCACGTAGGTGCCCGTCAGGTAGCGGTGCACCAGCGCCGACTTCCCACTGGCCAGGTTACCCACGATCCCCTGCATGGGAAATTAAACAAAGGAGAAGGAAAAAAACCCAACTGCAGTTAATCCCTGTAAAAAGCACAGCAAAAAGTTCAAGCAAAATCTACACACCTCCAACAACAGACATATAAAATCTGCTGAGAGATCAAATAAACAGCAGAGTGGTTGGGGGTGAAAGGACCTTGGAGATCATCTCCTTCCACCAGCCCAGGGTGCTCCAAGCCCTGTCCAGCCCAGCCTTGGACACTTACAGGGATGGGGCACCTGTGCCAGGACCTCCCTGCCCTCCCAAGGAAGGATTTCAGCCCAACCCCACCAGTTCTCTTCCTGAAGGTGCTCAAATGTAACGGGTGATGTTTGCACCACTTAATTAGTGGTTTGTCTGAAGTTTTTTGTTTACTCAGAGCCAGGATTAAAAAACACGAAGATGAATTTCCTAGTGTTTATTAAATCTTATCTAAAGTACAGAGAGTTCAGCAGCACTTCCAGCCACCAGCTAAAAGTGAGCAAAATGGAGATGAGCCCAGCTGCTACAAGGTCTGTTAAAGCTGAACAGTCCAATAGAGAATTAACACCTGTATTATTGATACTTTTGACCCAATAACCAAACTGCTGTGACCCTCAGTGCAGCACTGACTGTCCAACCAGAAACTACTGCCTGAAACCATGGAGAGGAAGGACACCCAAAATCCTCCATCCTGTCTCACACCTATCACTATATTATAAAAACCCCAAATTTAAAACCCCTCACCATGTGAAATCACACACTTCTATTTAACTACACATCCATGACTAACTCCATCACTCAAATTTGGAATCCTTCTCCAAGTCAAAAGCAGTGTTCTCCAGGGGGCAGTGCCAGAAAGCACAGAAAGCTCAGAAATCCCAGGTTTCTGGGCTCCAGCACTGAAATGCCAAAAGACTTGAGGCTATTTGGGGTTTGTGGCTTTAAAGGGGAGCACAGAGCTGAGGACAACGTGCTCCCTTCTTGAGGGGGGAGGTGATGGGAACTTCTTTCCCCCTTTGAAAGAAGCCCAGCCTGCTCTGCTCTATGCTGTTTACTTGACCCTCACCATGGGTTCAGAACAGAAGGTCCCTGGAGAGAAGATGAACTCTGCTGATCTGCCTGGGCTGCCAAAGGGCCGAGGCAGCAGCCACTGTGCATTCTCCACCCCACCTTCTCCCTCCTGATCAATCCTAACCACCCTCCTTATCAAAAGTGGCTTGCCAGGACCCAGCCATGTGTGCTGGCACCCAAAACGCCCAAATTCCCCCTACCTTGGGCTGATCCCACAGCGTGGGCAGCAGGCAGGGAGGGATTCTGGGATGAGTCACAGGAAGAAAATGACATCTCTAACATGTGTCCCTCACCCCCAGAACATGAAGCAACCTCTCAATTAATGACTTTTCCCTCCATTATATGCCCACAAACTGCAGAACATTTGTCTACTCCCACTCACACCACAAAACCATGGGGACCTGAGGGAATCCTGTGAGTGAACAGCCTTGGCACCTCTTATCACCAAATTCTCACCATCTCCCTTCCCCTACAAAGCTTCCCAATGAGAAGTTCCTTCCCAATTTTTTTTTTTTTTTTTTTTTTTGCTTCTAACAATGTAAAAAATCTCCCCCGCTCAGGATTCATCACTGCTGAAAAACAGTCAATATCTAACTGTATTTTTAATGTTCTACACATTTGGTCAAGACATGGTTTTCCAGTGAAACCTTCACTTCCAGTGAAAACTTCACTTACAAAAGATTAGCCTTGTGTGCATGGAAATTATTGTTATTTTCTATTACACTTGTGCCAAAACTGTTATTGTAACAGAAAAGCACCAACTTGAGGGTCCAGAGGCAACATCCCATGGCTGGGATGTCTTATTCTATCCAGAGACTCCCCTCAATATTTGAAAATACATCAAATGATTTGAGAACACAATTTTATTTATTTTTTTTTTTTAATATCATAAAGGTCATACCAGGTTACACCATTTGACAGCACTTCAGGTTCTCTGACATATTCCTACAAAGTAGGAGCAATAAATTCCACACTGGGAAGAAAAACTGACTTCTGATACAGGTTCTCTTTTCATCAGCATTAATATTTGTTTTAAGGTTGATCCCCCACATTATGACAAAAATGCCAGCCTGTTTTCACAGCAGTCATATTCCTCTCCCCCTGTTTTATACACAAACAATCCAAGTCATCTCCATTTATTTATGGGTATGTCTGAAATGCACCAAGTTATGACAAGCATGTTAGGGAACAAAAATACCACCCTAACCCAGCTCAGGGAGGAGAAAATTCAGCTACAACTCACTGCTCTTTTCAGTTATGACTTGTGCAACACTGAATCATTTATTTCCATGTGCCAGACATGCTGTAAAACAAACCCAAGCCACTTTGCCCACTCCTCCTAAAGCTTGTTGGGAAAAATAATAAACTGTATTGATGGCACTTGGCATTTCAAAGCAGTCCAGGAGAGGAACCTGACTGCACTTTTTTCTGCAAGAAATTCTGTGATTTTATTCAGAAATCTTGTTTATTCTGCCTAACACATCCTAATTTAATATTTGAATAAACAGGACCCAGAAACACCAAAGGTAGTGGTCTCACCCTGCTCTTGACTGCAACAAAAACATCAAAATCTGTAAGTAAAACTCAAATACTGTATCAGCAGGATCCAATTACAGAATCCCAAACCGGTTTGGGCTGGAAGGGACCTTACAGCTCATCCTATTCCTGCCCCTGCCATGGGCAGGGACACCTTCCACTGTCCCAGCCTGCTCCAAACCCACTCCAAGGTGGCCTTGAATATCCTTCTGAACACTGGAAAGGAACCAAACCTTGTGCTGCTAAAAAAAGGAGGCAAAGACTGGTGTTCTTTCCTCAAAGGCAGGCTGAAAAACATCTCCTTCCTTTATTGCAGCCCTGGGGGCTCTCTCTGCTCTCCCAGAGCCAGTTTCTGTTCCCTTGAAAAATTCTGCAGAGCCCGAAGGGTACAACAACAGCCACTCTAGAAATAAATCAAAAATAAATATCAACCTCAATTTAAGGACCTCCCAGCCTGTACAGGGGGACAACTTCTCCCTTTGGCATGGCCCTTATGCTCCTGAGGCACAAGGAGCACCCAGGATGAGGCTGAAGTAAGGGAATGGCAGAGGTGACTCATGGCAGATGTGCAGGAAAGGCAGAGCAGATTTCAGCTGGGCTTCCTCATCTACCCTTCCTGTTGGAGCACAACTTCACAGGCACAGCTGGTGCTGCTGGCTTCCACTGCCTGCAGTGCTATAATCAAATTATTATTGTTGTAACAGCACAGCTTCTGCTTTTACCCTTGGAGAGGCTGACCACTGCAAATCAATTCTCTGCAGCAGCCACACAGCTGAAATCTGCTTTCCCAGGGGAAAGACACCCAAGGTAAGCACTCACATGATGCAGCCAGGCTATCACAAGAGAAAAATGTGCCCTGAGACCACCACCTGGTGCTTGGAAATCATTTGTGCTCTGAATTACACCATGGAGTACCTGCAGCTCTGCTCTCAGCAGCAATTCCCAATTTTCCTGGTGGCTGCTGTGAATTAGGGCTGAGAAGGGAACCAAGGATAAGCCAGCTAGCAGTGTTGGACTCCTATCCAACCAACACTTTCCAGTCTTCAATTGCTGGTTTTTCACTGTTTTTCATTTTATTTGGGGTCTTCTAAATGACATCATTTGTTAAACAAAACCTGGTGACCCTTCATGTATTAGGGAATTACATCCACTGACTGCCAGATTTTTCTTACACTCAGCTTGAGCACTGCTAAAATCAAAACAGCCATAGAACTGTAGTTGTGAGGATGCTGCTCCCATTAAAATGCCTCTTATTTATCCTGTTAAATGTGGCCTTGCAGATTTTCTCACCTCTGTAAAACACTATTATATCAACTCAGATTTGAGAAAGGTTCAAATTCTTTAAAGAGAGGCAGAATAGACTTTTGGTCCTTTAAGAAATCAAGGAAGCTTAATATGGGGAGATAAAATGAGCTTTATGTGTCAGCTGCTGATTTCCAGTGCCCTCATAAGACCTCCCTGCTGAGAAGATGCCCCTTGGAAGCTGCTTCTTGGAGCAGAACAAATTCAAACAGCAGTAAAATCCTGAGAGGTCTTTGAAGTATGATTATAAATACTGAATGTACATCATCTTCACATAGATAGCCTCAGCCCTGGAAGTGTTCAGGGTCAGGTGGGACAGAGATTGGAGCAGCCTGGGACAGTGGAAGGTGTCCCTGCCCATGGCAGGAGTGGGATGGGATGAACTTTGAGGTCCTTTTCCATCTAAACCCTTCTGTGAGTTTATAATAGATAAGCAGAGAAAAAATTCTTTGCTTATTAAAACTGCTTTCTACATTTTTTCCCCAAGAGTAGCCGGAATGAAGCAGGGAACCCCCCCTTGTGTGACATTCCAGATGTTTGCCAAGGTGAACTCACCACTTTCAGCTCCGGCACAGATCGGCTCAGGGTCCATTCCTGGCTGTTCACAAAGGCATCTGTGGAAGAAGAGAACATTCCCAACATTAGGACAGTGACACTTGCTGCTCTGCTGCACACAATTTCACACCACAGCTTTGGGAATGTGGGAACAAAGGTCAGGCCTCATTCCTGGGATTCTCATGTCCAGCATGACAGAGACCAGGGTTTGGGGAAATGATATCAAAAATCCCAGAAATTCCCATTCTGCACGGATCTGCTCTCTGCAGCAAGTGCTCCCACATCATCAGCAAGCTCATACTAACTCCAGGCCCTTGGAGCTGCACAAAGGCTCTTCCAGTGGTTAAACCTTTCCCATCCACACCACCACACTCCTTCCCTGAAGGAAAAGCCTGGGGTTTGTCACATTGCACGTCACCAACTGCAGCTGCCACCATCTGCAGGAACTTCTCCACCCAGGTAAATGAGAGAATTTGTTGGTTCTGAAACATGTTATTTTCTACTGCACATCACACTTAATGTCAGCAACTGCAGCACCCAGAGCCAGTGGGAACATCCCTGCTCAGGCAGGGGAAATATCATTATTCTTCAAACATGCCATTTTCTAGGCAGAGATAAACCACAGAGCCATTTACTACTAAATTAATTAAAAACTACTTGAGGCAGGAGTTGATCTCTTGGAGAAAGGCAAGTTTATGACAGAAACTGAGTTATTTGTGCTGTACCTGGCTTGCACCTCACTGAGAATTCCACACCAAAGAACAGAAATAAGGCTCTGTTTTTCTGTATTTAAAAACTTTCATGATTTTCTCCCTTCCCTAAAGGGTCTGGTCAGCTGTAAGCAAACAGACAGTGGTGCTTCTGTTACAAACCCAGTGTGGATGCTGATTTAACCCCTGCAGAACCATGCAAACCAGCTGAATGCCTGTGCTGCACAGGATGCTCCTGCTGAGATCAGCTCCACTGAATGAGATTCCAGGTGTTCCAAGCAATTCCTGATGCCACAGGAAACAACCGTTGGAAGGTTACACCTGATTTTTAAACAAGCCACTGCTTCCCCTCCAATACACCATCAGCAGGGGGAGGAGGCTCTTTTATGTGATTTTTTTGAAATTGGAGGCAATTTCCTACTCCAGATATGACCCTCACTAACTCCACAAACCATTCAAGCTTTCCCAGCACCCACCTAAAAACAACCACAGAGAAAAACTTGTGTTTTCCAGTGCACCTTTATGAAATACATTGCTTTTGCCTCAATATCCCAAAAAGATCTATTAGCTGGGAATTAGGAAACCTCCAGTTTTATGCAACACAACCCTTTATATTTAATCTGTGAATAAATCCTGTGTGTATCTATATGAAAACATGAAGAAAATAATCAGTATTTTGGTACAGGTATGAGCTGCCTCCCACACACCCACTGGCAGAGAAGGAAAACCAAAAGCTCAGGGTGAAACGCTCTGAAGATTTGGGTTAATCCTTGGCATTCCAGGTGGTCATGCAGCTCCTGTTCCAGGACCCACTGGATCAAAACCTTTCTATACCACACCCAGGTGACAAAAACTTGGGATGGAGACCAAACAAGCAGCAATTTCCATTTGGGAACACTGCATGCAAGACCTGCTCATGATTAAAGGGACCACAGCTTGGTCTAGGATGCTCTCCTGCCTTCCTGTGGGAAGGAACGTTTTCCCAGACAGGGAGCAATGGAATGGGGATTGGGAAAAATTTCACTGCCCTAACAGGAAACAATCAGCTCTCATGACTTGCTTTGGGGCTGCTGTGGATTTGGGAAGGAGCAGCCTTGGCTGAAGGAGATGAGGAGGTTTCAGCTCATCTCCAGACTCTCAGGAGTCAAGGAAATCCATCATTATCCCAGACTTGTGGAGGTTTAGGTGTGCAAAACAAATTGGGAGAGCTCCCTATTAATGCCAACAAGCTTCCATAAAAGAGAACCACTGGATTTTATCACCATGGAAGATTAAAAAAAGATGAGTGAGCAAATCACTGCTGCTGACTTGGAGATCTGCAACAAAACCTGCCAAGCCAAAAGGTAAACTGCACAAGGGTAAGAAGAACATCACAAATCCTGCTCCCTAAAATAAAAAAAAATATTATCTTGGAAGACCTGTGCTTTCAAAAAGGACAAATCAGGGAGGCAATGCAGGCTAAAATACCAAAAAGACAAAGAAGAAGGTAGCCAGCTGCAGAAAGAAAGGATGACCCAAGCCCTGAGAATGTGGATTTATTTCTCTTTCATCAAAATGCACCCAAACCCCACATCAAGACCTTCCTAAACTGCATCAGGTCTCAAGGAGCCTCAATATGGGCAATATATGCAGTTTAATCCTGATTAGCAAAACAAAATAAAATTCACTTGACAAGGTGCTAGAATTCTTGACAAAGCCACCTTCCCCTTTCTTGCTAAGCCACCAGTTCCTGCCCCCACAAAGGTTTTGAGTGTCCAAAATACTTGAGAACAGTTGAAATTACATTTTATTGCCAAAATATGCCTGTTAAAAAAACCCAAAAACAACACAACAAGTAGCCAAACACCTTGACCTCAACCTAACTAATTTAAACTAAAATCTCCTGATTAATAATATGTCCTCAATTTGCAATTAATTTACCTAAGGTCTTCCAGTGCCCTTTAAAAAATGAAACCAACTCATTTCTATTGGGAGATCCATGGGATTAATTTTCACTGGCATGTTTAGAAGGAATTACTACAGCTGAACACAGAACATGGCCTGACCCAGCCCCTGGTCTCTTCAGAGGTGTGAGTTTAGTTTGTGTGCTGCCATTGGCAGGGACATGGAAGCACCCTCTGCCCAATGCAGTTTCTAGGAATGCCTCAGGAAAGACTCATTTATTCCAAGACCCACAGAAGTTGAGGTGAAAAGGTCAAAGACTCACAGACAGCACATCACAAGCAGGTTTGGGGATTGTTTTCCTAAATTAACCCATAGCTAGAGCATGGAACACTGGATCCATCAAACTGGAGCACACAGAGCCCAAATTGTGCAGCCCACAGAAATCCTCTGCTGAAGCTGCAACCCCCCCCCCCCCCCATATGTTGTTTTAAACATATTGGAAGAGATTTGCATAATAAACAGAACCACATGTATGAAGCTGATCAACTGGGGTCTTGTTTGCATTACTGCCCAGCTCTGGAATTCCAGTGAACTCAACCTTCACGTGTCACTACAGGCTCCACACATGCAAGGAATTACTTCTGTCAATAATTAATCACAGTTGCATGTGCTGCTCCTTTCATTTCTGCATCACTGATCAAAAGCTTCAAATATTCATGGTGTCACTCGTGTCTCTTCAAGACATGCACCAAGAAGATCATTTGAGCTGCATTTCCTCTGCAAAGTTTACTTTGCCCAACAGAAGTCTTCTCAATTCTTCTGGTTTTATTTCTAGCACTACCCTCAAGCACAAACTCCAAGAGGATCCTCAGCTGTTGTTAAAGCTCAGCTCAGTAACTCAGCCACACCCAGAGGAACCTTTTTAATGACAGTATTAAGAATGAGATGTAGATGTTGGTTCCACCACACAACTCCCAGATTGGTTTGGGTTGGAAGCAGCCTTAAAGCTCATCCATTCCACCATGGGCAGGGACATCTTCACTATCCCACCAGGCTGCTCCAAGCCCTGTCCAAACTGGCCCTGGACCCTTCCAGGGATGGAGCTGAGCTGAAATCCTGGGAGCAGGTCTGTGCACTCCATGGCACAGCACAGCAGCTGATTCCAAGGACTATTCCAACACTTCATATTTCAAAGACACAACAGAAAAACCCACTTCTTCAAATCCAGGAATGGCCACTAAAACCTAAATAAATATTAGCAGAACAATGTTAATGAGAGAACACAGGCTCAAGGCCTGACCAATAATCTTGTTTTGCCCCTTTTTTCCACCCAACTCTCTCACCCTTGACCAGCAAAAAGCTGATCAGCTCATAGCTTTCCCTTCCTCTGATCCAGATGGGAACTCAATGGCAACCTGAGCAAAATGAGTGGTAAGGGAAAGGCAGGCAGATATCCCTGCAGGATGACATGAAAGGACTTAAATCTTTCACAATTCTTGGAAAGCTTCTTAGCAAGAGCTTCCCTCAGGCAATCCCAACTTTACTTTGCTGTCCTTCTAAATGAGGAAAAGCTGTAAATAAATAAAATATAGAAAAGCCAAGGGATTTCTCTGGAGACTCTCAGCTAAAGGTCCTTTCTGCTAACAACAGGAGCCCTCAAAAACATGGGAAGGAAGTTAAAAGCACCAACAGCCACGTCACACACTGCTCTCCCCTTCATTAATTCCTGCATCACAAGCAATATTTAGAGTTTCTTCTGCTTTGTAATAAAAACCTGAAAGTAAATAGGTACAGAAAATATTCCTGCAAGCTCCCACTTGCCCACAAGGATGCAGATAAGGCCACACATCTCTCTCTTGGAGCTGTATCAAAGCAGCATTTTCAGGACAAATTCCCCAAAGCTTGTGTGCTGATTTTCTTAGCAAAGGGGGAAATGTGCAGCTTTTGGGTTGAGACTTGTGATCCTCCTAAAACATGCATTTTTCAGGGGGGGTAATCTCACAGCACATCCTCTCCAACCCAGCCCCCAGCACTTGGAGTCAAAGCACTGAATCAGTTCCAACAGAAAACAGCAGAAAACCATCCTGACACGTTGATTTCTAAGCTTTGCATAAAATATTACTTGGAAGAGCATGTTTCAAAAGGCTTTTTTAAATAGATTTTATGGGGCTCTGAGCAACCTGGTCTAGTGGGAGGTGTCCCTGACCATGGCAGGGGGCGGAACTAGTCGAGCTTTAAGGTCCCTTCCAACACAAATCACCCTGGAATTCTATGAATTTTTATATCTGCTGTGTTTAGGTTTTTAAAATCAGTCTTTTACATGGGTCCTCTCTGCTTATTCACTCTGCTCCACTGCACCAAACAATAACTACAAAGCAGCAACAAAACCTTTAGAAAACCACTGAGAGCAGTACCATGATGATTTAAGATTTTATTTCCTCCCTAGTCAGTGTGATAGAATCATGGATTCTATGGCTTTCCACTGTATACCAGTTAGGAATTACTGCTGCACCCACCCAGCTCCAAACATCCCTTTTTTTCCCTTCCTGAACTGCAGATGTGCAATTCATAATTCTCAGGCAGTTTAGGCAAAAAGCAGCATTGCAGCTCCCTGGGTGGGAATGACATCCCAGCCCTGCACAATGCTGTATTTACACTTCACCAACAGCATTAACACACAGGCTGCAGAACCAGTCACCAAACTGCCACAGAGCAATTCAATTACAGCTCTAAAACCAGAGGGATTTCACGAGCTGGCAGTTTAAGGCTCCTCCCACCCCCTGCCAGTGTAGTCAGGATAAAACCCCATGAGCTCTTCCAGCTCCAGTGTAAATGTTTGATATTGGACAGATTTATCTGGCCATACCCAATTCCTAATTATAAACAGCAAAACGAGGCTGAGCTTGGACCAGTGAAGGCATCAGGAATCTGAGCCCAGGCTCATCAGAGCCTCCTGTATCTCTGACATCTGAAAAACCTTTCCCTGTAACTGAGAACTGTATTAAAGAGATATTTAGGTCAAAGCTGTAATCTCTCCTCCAGCAGCATCTGGCAGCTGCTGCAGCAGCGTTATCCTTTGTGCTGCCATGGAAACAAAAGGAGGACCAGGGATGCAAAGAGCTGCACAAGCTCCCCAGCCAGCCTTTCCCAAAATGTGCTTCTGGGCTGGGGAATTGAAGAGCACTTGGCTCTCACCACAGCATTTGGGTTTTGTCTTCAATTTTCAAATTGCTGAAATCAAAATATTTCAACAATTTGCTGCTGTTAATATATTCCCCCTCTCTCTCCCATGCACAGCCACCCCACACGGCTTTCAGGGGGGTGCAGAGATGTTACCTCCTTAGGGATAACCCCATGTTTCCTACAAAAGGAATGATGGATAATGGATCCAAGTATATTCTCAAATCCAATCTCATGCACGAAGTTTTACATCTAACACCACCAAATTATTTGTTTTGCCCTTAAATATAATATAGCTCCAACCCTGACTACTCATCCTAACCCTCCCCACCCCACAAAACAAAACCCTAAAACCAAATAGAGCAGATATTTTGGCTGTAGGCTTTTCATAAGGAAAAATAAATTACATACTTAACAAGGAAAGCTTCCCATTCCCTGTATTTTCCCAGTGGGTTGGGTTCTGGAGCTGACACACACAGTCAGTGTAAGAGAAATTCAAATCCCACAGATGAAACCACAGTTTCCTTCTGAGACAACTCTGCTGTGGGAGAAGCACAGAGCACATCAGCAAGGGATGTCTGGAGTGAGGACTGTCAGGAACACAACTCAATTCCAATCAAATGCACATTTCCTAACACATCTCAGAGAAATGCAGCACTGGAGGGCTGGGCCAGCCCCTTTTCCAAGAGGCAATGACAACCCCACCAAGAGGTTGGCAGGAATATAAAAAGCAGACAAAGAGAAAATGAAAGCATCCCTGAAGTACAACTGCTCCCTGCTCCAATAAAACTAGGGAAGAAAATGATCATCTCTGCAGTGCAGTGGAGTGACATCCTTTTTTTATCAGGCAATAAACAACATTTCCTAAGGGCCAAATCCCCACAGAAATTCAGCTAAACACAGAACCACAGCAGAGAGGAATCCAGGAAGAAAAAGAAGGCACTGGAGGTGGAATGGTTGGTAAATGCCTTGTTTCGTTGGGTCTGCCCAAAAGCAGGGCAGTGTCAGGGGTGAGGGCAGCTCTCTCCCAACTCCTGCCTCAAGGGAAGGGCAGTGCCAGCACAGGGAAGATGATCCCACAGGGAGGTCAGAGAAAATCTGGAGGTAAAAGCTTTGAGCTGTTCAAGTCACACTTGAGACAGGCAGGAGGGAAAATCCACATCCTAGCAGGGATGCCCAAAGCACCCAAAATGAGATCCTTCAAAAAACCATAGCCTGGGCTGCCTTTCCTGGCTACAGACACAAACCAGGAATTAGCCTTTCTTATTCAAATCTGAATATTAATGAGGAACCTCCCTGAGCAGCATCAAAGATGAAAAGGGACAGCTTCTGCACTTGGCACAAGAAGAATCAATGTCAAAGGATAAATAAAAAAGATGAAGTGGGGGGAAAAGAGCACTTTGAAAGAATATAGGAACAGATTTATCTGGCAAGAAGAAAGTCACAATAGAGATTTAGGGAAAAAAAGAGGTTTTGCTGGGCAGGCTGAAAAGACTTTTGGCTTTTCAGATAAGTAAGAATGGCTGTAACTCAAACAGCAAAAAATTAGTAAAGGGGACTTGGTGATTACTTGGTAGAGAAGAAAATGGAATCACATCATGATTTTCCCCATAAAAGCCAAACCTACCCTTCCCCAATACCTCAATTATCCATCCACCTCAGAGCTCACTCACAATTCCAGCTCACTGGTTGCACGGAGTGTGATTAATGCAGACAAACCCTGCCCCTTGTCACACCCAGGCAGCCACGATGAAGTCAACGTGGTTTACTGGGTGTGATCCCATAACCCAGCTGAACCCACACTCTGCCCACCCCCAAAATGCCCCTCCCCTCCCAAGGAACCTGCAAAGGAGGGATGCACTGAGGATTCTTTATTCTTCTGCTGCACCCACAGCACCCACAAGCCAAAAGCTGCAGTTCACAAGTTCAGTCACTCACAGAGCAGCTCATGGCCCAACTTCCTCACTTGTCAACCCAAACCTGTACTCTGACATCATTTGGCCACTCACATTGACCTTTTCCAGTGCTTCCAACTGAGGCTACACAAAACAGCTCCAGAAGGTTTGTACAGAAGTACATCTAGAAAAACACTTCCCCTCTCCACCAGGGAAATGATGACTTGTTTATGCAACACATTTCTGAAAACATTTTTTAGAACTGCAGTCATGTCTCCCAGATTGCTATGCTGGTTGTCAAAACAGAGCCTCTTTTTCCCTGACTGTACCATATGTAATCCTAAATCCACTTTCCCTAACTTGATATCACCCATGCAAGATTTGGAGATGATTAGTGGAAAATACACAAATGAGACGCTGTTCTCCAGAGAACAGCCCAGCAGGAATAATCTGACTGGGTTTATATTTATTAGCCTGATGCACACATCTAACTTGTTTAAACAAAGCTTTTGTCAAATGTCAAAAAAAAAAAAATTAATGCAATCCAAAGCATGGTCTCAAAGGGAATTAATGTTGAGCTGGAAGCAGTGCAAAAGCCTTGGTTACAGCAACAAGGAAACAGTGCAGAGGGGGCCCATTTTATTTCAGTTGTGCAGAGATCCACTATGAAAAAAAGGCTGATTTCCTAACAGACCACATGAAAAGCAGGAAAGTGGGGTGGGGAACACATGGTCTATGTGGATGAGAGCCTCATGGGGCAGGGAGAAGGGCCCATAAAGCTTCCCAGTGCAGGAGATGCCCTGAATGCTGTCCCTGTCCTGTCCCCCTCCCCTGGGAACACACACCTCAGCAGGGCAGACTCACCTCAGTGCTCCAGCTGCACAATTAGTTTTTATCTTCCCACAACAAGCCAGTACCCACTTACTCCATTTCATTACCTTGCTGCCCAAGAGCCTGTAAAGCCACCAAAATAAACCAGCACTGAAAACCTGGGACTCAGCACTGTGCAGCTGAGCCAGGGATGCATCCTGAGGCTGCCAGAAAGCCAAGCATGCAGGGGAGGGCTCAGGTCTGCCAGCACCTTTAGCATGAAAAATGCTTAAAACCAGCTACAAAAGGTAATACGTGACTAAAAGGAAAGAGTTTCCTTTCACAGCTTCCTATTCAAAAAGCACTTGCTACCACCAGGCATTCTGGAAAATACAGGAGCTGTGCAAGTCCAAAGGATTTCTTTTGGAAACCAAAACCACTGCTCACGTGAACTTTAGACTGGGTGGCTGCAACACAAAGCCTCTTGCAGCTCTCCCCTGCAGATAAAGCTGCAGGTTTGGAGGATGCCACAAGTAAGGAAAAGCTGCTGGGATGCCAAGGTCCATTCCCTATCGTTTCTTTGGCTCCTCCTCCCCTCCCACCTCACCCAGCACACACAGCACCTGAAGAATTATTGCAATGCCTAAGATCTAAATCAACACAGAACCATTGCAAATATCCATTCCTTAATCCTGCTCCATTTGAAGTTTATAAAGCTGAATCTTTACCTTGCCAGAACTGGAAATATGACTTTTTTTTTTTTTTAACCACACTCATGCAGGAATCACACTATTGTGGGTCTTCAAAAAAATCCTGCCCTCTGGCTACACTCTTATTTTATGTTTCCTGGGTGAAGCCAAGAAACTCAAGTGTGTTTTCCAAGCTTCAGCAGGTTCCCATCACCTCAGGCACATACTTTAAACTCAAAACACTGCAATAGAAATGATATCTTTAAAGGAGCCCATGCAGAGCTCAGTAATCAGAAACCAATTTTGTTCACCAACGAGACCAAACACCTCTGTCCTTAAAGTCATGACCCTGATGCTTTTCACACCTGCTATTTAACAACATGAAAATGAGGCCTATTAAATGATAATTTGGGAAAAATGAGCTATTTTTGCACAAACCCTGTTGCTGCATTTTGACCTATAATGTGTTCTAGCAAACCACACTGTAAACTGAGTCCTTGCTAAACCCCTGCACCCGAACACTTAATTACTCTCCCTTCAAATTCTGTTCCATACTAATCCTATAACCTCCTATATTTCATATAACCTATATCCTATAACCTCATGTATTTCCTTTATAGGAGATGAGAAAGGAAAGCTGGGGGCCAGTTTATATCTTGTCACCTCTGTGCCATTTCCTCAGGTAAACTCGACCCCATCAGCCACTGAAATTCATTATTAAAAAAAAAAAAAAAAAGAGCCAAAAAACCCACAAAGATCTAAACTGTAGTTCAAAGCCAACAAGAAGGGTGTCAGCCTCTATTCCAGCAACACCATCAGCACACACTCTTAAGAAAATAATTAACACAATCAAGTGCAGCCTTAAATCCATAATAAAACACAGCCACTCGGAAGCAGTACAGTGGGGAAACAGAATGCCAACAGCCACAGCCTCCAAATCCCAAGAAAGTCACCCCAAAAGCAGCAGCAGCAGAATGACACTGAATGCACACTTCCAGAATGCAGAGGGACCAGCTCTGCCCTGCCAGGGAGCTCCCAAGAGCTGCTCCTGCAAAGAGCCAGGGGAGCTCTGCCCTGAGCATCACACACAGACAACATGTGGTTAGCACATCCAGGCAGCTACTGGGGCAGAGCGCAACAATTCCTGGCTCCTCCTCCCCGTTTAAATGGATTTATTTTTTCCTAGGCCCAGGCAGGGGATGAGGAGCACAGTGCAAGCTGCAGCTGTGCCAGCAGCTGGAACAGACCCCAGCACAGCCACAGCATTCTGCATCTTTTTTTAAGCTGCAGTGCATAAGAGTTCACATCCCAGAATGAAAACAAAGCAAACCCCAAAATAAACTCCACTGTCTTACTAATTAAAGGGATTCTTTCCTCCAGGAAGGCCAAGACAAACCACTGCTGTGGGGTTAAGGATGTAATTTTAGCACTCAGTCCTTTCAGCATTTTTATGGAGGCTGTGCAAGGGAACCAGAGCCTGAATATCCCTATAGCATCATCAAAAGTTCTGTCTGAGAAAGGGGCTTTTTCCCCTTAAATTTATTTGAAATGCCACAAGACATTTGGACAAGCTAAATCCCAACAATACTGGAATTTCTTCTCCAGCATCCACATTTTCATTCCCTGTTGAGGAGCCAGTAATTTCAACAGCCAGAATGTGAAGAGACCTACAAAACCATCTCATTTCACCCCTTGCCATGGGCAGGGACACCTTCCACTAGACCAGGCTGCTCCAAGCCTCATCAACCTGGCTGGAATGCTTCAAGGGATGCAACAATTTCAGGAGGTATCTTATTTTAATAATTCTGGCACATTTTTAATTGCCTTTGCTGATCTTTCCACTGAATTCACAGCAGATGGGGGTTTACCATACTGCAGGTCACACTGTCAACAAATAATACTATTTATAAGATAAAAGCCTGAACTTAACAATAGCAGGCATAGGTTTGAAACCAAAAGAAAACAAGCATTTCCAAATTTACTGTCTGCACCTAGCTCTAGGAAAACTGTTCCCAAAGGCATGGAATATGAAAATCTCACTTTCCCCAGCACAAGTTCACTGCTTTTCTAACAAGCCAACAAGTTTCCACTTGTAACTCTGTCCCAAATGATGGCTGTAAGGTTGTTCCAACCACATTCCAGATTTTTTTCTCTTGACTGCTCAAGACATTTCTAACCTCAGGATTAGAAAAATGGCACCAAGCTGTACCTGATGGAAGCAGAGATGGCAAAATGAGGAGCCTCCTGCTCTGAGTGTGCTGTTTAGGGAAATCCCAAGCTGGTCAATACAGAAATCATCAGATGAAGCAGATGTGCTTTTTATCCATATATGCAACAAAATGGGGAGACAACCCTTAATATATGGTGGTAAAGCAATCCCAGAAGTGAAATCTCTTAATTCCACAAAACTCTAAGTGTTTTTCCACATTCATAGATAAATAAAACACTTTTATCCTAAACACCAACAAGAGGCAGACAAGAAAACCAAACTCATTTTATAAGAGTGGTTTGGGTGACACCCCCCAGCACTTGAAATCCAAGTCTCCAGATCATTTTAACACGAGGCAAAGGTAATGTCATCTGTACCAGCTGGCTCCAGTTAACACCTCACCTTTACCAGCTGTAGAAGCATTTCCTGGTGGGCTGAGAACCACCCACCATTCATGTCCCTGCTGACTCACACAAATATTAATCAGCCTTTAAAAGGTGCTGTTCCACCACCTTGTGCAAATTACAACCAGCTCAGAGAGATGAGGAGACCACAGTGAGGGATTTGACAAGATAAGCAGGGTGAACAGCCTAGCAGCTCCTGTGCATCGATGTAAAAATATAATTGCAGTTTAATAATATTAACAATTATAGAATAGTTTGGGTTGGAAAGGACCATAAAAGATCATCTGCTGCCACGGGTAGGAACAGAATACAGATTTCAGATAATCCCTATTGTCCAACTCCTTCTCTCTTATTCAGACCATAAGATGAATATCTCAGGACAATTTGCTCCCCTTATCTACATGGTGCCAGCCTCCAAGGCAAGAGTATTTACATATCATTTTAGCACTGGCCATTTCATTGGGAACACAGTTCATCAGGGAGCCTAGAAAAGGAGGAGGATCACATCCTGCTGCCCTTCCCTCTGGCAGGAATACAGGAGCTAAGAAAGGCTCACAGCAGTTTTCAGCAGGAACACCTAGCCAGGCTGCAGGACAAGATTAAAGACTGCACACAAACCTACTGTTTTTATAGGAAACAACTGTTGTGATGTAAAAGCTGGACAGTAGACAATACAAACTGAACACATTACCTTGCACAGGACCAAACCACCCTCCTTCATGAAACCCTTACATCCCTGATTCCAGCATTTTCAACATGCCCTGCTCCATCCCAAGCACTGTGGATACACATCAGGAAATTTCTGCATCCCCTGCATCTGTTAAAATCACAGAAAAGTCAGGATGGAAAAGACCTCCAAGATCAAGTCCAACCTTATTATAAGCAGCTAAGCTAGGTGTGCTCTTACAACCAGACATGTCATCTGTAAACCTCTAAAGCAATTATCATGGTGAATCATACCAAGGCTACAGCGGGAAAAAAAAAAATCAAACTGTGTTAGCTATTAAATTGCTTTAGGCACTGTAATACACAAGAAGAATGAATGAAATTATCTAGGGAAGCATTACAAGAGTTTTTCCCCATCAAAAAAGCAGGCAGGCAGTCACAGAGGGCTCCCAAAGAACTGCTGGATGAAGAAATCTCTGTACAGACCAGTCTCACATGAAGGAAAAGCCTGAGATAAATGCAGTAAAAAACCCACTGTGGATTTCAGGCTGGAAATTGTGCCTCTGAATTAAATCCTGACACCAAGAACTGAAAACTGCACCTGCTCACAAGGTTTTGCTCTGCCACTTGAGTGACCCCAAGTGTGCCCAGCCCTGCAGATACCCTGGATCACAAAGGCTGTCCCTCCATCCTTCCCCAAATTCACCACCTGCCACTTCCATCAAAGAGAGGGAGCATTTTTACCTGGAGGAAAAAAACTTTAAAGGTGTTTTCAGACAGCTGAACTCCCCAGAGTCAGGCATTTATCTTGTAAATCAAGAAATGTGATGCCACTCTTTCAAGACTGCTTCAACACAGTTTCCTCCTCACAGCAATTTCAAGACTGCTAAAATTCGTCTCAGTAATTCCCAAATTATTAAAAGAAGTGATTTATAACAGGCCCAGGGACAAAAGCTATGAACAGCAATAGTCTACTGAAAATCTGACATTTGAGGTTTTGCATTGATCCCCCAGCATCTATTGGTATTTTCCAAGAAAATCCTATACTTAAATCTCACTTCAATATAAACAGCCACTGAGTTTCCAGCTAAAGAATCTGCTATAGGAATTAAATGCCACACTCCTCCCTGAAAATTCAGGTGACCAGAACCTCAAACACTCAAGATTTCAAAAGCTGTGCTGTAATTCCAGCTGCATTTACACAATCTGGCTCCCACTTCATATACCTATTACAATGTCCTGGATATGCTCCTCAAAAATGCTGCCAAAATGACAGAACCATTAAAAATGTCCTTAAAACCCCCAACAAAACAACAAAAAGCTTCACAACCACTTTGAGGCCCAAGGTTTTAAGCACAAGTCATCCACTGGAAAAAACATGACATTGAAATGAAGGAAAAAAATACAAGTGAGAATGCTGCAAAACTGCTTATTTCAACACCCAGCTGATTTTATTGGTTCTGCAATCACTTTTTCCTAGGTTTGGCCTGCTGGGTGCATATTCCACTAAACAAACATGAAGAAATAAAGGTGGTAAAATTAATTTTAAGTGATTTCACGAGTTGGAGTTAAACACAACTGCATTTATTACTCAAAAATTCCCAGCCCAGAGAGCAAGGACACAGCCTAACTCCAAACTCCTATCAAACAGCTCAGCAGCTTAGCCACAGCCATAAAATTATTAAATATGCATAGGAATGTGCCTGAAATAAAAGCACTGAAAGCAGACTTCATCTGACATGGGTTTATACATTATCTAAAAATCAGATGTATTTATACATATATTTATTTTACATATATATATATTTATATATGTAAATAAATCATATGTAATCCTCCCCCCCCAAATGCCATGCCACTGCAAAAAAAGGAATTCCTGGAAAAAAGGGAATTAAGAAAAAAAAATTTCTCTAAGAATGGCTGTAAAGGGTACAAGAGCTGGTAAGATAAATTAAACTGCAGTGGTGTGAGCCCAAATTTAGCCTTGGTTTATCTGGCAAGCCCTTTGTGGAGGTTAGATGAGGCTCCTTGAGCTCTCATCCAGCACTCACTGCTTGTTTATTTATCAAAGCTCATTATCTGAATGACTGAAAAAACACATAGAAATCCATTTTTATTAATCTGAGAAGGGAAAAAAATATGCTTTATGTGTTTGCCGTGGTTTTTGTTCTGTTTTTACTGCACAAAACCTTTCCTTCCTCCTCCCCTGAGGAGTGCTGGTGCTACCAGCACTGGGGACAGGGGACAGCACATGTAAACAGCAAAGAGCAGCAGTGCTTGTGATGACTGCAGTGACACATTCCTGGGATTGTTCTGCAGGAAAGGAACTCAGATTGGCTCCAGAAAAAAATCAGCTTTTTATCTAGAGTGTGAACCATGTAACCCTGCTCTAACAGTGACAGTGGGAATTCTCCATCCCAAAATTGCAGAGCTGCCTGGAGCTTGGCTGGGTAACTCAGCTCCCTCCTGCAGGAGGGAAGGAATAGTTAAATTCCTCTGGTTTTTCATACTTAAGTTTCAGTGGGACAGTGTGAATACAACATCTGGAACTGCAATCCATGATCCACAAGGAAATTAAAATTCCATTTTCATGGCAAAAGGCATCAAATCATAGGAAGGAGTTAATACAGCATCATTTAACAGTTACCTAGAACAAAACTATAATTAACACAGCAAATAAATCCCATTTTGGTCTGGACTCCTTTATTTTAAATGCAGCTTTCTGTTCTATTCCCCTACCAAAGCAGGAAAGTCCTGCTTCCAAGATGCTTCCCTGCAGACCCTCAGACTTCATTCACAAGGGACACAAAGGCCCCTCAAAATCAGCACTGCTGCTTCACCACCCCAAATCAGGATGGGTTCCAAAGGGACCAGATGAAAACTGCCAGTAAAAGCCACCCAACAGAAAGATTCCCTCCTTAAACAAAGGATAGCACAAATCTTGGTGCTGCTCTGGCTGAGATTTAGGTGGGAGGATGTGGGAAAATGCAATGAGTGGTACTGACATCCTGCTCATCAGGAATGCTCCAGGTGCCAGGAGCCTCCCTGAACATCAAACAGCAGGTGCTGAGAGATGTGCCAGACCAAAGGGCCAGCCCTGACCTGCTCTTTAATCCCCACTGTCCTTCCAGGGGAGATTATTTACTCCTGCCAGTAAGCTGCCAGCCTGGGAGGGCATCTGGGGCTATGAACTGCTCTGACACAGCCAGCAGAGCTCAGGGAAAGGTCTGCTCTGCACTTTTAGCTCCAGCACTGAAGTGGAACTTGGCCACTGTGACAGAAATACACAGGAGCAGGGCAAGGCAATGCTGCACAAGCACCTCAGGACAGAAATAGCACATCTGCCCAGGACTAGGATATCTTCATCAGAGTTAAACATAATGAAACCATCTGCCAGATTGGAAAACACAGTTTTACAGCCTTCATATGAAATAGCAGCCATTGTGTTCCTGTTTTACAGGCACAATTGAGCTCAGAAACGTACAAATTCCACCACTAAACATATATATATATATATATATATAAACATATAC
The DNA here is from genome assembly GCF_903797595.1 of Erithacus rubecula. Lineage (NCBI taxonomy): Eukaryota > Metazoa > Chordata > Aves > Passeriformes > Muscicapidae > Erithacus > Erithacus rubecula. The sequence continues at coordinate 1,592,998 of NC_136659.1, read as the reverse complement.
CTAACATACATATATAAATATATTTGTTTTGATTTGAGCATCTCTCAAAGTGCTTTCCAGAACAAGTTCTTCCACAATATCAGCTCTGTTTCCTGAAGGAAGGGGGGCACTCAGAGCAGCAACAAGGCTTTAGATGATGACTGCAGTGCTGTCTGCTCAGCCTCTACTTAGCATGAGTTCTCCTGCCTGCTTTAAGCTAAAAATAGAGTCAGTTCAAAGGGCTGCAGGTCAACAGCATGAGCAGGTGATTCAGAGGCAGACAGCAGTCAGGAGACACACCTGGGGCTCTGGAGGGCCCCACAGTGAGGAGGGAAAGCAGGTGGCAGCAGTAAAATGTGGCAATAATCTCAGGAATGTTTAAGTCCCAACATAAAGCAAACCAACTGCAGGATTTCGCTTTTCCCTCCCCACCCTTTATGTTCACAAGACCCAGAGATAAGCAGGGGCAAAAAGGGAAGGATTCCCACAAGTTTTGGAGGCAGCCAAACAGACTCCCAACACTTCCATGCCTCTGGTGCATACACACAGAAATAATCAAGCTGTTTACACATCTTTATGCACACTCAAACATACATTTCTTATCTGATCCCAACCTGCTCTTTTCAGAGCCTGTCATTCCCAAATAACCTCACCCTGAGTCACCTGGGAAGCTCTGCAGATACCCAAACTGAAAATAAAGAGTTTTTTTTTTCTGAGAACTTCAGTTCCCCTCCTTGAAGGAGCTGAAGTTCAGCTCTGTTCACAGCAATGTTCTAATCTCAATTACCACAATCTGCCCTAAGCAGTGACTTTCCAGCTAACTCAGAAATAGCCAGGAATTTTGAAGACTTAAGACATGCAAAGATATTTTTGAGAGATTGGAATCAGATACAAAAATAACATAGTTTGGCCAGAACTGCTTGCAATCAAAGACATTTCACTAAAACCCAGGTGACCCCACAGAGAAAGTGCCCTGAAAATAAGAGCTGAAAAGAGGCTCTTCACTCCCAGGGACTGCTTTTAAAACATCATTTTTTTCAGAAAGAGGCCTTTAGTGTTGCCTTCTTCTTCCTCTGGCCCTTGGGAAACAACCCTGCCATGCACAAATCTACATGGAATTAAAAATATCTCTAGTTAACCCTTGAACAGCACGAGGCTGCCCAACCCCATGCTGGAAATCTTAGGAAATTCCTGGCCAAACAGCACAAAATCAAAGAAAACACCTTCTCCTCAGGGCAGTAATTAGCCTCTTTTTATTAAAACAAACTCCTCATTGACAAATTTAACAAGTCAGGGTGTAAGAAAGTTCTGGGGAGACCTCACTGTGGACTTTCAGTACCTAAAGAGGCTTTTTACAAGGTCAGATAATGACAGCACAAGGGGGAACAGCATCAAAGTAAAAGAAGGAAGATTTAGATTAGACATTGGGAAGAAATTCTTTATTCAGAGGGTGGGCAGGGCTGGCACAGGGTGCCCAGAGAAGTTGTGGCTGCCCCTGAATCCCTGTGAGTGTCCCAGGCCAGGCTGGACACTGGGTTTGGAGCAGCCTGGGACAGTGGAAGGTGTCCCTGGAATGGCAGGGGTGGCACTGGATGAGGAGGGGACAAGAGGACACACAGCGACAGGGAAACCACTGACAGCCAGGGAGGAAGAGCAGCCTGAGCAAGGAAACCAACAATCTGCAGCTCAGGATGAGGCCAAACAGGTGATTTTTCAATTCAAGTCAGGTGAGAGAAGACAAAATTTTAATTTTGTCTGAGCACAAATCCAAGGCTGAGCACAAATCCTTGAATGCTGTGAAGAGCAACACAGGGTCAATTTTAACAGCTTTAGTAATTAAAACTGGAGAAAAGCTAAACCTTGCATCCTCCACGAGCACAAACTCAGATTTCTCCCTGCAGCACACAGAGGTCAAGGCATAAAAGCTGTTGCCTTGCCAACATAAATATTTCTGTATCTCTGAACAGAGGAGCTTCTGAGTTGGGACGTTGCATAAGGAACAGTTGGGCCCAGGCATTTAACCCCAGATATGAACATGAGCCCTGGAAGAGCAGGAGATACCCCAGGCACTCTGTCACTCATCCCAAAGAAGACTTTGGGCTTTGGGAACCCTTGGTTTTGGGAGCAGGGAGAGCATCACCTCTGCAGCTCCTAAGGGTTAAGGGCCACTACTGATTTCTCAGGATTCAGCCAAAGAAAGTAAGTGATATTTAGTGGTGAGAACAAACATTAACTCATTAAGGTGAAATATTGTGCTTTTAACACCCAAATAACATCTGCACCCACAGAATCAGCAGAGAAACTAAGGAGGGAGTCAGCTCCATAAATGCCTTACACATCCCTACAAATCAAATCAAATCCAGCTGCACTGAGTGGTTCAGCACCCACTTCTCCCAGAGTTTTCCCTTATGTTTAATACATTGGCACTGCTGTTAAGCAACTGTTTGCATGGGAATAAGAGGAAAAAAAATTGCATCAGCAATGCAGAAGCCTCTTCCCAAACCCCACACATGTATATGTATATGTATATGTATACGTATACGTATATGTATATGTATATGTATATACACACCAAGTCCTAAAGCAGCACTTTTAGGAATCCAGATTCTCTATCAAAGGAGCCAGACAAGCTGACTGACAAATGCATGCAAACAAAGAGGGATTATAAATCATTTGGAAGCACCAGGAGCTGGCAGCACTCAGTATTTGAGCTCCCCTTCATATCTAAGTAGCAAAACATCAGCATCTAATCCTTCCAAGTAGGAAAGAGCTGCTGGGAGGCTTCATTCACAAAACGGGAGCTGGGGAGAACAAGAACCCTTTACTAACACTGGGGTTTTCCCAAGAAACTTTGAATTTATTTCTTATTAAGTACCTTCAAGGATGAAATTAACTTCCCCAAGCTCAGCAGTTGAGACACATCATCAATTCATTTTAAAATCAAAGTTGCTTGATATAACCAGAACTGACATTGCTGAATCTTTAATTCAATAGCTCTCTCTATCTACAGGCTAGTGAAAATAAAGGTACAAATAAGGGGTGTTAGGCAATACAGAGGGAACATTTCTCAAAGCAAGGAGTCAGACTTTGAGTACCACCCACGTGGAACATTTACAGGCAGGAAATACAGAGGTGCCTACCTCGTAAACCCCAGGGACTGTGCTGACATTACAGCCAGATCCTACAGGGCTCCTCATAAAGCCCTTGCTGTAACAATACATGGAGAGATTTACTCTGGGTTATCCCTTCAGACAAGTGACCTTTACATCTTCATCTGGGCAGCCTTAACAGGACCCAGAACACGAGAACAAGTTAAATGATGACTCAAGTGAACCCACTCCACAAACATCCCTCCAAATGAGACCAAGTGACCCTTGTGACAAACACGCTGCCCCGAGTCCCTGCCTGTCCCAAAGCCCTTCCAGCTGCTCCTGCAGCCCAACAGCTGCACTGCAGCTCTCTCTGCCTTGCTTCCCTTCTCATTCCCAAAGGAAACCTCAATAAATAACAAGGGCCACCATTAATGTCGTCTGTGGTGATCAAAAAAAGATTACAGAAAGCTGCAGGGCGCTGTTTGCTATTCTCTGGCTGGCATTTGCCGCCTGCTTTGCGTTAGGGAAACATTTGGTACTATTTTGTCAATAAAGCACAAGTATTTGTCACACACTGTCACTGTGTACCAGCCTGAACCATCAAAAATCATCAAGAGCCCCCTTTTTAACTCCCATCAAGATAATAGCTTGATGTTGGATGCTTTTCATGAACAAAATAGATGATAGTTCCACGGGTTCAATCCACTGAAATTTCTTTTTCCTCGCACATGAAAAAAGCCATTCTGTGGTTTTTGGCAGAATCGCCTCTCGCTGTGTGTTTACTGCAGTTGCCATGGGGAAATCCCAACACCACTTATCAAAAGTCACACCAGCACATTAACAGTCTGCATTAATGATTTCTTGTTTAATCCTAGGCAGCACAAAGTGAAAAGGAATATTCAGGCATTTAAAACATGTGCTGCTCTCTGCTTTCCAAACACCAATTTCTGAGGTTATGGCCATGCCAAAGAAAACCCCAGTACACTCCATCGTTTTACACTCATTATTTGGTGACTGGAGAGTTGTACTTGGGCAGTCAGTGCTCAACTGCTGCTGGTCATCAGCTCTGTAGGGTCAAAATTAGCTCTGCTGTGCAGCAGAGAGCCAAACTTCTCGTTCAAATACACCCAAGTGGTTCTTCAGTGGTGATCTAGGAATCCAAGATCTGGATGCAGCCCTGGTAATGAACTGACACTGCTTTGAAATTGCATTTTGTGAAATGGGAGTGATGGCAGGTTCTGGCTGCTTCACTAGAGAGAGTAAGGGTTCAGCATCTGGTACCAGTGATTTCATTTTGCAGGGCAAAATGACCATTACGTCCAGCAAAGAACTGCAGTCAAGTCATGCAGCAACTATGAGAAACTTAAAACCCTCCCCTGGTCTCAGAAAAAAGCTCATCTGCCACCTCACAGACAGACTCCACCTCTGAAAAACCAACAACTGTAGGCTCGCCAGGATGAGCAAAGAGCTCCAGAGGATCCCAGTGCTCTTCAGAGTCACAGAATTGTTTAGGTTGGACAAGCCCTCCAAGGCCATTGGGCTGAAGCTGTGACTGATCCCCACCTTGAGCTCTGAGTGTCATGTCCAGGTGTTTCCTTAACACTCCAGGGTTGGGAACTCCTGGCCACCTGGGCTCCTGGTCAGCACCATCACCAACACTGCCATTCCTTTCCCTATGGATCTCACTCCTCCCTCAGCCTGCAGTGCTGCAGGAGTTGCTGTGACACAAGGGCAGCACCTGGCACTGGGCTTCTTGTCACACTGAGCAACCTCAGATTCAAGGCATGGAATCAGGAGGAGAGGAAAGGGAGTATCATGGTCCCGGATTTTTCTTTCCCTTGAGCAAACTGTGCTTTGGTCATCTGCATGAGCTTCATGAGATAAGCACATGGTTACCTGGAGTGGTAAACCAAGAACAGGCAGAACAACAGAACACTAATTCAATTTACAGAGCTCCTATTGGGAGGGAATGGAGATGAATGTCTGCACAAAGCTCCACAGAAGTAAATATTCAGTGATCTGTCCCAACAAAGTAACTCTAACTGCCATTAGGCATTTAAGTGTCAAGTTTATAGCAGAGAGACATTAAAATTCTACATTTCTTTTCAGTTTTAAGAGAAAAACAAAGACCACAGCTGCTAGCATCTGGCACATACTTCAATATTGTGCAAACATTAATCCCTCTCATTCTCTAATTCAGCCAGTGACCTTAATACCAGTCCAGTTCTTAATCACCTGGCTCTATCACTGCAGCTGGCATTCATTTTGCTTAACACAAGACCTACCCAATAAATAATAATAAAAAAACCCTCTTAGACAATGCTTGAAAATGCTTGACCCCAACTGCAATCTATTTATCTGCTGGGTTTTATTTTCGTAACAACCTCTAGACAACACTCACAAGAACTGAAACAGCTGAAAGAGTCCTTAGAAGGCTTTTAGTTCATGAAATCAGGGACTCTCCAGCACTGAAAAAGATTATGCTCATGCCAGCACAGCACCAAAAACCTGCAGCTACAGCCCAGGCAGCCACACAGGACCAGTTCCAGTGCATTTGCATCTTACTGCTCAAACCCCATGTGCTCCACATCTCTGCCCACTCATTCGTGCCAGTGCACATCAGGCAAACTGGGAATGCCAGCAGCACAGCAGAGCAGTGACCAGGGGAGCAAGGAGATGACACAGAACTAACAAGAATTATCTCAAGTGAAGCTTTGCAAGGAAAAGGCTGGAGGCCTCCAACAGAGATCACTCAGCAGCCCTCCCCTGCTTCCCACGACGCTAAGCTGCAGAGAATTTGAGATAAGAGCTTAGAACTAACTCCTCTAAAACCTCGGGGGAAAAAAACCTCAAAAGAGAAGTTTATCATATTATAATGATACTCTTCTTGACAGTCAACAGTTTTGATACCCAGATCTGCTTAGTGTATCCTAAAGAGAGGTTATTCAAACAAACTTATCTCAAAACAAAAGCAACAAGTGACAACCACTGGAAAAAAAATCCAACTCATTTTAACACCACCCCCAACAGCCTCAGCCTCAGAGCCATCCTCCTCCTCTTCCTCCAGAGAGCAAGGGTTCCTCTCAGCAGGAAAGAATCAAGAAAACTTCAAGGAGAAAAAAAGTTTAGATGAGGGATAACATTCCCCTTAATGACTTCTTCTAAAGAGTTTAAGGCATAAATAACTTTTCTGGCTTGAAGCTTATGGAAGTTTCTCTTTTTGCCTTTGGGGATAGTGGTCATGCAGATAGAAAAAGTTATTTCCTCCAAATAAATGGATCCCCTGCTTTCCCTTGAACAAGTTTTGGGAAGTGTTGCTTGCATAGGATTTGAGGCCAACAGTATCATAGCAAATAGGGTTTGCAAGTAGAAAAGGTTTGATGCTCAAGGGCTGTTTAGTGACAGCATGAATAACTACTGAGAGTCTGCAGACTGATCCCAGCCAAAAATCAACCTTCACCGACTTCACAGCCTAAGTCAGACTCAGTAACATCAAAACCACGTAGATTTAAAAATTATTGACTCTTCTGCTTAAAAACTTGTTCAAAACTATGTTATATTTGACTGTGGTAGGTGAAGTAAGGTATTTATTTTCAGGAAATATCATCCAAGTAGACATCACAGTACCCAGGTGAATGTTTCAAGCAAAAATGCTAACAAGCTCAATTTTTTAAATTCTCTGCTTTCTCTTAAGACCCTGGGCAGGCTTTTTGTTGCAGGTACAAAATCAAATAACTCATGCACAGCACAAAAACAGAGAATACCAAGGCCATGAGGAAAACAAGTGTAGAATCATAAAATCACAGACTGGTTTGGGTTGGGAGAGACCTTAAAGCCCATCTCATCCCACCCCCTGCCATGGGCAGGGACACTTCCCACTGTCCCAGGTTGCTCCAATCCCCATCCAGCCTGGCCTGGGACACTTCCAGGGATCCAGGGACAGCCACAGCTTCTCTGGGCACCCTGTGCCAGGGCCTGCCCACCCTCACAGCCAAGAATTCCTTCAAGTTTCCAGGCAATAAAACCCACACTGAAATTAAGGTTCCACCTGTGTGTTTGCAATTACTCCAGAATCAGTGCACAGGTCTGACAAGAGTACACCAGCTCCATATCAACTAAAAGAGGCAAAAGACAAGTTCTGGTTGAACAGCAGCTTATTCCAACCATAAAACATTAAAACATATTTGGCATACTAATTGTAATACCTAACTAAACATTTTTCTTACCATATAGTAGGAGAAATTAAAGACAAATTAGTTCAAGTTCAGCTTTCTAGCAGTCACCAATGAGCAAGAGCTGGAGCTGTGCACAAGCTTTTTTCCCAAGCTGCAATTTGATGGGAAAAAGGAAGGAAACAGAGCACACTAAGCCTGCTAACCCATAACACAAGCCTGCCACACTGCTGCCTGCTGCAGCCTCACTGCTGGGACACAGGGACACACTTTCTGGAGAACAAGCCTCAAGGCTTCATTGCACCAGACACATTTGGCAGGGGCAGGCACAGAAGAACATCTCTGGAACATCTTAGTGCTGTGCACCCAGTTATTGATTAACTGCAGCCTCCTCCCTGGCTGGGAGGGCTGTGCTCCCAGTACAGGGCTGTGTGCTCTTGGAAGGGAGCAAGTCAGTGTGTTGGCACAGGACAGGCATAAAGAGCCCAATGAAGTAATTCTCTGTTGTGGTTACCTTGAACTTTAACCAAGGTCAGACCACAATTTCCGTCAAGATTATTATAAGCCCACATGAATGCCTCTACATCAATAAAACCTTACAGTCCTCAGTTACTAGGTCTAAATATTTGGCTCTGCTCCTCGAGCCTCAGACTCTGGGCACACTCCACTCTCAGCAGGAGCTCTGGATGTAGAAGGGGCTGGCAGGTGGTTATTGCTTTCCACAATAAACCACCTGGGCCCAACTCCACACCATCCTCTGCTGTACCTGTGTCTTTATGAAAGCTTAATCTAATTGAGAATCGTATTTTCAGAAAAGCACCAACTCAGAGATTGTTTGCCACGTGATAAGCACTTAGTGCTCAAAGGTGACTATAACTGCTGGTTAAATGTTTCATCACAGGTACTCATTAAAGATCTGAAAGCACAGCTAGAAGAAAGCACCATCTCACAATGAAGCTCCACAACCAGCATTTCTGGTTTGACACGTCCCAGCCAACGATACCGGGATCCTTCCAGATCCTCACAGAAAGCAGCTCGTCAGCTCTTCCCTGCTGTCCCACAGTAAGCACCTCCATCCCACACTAAGGCTCTTGTTCAAGTTTTTCTTGTATCTGAGGGATTCACAAACCCCCAGACTTCCCTATGATTTCCACCTAGACTAGAAACACTCTGGCTAATTTGTGCACAGCTATACAAAACGCCTCAAATAACAAAATAATTCAAAGAGTGCAGCTTCTGAGTCTGTACTATGTTTTTCAAAAACATGTAAGTCAGTCTAAGCTCCTTTACTACAATAAATGTTTAGGATTTATGAGACATTTACACCACCATTCACTCACTTCTCCAGCAGTGCCCACTTTGAACCATCCTAACCCATCATTCAGATTACAGAAGTCTTTCCAAAAGGAGCAGGTCCCAGTGCTGTGCAGCACTGGGCCACCCAGTGACCTATATACAACAGCACTCCAGTTCAGCTTCTATTCCATAATTAAACGAGCAGCACTTCCCTCACTCAGCTGTCCTAGAATGCACAACAAATCACCCCAGAGAGGGATTTTTGGTTCAGGAGGACACGCAGCCTGATCTGCACTCTGCAGAGCTGCACTACCATGTGCTCCAAAGCACGCTGTATCCATAGAATCATGGATTGGTTCGGATTGGGAAAGACCTTAAACACTATCTCGTTCCACCCCCTGCCATGGGCAGGGACACCTTCCACTATCCCAGGCTGTTACAAGCTCCATCCATCCTGGCTCTGGACACTTCCAGAGATCCAGGGGCAGCCACAGCTTCTCTGGGCACCCTGTGCCAGGGCTTCTCCACGCTGATGTACCCCAGTGCAGCATCTCCCGCACATGACAGGCCCTTGACCCCACCATCCATCCCCCAGCAGCGATGCCGAGCCGCCCAGACGACACAAGCACGGGCACCTTTATGAGGGGACCCATTGATGCTCTCGGAGCTGGACTGCATGTCCACGGCGGCTCTCCTGAGGCTGCTGAAATAAGCCCTGGACCTGGAGAAGCTGCTGCGAGGGGAGCGCCCGTGGGGGCTGCCGAAGAGGGCGGCAGGGCCGTCCCTGCGGGCGAAGATGCCGCTGAAGAAGCGCAGCAGCCGGTGCTCGCTGCCGGCGGCGGGGCTCTCCCGGCCCAGCCGCTCCGAGAGCCGCTGCAGGTCGCTGTTATCCAGGGTCCGGTTCTTGCTCTTGCTGCGCTCCCAGCGCTCCAGCCGGGACAGCGGGTCCGCCTGGCTCAGCACCTCGCCCACGTCCAGCGTGTTGCGCTTCTCGGGGGGCTCGGCGGGCAGCGCGGCGGGCGGCGAGGGCGTCGGCCCGGGCAGGCAGCCGGAGCTGCTGTGCCGCCGCACCCGGGCCGGCTCCGCGCCGCTGCTCCAGTGTCTGAAGCTGAAGCTCCGCCGCAGCAGCCCCGGCTGGCGCCGCGGGCTGTGGCCCCGCTCCCCCGGGGCCGGCTCCCCGGGCCCCTCGTCCTTGTCCCGCTGCACGCCGGGCGGGGACGCTCCGGGCGCGGCGCTGTCCCGCGGTGCCCCGGGCACGGGCGGCCCCGCTCTCCGCGGCACCTTGAGGCGGCCCAGCTCCAGCTGCCCCGTGCTCAGCGTCCGGAAGGTGCGGAGGCCGCAGGGGCTGGGGACCCTGTCCCGCTCCTCGCCTTCCTCCTCGCCCTCCTCCTCCTCCAGCAGCAGCAGCCCGGCCCGGGTGAGGCTGGAGGAGCACGGCGGGCGGCTCCGCCCGCGCCGGGGCAGCTCGGGGCCGGCGCGGCCGCTCTCCGGCGCCAGCAGCTCCTTCTTCACCATGGTCACGGAGATGCGGTACACGGTCTTCCTCTGCGGGGTGCCCCGCTGCATCCTCTCGGGGGACGAGGAGGCGGCCGGCGGCTCGCTGCTGTCCAGGAGGTACATGATGGCTCTGCCCTTCAGGCAGCGGGCATCGCCGCCGAGAGCGATGGAGGGATGAATGGATGGATGGATGGATGGATGGATGGATGGATGGATGGATGGATGGATGGATGGATGGATGGTGGCTGGAAACGCAGAGCCGCAAACCACTGCAACCCCGTTAAAAAATAATGAAATAAATAAATAGTAATTAAAGAAAAAAAGAAAAATGCTCCGATGTCACACCCCGCTCTGCGGCGGGGTCAGGCTGGGCTCCGGCTGCGCTCCCCGCCGGCGGCCGGCGTCCATGGCAGCGGCATCCCGGAGAGGCGCCGAGCGACGGCTCACATCCACATCCCCATCCCCATACACGCACGCATCCTCCTCCCGCCGAGCCCGGCTCCGCTCTTCACGGCACGGGAGCTGCAGCAGCCGCTTCCGAGCTCATTGTTCCCGGCGCGGGCGCGCTGCCGCGGCTCCGGGCGGGTTTTCCCGTGCCCTCTCCGCGGGTAGATCCGCCGGGCAGGCGCGGGAAGGGCCGCGGGAGCGGGGCCGGCGGTGCCGGAGCGCCCGGCGCACGCCCCGGGGCGGGCAGCGCAGCGAGCGGCGGGGCCCGGCCGCGCCGCCGGGCAGCACACAAGCGCCGGACTGGAGTCCCGCCCGCCCGGGAGCGGCAGCAGAGCGCGCCAGGACCGCCTCTGACACCTCCTCTGGGGAAAGGGGTGCGCCTGGAGCAGGCGACACAAGGGACACAGACACAGGAACGCATCCAGGTGAGGCTGGAATGGCTCCAGAGAGGGAGACTCCCCAGCCTCCCTGAGCAGCTTGTTCCCGTCCTCAACGTACAGAAGTTCTTCCTCGTGTTGGTGTGAAACTTCTCGTGGTTTAGGTTACGACCACTGCTCCTCATCCTGACGCTGGACACCACTGAAAAGTCTGGCATCACTCTCTTGGCACGTGCCTTTTGGGGTAGTTATATGTATTAACGGGATCCAGGATTTATCCTGCATAAATATATCCTGTGGGGCCCATCAGCTTGGACCACAGATCTTAGTTCATTCTGCATCTGAGGCAACACTTCCTCCTTAAAGACAGTCAAAATTACTCAGAAACTATTTTTTTTAATCTGTAACCCTCCTTTGTAAATATTTGTTCACCACAACGCTGTGCACAATTAACGAGCCCCATTACTGGATTGGTTAGTCATGCAGCGGTTTCATCAGAGCCTGGCTCTCCTACACAGCTGGAGGAGGGCATGACACACACACCCCTTTCACACCCAGCTTGCCAGTGCTTTTGCAGGGATGCTGAGGTAATTAACAACCAATAAATGCCCGCTCTTAGTCACTCACAATCCAGGATGGCAGAAAAAAAAAAAAAAAAGTTAAGCAACATTGGGAATAAAGTTTGTAGGTTCCATGCCTAATACCTCATAAAAAGTCAGGCTTGAAAAACCACCTTCAGCTGCCTTGCACCTCCCTCCCACGTCTACAATCCAAACATCCTTTGGCAGTGCCAGTGAGGGCCAAAAGCAATAAAAAAGCAGGTGTAAAAAGGAAGGGAAGCACTGCCACTTCCACCACTAAACCCTAAGTGCCACATCTACAGGGATGGGGGCTCCATCGCTGCCCTGAGCAGCCGTGCCAGGGCCTGGCCTCACTTCAGGAACAGCTCCTGGAGGCACACCTGGGCAGGGCACATCCAGGAGCAGCTCAAGTGGGAGGCTGGACTCTCACACCACGAATAAGGGATGCTCTGGGTGCCAGCCTCTACACACACCCATTTACAGATGACACAACACACACACTGCTGCTCCACTATCACTGAGTTCCTGATTTAGCTCATTTCTCCAGGTGTCAGAGTGTTGTCTCTAACGCTGACTAATTAACACTGATTATTCCTCTTCACCATGGAACAGACCTGCTTGCGTCTCTTCAGCAGATACGGATTCAAGACCAGGGGCTTGCAGCAACCTGGAATAGTGGAAGGTGTCCCTGCCCATGGTGGAGAGGTGGAACATGATGATATTTAATGTCCCTGGCATTCTAAGAGGTCTCCTTTGACCAACCTTGAAACAAATTTCCAGTTTCTTCTAAATGGCACATTTTTCAATTTCCCAATACCCCAATGTCCATTCCCGATGGGTATTTCCAAAGGAAAAAAACGAAGGGGAAGGGGGGGAGGAAAGACCTGTTACAAAATACGAGCCTTAGAGTAACAAAAACCTGTTTCTTATGTTTTCCTCAAGATTCAGATCCTGAGATTTGTAACGTCACCAGACCGGGAGTGCGCGGGCTGCCAGGGCTCGTCCCGGCCCGCGACCCAGGCCGCGCTTTCCAGCGCGCCGCGCGGGGAGCGCAGCCTCCTCACCCGGAGCGGGATCAACCATTTTTCATCCTCCCGGGATGACAGACCCCTCCAGAGGAACCACTTTTAAGCGCAGACAAATAGCCGGCACATTCCTCCAGCCCTCTCGGAGCATCCCACACGCCCTTGCTCCCCGCATCCCGCCCTGCTCGGGGCTGCGCTCCGCTCGCACCGGGGCGCAAACGCGGACATCCATCATCGCTTCGGGATGCTGCAGCAGCTCTGTCTGCGGGCACTGAGTGGTACTCGAGGGTTGCTCTGCTGCTACTCATCGTAATTTACCACCCTGCAACTTCTTGCAAGGCTTTCTATAAGTGGGAGGCGTTGTTTGGCAGCCGCCTGTGCCGCTGGTACAAAGCCCATCACCTGGTGCTCCTGCCATCCCCATTCACCCCCGCCAGCCGAGCTACAGCAATCTGCTCTACGCGCTCACCCAACCCGGGTTATCTCCGAGCAGGCACCCGACTCACAGCTAGGATGCCGTGCTCGGCATTCCGGAGCAGCTCCAAGCTCCCGGGGGCAATGCCCGAGCCGGGGATGCTCTGGGCTGGCCGTGCCCACCGGCCGGGCTGCGGGCGAAGCCCGCTCCTGCCGCTGCTCCCGGCCCACAATTAGCGCGGATCCGCTCCCAGACCGGGACGAGTCCCTCGGGCCCTGGGACCAGAGCAGCCAGGAGGCACGGCAGCCAACCCAAACAAGTCATTTGGCTCGCAGCCCACGCGTGTGTCCTGAAGGGCCCTCGGCAGCGCCTCCTGCTTACCTTCCATCCCACAGGCGCTCACAACAGAGCAGGACGCGCAGGCACCATGAAGACCCAGCTCTGAAAGGTGTCGGGGGTACACAGGGGGTTACACCCTCCCTTCATCCCACAAACTGCTCCCTGACCTCCTGCCAAGCTCACAAACACCCCCGAAGGACTGTGCCTGACAAAGTCTTATTGTCCCTCCAAAGCGGTCACACTACAAAGGAGAACCACAGAAATCCTCCATCCCGTGTAGCCAGTAAAGGTCACATTTGCCATTTCCCACGTAGGAGAAGCTCTCTACCAAAATTTCGAGTTTCACAATTCTCAGCAATGAGCCCAAAAATTTATTTTAAATCAGTGAAACACGGGTGTCTCAAACACATCTTCAGAAAGCTTCAAGCAAAGCTCGTGCGGTCATAGGAAGGGCAGAAGGAGCTCTCCCAACACACCATCCACTGACGCCCACCCTGGCTGATGTTCTGCAGCTGAGTTTCAGCACTGCTCACCATCAACAACTGCAGAGATGACCCTGCTGGCAGGAGAAGCATTCCTGCTCTCCAGCAGCTGCACAGCCAGGTCACTGTGAGCAGCAAATACTACTGGCACTGACTTTATAAAGCAAACCCTTCTTGTGTCATTCCAAGTGATGCAAAATAGGTGTTGCATTTTCTCTGTTCCCGAGAACTCTTTGCAAAAATAATTATAATCATAATTCTTTTACTCCTCATTCTTAGTTCCTTACAGGTGTTTTCCATTCTGCCAGCAGATCCAACCCAGTCACCACCCAAATGTAAAAGCACAGACACAGAGAAAGAACAGTTGGACTCGAACTTACAAGTCATTTCCAAGCCGAACAATTCTAGGATTCTATGAAATGCCTGATATACACCAGGAGAATCTCAGAATGACCATGCTGAGACAGACTGGACAAGTTTGCCAAAACCTTTCAGGGACACAATTCCTGTGATGCATGCTGCTTGTTTATGTGCCCATGCTTTGGATTTTACTGGACTTTTTTTATTTTGCAGACTGCAGGTCAAACTAGACACACAGCATCACTCCAAGTAGTGGTTCCTTTGACAAATTGATTGTGGAAGGCAAAATTAGGTCACCTGAGCGATTCTTCAGAGTAATTCGGACTCCATCCGCTGTTTGTCATCGGGGATCAGCGTTCAAGCAGCAAACAAGAGAAGGCATCTGGACCAGAACAACATTGTGCTGCAGGGGACCAGCAGCACAGGGCCCAAACTCAGGGGCTCTCTGGAGCCACAGGCTCTGCATTAAGGCACTGATCTGTGCTCTCCTGTCACTCTGCACTTGTCCATTAGGCAGGCCTGAGTTCACTGTAGGCAATTCTTTACTCAGCTGAGGAACAGAGACATCTCACAACAAAGCAGAGAATAGGGGCTACCAGCATAAAGTCGGCATTTGGCATCACTAATGATCCTACTGTCAGCACAAGGAAACCATGTTCCTGTCCTAAGAACACTGGATGCTGAGCAGGAAAGGGAATAAGGATGTACAGTAATAATGGTAAAACTGCAACTCAATTGTTTGTCTCACCAGGAGAGAGGTAAAATGTTTGGTATTGCTTCTCCAGCAAGACCATGCCTTATTGCCAGGGATGTTCTACCCCATGGGATAATAAAAGTCACAATAATTTTCATTTTTATTTCTCAATGTGGGTTATGGTACTTCTTTTTACATCAATTATGCCTGTTAGGCACTTCATAGTCTAAAAGGATCTTGCTTCATAAGACTATATTATTTTATAAATAGAATAATGAAATACCTTTGACTCATATCCATTCATTAAATATGAGGGAAGGGATCACTCATCTTTATGTGAAATGGAAAAAAAATGATGTTAAATCAGTTATGATTTTTTTAACCAAGACACATGCTAGGGGTATTATTTTTTAAAAATTGTCTTCAAGCAAATTCCATAAAATCTCTGATGTCCAGGCATAGCAGGTTTGCAATTTACTTTAAAGAACAGAACAAACCCCCCTTTTTTAAAGGGAAAGAACACAAACCCTTTTGAATTCTTCTGTATAACTGAGATCATCCTTCTGATTTCTGCCCCCAAGCTGATGGAACTGTTAAAATTAATATATTGTGCCCATCCATCAGCTTCTCCTCAACTTAAAAACTAAACAACACACCTGACCACAGCTGGATTTTTAAGCTGGATTTTTACTGAATAAACCAGGGTAGTTGTTCAGTTATCTTCTCACTGAACAAAGAAGCATCCAGAGAATTAAGTGACAGATTCATTTTCCCATTTTAAGTAAAGATTTTTTCACATCACATCATCTGAGAGGGGAGCTGTGTCCTTCTGCTGTATTTAATTAAAGCAGAAGAACAGGCAAAAACACAGGAAAAATGAAAGAAATAGAAACTACATACTAATACTTCAAGCTAAGACACTAAAGCTTGTTGTCCTGAGAGCTACACTGCTGAATTATAGATATAAAACTTCATCTGCACTTCTGTAACTTGGTTTATCCTTCTGCCAGTCCCCCAAGGCCTTGGGGATGGATCAGCCCATGCCAAAGCCATTCCCACAGGTGATCCCAACACTCTGCTTCCACTTCAATCCAAACTGCCAACACAGATCTGTTCACATACTGCATTTATTCCCAGGGATAATTGTAGAAATGTGAATTCTCTGGCTTTAATTCATATACAAAGCAGTGTTTGCCTCCACAAGAAACAGTGCAAATTTCAAGAATTCCTTACCTTATTTTTTATATTATGTCTCTTTTTTTTTTTTTTTTAGAAGCTAAATGCTTTTTTTAACTCAGGCTATCATAATTTCCTTTACTTCTCTCTCTGGCATGGTAAATATTCTGACAGGCAGCACCAGTTGTAACTCAGGACTGCACCTTTTGCTTATTACTTGTGGTGTTTCAGTACCTCACAGGCAGGAAGATTTCCAGATGCCTGCCAGCTACCCAGTGTTCCTCATTTTTAGACAGGTTGTTTTTCCCCTCAGATCACCTAGACACTCAAAGAGACTGCACTGCAGCAAGGCAAAGGAAACTCAAGAAAGCACTTTTGGCTAAACTTTCAGCTCCCAATATTGGAAGCATGTGAATTTGTCATTAACAAATCAGGATCTGGGTGAGCACTCACAGCCACAGGATGATCTGCATGGAGCCTAAGCAGGCTGTGAAGGGCCATGAGTGCAGAGGGTTGTGTGTTTATGGAAAAAGACTATTCTAAAAGCATGGACTTGGACCCATCAGTGTAAGAAAGAGGGAGGATGTGCACAGCCATCTATTAACTAAGCACTGTTCCTCTTCTGGGAACCTGATTAAATTGCTGCCACTACTCAGCATTTCTCTGCAAAGTCAAGTGTCACAACATCTATCACGGATTTGACTCTGGCTTTTTTTAACTGCAGGCAAGAAAATGAAGCAAGGAACAGGAATGAAATGAGGAGGATAGTCTGGGCTCAGCAGAGCAGAAGGACTCTCAGCTGTGGGGTTCCATTCTGGATGCAGCCATTCCATAGGCTCAAACTGGACCTACCTCAGGGAACAGAGGCTTGGGGTGCAGTCACAACTTATATTTTTACAATGTCAGAAATGAAGTGCTGCTTTCCCCACAGGCTTTAGGGAGACCTTATGGCAGCCTAACAGCACCTAAAGGGGGCATACAAGAAGGCTGCAGAGCAACATGAGTTCTCTAGGGCTTCCTGTGGACAGGACAAGGGGGAATGGCTTTAAACAAAAGAAGGGCAGGGTTAGGTAGGATATTGGGAAGGAATTGATCCTTGACAGTGGTGAGGCCCTGGCACAGGGTGCCCAGAGCAGCTGTGGCTGCCCCTGGATGCCTGGAAGTGTCCAGGGCCAGGTTGGACACTGGGGCTTGGAACAGCCTGGGACAGTGGAAGGTGTCCCTGCCCACAGCCTCTGAGGTCCCTTCCAACCCAAACCACTCTGTGCTTCTACACCCCCACTTCTCTCTGTCTCTCCAGCTGCACACACATATACACATACAAGGCATTTTGTGGGTACACATCAAGGTCAGCTGCATGCTTTGTGTGGGATTACACAACCATGGACTGGCTGAGGACAGAGCAGATGGAACCTGCTCCCAGCTCTGACCCTCCAGGTGCTGCACTCAATAAGCCACCCCTGTGTTATGCAAGCCTTGCATTGAAAGCTGCTCGATGCCTCTGCAACTGAACAAACCATGACATCTGTAAAAGCTTTTAACAATGGCCCCAACTTTTTGAAAAGCTTCTCTCTTTAAAAACAAAGTACAGTAGTAAAAGAAAATGTACTGTGAAATCAGCTTGAGTAGCCATCCTTGAGCTAAGAAGCCAAAAGGGTTTTAACAAACACAGAGAGTGGCTTTGGGTAAGGCACTTTCCTGCAACCCATGCACTGACCCAAGGGCACTGAAGGACACAAACAGGGGAGTAAAATGAACCAGGCAAAGCAGCAAACCCAAACAGGCTCAGTTCCTACACTGCTTGCTCGAGTCTATCTACACCTGCACACCCACCTTGGCAATGGAAGTACCATGCAAGGGGAAGAAGCAAAGGCAAGAGGAGTCTCCATTTAGACCTGAAATTATCCTTAAGAAATCCCCCAGTGAAGGATGATAGATGTTGGGATGTAGAAGCAGACTAACAAGGTGCAGTGTGAGAGAACAGTTAGGGAAGCTGAAGGGCTTTGGCTGTTTCCCTCCAGATTTGCAGGAATGTTAAACAGTGGCAGGAGGCAGAGATCCAAAACACCGGTTTGGATCAGCTGGGAAATGCTATGAAACACCAGCACTGCAGTGCTTTCAACAGACTGAGAACTGTAAAATCACACAGTGGTTTGTGCTGGAAGGCACCTCAAAGCAAGTCTCATTCCACCCCCTGCCTCCCACTGTCCCAGGCTGCTCCCAGCCCCAGTGTCCAGCCTGGCCTTGGACACTCACAGGGATCCAGGGGCAGCCACAGCTGCTCTGCCCACCCTGACAGGGAACAATTCCTTCTGTATTCAAATTTCTGGATGTTCAGCCTGCCTCTAATCAATAGACAAAGATACTGCTTGAACAAAAGATTAAAATCTGAAGAACAGAATTTTCCACTAATGACAGACTTTTCTTAACAGCAGTTTTTAATATATAGATTTGTCTCAATGCACTACAACAGCACACAAATTCTCCATCTCACATCACTTTTTACATCCTATTCCCATTCAGCAGCATTTCAATGGACAATCTGCCTGTTATCTGAAGACCTACCATTAACAGTAATGCAGAAAACTCATCCTTTAGCACTTCAGAAGATGTGCCTGAAACAGAAGCACTCATTAACAGAGACCAGCAGGAAACACAGCTCTATATGAATTTTGAGTAGACTGGCTGTGAAAGGAGAAGCTAATTCCTGAAGCCATGCACAGGGCTATAAAATGTGCCATTTCCTCCTGGTCCTCCACTTTTGCTCCTGCCCTTCCCCCATTATTCCAATGGTTTCCATGCCATTTCATTAACAGGATAAAAAAATTAACATAATTTTCTAACATGCCAAAAAAAAAAAAAAAAAAAAAGGGGGGGGGGGTGGAGGGAGGGCTGGAAAATTCACTTCCTTGCTTTTGCTGTTTTAACTCCAAAGCTAAGCAAGCCCAGCTGCTCAGGAAATACCATTGGAATGAACACATTATTGAACATGGAAGAATCAATCGAGATTGCTGTCAAAAATTTCACATGCTGCAAGCAGGCCAGCAATCAAAGGGCTCTTATGAAATACTTCTCAGCCATGTTGAACAACTTCATCTTTCAAAACTCGGGCACATGATCAAAATTTATTAAAAAAAAAAAAAAAAAAAACAAGGAAAAAAAAAAAAAAAAAAAAAAAAAAAAACTGAATTAGAGGAATTTCACCAGGAAGCCAGGAGCAATTTTTTCTTATTAACACCTGACATAACATGACTGTTCTCTAGGTATTGCATTTATTCCACACCAAATGAAGAAGAGGAAAAATAAGTTGTAGCTAAAGATTATTTTTTCCCAAATAGCAAAGCCCACTTATTTTGTGACTGATTCCATCCTGGATTCTTTTTACTGACACATTTGCTGACAACACACATTGACTCTTTTAAAAGGCAACTTCAGCCAATTTTTCTGTAAAATCTTGAACCCCAGGGAGGTTTCTCTTTATCAGCTAACAATGATGAACAATTTGACCATGCCAGAGCTGATCAGGGCTCTCCTACAGCCATGATGAGGAAATTCCAGGGTTTGGTGCAACCTGGGATAGTGGAAAGTGTCCCAGCCCATGGCAGGGGGTGGAATGGGATGAGCTTTAAGGTTCCTTCCAGCCCAAACCACTCTGGGATTCTACACCAAGTTTCCCATGTCCTGATGCAACAGATTGATTTGTTTATGGTTTTCCTGCATTTTCATAATGCTGTGCCACTCTGAAGTAAATACCTGCAGAAAGTCTGTTCTTCCTTCCATCAATAGATGGAGTGTAACTGCCTGTTCAGCTCCTTTTCCAAATAAATAATTTGGATTCTTATTTATTTCCCCTAAAGAACCTTCTGGTTGCCTGCATCATCTGACAGTTCAGACCTTGCAGCACACAGGACACTCTGAACTGATGCTGTTCTTGCAGATTCTAGATTCTTCTACTAAGCTGAAATTTTTGCTGGGTTTTTCTTATTTTTCCTCTTTACTTGGTTGACTATAATGCATTATCACCTTATGGACTTTAGCTCTGGGATACTCCATTTGACAATACCTAAAGTTTTTTGTTTATTATCTGCTATCATATGCCTTAATTACTGAAATGTTCCCAGAAAAGGGGCCATTTCATTCAAAAACTCTGTACCTCCACAGGAAATACAAAATGAAAAATACTTAAAAATTAACAACCAACCCTCAGGGTAGGGTGTATATACAACAGAAAAATCCCCTCAAGCACCTCCTCTTTTCCCTCCTTACCCCAACAATTAAAACCTTCCTAATGCTGTGACTCCACCATGAACAGAAAAACATATTAATAACCACTATTATCCATTTCTGGCACCTCAAAACACTGCCCCCAATGTACATTTGAAGCCTGGCTCAAATAAATTGCATGAGGACGATGCTGTGCATCCTTCCATTTATATCCCAGACAGGGGGGTTGAGTAAATTTCTTATAAAAGCAAATAATTACAGAAAACTTAAGCCCCTTGCTGCTCCTAATTTGAACTGTTCTTTCAGCTCAAAGCCACAGCATTTGCTAATGGCCTGGATTACTTAGCAGAAATTAAGTTTTGTCTTAGAGTCTCTCAAATTAATGACCTCAGTGGGGGAATAAGCTTTGTGAAGAAGAGTCCTGAGGATGCTGGCAAACACAAGAAAGTAAAGAGAACACAAGTTTTGAAGCTGAAGATTAAAAGCTGCTTTAAAATTAAGATTATTTATAACAGATGAAAGCTGAGCAGATAATGTATTTGCCTTCCTGAGCAGAGAGAATGCACTATGTCAAAAATTCATTCAAAAAATTCAAGTTTTGTCCACCTAGAAAAACAATGGAGGTCTTTATTTCCCTTCCCTTCTTATCAGGAACGGATTTTCAAGTATGCTCCTTCAACTTTTATTATGGCTTTTATGTCCAAGTCAAATAGTTTGCACTTGGCATACGTGAAACTAAATACTGACAGTTATTGACTGTAAAAGGAAATTCTTAATTGGATGAATTACACCCTCTTGATTCAAACAACAATTCTGTAGAAATGCTAAATCACACACAATTGCTTGCACCATGATTCCCATTTTTTATTATAAAGCTCAAGTTGTCAGAATTTTACCCTACTTCATTGAAAAAAAATAGATTAATTGAGTAAATTCATATGAAGTTTTATCAGTTTCTTGCCTTTAGGCACTTTTAAGGTGTTTGGCACTTCAATTAACTTGTAACATTATGAATTGCACAATCAGAATGTTCTTGAATAATCTTTAATTAAGACCCAAATGTCACAACAAAAGTTATCAGAGGTGTATTTAAAAGCATATTTTACCTGGGAAAAGCTCAATCTTGATTCAAGCTCTGAAGTGATTTGAAATTCAGTGAACTGGGGGAATTATTGAAGTAGAAGGCACAGATCTTTGAAGAAATACTGAATTCCAGAATATACAGCTTGCTGAGCAATTAGTGTAAGTAATTCTGACCTGTCCCTTTTCCTTGTTCTTGTTCCTTGAAATTGGGATGCTCATAGCATAAGGAATATTCTCAGGAGAGAAATCTTGTGCTTTGTTTTCCCACCAAACAAGCACCTCAAGGAGAAGAGTTCCAACTGTAGATGGGATTTTTTACAAGTTAAAACAATCTGGGTTTTATGCAGCTATAAGAGACCTAACTGAATTAAATTCTTCTGTCCAAAAGGAAGGAGGGAGGTCTCAGATGGCTGCCAGCTAACTGCACCTTGGTAAGAAGCACTGCAGTGCAAAATTCTTTAGCCACCTTACATTTCTCTGGTCTCTTCACCAGGCACAATGTGCTTAATGCCAAGAAAGTGAAGTAAAAACCTGTCTTTGCAATTAATATCAAAGAAAATCATTATCTGATCATGAGCAGGTGAGAACACCAAGAGGATCTGTCTTACCTAAAATTGTGTTTTACCCTCAGGTTGGTGATTACAGTTCCTCTGACTGGAGACCACCTGAATCTCTGAAGGGCCCCAAAGGACACAAAACCTGTGACTGATTAATCAGGATTCAAAAACTAGTGCTGAGATTGGCCAAACCACACAGTGCAAAGCCTGGCCCCTGAAATCAGATAGTGACAAACCTCTGGCCCTTCAATCACCCAGCACTAGGGAAGTTTGGGAAAATGGGATGCAGCATCTGCACAACATTTTAGTGAATTTGGCAGGTCTCAGCTGCAAACAACCTCAACAGGTTTTGAAGCCACAGTGGAGCACTGAGGCTCTGCTGTCACCCTGTACCTGTCACCCTCCACCATCAGCAGGCAGACATGGCTTTTGCTGGAGCAGCTGGGAACCTGGAGCAGAGAAGGCTGGGCAACCAGCAGCAATCTTAACTTGCTTGCCTCCAGCAACTCTCCCAAGAGATGAAGATGACAGTCAGAGGAGTCAGGGAAGCAGACGACAGGCACCTTGGCAGTCCTTCAGTGCTAAGCCTACAGCTCAGGTCCCAGTCCCTTTCCTGGGCCAGCTGGATCTAATGTGGGTTCCATTCCTGTTCCAACCTCAGCTGGCATGGATATCTTCCTTTACACGGGGAGGGGGAAGCAACAAGACAGAAACCTACCTGGAACAGACTTGCAAAACACCAGAACTTGGAGAGCAGAGGAGAGCTAGAGAATGGGAAATACTTTCTAGTATTTCTCATGTCTATCCCTTTCATAACAATCTGTGTGGTATAACAAAGTGAGAGAATAAAGGAATTGGAGAAATTTTTCCCCTCCTAACAAGCACACACAAATGATGAAGGTTCAAGCTTAAGAAAACAAACAAAAAACCCCCCTAATCTTAACATATTAATGTTACATGAAAAAAAAAATCTCATTAAAGCCATAGCAATATTGCAACAATGCCTCCTGATAGAAGTAATCATATATTAATAAGCCTAAATCGTATTTTATACCGGAATATCACTTACAGAAGAGAAGAACCATGTCCAAAATAACATTCTTTAAAGACACTGGACCCTCTTCTTTACATATTTTAAAAGCAAAAACAAACAATTGCTGGGTAGCAGAACTAAAGGGGCTTTACATCAAACACCAGATATTACTGTGTGGAAGCAGAGGTCACTCCATCATGTGAAAGGCTCCTGGGTTGAGTTCCCAGTACCCCCAGTGAGAGGAGGGAGGGAAGGAGGGAGAACTTGTGGGTCCTTACCTTTGGACAAAGTGCTGAGGGCTCTGCCTGCAGGAAACACTTCACCCCAACACCTTTCCAGTTTCCAGAACTTTTCCTGTCATTCCAGGCACTGCTCTCTCTCTCCACTTCCACCCAGAAAACCAGCAGCAGCACCAAAGCCTGGGTTTGGTTTAACATAGAACACAGGTATCCATCCCTTCATGCTTCTCCTCTAATCCCTCCTTTTTATTTGCCTATAAAAAACCCTAATTACTCAGCTGCACCATTTTCTGCAAAAACATTTGAAGACTCCCACAAGATATATGGGCTTGTTTAAACACAGGTAATAGGAGCATGTAAAAGGTTCATCCTTCCATAAAGTTTCACACAAAATGAAATTCCAAGGCATAACTCATCCATTAGCAAAATTAGTAAGCCTAATGTATGGATCACCTAAACTCCCACTTCAGAGACTGCCAAGTTTTTGTCTCTTCAACAACTTCCATGAAAGCTTTCCTTAAATAGTTGCAATTTCAAGTACTTTCCAAGTAAAACACAAATTGTGAATCACAGTATAATCATAACTATACAATAAAAATCATCTTAATACAACTACCAGCACTTCCAGGTCTTTCCCTCTGTACACCATTATTTTGTAAGGATTCTACAAGACATTTTCATTTTAAAAAGCCAAACAGATCAAGTCAGGATTTTCTAGCACTTAGTCCATTCAGTAAAAGATTCAAAGCCAACTTCTGGGAGAAACTCAGACTGAATTTTCTGTTTGACCCAAAGAGTTTGTTCTTCACAAGGGGCCTCAGCAAGCCAATGAGAGTAAAAAGTTCTGCTCACAACTGGCATTTTCACATATTGGAAATGCTGATTCATGCATCTGAAAAACTTAATTCATGAAGGTGCTGAAAAACACCTAATGAAGTGTTCATTACTCACTTCAAAAGCTATTTTTTCCAATACATACAGTTTTGGCTCCAAATATTATTGAATATGTATATTCCTGCTTTACAGCTAATTATAACCTCTTTTCCTGCTTTAAGTATTTATATTCACAATGGAAAGAAAAAAAAAAACAAACTCATGCAGTTTTGCATGTATTCATTACTAAACTGTTCAGCAAATCTAATGCTAAAGGTTAATCTTGAGACAGGGACCAGATGTTCAGTTAGAAGGAAAATTTTCTCAAGAGGAGATACCCAGGAAGTCTGTCTTTCCAATCTGCTCCAGCCCACAGAATTTCCCACCGCACTTATCCAACTGGGAAAAACTATGACTCAGCCTCCAATTTAACCATGTACAGAGCAGAAATACCAATTGTGAAGGCTGCAGCACAGGGCCTGTAAAGCACCTGGAGCATGTACAGCATCCTAAAGCATTTAAGTGAGCATCATACCAAGCACAAACAACTCCCATCAACAACATAATTCCTGTTACAAGCTCCAGAAGGAACTCTGAATTCTCTAAAATCTGAGCCAATGAGTTGTTGCAGCTTAAATGATAAAGAGAGCACTTGCTCTGGATTCCAACCAGCTGGAGATTTCACAGGTAAGTTTAACACCAATGGATAAGCTTGGATGAGCAGTCCCAGCTCTCCCAGCCTCTCCTCACTGAAAGATGCTCCAGTCTCTTCATCATCTTTCAGTCCCTTGCCAGATTTGGTCCAGTAAATCCATATCTTACTTTCACAAAGCAGCCCACAATTAATAGCAGGAGTCCAGAGGAAGGATCAGCTCGCTCTGTGTCCCTCAGAAGAGGAATCCCATCACAGTCTGGTTTGGGTGGGAAGGGACAATGAAGACCATCCCATTCTATCCCCTATCATTATCCCAGGCTGCTCCAAGCCCCAGTGTCCAGCCTGGCCTTGGGCACTCACAGGGATTCAGGGGCAGCCACAGCTGCTCTGGGCACCCTGTGCCAGGGCCCCACCTCACAGGGAACAATTTCACCCCAAATCCCAACTAACCCTGCCCTCTAGCAGCAACAAAATTGTGCCTTTCCCCCTTAAAGCCATGGCAATCATTAGGAATAAGTAACCTAAGGCTGAGGTGAGGCTAAGGACAGGCTTCGCATGGGCTACCACATTTCTTGTCTCCAGAATTTTACTTCATGCTGCATTTAACCTCTTGTACTTGGCAAATCTTGAGAAATAAAACCCCCACTTAGGTAAACCCACAAGAACAACCCATTAGCACAACACACATGGCCAACTCACAAACACTACCAAGCTCCCCCTGGCTCCAGCTCAGCGTTTCTCAATTGCCAAAATGAAATATATATCCATGTATCTCACCTGGCAAGCAGCCAGCTGCAGATGCTAATAGATTTTCAGTTACTTGCAACAGTGGAAGGCTGTGCTTCAAAATGGGGATAAACCATCTATCCCCAGAAAGAAGAGGATTAGATATTCATTTAGGGGTTTTCATATTAAATCCAGATCCTGCTAACGATGGGATGCCCTCTAAACCAATCCTAAATCCCTCTGTGGCCCCAACATGTCCTAAGATATCTTTAATCTATTCTGCAACCCAGCAGGACAGAAGAGCCCTTCCCCAGCCACTGTGACTGAAGAGGGCAAAACACAGACAGCACAAAGGAAAGTTTATGGCTCGTTACACAATCTGTGCTCACCTCCTGCCCTTCCACTAGCCATGATCCCATTGCAAAACGCCTTAAAAACAGAAATTATTTGCAGAATAATTTAAAACAGAAAAGAAAGGTGTTTAAAAGCCTGAAAACATTTTTTTTTTTTGGTTAAAAGAACCAAACCTGGGTCCCACACTACTATGGTGACAGCTTTATTTGACCAAATCTTCATAAGACTTCTCTGCTCACACACTGCTTTTTGGGGACAACCACAAGCCTTGCACAGGTTTGAACACAAACTATTAACAATGCCAATGGCATTATGAGCATCAGGACAAATTTACCCAAAAGCTTCAGCTGCATTTTGGGTTTTTTCTGGACTGTTTTTGGGCAGAGCACGGCAGCTTCAAGCTGTATAAATCCACCAGGGCAGGACATGTCTTGGCTCAAGTATTTCAACAAACATCTAATTGTATTATCATACTAAGGAATTATCATACTAAGGAATTATCCTACTAAGGAATTATCATACCAAGGAATGATGATTTTACTCACCTGACAAGTATTTTTCAATAGCCTCCTGGATGGTTTAAGGTTGCTAATAACACAATTATTGATTAAGACAGGAAAATGTATCAACCAAACCACAACTTGAAGTGTATATCTTGAGCCTTGTCCTTTCTGAAGTACTCCAACCATAGCAAAATAAAACTGACAAATATTTCATTTGGAAAATCATATTTTATATTTCTCCAAAAAGTGTCACTTGAAAATCCACAGCCCTTTCTGAGATTTACATGAGATATTTATTTATCCTTAAGGTTGGAAAAGACCTCCAAGACTGAGTCCAACCATTAACACAGCACCACTGCAGATTTGCATATCTACAAATATTGCAGGTTCTACAAGCACAGCAACATCAAACTGTGCTCATCTCCCAGCAAATCCACTGCAGGAAATCTGTTTCCAGCATTTGATACTAACACAAAAGCCTTTAGTGAGGATCTGCTTCAACCTAAGCATCAATTTCCTTCAAAATGAAGTACACCTGCCAAGGCAAAAATGCCTCTATTTTACATTTTCCAAGGCAGGCACCAGGAATTTCATAGCAGCAAGGATTGCTATCACTGGGAATTGATCTGAGAGCTGCAACCAGTGCCTGCCTGCTTTCCCAGGCCTTCTCCAGGACAAAATATGACATTTGGTTACAGCTGCAAAAGCCCATTTCCCAGCTAACCTTCAAACTGCCTCATCAAGGCAACTCCCACACCTGTATTTTCCTCAGTTACCTGTGGTAATGTTCATTTCAGCCATCTCTCCCAAGGCTGTCATCTGACCCTCATTTCTTTTGCAATATTACATGATTTTGCCCAGCATCTTGAGGACTGCAAATATCTGCACTCAGTTACAGGTACAGAGGAATATTTCCAATCTTACATGATTTTTTTTTTTTAAACCAGGCAAGAAAAGCGATTTATATTTGATTTTTTACCACCAGCCCTTCAAGGCAGGTTTCAGCAGCACAAGAACACTGCAGGTAATTGAGATTCTCCTTCAGTTCCAACATTGCTACAGCCAGCATGAGGGACAGGAAAGATGGCACTGCTGGAATACCAAAGAGTGGTGTGACCTTCCCATCTAGAGCTACTTTATGTGTCTATTTTGTGACTATTCCACAGTTCAGGTGAAGGTATCAGCTGCCTAAAATTACTTCTTCAGATCCTTGCCCACTGCTCACACAGAAACCAATCTTTCACTTCCTCATCTGCTTCCCAGTCCAGCAGCATTTATTTCATTTTCAGGTATCTTAAGAATTTTCTGTTAAATTCACTATTTTTTTTTCCTGCCAGGTCTTCAGAAGCCTTTTCTGCTACAGTGAATTTCTAGAGGGAACATTTGTGGGCTCCCTTCCCTACAACTACATTAATTCAACTATCTTAGTGAAGTTTAATGGAATGGCTTCCCATTTTGTTCACAATATCCCCACAGAAGAGAAATGGTCATGTAACACAACAATTAGTTTTTTTCCAAGGCCGACATGCCTGCTTTCCCAACTTTTTCAAGTAATTTTAGAGGAATAAAACAAACTGCAGGAAAAAAAAAAAAACCTCTGTCAATCATTTATTCTGAGAGATAAAAACCCATCAAAATGTTCAAATGAAAAAAAAAATAACAACAACAAAAGCAACATTGTGTGTGTTTTTATTCACTCCAGTACCCCATAAAAAGCTTTTTTCCTATTTACAAGGGACCAAAGTGACATTTCCATTGTCTACAGGCAAGACAATTGAATTTGAGGTCTGTTGATAAACACTGAAGAGGAAGAAAAAGCTTGCACTTGCTGGAAGGCAAATCTGAGGCTCTGTCAGCCAAAATAAAGATTAACACGTGCCCATGGCCACACACAGACACCAAGATCAGGTGCTGAACATTGGAAAACAGCCCCAGATATTCCTGCAGCAGTGAGGGAACCATTCCTTAGGTCAGGTTGCAATGCAGGATTTGGGATGTTCTACACAGCAAAGATCAAAGTGTTCAAATTACAGGACAAAACACAAACCAGATAAATCCCAAGGGCAGTTTTGTGCCACCAGGCAACAGCGACCACCAAAAACTTGAAAAATGGATTTTCATCCTGGTGGCTGGAAAAAATGCCACCCTGGTGAGGAACAGAGCAGGAAGATACTGGAGAAATTGCAAAGCAGAGCAACACAAATTCAGGCCCAGATATTTAATTACAAACATGCCAGGCCAGGAAAACAAGGAGGAGCTGCTGCTGGGTTCAGCTGGGAGGGAGGGCCAGGAGGGAAGGAAGCACAACAGGCCTGATAAGATCAGCCCCTGCTCCCAAGAATATGAAGTGACTCCAGCTTTCAGCCTAATAAAGAACATCTTTAAAAGCAGGACTGAACATCTACAGAGAGAGCCCAAGCTCAGCCCAGAGGCCACGCTACAAAACCAGCCTCAAACTCCACTCCTGAAAGGAGAGAAAATTCATGTTCTTATTCCCCTGCCCAGGGGGACAAGGTGCAATTGGGATACATTCTTTTAAAGCAACCTCAGTAAACAGACCCACTCCAAACCCATTTCAGTTATTGAAAAGCACAGGAACACACGATTTCAAAAATCAACATCATCACTGTAATCCAGGGAGCTTCCCTGTCTGCAAGGATTTCATCCTCCTGGGAGACCTGGTTAAAGGATATGACTCCTCCATGAGGAGAGCTGCTACTGCTCCTCTAATGAGCTTGGAAAGGAGCCTGTCCCTCTCTGAGCAGTGGGACAACAGCAACACCAATGGTCCCAGGAAAACCAAAGGGATGGCAGTGATGGCTGCAGCAAACCCAGGGTAAGAGCCTTCCTCACCTAAAGACATCCACAGCTCTTCCAAGACATTTGAACCAAGGCATCATTCCCACTGCATTCTGAAGTAGATGTTTTCTAATGCCCAACAGTTTGGAAAAACATTCTAACCACAGCCAAGCCACAGACTTGCTCCTGATTTAGCTGCTTTGATAACAAAGCCAGGTCTCTTCCCTTGTCTTCCATCTCCAGGTGATGGTTTGAGGTTTAATCTGACATTTTGCAGCAATCCCAAAGTAAAAAAAATTATCCCTTCGAGACTTGTTTAGGGTAACTTCACAATTTCAGTCATGTACCTCAGTCCCCTGAGGGTTACTGAACATTTTCCATTTCCTTACTGTATAATTAAACCTTTAGTATGCCATGAATTTTTGCTTCAACCCCTCTGCTTTACATTTGGCAACACACTTCAATCTGTCCTCATTCCATTCCTCACATTAGTTTAACCTGGTAATGACATTCTTAGCAAAAAAATGTTGTTCTTCTTAAAGTACAAGCTTCTCCAACTCAACAAACATCCACTGTCAGGCAAAAATGTCGTGGAAGAGAAGGGTGACCCCACCAGGATTTTGTTATGCCCTTAAATCCACTAGGAACAATGCATCTAAATTCAAATTAAAACATGACACACAGCACAGTGTCCCCAGAAATAATGGCATGAACTCAGGAAGAAGTGATAAGCAAGGAAGAACTAATGGAGGGGGAGAGGAAAAGGAAGAGCTAAGACACAAAAGGGAATTAAACATAGCCCAAAACTGTATTTTATGACAACCCAGCCTAGGTAAGTCATAAATCTGCTCCAAGAAATCTAGTATTGGCAAAGTTGAAATCAAATAAACAAAGAACAGAAACTTACTATTCTCAAACAGAATTGGGAATGACCTAAAACATCAGTTAAAAACAATAATAAACAAAGATTTTGCTTGTAATTATTCCCTGTACTCCAGAAAGTATTCACACTGTTGTTACCTATGCCACACTTGCTTCTGTGCTGAACACCTTTTAGGAAATGCAACAATAGCTGTACAAACAAGCTGTATTCTAGTTGCGTAATATTCCAAATTATACTTCTCTTTACATTTGTGTAGCATTAAACGTGAAAGAAGATTGCCTTTCCATGGAAGGGAACTGGGAATCCACAGAACCCTCAAAATAGCCAGAAGGCAAATGCTTCTAAGAAGTAGGTCACTCCTGCTGCTTCAAAATTATTTACAATCCCCAAACAACCCGTTGTAAACACAGCCAGCATTAACATCAGGCATTATGGGCAAACCAAGCACGTGCACTCAGAGAGGGGAAACAAAACACTGCATTTCAGCAGTCACTGTCAAATAATAGACAACTCCCAAATAACAGGGGTTGACTCCAAAAAGCCACTTTCCTTGCACTGAAACAGAAAAATGCAGGCACAGCCTCAGTTCAATGAGGTACGACTGTCCAAAGCGTGTGACACAAAATATCTATGTGAGCTCCACAAGAATTTAGCCTCTTGTTTTGGAAAGCATACATGTGACCTCATTAAAAAAGGTTGTATCTGATATTTCTCACTGTTTTCTAGGCAAGAAAAAGCCAATTACTTCCAAACCTCTACTTTTTGGGGCCCAAGACATTTTGCCAGCCCTTCATCAGTTCCAGCTGATACCCACTAACTCTTCTAGTTGAAGGACTCAGCCTTCACACATTGCTCTCAATTTTCTGCCAGCACTGTGGCAAATCACTGTTTACAGCCAGCCATCCTACACTGAGGAGCCAAAACCCCATAAATTATAAAAGCCAGTCTGTCAAACCTTATCTTTACACCTGCAATAACTCCGCAGTGCGACACAGCTCGACTTAGAGTCCCACTCCTCCTGCCAGCTTCACATCACAACACACTTGGAGCACAGACTCCTTAAAAACCAACAAACTGAGCTCAACTCACAAAAGAAATGTGATTTCCTAATATTTCATTCTGCTGGCAAAACAAGATGCCTCTGCAGCTGTAATTGTCCTTGGAGCTCAGCCATTTACGTGCTTTCACTTTCCAGATAAAAATGACCGTCATCTTTCCAGGATACAGGACCATCAACAGGGAAAAAACATGTCACCAGCACCATTTATCCTACATAGGATACATGTGTGGGGTTACCTAGGATGACCTTCCTCACCACACTCAGCTCAGCACCAGATGGGATTTAAATACACATTCCCCCCATCCTAATACTACTAAAGCATTTCCCGCTGTGGAAAATGCAGGAATTAGTACCTGCTACAGAACAAAGGAATTGTGGTTCAGACCAATTCCTTCCTGAAATGATTTGAAATGGTCATACAGAAAACAACAGATGATGGAGTTGCTCCATGAAAAACATTGAAAACCAAAATCCCTTCTTAATTCCAACAGTGATAAAAAATGTGGAATTAAAACTGCACAGGCAGCACCAACACACTTTTTATTTAAAATGTGCTTCTCCCCACAGGCATGCAAGGGGTCTGAACTCAGAAGAACTTTCCCTGGCTTGGTCCAAGCAGTTGGCTATTACCAGCTGCAAACCAGGAGACTTCAGGGATATACAGAACTCCAGTCCTGTCTGTTTGCTTGAATAAAAATCACCACAGCCTTGCAAAGGTCAAAAGCTTTCTCTCAGAGCCAAGAACTCCCAGTCTGTTTGCTACAGGCCTTACTACTTGACACAAAAAGAAGTCTGGAGCACCTTGTGGTCTGAAAGGTCAGTGAGGCCAACTACAGGTACCTCACAAACAGAACAGGAGACCTGAACCAGCACAGAACTATTTTTCCTTTTCAGTTACCACTGTGCATGACCTTGTCGAAGGAAAAAGACTTTCAAGAGAGATGATAAACCAGATGTGGAAGATCCAAGTCCTTTTACTGGAGGCACAGCAGCAGATTCACTGACAGGCTGCAGCCAGGCAGGGAGGGCACTGTCCCTCTCTGCTCTGCACTGGGGACAGTCGTGGGCACCACAGCATCAGAACCATCTAAAGCTGTTGGAGTGCATCCAAAGGAGAGACACAAGGATGCTGAAGGGCTCAGAGGGAAAGTAAATGAGGAACAGCTGAGGTAAACTGGCTGCTTCTCCTGGAGGAGATTGAGGTCAGGGACAGCTCCCATCTCTGTAGCCAGGGTCAGGACCCAGGAAGGAGCTAGAGCTCTGTCAGGGAAGGTTTAGGGTGGCTATCAGGAAAAGGTTCTTCTCTCAGAGCATGGCTGGGCACTGAGCAGGCTCCCAGGGAATGGTCACAGCCCCAGGCTGACAGAGCCCAAGGTCAGAGCTGGGGGAATGATTTGGCTCAATCTTAGAGGTCTTTGCCAGCCTTAATGACTCCATGACTACATTACTGCAGAACATCAACTAGGTAACCATGCAAAGCTGTGAGATCCTTCCAAAAGCAGAGGGAAACACAAAAAACCAGCAATCTAGTAGATTCTTTCATCAGGGTATTCATCATACATGCCTGCTATTTTTCATTTTAATTTTCTTCTGAAGTGCTGTTACCCCTCACTGCCTTTCCAAACCACAGCTGACCATAGTGGTGATGAATTTGGTTTCAATCAATCTGAATGGCCAAAAGTCAAGTGTCTTGTGCTGTAATTTTAAATTACCTTAGCAAAATCCAAGCCAGCTCTTATTGCAGTCTTGACATGATTTTGCTTAGGTTCTCCTAGCTCTGCTTTCAGGTTGTGTGTATATTCCATAGGGTGCCTGCTCTGTAAGCACAGCTGCATGTGAAATTTAAATACCACTTCCAAATCCCTAGAACGCTTTTCTAGCCTTAGCTAAAATAACCATGTATTCAATTATCACTTATCTCTTAGGAGCAAAATTTATTTTCATCATTAACCGAGCACGTGTCCATCAATTTTTAAAGCTACAGTTCTTCCAAGGGAGAGAACAGTAACTGAAAGGGCTTTTAGTTTCTTGTGGTGAAGGCATGCTAAAATAGACATAAAATGCCTGGAGTAGTGGAGAGCCAGGTGTCCAATTTTTCCTCTTAATGGCTGGAGGCAAAGAGGAAAAATAGCTTTGACCCACTTCTGCAGGAACCCATATGACCACTCTGTGTCAAGCTCACAAGAACACAGAACATGCTGCCATTGTGTTAATTTATTCTCTGCAGAAAACAGCTGAACCAAAGGGATTTTTAACTCGCTTGACTTGCCATACATGCTCACCAGAGCTCACCCCAGTAAAAAAATTTGCATCTGTTTAAAAATATTACTATTTTCAGACAAGTACCATAGTCTTACTGGGAAGAACTGGAATTAAAAAAAATATATGGAAATCAGGATTTTTTCAAGCAAGAAGCTTAGATAAAATCCTCACTGTAGCAGCAGTGGCTGTATCATTCCCACCAGGCTTACTCTGCTGCAAAAGCAACACTTACAGTGAATAATCATCAGCATACATATGGAATACTGATAAAGGCTTTGAAGAATACTCATCAGGATAACAGAATTATGAGAATAAAGGCGAGTTATTTACATATATTGAGCTATCCCTTCACATCCAGCTTTGTCTTTATTCTTAAAGCAACCCATCTTCCAGCTGGTATTTTAGCATTGTAAGGGCACCACCAGATACCTGCCTGCAAGCAGAGTAGCTCATAAACTATTTCCAGATTCAGAAAGAGCAATATATCTTTTTATAGCACAGGTGAATCAAGACATATCAAGCATACTTCCCATTTTTCTCCTTCAAGTTACAGACACTGAGAAGAGTGCCCTCAAAGAGAATGGTTTGGGTGGGAAGGGACCTCATCCAGTCCCAACCCCTGCCATGGACAGGGACACCTTCCACTAGCCCAGGCTGCTCCAAGCTCTGTCCAGCCAGGCTTGGGACACTTCTACAGGCAGCCCCTGCTTTTCTGGGCATCTGTAACAAATCCACTCTTCTCCTCTGAAGAGCCTCACCCTTTCTCTGAGGTCAAACACCAGAGCTGTTCCCCAGGCTGGCCTCAGCTGACTTGAACCCTCAGCAGTCACATACACCTGATCCACAGTAATGACCAAATTACCCTCCTTGGGTCCAGCTCTTCTTCTCTGACACAAGATGGTCTTGAAGGTCCCTCCCAGCCCAAACCAGTCAACTGTGATTGCATTACAGATGTACAAACACCACTGTCCTGGAAATGCTCTGCCAAAAGCTAGACAGCCTAGAGCAAGGGGAAGGACATCACCACCACCAAGAGTCACTGCAAGCACTGTAACAACCTGCACAGAAGGGCTGTGGTGAACCGCACTTCACACACTCCAGCTCTCTGCTCCAAACAGGGATGTGGATGATGGCATTAAACAAAAGGCAGACACACATCAGCAGGACTAACAGCAGAGGAGAAGCACAAGGCTTCCAAGCAGATCCCTTTTCCCTTTCTGTTATGGAAGAAGCACACCCAAGTGCACAAAGCAGGTGAAAATTATTTCAAAGTTACAAAAAAAACACCTCTTCCTTGCCCAGTTATGAGGTGTGGCTTCTAAACCTTCTGGAAGGGGCAGAACTAATCATCAATATCCTCACCAGATCCCTGCACAGAAGACTGACAAGCCAAGTGCCATGAGCAGATGGTTCAAGGTTCAGCAGGAACCACTGTCATATGCTAATTTGCTATTAATTACAGAAGCAGTCGTGATTACTGCAGTCCTGAGTACTAAGGAAGGGTGCCAGAAAACACAGCAGCTAAGAAAGGCTTCTGACTAGTAAAGTTTTTGATAAAAATACAGCATTTTTAGTATTTGGTTGAAAGGTTGAAGGACAGAGGACAATAGTCATTGTATTTGCTACTATACACACAAAATCTGATATTCCCCATGCAAGGCATCAGCATCAATGCTAAACCCAGTCCTTTACTGGTACAGGGTGGAATCCCAGTGGTTTGGGTTGGAAGGGACCCTAAAAATCATCTCATTCTATCCCCCATTGCCATGGGGGGACATTCACTGCATCCTGCTCCCAAATAATTCCTTCTATCAGTCACCTTTACCCAAGCTTTGAACTGCTGACTTGAAAGCTCAAGAGCATCACCAGATTTTGAGCAAATGCTGTCACTCATCACTTCTCTCACATATAAGTTGGTAAGAAAAATGCTAGGAGGTGAAAATAAAAGCTTACTTCACAATTTCTTACCTCAGCATCCCATCAGTTGTGGACAGAACATAAATGACTTTGTCCTGCTGAAGTCTGCCTAAAGGGAAGGATAAAGCTACCCAAATCTCCATATTCCCAAAAAGTTTAATGGGTATGTAAATAGATGTATTTTACTTCCATCAACATTTTTGTGGCCCTCAAAGTATAGAAATACCAACACCTCTGTGCCTGTCCACTTTCCACCCTTTCAAAGACAATTTCCTTATGGATTTTGTACAGAGCAGGTTGTCAATAACAGCATAATAGAGATTTATATCCCTACCTATGTCAATTCCTAGAGGTTTTCACTTAGGGGTGGTACTCATTTGTCCTTCCAAGTCTTATCAGTCAGAGCTGCTCAAGGCCCAGGCAGACAGGGAAAAGAGATATCAAGGAAGGATTGAAACAACCAAAAAACTTCAGGAATTTCCTTCCCCTCAACACACAAATCCTATTAGCAACTAAGTAGTTGTCAGTGTGAATGACTAACAGCAAATATTTCATATATCATCTGGAAAGAGCCAAGCCCCTGAGATCTCATTATCAGAACCAAGTGCCCCAGCTGACATGAATTATTTACTGCAAACCAGTGCTTTTGATTATGCATATGCATTTCATGCTGAAGGTACATCTGTGCCCCAGTTTTTAACCACCACGTGGAGACAAAGCTAGTAACAGCTAAAACCCAACATTCATTCCACAGAACAAGATGATACTCTTGGCTGGTAAGTTTACCCATCACATGTGATAGTACACAGATGTTTGCAATACAACCCAAAGGTAAATGATAATAGCGCAGAGAATACAGGCATTTTTCTTCCTTTTCTTTTTGACACCCTGACAGAAAGGAAAATTCTTGGTTTTAATCACCTGCACCCAAAGCACAAGGTGATCCATTTCAGTTATCTGAGTGACAGCACACAGGGAGACACAGATGCATCAGAACACACTCCTTCCTACTTCCCTCATCTGTTTCAGACCTGTTTCTATCCTCTACAGTGCAATTTCAGAAGGAAATCTATTACTCATCCCAGAAACCAACAGCTTGTGGATTGCAGCATTCTCTGACCATGGGGTTTCCCCCATTTCTTCTCCTTCTTTGCCCCTCAGGAAGTAACCCTAAGTGGGTTGCTTTACCACAGTTTCATCAAAATGGAGTGAAGCTTCACTCACTTCTTTTTTAGGACCACAACATAACACATTCATTTCATAGTTCCATTTCATTAACATCCAGCTCAACAGGTGTTTCCACACTGGTGCCTCTGACAGCCAGGAAGGTGCCTGCAGAGCAGGTAGATGGTATCTTCCATTGCAGGACTAAATCCAGTCTTTCCTTTATGTAGAATCATTATTGTCATGTAACAGGATTTAGAATATTTCTAACACCAGCCAGAAAAACAGCCCAAGTGTGTATGAATACAACAGGCATTCCTGATGGAAAATGGACAGCAATTATCACATAAATATTGGGGTGCTCATTCCCAGCTCTTCATTAGGCTGATTTAAGACAGCTTTCATATATATTTAACATAAACCCTATGTTACAGAGCTCCTATACAGGGAACTCTTGTTCCCTGTGCTCAAAATCTTTATTCCCCTTGTTTAATCAACCAGAGGCTGACTTGAAGGCAGAAATCATGTACAGGTGCAATGTATACAAAGAGTAGCTCAGCTCCCAACACCTATTTTAAAGCACAATTTCACCCCATGAAGACTTAGATACATTCAGTGCATACATTTTAGTTTGTTCCCCCTGCTCTTTACAGCAACTACCTGGACTTTTTCTTAGAAAGAAAAAGAAAGGAGATTGGTCTTGCTGTGGTTTAACCCTGGTTAAGGAGGAACATCTGTTTACAGCACCTTTCCCTTATCAACCTGGAGACACTGACAACCAGAACAAAGCACAGAGCAATTACCAAGCCAACAAGGCACAGAAACATCCTCAAGGGATCTGTAAGCATCCTACACTGTTAATTTTAACCACAAAACCAGACATCTCAAAGGGGAACTTTTAAAAGCAGTGGGATTTGATGTCCACAAGCCCTTCTGGAAAGCTACCCACAGGCTGAGAGTTATCAGCCAGAGAGAAATAGGATAAAACCAGGCAATAACAAGAATAACACCTCAGGTTACCTCCTGCCTGTGGTGAGGGGACAGGGGGACAATGTTAGCACCTGAAAGCAAACCAGCACTGCCACATCACTTCCTTGTTTTCCAGGTTAAGATTTATCTTCTCCTAAACCACACCAATCTACATTCACTTGCCAAAGAAATACAATGAACATGAATTTGCAAACATAAGCAAAATAACATTTTATGTCTGTTGGTGCCAAGGCAAAATAAACTGAAGTCCTTGCTCTACTACCAAATACATCTAAAATTGGTAATGCGCTTGAGACCAATGCTAATGACCCAAATCCATTCCTCCTTTCACCTTTTGTCTTCCAAATCTTCTCACTCCCACCACTGACATCCTGCAGCCCTTCCCCAAAACACCAGCCCTCCCCTAACAGCACAGTGCCAAAGACCTTTCCCTTGATATTTCCATATCACATCCTCTCATGCAACAGTCCCCAGTTGTCTTCCCCAAGCTTCCTCCCCCAGCTGAAAGGAGAAAGGACCCTGCACATCCTGTGAACAATCCTCACATACAGCAGGATGCCCGGATTTGGAAGGTTCATTGCCACAACTGTTCCCATGTCAAGCACTGCCTGTCCCTCTCCCAGCTCTGCAGGCAGGAGAAGGGACCTATTGAGCTCAGCTCCTGCATCTGTACAGAGCTGCATCTTCACAGTTCACTGCTGGCCTTGTCTGAATCAAAGAGTGGGGTTTTAAAATTCAAGCAACCATTTCAGTGAGCCCCTCAGCGTTATTTAGCAGCACTGAGAAATACAGTTCACTACCAAGCTTAGTCTCAGATTAATGGCCAGCACACCCCACATTTCTAATTTATCACTGCAGATTTGCAAGTAGGATAAGCACAGAAGTGTAATAGATAAATTACTGATCCTAGAATATTTGAACCTGGATCAAGTACAAACTATAAAAGCTGAGGTAATTTTGATTATAGTTTTCAGCTGTGAGTTTTGATGAAAAGAGGTAAGTTGGACACTAATTCACCCCTTGAACTGAACTGGCAGCAGGAGCTCAGAAACAGGTATGGCCACCACAGGTGTCCCAAAATGTCAGTTTTTAGAGCAACAGCCCAGAGTTACCCGAGTTCCAGATCTCCCTTTGCAACAGTCGGGCAGTTTTATTTTTAGCAGCAGTAAACCCACCACCCTAAATGTAAGACCTGAACTGACAAAACACAGGAAAAGCTGCCCTAATCAAACAAAGCAATGATAATTTGCAATCAGAATTTCTATGCTATGGCTTCCACACTAACACTGCATTAAGAGATTTGGGAAACTTCCATGGATAGAGATCTACCCCCGTGTGATACAACACTAGAAGAGACTTGGCACTGTGTTTTGTGAATTGTTTTAGTTCTGTTATTTCACAGAATAACAGAATATTCTAAGTGAGAAGGGACCCCTAGGGATCATCAGTCCAACTCCTGGCCCTGCACAGACACCCCAACAATCCCATTCTGGGCCTGAGAGGGGTGTCCAAACCCTCCTGGAGCTCTGGCAGCCTTGGGACTGTCATCATTCCCTGGGAGCCTGGGCAGTGCCCAGCACCCTTCAGCCTTGTGTTATTCAGCTTCCTCAGTGTCAACTCACAAACCTTTAAGCAGGGAAGATTCTTGAGACATCCACAAACAAAATTCCACATGTCCAACCCTTAATCCCTTCTTTAAGACATTCTTTCTCTGTTGTCCCTAGGTGTGAGCCCTGGACATGTTCATATTCCTTTCACCCTTAACCTAGCCTAGAATACTCATTCTCAACTCCCAGTACATTTGTTTGCTCTAGAAATGTTTGGTACACATCCCCAGACACCCACAGCACACGTGCATTACCAGCACCCTGACAGACACAGAAGTGCAGCATCCTAAAGTCAGAATTACCTCTTTTGGGAAGGTTACTCACACAAACTAATGACTCCAGTTGCTATTTCCATATCAGCAAGCACTCCTTCCAGGGCATTGCTTTCCATATGGTCCTGCACAAACAAGCCTCTAGAAAGCTCACAGTTATTCTCACTGCTGTAAAACAGGAGGAAAGGAAAAATACAGACCCATAAACTGCTTGTATTAAGTTCATTTATTCTATGGATGGTGCGTAATTGTCATAAAACAGTTCACCATGATTGGTAAATTTCCACAAAGCTATGGCAGTCAATTTATGGCAAGTTCTACTTTTGCATGTGAGGAGAAAAGAGTACCAACATCTATATAATTTGTGACTAAGAAAAAATGAATGTCCTTAGGCACTTTTCCTTAAAAAAAAAAAATAAATCTCACAGTCATACATATCTCACTAAGCAAAAACATGCTGGGAATGCTCAAACTGCTCTCGTGCTGTCTGAAATCTCTCAGCTCTGGGTTTCTGTTTTGGTTTTATTTAACCTTGGCCTGTAAACTCTCAGTGTCAGCCACACCTCCTGTAACTCTTCCTGTGGAAAGAGATTTAAAAGTTGAAGCACAGGGATCTGAGCTCTCTCTCCACAGCAAGGGCCAAGCATAAGGCACAAGTCCCACAGCAGGTTACTTATTTAATACCACTGCTTCTGACACCTCTGGGCAATTTTCTAATTAAAGTGAGTAGCTGAGAGGTTCAGAGGCTTCAGGTTCATCCTGTGAAATAGCAAGATAAGGTGAGAGTGGAATAATCTCCAACCCAAAGGCAGCAGTGCAGAAGTTGTTGTCCTGTTCTCTGAAGGCCCCCGCAAAATAATGCAACTTAAAATCCTGCACTTGGAGGACTGACTGCAAGTATTTCTTTAGATATAAAGCAGGTGGGAATGGCAACATACAATTTATAGGGGCATCCTCAAAACTGACTTTAAAAACTGTCCTGCTATTCTTTAGGCAAAGGCAGCACTCTGCTGCTGCAACTACTACATTTGTGAGGTTAAAAACACGTAACTATCAAAAAGGGGATTTAACTTGTAGGTTCTGAGGTAGACAGGAGGATTTTATACTGCAAACAAGTCTCTGGGTCTCGTACCACAAGATTAAACCCTCACAGAACTCAGACACACACCCTCAGAGCCTGGATTCAGCTAAACCAGCTTCCTTCCTTTCTCTCTTTTTAAAAAAGACAGAATGAAATGTTGTGAACCAAAAGGCAAACTAGAAAACTGCTGTGAGATAATCAATTCTCATTGTGACTCATACTGCTAGAAGAGCCCCAAAACACTCTTATAGAAAGAACACTAATTACTTGCATAAACTGTGCAGAAAATGGAGAAAACCCAGGACAATCCCTCTGATGCAGGAATACTTGTACAGCAGCACTTTGAGTCCAAGCTCTGTTTTAAACTGGTTTTCTTAATTTCTTCTGCAAGTCCTACGAAATGCAAAAACCAAACTACAAGTTCTCCTTTCTCCTACACATCACTTGGCTTTTATCCCATCTTCAAACAACTAGAGAATGCAGTTTGACTTCTGTATCTCATTACCTCCATCTACTGGCAAGAGCTGCTCCAGTTTATAAACCCCCTTCAGACTCAGTTCCTGCTTAATTAAAAAAAATTAAAATTCCTAATTTCAGAAATACTGATAATTAAATAAGTGAGAAAGAAGAACACAATTCAGTTCCAAAACAACTGAAGATACAGGCCAACTTACAGACCTCAGACGACTTTTTTTTCTGATGTCTAGAATTTATTCTTCCCTACCAGCATATGAAAATTGTCTTTGGGCTGAAGCTCAACAGCAAGTGCTCCAGCCTAAGAATTTATTTAAAATATTAATGTGATTTCCCATTAAACTTCACAGCCTTTACTGGTACCACGTTAGACATAAAAATCAGAAAAAAATTGGGTTGGAAGGGACCTCAAAACCCAACACATTCCACTCCCTGCCATGGGCAGGGATACCTTCCACTGTCCCAGGGTGCTCCAAGCCCCAGCCAGCCTGGCCTTGGAAACTGCCAGAGGTGTGGCAGAAGAGTAACAGATGCAAAAACAGCTATTTAAAAGAATTCCTGGACTACTACAAACGTCCCAAGGCAATCACACTCCCAGCCTCTATTCCTACACAAAGCCACAATTCTGCAAACCAGTTCTTCAAAATGAGTTCAACAAAATAAATAATACACTACAATTCAGGCACATCAAAACATCTTTTTAAGGCTGGTCATCTCTACAATCTTGTTTCCCCTATATTAATCCTTATTTGGTGGAATCCTTAAATGTGCCTAGAAATTTTTCTTATATTCAGTTGTTCTTTGTAAAATATTAGATTATTTTAAACTGTTTGTTCTAATGCAAAATAAAATGCATGCTTTCCTTTGTCCCAGACCTTTTTATGTTACGTATCGTATTGCTGCCCATCCCCAACTCTCATAGTTGCCAGCAACCAGAAGAGGGCAACATTTTAAATAATATGTAAAACCACCACCAATTCCATCAGCTGCAGAGCACTGGGACATGCTTAGTCTTACCAAAACCCACCAGGTTGTCTCAAAACTCACTTATCATGTAACAAGGAAAATTTCCATTTCCACTTTCTACAGATCCAAGAGCTCTGCTGAGTGATTTGATCAGAAAGTTTTTGTAAGCAGTGAATTAAGTACTTTCCCATCAGCACTGCAGTATCATGGTGCTTCAGCCCAAACTCAGCTGTTCTGTAGCTGTAGATACACTACTAACTTGCATTATTTCATGCAGTGAATTTAAAAATGAGACCTTTTCTGAAGCATTTCAAACTCTTTCCTTACCACACTGTGTTCCTAAAACACACACAGTTTGCACAGCCCATTCTTTCATGCAACATACTTAATTTTCACAGTGAAGTCAAAATGACAAGCCACTTAAGGGAAATGTAAAACCTTTTCATCTCATGAAAAATAACACAGATTCAGTTGTTCTTTGAAATTCAGTGAGCAAAACATGCTCTGATCCATCCAAGACAGTGCTGCTCACTGATCCACAAGCAGAGCCACAAAATTCTCTAAGAGACTGCTGCTATGGTGATGCTTCTTCAAGAGTGAGCAACATCCACAAAAAACACAGTGCAGAAACATGGCAAAAAAACTCTTTTGAGTTTTAAATAGTAGATTTCAATTTGAGGAGTGAGAGAGAAATGTTACCATGGAAAAACAGTTTCAAGAAAGACTCTGAATGCCCTCCATATCAAAGTTAAACCTGGGATTCAGCTGAGAGGTTTGTTTTTCCTTACATGGATGCCAACAGGTTGCATTAAATTAATCTTTAAGAAGTGTATTGTTGCTAAATCTCATTTTTAGCTGTTCCTCCCTGCCTAGCATGGTTTACATCTGAGAATGAACCTGTGGCAATGAGTGTGTTCCTACTGTTCTTGATCACACCTGCTCTAACTTTACCTGGTCCAGGTTGGTGCTGCTGGGGGGAGCCTCATGAGAAACCAGCATCTGAAGGCATCCAGGGCTGACCCCTGCCTGGTAACAAAATATTCCCAACTTGGACTGATTTGGGTGTAAGGATGAAGAAGCTTGGCATTCTGTATCAGAACCCTTCAAGATTTTAGCCCAGTTTCCATGAGAACTAAGTACTTACTGTGTAAGGCCAATGTATTTAAAATTCCCCATGGTTTTACAGATGTGCGGAGTTTTAAAACACAAAAAAGTATTTTCAAGCTATGACATAAAGAACTTCTAAAACAATCAAATTGCACTTCATAAGTATGTTTCGCTCATGGAAAAAAAAAGAGAAAAAAAAAGCCAAAATTTCATAACAGAAACATAAGCAAAAAAACAGAGCAGAAATTTGTCACAGAAGAAATGGAAAAGAAAAGCCACACTGATTTATTAACATGGATTTAAATATTCAGTCCCAGGCTGATTTTTCCCAGTAAACTAGCAGGAAATGGAATCCAAACTGCCCTTTTGTACCAACTCCCAAATACCAAGAGTCAGGGACAAAAAGTTTCACATTTTTTCCAGTATGTCCAGATAAACTGGCCCTTAAGACTAATTAGGCAGCTGTTTAAGGGAAGGAAAGATCATGAACCAAAAAGCTCACGAGTCAAGATCAAACAGCTCAGTTTTGTGTGTGCATGACCCCCCTCAGATGTTTTCCCAGAAATGCATTTCCTGTGCAGAAGCTGCTTTAAGCAAAATATTCACTTAAAATTTAGAAGGCGGGACAAGTGTTTGTTCAAAAAAAAAAAAAAATAAAAGCTTTTAATTTATCTTTTTCTGAAAAAAAATAAATATGTAATTAGTTCTACAGTCACATATTTAATGAAAACAGAGCACACAGCATCCTCATCCTCCTTCAGCTTCTACTGCAGTCATTCCTGTCAATAATCAAATAAGCAGCTCTAGAAATATTGAGTCAGACATCAATATTGATAGAGGTTTTTATTAAGTTGAAAATCGTTTTGTATTCTTACTCCTCTGCCAGGATTGTATGCTGTTTTTCCGTTATCCATCTACTGAAGTACCAATATTGCTATTTTCTAAAAAAGGCACTCAACATGCTATAAGCTTGTGATTGTTTCTTTCCATATACACAGCAGATAGCTTACTTACAGTGTTTCCCTTCTGTATATTATACCTTTTATTCCTGCTACAGAAAACTGACTACATTTAAAATAAAATACCGTATTCCCTTCAAAACCAAGACCTGCAAGGCCTAGAGCCAGTATTAAAGGTTTACAGGATTCCAAACCCCTGGATACTCATTAGCAAATGAGTTTTCAATACCAGGTTCCTGGAAGAAGATTTAGCTTTACTTGGCAGTAATGGAATTTCGTTGCACTGACACCACAGCAAGCTCTCACCTCAACATCCTTCTGCTTCCAAAAGTCACCTGAATTATTGGTATTTGAGTTCCTCCTGTACAAACCAATTCTGCTTTCATTAATATAGCAACGATGAATGTGAACTAGTTTGCCATATCCCAATTTATAGATGATCATAGCTGAGGATATGGAATGACAAAACTCCAGAAAACAACT
Organism: Erithacus rubecula; assembly: GCF_903797595.1. NCBI lineage: Eukaryota > Metazoa > Chordata > Aves > Passeriformes > Muscicapidae > Erithacus > Erithacus rubecula. The sequence goes on along the minus strand of NC_136659.1, from coordinate 1,548,795 downwards.
GAAGATCATGAACAACACCTACAATCTTCTGGGCACAGGTACAACCAAGTAATCAAGAATGATCTGCCCACAGCACAGTATTTATCATGCTGCTCTGCCAATAGACACTGCTTATGTAAATATTGTCTGATTAAAGAAAAGTATCCATTAATCCAACAATTACTTTCCAATTTTAAGAATATTATGAATATTGCTAATCACAGTGAAAACAATCTTTCTCTGTCCTTAGTCCAACAGTTCATTTCTATTCACACAAACAATGAGAATTTTTAATTTTTTTAGAGTTTAGGCATGCTTATTAAAAGTACCTTGATGAACCGGAAGATTCTTTTTCTGATTACAGAGCTCTTCCTCTTTCTTTAGTTCACTGCACAGTTGCCAGAACTTGAGGACTTCTAATTAATCACTCAAGTCCATGCAAAACTGAATTGCTCCATTTATTCTGAACAGCATGAGCCTTCAGAAACTTATCCAAATTTCTCTTTTCCATTGCCAGAGTCAGGATGCTTTTAGCAGCCTGATAATACTACTTTGGTACAGAAGACTTCTTAAGATTTGTAATTGCTACTTACAGAATCTCAAGAGTGGTTTGTGTTGGAATGGACATTAAAGCCCATCCAGTTCCATCTCCTATCCCAGGTTGCTCCAAGCCCCAGCCAACCTGGCCTGGAACACTTCCAGGAAAAGGCAGCCATGTATGAGAGAACATTTTTTAACAAAAAACATTCTAAAAAAATTGTTATTTCAGTTCCTAGTACCTAAAATTCTGAAAGTTAAGAAAATTCCTTACTATCCATTTTCCAAACCATGTAGTAGAACTTGGTCAGCAGCAGGATCTCCAGGATGTAAGATCCAAGCAGGTACTGATGCTGCCAAGAGTTCAGTTGACAAGAAGCTGATGAGCATCAAGAAAATCCTGCAGAGCCCCACATCTCATCTTTTTATAAAAGCTGACACTGGATCATACCAGTTGCAATTTCAAATACAGTAAATACCACCAGCATGTATTTATATTTACCAAGAGCCCAACTTTTTTTTCTTGTGTTATTAACATTACACAATTAACATGTTGTTTTGACTGGTACAAAGCTCAGATGAGTTCATATTGGGCAGAAGTTAATTAGTGCTTAATTCCAAGAGCAGAAAATGGAACAGTTTGGCAGTGGGATTCATGTAGGGTGGTTTATTTGTTGCTGTTGCTGCTACTGCATTAGGGTTTAAGAGGTTTCCTTATTTTTGTCTCCCCAAAGAGACTATTTGTAGCAAAGTCATGAATTTTGTGTATTATCAGCTCCCTCAGCAGACAAAGAGCACTACTCATTATCTCCACCTTTGCATTTACTTGTACCTGCTGCTCCTGGGATAACAACAATATGCCTGAGGCTTACAATACATCTGAACTCCCAAAAAAGGCACTTCTTAATGTGGATACTCCCTAAAGGAAAAAAACCCTGAAGTTAAGATACTTAAAAACACAGGCATCAATTTTTATGTTCTACATATGAAGTTTATTAATCATTAATGACAAACTTTGTCATATCACATCTTGATTATTATCCCCTAATTTAACATTCAGACACATCTACAGACATTAATGGAGTCTTAACTGCTACCACTATACTTTCAGATGTTCTCCATAGGATATATTTCTGAAAAGAAGCTCAAATTAATGTCACTGCAGGATTAGGATTGTCTCTGGATAGAGCACCTCAGTGTTCTGGTCTGCTTGACAAGGTGGTGATTGGTCAAAGGCTGAACTTGATGATCTTGGAGGTGTTTTCCAACCTTAATGATTCCATGTTCAGGAACAGTGAAACCATAGCACTCAGCTCTGCCAGCCAGAAGTTTAATTTTGCTATCTTTTAACTACATGAAGACAAAATACAAGGATATTAAAGGATATTAAACTCAGAGTTGCTTAGAGCACACAAGAAACATCAGGCATTTGAACTCTTCAGTGTAAATACTGAGACTTCGTTACTGACAATTTAACTCTTTATTTAATCTGCTAAACCCTCCTAAACCACCATCCCCCTTAAAAAAATTACATTTCCCAGATATCATTTTGACTCTACCAGGGGAAGAAGCTGCTACCATTACAGATGTACCATGAACCCAAACAAAGATTCCAAGGATTTCTTACAGATTAGGTGTCTTAAGCCTGGGGAAGCGAAGGCTCCAGGGAGAGCTCAGAGTCATTCCAGAGCCTAAAGGGGCTCCAGGAGAGCTGGAGAGGGACTGGGGACAAGGGATGGAGGGACAGGACACAGGGAATGGCTCCCACTGCCAGAGGGCAGGGATGGATGGGCTATTGGGCAGGAATTGTTCCCTGGGAGGGTGGGTAGGCCCTGGCACAGGGTGCCCGGAGCAGCTGTGGCTGCCCCTGGATCCCTGTGAGTGTCCAAGGCCAGGCTGGACTCTGGGGCTGGGAGCAACCTGGGACAGTGGAAGGTGTCCCTGCCCATGGCAGGGGTGGAACCTGATGATGTTCAAAGGCCCCTTCCATCCCAAACCAGTCAAGGATCCTGCAATGATTCCATAAATGCCTTTACCTGAACCACTCCAGTAACACTCCACTGACATTTCCAAACCTCAGACTGATAAGAAACAACCAAATTTTCCATCTTCTCCATAACAGACTATGGTTAAGCAATGGAAAACTGTTTTCATCAGCTACAGAATTAAGGCTAGCAAGATTTTGGGTATTCTAAAATTGTGGATATCACGGTCATGTGAAATGCCAAAAATTCAAATTTCCCACAACTAAAACTTGATTGCATCTTGTGGCTACAGTATACACAAGATACCTCTAAATAGGGTTCAATAAAAAGTAAACAGCTTTCAGAAGTGGGGGTTTTACTGTGTAGACCTCCTGTTTTTCTCACTAAGAAAAAAATAAATATTAATAAGTAGCTCTTTTCAAACATTTCAGAAATAGTGTATTTTTTCCTTTAACCAAACATTATGACCAAAAAATTCCTTCAGGGGTCTTCTATAGAAGCTTTCAATGTGAGAAGGAGAAATCAAATGTCAATGAGGTTTCCTTTGCCAGACAGTAAGGAAATCCAAGGGAAGCACATCACCAAGGAGGATTACAGGCCCCACAGACTGTCAGAAGTTCAGATTTCCATGACCCTCTCAAACTGAAAGCGTCACGTTTTAAAGCCTGTTACATTCAGCATTCATTTTGTTGCATCTACTTGCACTGCATTTTCTCTTTACATGTCATGCTGAGCTGCTGCTCAGGTTTTTGCTAAACCCTCACAATATCCTCTTTATAATAAGAATCCTAACAGCAGCAGGCAGTGCCTGACCAAAGCACTCATTCCAGACACCAGCAGAAGCAGCATCCTGTGATTTAGTTTCAGATCCCTAAAAATTACCTATTGGTGGAAAGCTCACAAACATGAGAGGAAAACACTAAGTAAGTCTGCAGCAGAGGATTCAGTGTCTCAACAGGAAGATAAGGAATCCATCTGACTTATCTCCATCATGCTCTCACTGAAGCAGCCTCACAGAAATAGAGCAGGTCATGAATTTTCTGTAAGGAGAATTGTAGAAGCCCATCAAATATTAAAAAGCACTGCAGATGTCTGCAGTCCTTTCTAAAAGCTTTTTACAGATAAGCAAAGAGGACACATTAATTAATTTAATTAACTGTTTCCAAACATTCCACTTGTACAGATCATTACCTTTCTTCAGATGTTTTTAATAGAAATTTAGTCTGTTCCTCCAGGGTTTTCATTCCAGAGCTTCTCTCTAGCTCTAACAATGTTTGTTTATCCAGGCTTTCAGAAGACTTCACAGAACCTTCCTGCTTTCTGCACAACCTACAGCAATAGCTACATCTCACTGATTTTCAAAAAGCCTCTAGCCACATCTCCAGGTTACCAACTGCACAAGCAAAAACCACACGTACAAATACAAAATTACCTGCACTGCAAAAAGAGCCTCTTGAAAATTATCAGAAATGCATATGAATCACTTCAGCTTATTAAATTACTGCATCTACCCCACAATCCACCTAATGGCGTTTCTTAAATTAAATTTCTCTCCACCAAACACATCTGTCACATGACATGAGCTGAATACCTACAGAGAGGACTGAATCTTCATCAGATCCAGCTGCAAGGTACCTGCCTGAATAATTTTGGCAAGATCAATTTGTGTTCCAAGCAATCCTTCATTAGCACATTACTTAAAAACAGTCATAAGATGCCTGTTTCTAAATAGGAATGCTCAAATACATTATTCCAGAACAGAAACTGGACTGAAAGCTGAAAAAACATCATACCTATATTCGAAATGCCATCTTCTTCCAGTTCCTTTGCAGCAAATAACATCCTTCCCAAAAAAGCAAGGTGCAGAAATCAGCCTGTGCACTGCTCAGAGGCACCTAGGTTGCTTCAAACACATCATCAAGGCTTTGGTCAGAGAAGAACAAGCTGTCTGAGGTGCCAACTTCAGCCACCCAGAGCTCCTTTTACAGCTCCTTCCACATCATCCCAGGCAATAATTTCCTGCTCTTACATAAGAGGCAGAGCTCCCAGGTGCCCCCGTTTCCAGCACGGTGCTGGCACTGCAGGAAGAGCTGCAGTTGCCCCTGCCCAAGCCAGGCTCTGCCATGCACTGACCCAAGAGGCAGATCAACACTTTGGGATCACTGCTCCTCAGGGGCTCTAAAAATAGAACACCAGCTGCTACCAGAGCCCATGTGCTCACAGCCAGCACCACTGACCAAGTGCCACATCTAAGACCTCCTATTTCCTTAATGCCACAGCCAGACAGATTTATACTGTGCTCTGTATCTGACAGTGAAAGCTGCCCTATATCAATGCAGTGCTTAGCCTGATAACCAGGGTAAAAAACCCCAAACAACCTTTTTTTTTTCTTTGTAGCATAACCTTGTGTGCCAGCTGTGGTTACTTCAGGCTTTAGATGCTGTTTCAGGCTTCGAGAAGCAGCTACAAAGTAGAGAGAGACCCTGCTCAGATTTTTCCAGCACCAGTGCAAAACACTCTTCTCAATGCACAGACACACATGTAACTGGCATTGACAACTGGCACTGACACTCTTGGCTCCAACAACATGAATTTATTATGAATTAAATCAGCTTTCAATTAATCAGATTAGCACCCCAGCTGTGAATACATACTCTTCAGAACCTTATTCTTGGACTGCGACCTCCTGTTATCTCACACTATCATAGAAATTTAATCTGTCAAACAATCCAGTACAAAGTCCATGCAATTACATCCTCTTAAGTACAAATCCACACTTGGCAATAAGCCTTCAGCAGATCCATCTTGTTCATATGTCAGTCAAGTTTTGTTCAAGTAGTTACAGCCTCTTTCCAGCTACTGATATTTGCAAAGTCTCAAATTTACAAAGCACTGAAGGGCAAGCCAAGCCTGGGACTTCCAGTTTTATGAGCAGCAAATTGAAGCAAGGACATGAAGTCAGGATCACTGAAGCTTGCTATGGATCAGCCAGTCTGTACTAACTGCAGCGGGGATATTTCATTAACATTCACCACTAATTGGTCTGGCTAGAAAATGCAGATCAAGCTAAATCATGTCATGATTCACAAGCTTCTCCACTTGTACCACCTGTACCTTCCTTGACAGAGAGAACTTGATCATTGCACATTCCATCTTCTGCTTTTAACCAATGCACACCTCAGATGGTTTGAAGCAGAACAGAGGCGATCAGAAACACGAACCACAACACACTGGAGAGGCACAATGCAACCTAAAGCAGAAACCATATTCTCTTATTTCTTACAAAAATCCCTTGTGTAGGTCCCTTCTTTAATTCCTTTCTCCCTCTATTCTCAGAATGGTGCTCATGCAGATTTCAGCTAAAATACAGTGTTTGCATTGTACCTTAACTAGTTCTGTAATTCACAGCAAGAAAATAAAATTGGATCTTGGTTATTTATAATAGCACACAGGCTATAAGATATCTACCTGTTTAACTTAGAAAAATGAATAGAAGAATCCCACAGAACTTTGCCTTCTGTCTATTCACTCCTCAGATTACAAATGCCCCACAGATTCTTTTCAATGTATCCAACATTATTCAATAGAACTCTGTCTGATTGCAATCTCCATTTACAGTATTTTTTAAAAAATATACAAGCCAACAAATACTCCCATTACCTTTCATCCTTTGTACAAAACACCTATAATAGCTTTACATGTGTTAAATTTAATTAAATGAAATTTAATACACCAACTTACAGAGGAAAGCAAGTTCAATCAGTTCTTCAGTCTTGTTCCTCTCTTCAGTTTCTATTTATCCAGGTATTATTGGTTCAAGTCTGGCTTCTAAGTTTCCATAGCACAAGAGCCATGTCAGAAGATTTATTGACTCAGAGCTACTACTTAATTCTAGCTGAAAACATGTTCAAAATGCTGTCTTTTCCCTTTACTCTTCAATTACCACCATTTGACTAATTTTGAACCTTTCAGCAAGTGTTGCATCATGACACTGTTGCTTAATGTCTTGAAAGCAGTCATGATCAACCATGGAAGATTTTTTTCAGTTTTATAATTACCTATAATTATCTAGGTCTAAACACTTTCCAGATTTTTTTCAGTTATATCAGTTACTTCAGTAAACCATTTGTAAACCTTCCCAAGTAAGAGGTAGTGATTTCCTCTAGCATTACTTATGAATTATCAGTTAGGGAAATTGATTCCTCCTTGTTGGAATTATTTTATAGCTGATCATCAGAACATTACATAATCAGCCAACCCAACGGAATTAAACCCTCATCATTCTTTAAAAGGCTTTCCTTTTATCCTTTTCTGATAAATGGAATTCAGCTATTCCTCAGCATTGTTTATTCACTGCTTTGGCTGTTTGCTGGCATTTGTTGATGCAGCAGAGGGTTGGTTTAAGCTACACCTGCAGAGCTAATCTCTGAGCAACAACTTCAGCTCTTGCACACACCCCCATCCTCACAGCAAAGCTTTCTTTTCTGTTTTCCATACAACATACATGACAAACAATTTATCATGTAATGTTTTGGGCTGGAAGAGACACTAAAGCCCACCTTATTCCACCCCCTGCCATGGGCAGGGATACCTTCCAGTATGCCAGGCTGCTCCAAGCCCCATCCACAGCCTGCCCTGGGACACTTCCAGGGATCCAGGGGCAGCCACAGCTTCTCTGGGCACCCTGTGCCAGGGCCTGCCCACCCTCCCAGGGAACAATTCTGGACCAGCTATTTCAGGTTTAAAACTATCTTCCTTCTCCATACCAGCTGCACTCCTGCTCAACACAGACTTCCAGAGAACAGGCAGAGGCATTTGGCTGCTTTAGCCCCAGAGGTGAGGCAGAATTAAACCATGGGTTTGTTTGGAGATCTGCTTTCCAAGTGCATTTGTAGCTACCATATCCAACCCTCACTTCCCACAGATGCCTTGGACGTCAGGCAAACCACAGAACACACAGTCATGAACTGAGCAGCTTATCCTCAAAATACTGCAGGCTTTCAGAGTGACCTAAATCAATTACATGGGCAAAAATGAGGCCCTAGGAGCAGCAAGTCTTGGGCAATGGTCAGCACAATCCATTCTGTGTACTTATCTTTTTACAAAGTTCCAACCTGACCTTTAAAAAGCTTCTGATATTCTACTTAACAGGAATGGCAGGCAGGTATCTCCTGGTGTGCTATTCCAAAACTGAATGATTTTGCTTTACATTTATTTTACATACATTTTCATTTTGTAGCTATACATACTATAGATCCTTTTCTCACCATTCTGGCTCACACTTCACATCAATATTTCAACAGTTTTCCTCCATCAGCCATTGTTATGCTAAAACCTAGGTGTTAGCAGAGCTCTATTTTTGAAATTGTCTGCCAGAGCATGTTTCACTCAAAGCAGTCTGTCAAAGAAATTCAGCCCCAACGTGAACAAAGAGATATTGAAAAAGTAGCTGATGTAATTTTATTTTTTTTAATATCAGAACAAGTCAGTGAGACAGATCTAGATTATTATGAAGCATAGTAAATTATGCTATTTCCAAAGCCTACTGAAATTCAAAATTCAGGAATTTGCCAGGAAAATTATTTTGAAATTAATGATTTTATTTATTTAATTGATCCATATTACATATGGTACAGCCAACTCATGGCCCACGCCCCATAATCCTTACCTTATCCTAATGTGGGGAATTCCCCTCTAACAGAGTTCATGTGTGGAGGAGACTTAGGATTAATTTCATTACATTTTTATTCTGGAATGACAACTTTGCCAATTAAAAAGGAAAGGCATGAAAGGGCCAAGAATTCAAGGAAAGCCTGAATTCAACCAAGTCGTTCAATTTAAGGTAAGTCGAGGTTGTACTGAAGTGACCCCTCACTAGAATTTACTCTAAAGAGCAGCAATTCCTGGTAGTTTAAGACAGTTTTTGCATTTCCTCTTCAGCCATCAACCACCTCATGCTAATCATCACCTTTTCCATTAGCATAGAGCTAGAGAATGCTCTGGGAACATCTGCCTTCAATAATTCATCTCTCACACTAATAAACTCCTGAGCCAGTGGCTAGAGATGCACCTCACTTTGCCCCTTCCATACAAACCCTAATTACTTTTCTGAGTGTGTTTATTAGCTTGGACAGCAGCCCACCTCCCTTTTCAGTTCTCTGCTTATCATCTGCCCTCCCATGAAAATAAACACTCATAAAAGCCCAAAATCTCCTGAAGATCTTGGGGAGAACCACAGCCTGTCTCCATCTTAGCTGTCAACACAAAGGAGGCATCTCACAGGTCTTACCTTCATTAGAAGGTTCTTCCAAGAGGGTAATCATTAAGGTAGTGGCACTCAGTTATTTAAAACTTACACTCCTTTTTCCTTTCCTGCCTGAGATTCTCCCTGTTCCATCACATGGGCAGCAAGCTGGGGTCCCTTCACTTGTTTCATTTCAGCCACTGCCTGAATTTCAGATCAAAAATCAAACAGTTGATCTGTAAACCAATAAGCAAAGTTATTTTTCAAACAACTGTCATTAACATCACCAACTCAGTATTTCTAACAAAGCAAAAGGTAAAAAGCTGTTAAAAGCTCTTAAAGCAAGCAAAGAAATCAGATTCTTACTGACCTTTTAACATGCTGGTGTGCTCTTTTTTCAGTTACAAGCATAAGCTGAAAACACTAATTCAGAGTTGAGTATCAGCCCCTTGGCTTGATTCTTATACTATATTTACCACTGTTTAAAAAGAAGCATCTGAGACCCTTCCATAGCAACTGTCATTCCTCCTAGGCAAAGTTTTAAAAATTATTAGCCTGGTTCTGTCATTTCTGAAAAACAAACCAAAAACAAAACAATCAAACAAATAAAAGCCCCAATCCATTACAGTAGTACAGGACTCCCCTGGTATTGTGACTCTTTATACTTCACTTCAGTTGTTCAAAGTCAATATAAATTCTTTTCACTGCACTGTTAGTAGACCAAAGTCAAAATGTTTTTCTCCCAGTTCAGCCACAATAGAATGATCTTCATCTCTTTCCCAGAAATCTAATGAAGTCCTTCTCATAACTGCTCAGAGAATGCAAAAAGATCCAATTTCTTTGAAATATTTATTATTGCAGTTATCATCCTGCAACAGTTACAGCCAATTAAGCATATGACCAAATCCTAAAAAGTACCATTGTTTTGTTTAAAACCTTCTCCAAGTGCCTCAATCCCAATCGATCTGAGACATGACTCAAAAGTGAAGGGATTCTGCCAATCCACAAAACCCGGTGAAATAAAAATTAGCTCTGAGTAGCAGCCAGCAGCCAAGGAAAATCAATTGCTGCCCCTGATCAGCACACAGATCACAGCTCTGCTTTCTCAACAACCTGAAAGTGTCCAACTTGGTTATGGCCTGAAATCACAAAGACTGGGGGGCAGTGTTATGGCTTACCCTGAAAAACAACCCTTACTGTTCAGGGCTCAGCCTGTCCATCTGGCCAAGCTCACACACAAACCAAACCCAGCCACACTTCCACTGCCAAATGAAGTATTTCCATCACAAAACACTTCCTGTTGACAAACAAAGCATCAGCCCTGCTCATGTGCCATGTGATTTCTAGGAAATGAAATAGTATTTTGCAGATTTGTTTGTAAAGATAATCACTGCGAGCGATTACAGGATCAAGCACTTGATCAGATTTAAGAGTTCAATACACACTGTCTATTTACAAACACCTGGTGATAATCCTGTGTTGTCCTAGACAGAGAGGAACAAAACCCAGTTCTGAATAGTGAGCATTTCTAGGTAACTTGAGGAAAAAGTTACCTTGAATTACATGACAAATAATTATCAAAACAGTGACCCTAAGGAGCAGCACCCAGCCCTCTGCTCACCCAGATCACATTTAAATCAGGAGAAACACTGCCACCTCAGCTCCTGCCATAAGGAAAAGGATGTAATTTCCAAAAATTTCCAAAGCTTTTATTCCTCTCAATCTAGGAAAATAGCATTTATCACCAGGAGTTTGTAAACACGCCCTCTGCAAAGCTGTGAAGTTCTGCAACTGCAGTAATGCAGGCAATGGTTGTTTCAGCCAGGTTTCACACTAACAGTGCCAGAACCCAAGCAGGAATTATTCAAAATTATTTTCAGACATAAACCAGCAGTAACCTGCGATATAATTCTTCACTCTGGTTCATGACAAATGAAAGTCCTAATTCTCTTAGGCAAACAGTGAATTATTGCAAACTGAAATAAGCTTTCAGTGAAGTGGTTCAACTTCCAGGACAAATGCACTTGTTAGATTAATTCCCACTACATTTTCATCTGGATGCCAGCACAGAGGTCACTTCCAACATGCTGACCCTTGTCCTACAGGATTAGGACTTGCATTTAACACACATTCTGGAACAGCTACACTGCCTGAAGTTTGCACAGCCTGGGCAAACTTGAATCTGAACAGAAACTCAAGGGCAAGTCACTAGAGAACTCCTAAGCCTCAACCATGATGGAATTCAACACAAAACTGCTGCAAACCACCTTGGCTTCTTTACACATCTTCCAGGGAATGAAAAGTCCCTTTACTTTCAGCTTTATTAAGTATGTAGCTACCACTGGCATTTCAAGAACACAAGATCTAAAATTAGCAGAAGCTGCTAGCTGCATGCATTTTAAAAAGGCCAACACTGCTAGCACCAAGTCAGAATGTGTTTTCTTTAAAACTCACCTAGAAATTAAGATCCAAGTCATCTGGAAGGCACTTGAGTTTAATGGGGATGAGCATTTTTTCTGAACTGCTGAGGTGTCTAACAATACTCATCAATAAAGATACACACTAAGTTACCTCTTCAGTGAAATCTCCCTACCACTGCAAAGCAGTTATACTCACAACTCCAAGCCATTTCTCCATCTCCAGGCAAAAAATAACAATATAAGGTAAAAAATCTGAATGAACAGCTTGAAATCTGTTTTTGAATCAAAGTGGTCCTCACCAAAGAAAGTTATACAGCTTAACTAATAGCTACTTTAGAAGAAATTCAATAACATTTTATCAACAGATTTGTCTCAGATGTCTCTCACTTCCCAAAGGACACAAACTTTGTAAGAGAAAACTTCCTCCTGTTTGCATACTCTGAATATTCAAGAGTATCACATTAGAAATCAGATTGCCTTGGACTTGGCAACATTGCTCAAAATTGGCAACTCTTCCATTATTGCCACATTGTTCTGCAAGTTTAGATTTTAAAATTTGAGAGTATCAACATGAGAACCACAGGTTTTAGGAAGGCTACAGCCAGAAGAAGTACAGAGACTGCACAGAAATACAGCACAGTATTTGTAGTAGACATATTACAGTTAGTTAGACCATTTTTCTCCACTGAGCACTTCTATAATTAAAAAAATAAATTCTCAACACACGGTCTGAATCCTGAATATTTAGAAAATAATGTAAATGAAGCTTCCAACACTCCTAGCTTTACTGCAAGTACAACAGCAAAGAACCCACTGATTTACCCTGAAATCCTGTGAACTGTGCATTCTGCTCACAAGCACTTAATGCTTCAAGTTTCTAACCCCTGACATATATCTTAAAAATAAAAGGTGAAAATCACACGGATGATTGTTCAACAATGCTGAGCATCTTTCACTAAAGCTTTGTAACTTGTGATGCAAATGCAGCTTGTACTAAAAGCCTGAAGACATAAACCCTGTGTTTTTCACTGAAATACAAGCCCACATGTCTGAAAAGCTGAAGATGGATGGTTTGAGCAGGGTGCTGCTCTGACTGGGCTGTATCTGCACTCATCCCTTATCAGGCTACTCAAACACCTCAGTATCAGGTTAGTCAGGGAAAAGGAAGTATTAGGACAACATGAGAAGGCTGATCTGTGCTGGCCTGTTAGCTTATTTTTTCATTCAGAGAAATTTCCTGATAAATGTTTCCATGGAAAGTTTATATTGGCAGAATTTCTCCTCTCTACAGCACGCTGTGGTTTCTCAGATGCACTGACAGAGGGAATCAGCTACAGAGCCCTCTGATTTTGAAGTGAAGAAAGACAGGGAAGAGGGACTGAGTAAAAGGACACCAGCCAAATGTAACTGGGACTCGAGTACCCATGAACTTGGGGATAAACAATAATTTTCCATAAAGTGCAGGTTGCCCAATGCAAAAACTTAATTGCGTGTTTTGGCCAACAGTTGCTCCTCTAAGTGCTGCAATTATCTCAACATTAAGGGATTACCACAGTTACCCATTAATCACAAAATTACTTAGATTACACCATGCAAAGCAGCCAACACCGAGCAGCATTAGCATAAGACAACAACTTGACTTCAGGAATATGCTCCTGATTTCTCTCAAGCCTAGGACACAGCCCAGATTTTCCAACTTGGAGAAAGTCTTTTTTTTCCATTACAGTGGGTGTTGAGATGGTTACAAACTGTCTCTTTCACTCACAAGTCTCTAACAGACAACCTGATCATCCTCCAAAAAAAGAACAACTCTGCACAGTCAAGGTTAATCAAAAGTCTAGAATGGAGGTGAGATTTCCTTTCCTTAATATGGTCTAGGTTGGAAGGACCTTCTCACCCAGAGAAACAGGTTCAAGTTTGTTAGGGCCTGAAAGTTATTTTAGGGCCCACTGAGGTGTTCAGCAGCAAGAGTTTCTGTGTAGCACCCTGCCCTGCTTCTGCTCCTTGAGGAAAAGCACATTCAGGTGCAAGACAGCAATTCACCAAACAGAGCCAAGAATCCTCCAACACCTATCAGCTCTGCAACAGCAAATTACAGATCACAGGCTCACCCACTCCTAAACTACACTCTTGGAAGACTGTGAAGATCTGCATCTTTTTTTAGCAAGTTTACATTCTGCTGCTCAACTTTACCACAAGTCTTGCACATTTCTAGTATTATTTTCAGCTCAATCCGACCTGGGAATCAAGCAGCTCGTCACCTCATTTTGAATTCAAGTTGAATGGAGGTTGTAGTAAGTCTAAGGCACACAGGAGCAGAGTAATATAATCCTCAGGTTACAGACTGTGCTTACCTGACAGGCTTAAAGAGGCTTTACTCTGTGGGGATTTAAAAAAAAAAATTAAAATAAAAGCTTAATTCGCTCCCCCCCCCCCACCCAAATCACTCTCAGCATCTTTATTTATTATTAATCAGGTCTCATCTGCTCAATACATCATTTCCATAAGATTAGCAATCAGCCACATGTTACAAGAAGACAATAAATCCTGTGTCCTTTCCTCAACATAAAGATTCCACGTTCTCAAGAGTAAACAAAGAGCAGAAGCTAAAACGGTTTGTTGCCTTTATGCGAGTCAGCCCCTGGATTAAAAACAGATTCAAGAAAACAGATCTGATTTTAAATCTCAGTTATTTCAATCAATTTCTATATCACAATTTGTCATTAGCAAGGGCCCTTATCTATTCCTTCTTATGAATGCTCCCCATCACCTCTCACTTGAATGCAACATAAATACAAGTATTTTGATTTACTGCTCTTTTAAGGGAATGAAAACACTGGGTTTGATTTTAAACAGGTAAAAGTTAACTGCAAATTCATACATTTGCTGACAAGTGGATGGAAGATGCAAAACAAACAAGTGCCAAGCAGTTAGAAGTATTTGCTTTTACTCAGCTGCTCATTATTACATAGCACATACAAATGTCTAAATACAGAAATTAGTCTGAAAGTTGGCAATCACAGGGGCCAGAAGCAGAACCAGATCCAGCAAACCCCTTTACAACATTCAAGCACGAGAAAGTGGTAATATAGAAGACTTCAAAATTCTCTCAAGTTATGTCATTTTAGCTCCTGTCTCAAAGTCTCCCAGAACAGCTGCTTGTCCTTGAGTACTACAAGAATTTGGCTTCCTTTCACTTCCAAAAGCCAGCAGCTTGCAAGCACTCCAGAAGTTTGGGAGAATAAAAGCAATGTACACTGAAGCTGCTGCATTCCAGTCATCACCTATGTTTCAATGGCCTGTTTGTTCTGCTTGGAGGCAAACACCGAGTGAAAAATGCTTCTTGCAAGTGAGGAAAAACATTCACTATCCCATACCTCAAGTATATACAGCTATCTTGACCATTAAAATCCATTTTTACAGCTCCACAGGAATTACTTACAAGCTATTATGGCTAGAAAACAAATCCCACACTCTCTCTATATGTTGATTTTCTATGTCACATCCCTCACCAGCATCAGAGCTTCTACTTGTCCACACTCTCAAGGAGATCAAACCTAACAGACATCTCCTACACAGCTCCCAGGTTTTTAAAGCCCACTTGTTTTCACTCAGGTGTTTTGGGTTGCAGACACACCTGGATGTATATTTTTAGTCACTGATTCAAACTCCAGGACCAGCAGCAACCACAATGGGTTTCAATTTCCTCTGCTGTATGTGGAATTGCTCTGCAGTAGCTTGGCCACAGCATCCAAATCACAAAACCAACAGATGAGCGACTGTCACTGTTACAGAGGTAACATCTTCAACATGCTTACTGCACTAGCTCCTAAGACTCAGGTTCTATGTTCTGCTTTAAAAAGTGGACTAAAATTACACTTGTCTAATCTTTTGCTTTTTTATCCGAGTCTTTGTGCTATCAATAATTTGGCAATATAAAATCTGGAGGACAGTTCACAATCAATATCATCCTGTTGTTATCACTGCTGCTTTTCTAAACCTTTATGTAAATTTCCATCAGGTACCTTCAGGTTCAAGCCCACTGCACTTGTTCTTGATTTTAGTTTTTAACATTTGGGCATTGTTATGCCCACAAGTAACAATTTTCCTGAATCCACAGGTGATTCTCACAGCAGACCCATCAGCCCAAGGACCCAGGAGTGATTATAGCACAAACCAACCCAACCAAAGAGAGCCACAGTGGTAGAGGGCTTTTCTGGCACCCTGTTGTGTTCTACACACACTATTCCCAGTTAAGCCTGTACCTTAATCCCTATCCAGGCAGTATATTACCCTGAGAACAATAAATGTCCTGTCTCTGCTGACATACCTAGCTAGGAATAGCCTTTTTATTGATGTCATCAAGTTCACAGAGGTAAATGAGACAGATGCAGAGACAGGAGACACAGTTCATAATCAGGAAGAACATAGATTTATATAATTGTTTTCAGCCCTGTTTGAAGCAGGTTGTTGTTTTAGACTGTTATTTTTTTTTAATTACAGCCTTAATGATCTTGTTTGAAAAAGATCTAATCCCATTTGTAATTGGATCTATTTATCCATTTTTCATTTCCCTAATGTGGCATCACTCCCCAGCTTTTATCAACTATCACCACTTACCTAGTAGGCAATATCTCCATGTGCTGAGTAGAGAAACAGTATGAGAACTACACAAAACCAGCTGCAGAATATCAGACAAGGAGGAGAAATGTCTGCACGTTGCATGGTAACACAGGTTCCTCTGACAACACCTTTCACTGGAATTCAGGAATACCAAACTTCTAAATCGCTCCAGTGTTGCTTTCTTCCAAGATAACGGTATTTATATTCAAGCTTCTAGCAGGTAGCTGGTTAAGCCTGAGTACACCATCCTATTTACATATTAATTTTAAAAAATAATAATCAGAAACACTACCAGCAGCTACCTGTGTTGCTACAAATCCTGACAAAATTAATTTTCCCTATTTATCCACTGAGTTCTTGAAAAGCTATTGGCCTAGTTAGCAAATCAAGAGATATAAATGTGAGCTTTAATTTTAATAATATGTCATTACCTAACAACAAGTAATCCCAAAAGGGACATATTTGCACTTTTTAGGTCACTGAGGTATTTTGCCTCTTGCTGTTAACAGGCTATATTCAAATCACAGCCAAACACCTGTATTTAAATGCTTTTTGCTTCCAAATTGACTAATTTCTTTCAGCTGTCTGTAATCTAATTTCAGTGCTTGCTGTGAGAGCAAGTCAGTCAGGCTCAAATTAGAAAACCTGATATGATTAAAGTGTCTAAATCACCTTGAAATATTAAGTTTGAGATAGATTAATGTTCATTTTGTCAAGGACCCACTTTAATCCAATATGTTACAGAAGCAAAGTAATCCTCCCCATTCACACAGAGAGCAGCCAGTACAATTCTCAGTCTGAAGAATCAGCTCCCTCCTGAAACAGCTCTTGCCTTATTTAAGAAAAGGTAGAAGTCATCTCTTTCAACTACTGCATTCCATAACCTAACATCAGGATTCTTCCTATCAGCCTTAAAATACAAAATCTCCCTGGCTTATGTTAAACTTCATTGGTTTGCACAGTGAAATAGTCAAAGCCCATATCCTCTACCAGAATCACAGCCAAAATACCTTCATTATCCCAACACTGCATGAATATTTTATTTTCCTTATGTTTTCATGCTGCAGTTTCTGCTGCACTGACATCACCACAATTCAAATGGCACACTGTGTTTTCCATTACCTAAAGCTGCACAGACATATTCTGCCCTCACTCTATAGATAACAACCACCTAACAATTATTACCATATAGATGATGGTAATTTTCCAGCTTAAAGGGGCAGGGGAAAAGCATGTTCTGGAATATTTTTTCAGCTGTTGTTTAAACCCCACAAAGAACAACAATGAAACTACATGAAAGCCACTGAATTTCCCCTTTAACATTACAGTGACTAAAATGGACCAGCACTTGAATTCAGCATTTAAAGCAAAACAAGGGCCACCAATTGTTTACATTTGTCTGCAGACCAATTTTAAAACACAGGTAATGCTCCATCCTGAAAGCTTTTGTCAGATAATATGGAGAGGATTAGCAAGTGAGCAATTAGTACATGCAGTTCACATCAACTATCATGCCAATTAGCATCATAAATCAAACCAGCAAGCCTCTGATTGAATCCTATTATGCAGGAAGCAAGATGTTCCAGTAAGCAAAATATTCCCAGAGAAGTAATGTCTTTCTGGAAGCTACACAGGGCTCCTGACTCTGCTAAAATATTATTTTTACCAGCTATTAAGCAGGTATCAAGGCAGGTGTCTGCTGTAAATATTGATCACCTGGCACCCAGATAGTGACACACATCCCTCCCTCCAGCTCAGGTCACACACCTGGGTATTCAGCCCAGCTTTCACCTGCAGCAAGCTGTGCCCCACCCTACTTAAATTTCATTTTACACTAAGTCAATAACCAGATGCCACAGCCTCATACTGGTAAGGCATTTTTGAAGCTTAATTAATGCAGGTTAAAATTAGACTCTTATTTTGCATGAGAAAAATAATGAAACGGGACTAAATGGATGAGTTGCCTCAGGGTACAGGAATCGTTTTCCTCAGCTTGTTTCTGCTCCTCCCTGCTTCCATTTACTCAGCTCCAAGGGTGGAACTACATATTGCCATTCAAGTAGCAGAACTGCCACAGAAAAGTGATAAACCATTCCAGCTAGGTCCCACCTGCACTCAGGCTGCAGCTACAGATTTCTGCTGTATTCAGAACATACCAGCAGAATTGTCAATTCTTACAGTTCCATCATCCATCATTCATGTCACCACCCTGTGCAGGAGCTCAGAAGGTGGCCCAGAGACCCACAGAGATCTTTCAACCCCAAACTAGAACAGCAATCCCAAACTAATTTTATGAAGGAAAACTATAACTCAGCTTTATTCATAGTAGAAAGAAAATAATCCTATTAATTCTTTAGTGTGTATTGAAAATACGAACAAAAGCACTTTTAAACTCTGCTACATCATTGATTTTATGTTCATGACAGCAATGGTACATTATTTTCATTCTTTGTCATTATTTATTAGCCTTGATAGCTGACAATTGTACCCTTGGTAGCACAACCAATAATACCTCCTGGCCAGAAACAGAGATGGTGCAATTCATAACAAAGTGGTTTTTATTATCAGAATCCTCACAATCAAATACCCACATCTGTTAAGAGTTTCCAAGCTATCATTCTAGTTTTAGTGCTAAACAGTGATCCAAATCAGAGATATACAGCCCATCTTTCTCCATACCTGCTTCATAACCTGCCTCCCACAGCAGCTACAGCAGCAGATATTAAGCTGTATGTCACTTCAGTGATAGTAAGCTCCTATCTGTGACTTTTGATTATTTCTTATCAGGCCACATTTGTCATGTCATGCCACCTTCCCAAAATATAAACACCTACCAGGTCTATTCATGAGCTGTACAATGGCTGTAACAGTTTACTACGACCTAATATTAGTTAATGTTTTATCTTTGCAAATCAGGAGGAACTCAAGTCACTGAAGCCTAACTCATATCATGACATAAAATTTACCAAAAATAAAAAAATTAAAAAAAAAAAAAAAATCAATATTCAAACCTAAGAATCCGATGGCAGCTCAATTATTCCTTCTTACTATTCCAGCATTGGAAATACTGAAATGGATGCAATAAGTTTCCAAGGCATCCTTTGCACCCTATAGAGTCAGAGCAACTTTTTGAAAGTAACACAGGTAATTTCCTAAGCCAAATCTATAACAAGAAGTGCCTTCGGTTCCTACTGCTCTAAGTTGGCTTTATGGATTTCCTGGCTGCATCCATGTGCTACAGCTGCCACAGGAAGGCTGAGGGATGACCTGATTTTTGCCTTTGAGACATGAAAATTACTATAAACGTTCAAGCCACCTCAAGGAATTTCACTGACTGAGTAATTCTGGCTGTAACAATGTAGAAAGCAGGTGGGAAAAGGACCATTCCATCAATGTGCACCTGCTAACCTAGTTCAAAGCAGCAGATTTAAACTGCAAAGCCACAATCACTTTTATGCTTTGAGAACACTCCTAAAATGCATTTACATAGCTCTAAAACTACCCTCCCTAAGTTTCTGGGCAAGCCTACTTAAGATTGTTTCCTGGACTTGGACATAGATTTCAACTTCATGTTTATCAATCCATTCACAGCCTTAGACATTTCAATCTCCTTCCTCACCTCCCTAGTTATGAAGCATTTTCCTGAGTTTGGCTGGTGCACCTTAGAGAAAATTCATTACTGGATGAAAAACAGCAGCTATCAAAACATTGTCTGATCTTGCACAGCAAGGTCACCCTCCTGAACCACAGAATCTCCTGAGTTGGAATAATCCTGATCCACAAGGATCATTGATTCAACCTCTGGCCCTGCACAGACACCCCAACAATCTCCTCCTGTGCATCCCTGGCAGTGCTGTCCAAGCACTCCTGGAGCTCTGGCAGCCTCGGGGCTGTGCCCATTCCCAGGGGAGCCTGGGAAGTGCCCAGCACCCCTGGAGGAAGAACCTTTTTCTAAAATCTAACCTAGACATGCCCAACACAGCTTTGTGCTGTTAGAGATGCTATAACACAGGTAATGGGGGAAAATTTAGGAAAACAAAGAAAAATAGAAGAAAAAGGTCTCCAACACGTACAATAAAACTTTCAAGTTCAAGATTATTCTAACCAGGCACAAAATTCCTCATTTGTCCACACACTGGCCATCTCCAAATCCAGGTACCAGGCTCCTGAGTTGGGATGTTGCCCAAGTGATGCAAACAGCTCCTGGCACACAAGGAGTTAACTCAGACACACCAGCACTTGCCAGGTTAAATAGGATCCATTTAAATGATTGCTGTCTGGGCATCCCAGTGCCATGCTTTTAGCATATTTCCTCTGGAGAGCACAGTTGCTGTGATACCTAAAAGACAGGCGTCCTGGCTGCTCTCCTGAGCATGAGCAGCTCAAACAAAGATGAGGATTGCTCACATCCCAGCCTACTGTGTCTGTATCACCGAGGACTGACCCTACAAAATCCTGCAACAGTGACTGACTGCCTGTGTCACTCCTCCTTCGTGCTAGTACTGAAAAAGACAGTTGTAAATTATAGAGACAGTGGTAGAATTAATAGGGAATTTGCTAAAAGGAACAACACCTGCAGTTTTAGTTTAATAGAAAATGTAAGCACTACCAAGTTCAAGTCAAGATTTTGAGTTAAGTCACGTCAAGCATTGATTTGGTCTAAGCTATAAACAGTTCCTCAATCCCTTTAAAAATAATGAAAAAAAAATTGAAAAATTCAAGCTACTCACAGACAAACACAAAGGAATACACCCAAAGCTATACATTCAATTCCAGTGTTCCTCAGAGTCCCTTTGCTTGTCTGTATCTTTCTCTGGGATAAAAGGGAAAAGTACCACAGTAACTGTCTCATCATTGGGTTTACATTCATTATCCAGCTATGTAAACCAGTGAAGCTACAAAGGAAACACTGAAATTACATCTTTCACACAGATCAATCTGTGGTTTTAGTTCTGACTTCCTGAAGTGGTTAACTGAAGCTTACTTAAGCAGTAAAAAAGAAAAGTGAAAGAACAAGTCATTCTCTGGTTTAGAAATGCACTACTATCTTAGATAGATTAGTCAGGATCCTGAAATTGCATTAATGAGGCTGAACATGCACACACTGATTAAGTAATACATCTGCTTCCACCTACTCAAGAAAAAAAAAAAAAATTAAATACTTCCAGAGGGCTTTGGAATTGCCAGCTGCCCACAACAGACTCACCACTACCAAGGAAACCTGACAACCTTACTGTTTCCACCTTGGAATTAAAATTTAAAACAAACTTTCTAAGAAATCACAGATTCCTGGTAGCCAAAATACATCTAAGTGAAATGTGACCTTATTTCTAACATGGATCATAAGATTCATGCTGCATTTATAACCTTAGCACAATTATAAGAGAAGCACAAATGAACTACAAACAACTTCAGATCAAAAACTACTAGGAAGTAGTTGAAAAGTCTCTCCTTACAGACACAGAGAAATACTAAGTTAAAATCATCCTCCTTTTCAGTCTCCATATAGAAACCACAAGAGTCTTTACATCAAAAATCAGCAGCATCCCAACTTGTCCACATCTGGCACTGTCTGTGCTCTATTTCATGGTGTGAGGACAGGCAAGAACACAAAAGAGAAGCTGAGCCACAGTTCTCCCTCAGTATAGGTAACACAAAGTACAAACAGTACTTGAAGGCAGTCAAGGACAAAAACTAATATAACAGAAGACAAATCTCTTACTCCCACAGACATTAGGATTATCAAAACTATTGAATATACCACTTGCTGTCTCAGAACAGAAAACTTTATCCACTGCAGATTACTAAGCAATCATTTTGGATTTGTTCCACAACTGATGTAAAGCCAAGTGTACGAAGGTCACACTGAAAACCCTTCACATAAAAACTAACAATTGCAGAAAGATGTTTGAAATGCACTGTCAGCAAAAGGTCACACGGCTGAGATGCAACTGAGTTCTGAGATTTTTTTTTTTTGGAGCTTACATTACCTTTTCTTGAAAGATTTGCCAAAAATATCGACACTACCATTCACCTTGCTTATTGGTAAGGACAAAACCAATCCCAGTGGTGACACAGTAGTAAACACAGTATTCCTCAAGTCTGGGGAGCCGCTCACCTGCCTGGCACTACTCCAAGCCTCTTTTAATAGCCAAAAACTATGTGGGATTTTTTAATTTCACTTAGAAACATACTGCAGCCTGACAGTTATAAGTGCATCCCTTAAATATTAGCAATGAATGACATACCTCATATTCCCACCTTGGTTTTCACAGCATGATCAAAGACAAAAACCTGTTCCTTCAGTTGGCAAAGTGAAGGCTAAGGCCAAGGCTACTTCAAGTGCTGGAAAAGAAGCACTTTTCCTAATTGGAAAATAAGCCTTGTGAAGACACTTAGCTGGAGCACTGATGTCACCTTTCGGAAACCACAATTGCCATTTTGTTACTGTTCAGAACAGTGCAGAATACAAACACAGCAACTCAGCTTCCAAAGTGTTTCCTTTTCCCAAGTGCCTGAGTTGAGCAAAAGCAAATCCAAATCCCGATCTGCTGCACTGCTGAGTGCCCCCTCTTAGGGAGTAGGACTCATTTGCCAATTTAAATAGAAATAAAAACAGTGATGTGTATTCACAGCAGCACGAACTCTTGTATCAGCATTACTGCCTGCTGCTTTCAACTAATCCCCCAAAGCAAATGGTGGGAGAAGGCCGGCACACTCCCTGAAAACTCTAAAGCCTCACAACACATTTGTTCCATCAACATCAGCTGATCCACAGCAGGTCTCCATTTTTGCCCCGGGGAAAGAAGTTATCCTCACAAGTCAATGGTTTGAGGCTTTCCTCTTGATCTTGATTCCTGTAACTTTTCTGCGCTTGCTCAAAAGCTGATATTTAATCATGCAGCTTTTGCAGAGAAGAGCAGTGAAGTATATAATTTAAAGCCAGAAGAAGACACTGCAGGAACTTCAGACACAACTATCAAATCTAGTTTTTAGTTTACCATGCAAGTACAGTTAATACCAAACATCTGAATCTTCTTGTTTACCCACATGCTGCAGTCTGCCATGTTCCACATTAAAAAGAAGCACCTTTGCATTTGCATGTGAGCCACACAAACAGCAAAACATGCACTGCATCTCACCAATTGCTTCACACTGGATGTCTACAAACAAGAGTGGATCACAGAATGGTATGGTTTGGAAGGGACCTTCAAGATCATGCAATTCCAAACTCTGCCATGGGCAGGGATACTTCCAACTATCCCAGGCTGCTCCAAGCCACTTCCAGCCTGGCCTGGGACACTTCCAGAGAACCAAGGGCAGCCACAGCTTCTCTGAGCACCCTGTGCATGTTACCTTTGAGCCAGGTTAACAGCTCAGGGCACACAAGCACAATCAGCAGAAAAGGGCATTAAGAGACTTGTCCCCGACACGTTGCCCTGGCTGTTACAGGAAACAATCCTCACTCGAGCCAATGCTTACTGTGTTTATGCAAACTCAGGATTTACCTGGATACACTTACTCACCACCTATGTGGGCAGATTCTCCACACCTGAATCACCCCAACTTAATCCCCCAGCAAACCAACAAAAACAGCACATTCCCATGCTCTGTTGTGCTCACCCAGAAATCTGAAACAAGATGGTTGTTTGGAGAATCAGACTGATCCCATTAAATTACACAATTTGAGCCACAGTTCCAATATGCAAACATAACAAAAGCTCAAAGAGGCAAACTGCTATTATGCTTTCAAGATGCAATTGTGTTATGTGATATATGGGGAATCTTCAGCTTTGGTCAGTGATGCCTAAATACCTGAACTATGCCATCATTCTTTTGAGGTATTGAAATAACATACCAAGTACCCAGAGAACCCAAAATGGTCTGGGCTGGAAGGTACCTTAAAGCCCCCATTCCATTCCACCTCCTGCCGTGAGCAGGGACACCCTCCACTATCCCAGGCTGCTCCAAGCCCTGCCTGAGCTGGCCTTGAACAATTGTGGTCTTGTATTTCCCTAGAGAAAGCAATGCTTTTGCAGCACATGCATTTTTCAAGTGATTTGTCTCAGCCTTCAATAGCAACAGAAGTGTTAAGGCACTACTCCTGCCTCAACTCCTCCTGTAACATTGTCCTGAACACACTCAAACAATACCAGTGTTCAAGGGGCTGCAAAGTTGGAGAGCTACAACAATTAGATGCCTCAGAAGCTCGTGGACTTCAAGAGTTTTAGCTCCACTCTAAATTACTTTATTTTCAGGAAACAGTACTTTTAAAAATGACCAGGAGAAAATAAAGGTTTGTACCTTCTCCCACCCACACACTTCCCCGTGTATTTTGCACTGCCTTGAGCAAGTTATTTCCAAATGTACAATCTCATACGTTCCCTAAGGCTTGATTATTTCTGGATAATCACTTAATAATCATAATTTCAAAATTAAAACTAGCATTTACAACATGCTTTTTAACAATTTATTTTTAACAGAAAACTAGAATAAAGATCACAAAATGTTCTGGAACACAGCAATTCATACCTACATGATGTCTGGTATGGCATTCTTACCAATTAAAGCAATAATTACACCTTAAATAAAGAAAAACTACTTGAGATATTCAACACCTGCTGCGTCAGCATGTTTGTACTAAGTATATTAGTATTTTTACAGAGTATTAAAAATGTGTACTTGTTAGCTAAAGTATTTTAAAATCTTTTTGTGAATGAGTAAAAATTAAGTTTTTCACCATCTTGGTTTTCCATTTTGCTAAAGTTTATAAAAATATAATGTTAGTCTCAGCCTGGATGGTGAGAAAATGGAACTGACATATTCAGTTATTACCTACCCTTGCAGATCATCACACTGTGGAATCTCGAGATATTTTCAGTAACCTAAAGACCACTGAAGGTAATTCATATTTTCTCTCCCTGTTTCTAAGCACACGACGTACTTGATATAAGAAATGTTTAATGTTGATCAAGCAGTGATGTTGTGAGCTACAGAACATGTGAAGGCAGATTTTACTACAGTAAAGTCTGTGTAACAGACTAATAATATTAATTACACTGTTATTAAACTAATATAGCAGTCTAAGTAAGTGTAAAACTGATTGGCTGCTTAGCATGAATTTCCTACAAAAAATACAGAAGTGTATTCTTTTGAACTGTTAACTCTGCAACTCAGACATGCAAGAAGCTGGAAGCAGCCCACTTGTTATTTTCCCATCTTTATCCACTGAGGAAAAACTAATGAAGCACTATCATTCAGAACTGTCTTATCCAGAATCACATGTAACTTAGAACAACACATGGCAAGAAATCTCTGTGCAACAAGTATGGACAAATCAATATAGGACCCAGTTTAGCATTTGATCTCTTCGTATCAGCACACTTGTACTTGAATATAAAACAACTGCTGCTAAAAGAGGAGTTTGAATTTCAGATTAATTCAACAGTCTTTGGTCCAGCAAGTATGTCTAGACACTCCTATGAACTCCAAATGTAAGAACTCCTCCAAATGTAAAAAGAAAGAGGATTTATATCACCAATAAAATCCGAAGTGTTGGAAAGACGGTGCCTCTCTACATGGAAAAGAAAATTCTAGGAATCACTAACAGGAACTCTCCTTCACTGCAAGCCCCAAATTGCTTAAGATTCCAAGCATGTTCTTCTCCAGAGCTGTCAAAGCTCTCTTGAGCAGGAGAGTATTAAATAAGCTGTTCAAGGAGCACGTGTTGGATGGAGCTGATGTTTAAAGCAGCCTGACTAACAAGTCTATAGCCTTCTCTTTACAGGGTACAGCTCTCCTTGCAGTGGAAGAAACTCTTCTGGGAAGTCACTTTGTATTTTCTCACAGCAACCACACCACAGTTCCTGTCAATGAACTTCAAGTACCTTGAGGTTAAAAGATTTTGTGATTTGGGAAGTATCAGTACAACACTAAACTCTTTGCAGCAAAATTGTAAGGAAAACACCATAATCCAAATGTCTGTTTTTCCTACATGCAACACATGGCACTACCACAGGGATTTAAAAGCTGCTATCAGCTTTTTAAAAAAAAAGAGGAAGAGTTGGCTAAAGGCACTTTACCAAAACTACAGCCTGGTGGAGTTGTAATCTAAAGGAGAGAGGAGTTGTTGTTTTACCTCTAACTCTGCAACTACTCAATTTTTAAATATTTAAGAGCTAGTTGAAGAGCCCTCAGAAGACATACAATACACTCTTTTTCTAGAGAAATCGTTCCCATCAATCAGAGCTACTGTTCTCATGACTCAGTGTCCAATAAAAGTTAGATAGCAAATTATCTGTGAAGGTTTTACTCATCCTCTCAGCTTTTGAAACATGTTTTTAGACTGCTATTTTGGTTTTCAAGTCTTTGTGATTGACAAATGGGCTGAGCCACAGTTAGGTAACAGAAACCATTAATACGTGAAAAGACTACCACAAGTCACATGCTAAGGAGATAACTACATCCAGTGCTTCACATCCTCCTCCACTTCCACACAAGCTTGGCACATCACTAGAGTCCAAGCATCTTACTCAGAAACATATTTATCCCACGTCAACATGTATTAATTACCACTTGAAAAAATGCTCTGCTGAAGGCATCATCTGTCTTGCAGAAATCCAAACACCAGCAGCACGGAGAAAAGGACGGTGCTTGTGCAGTCTTCCCACCAGATATACTGGTAAGTTTTAAACTCCTCAGAAAAAGAAAGAAAAGGCAAAGTACTCTCAGGAGGGGACAGCCACACACCATAACCTCAGTAGTGACTAATAAAATAGAGAATATGCACAGATCTCTGCCACACACTTGGTCAGATGTAGATACTTAGGAATAAGTGACAGGCACTGCCAGCCTCTCTGCCTGGCCACACAACACGCTAAACCCAAAATGTTAACTGCAAGAGCCATGATGTCTGTCTATTCAAGCTTCACTGCTCAAGAGGCACACAAATAAATCTTTCAGGCAACCATCTCAATAGCAGCTTTTCCATCGGGACTTTTTGATTACATATCATTTCAAGACCAGCTAGGCCACCAACACAAGATGGTTTTAGGCAGCTCTATTTCAGCTGCTGTACATCACGCTCTGCTACCCTGAATCCCTTCCAAAACAGTGACAGGATACTCCAGTTGAAAAAGCACACGACGTGAAGCTCAGCAAGTTATCATGCAAAATAAGCCATAAATTTCTCCACAAAATACATATTTCCTAGCCAGTACTGTTTGCTCTTTTTAACTCCACCAACAGTTAAGAAAAAAATATCTGCAGACTTCACTATGCTGGTGATTTCTTTCCTTATTTTGTGCATCCTAAGCAGTTCAAGCCTCTGTAGTGCTCCTGCGGGGATAGATGCACATAAATCTAAGCTTAGAGGGCTGTTATCTCCATCTTGCCTCACGACCTGTTTTTACACTACTGCACAGACCAATACCGCTCCGTAACCCAGCTGCACGTCTTGTTTACCCACTTCACACCACCAAACCACAGCCCACACTGTCTCCATCACACGCTGCAGGGAGAGCCGAAGAAAATTTCATTTTCCCGAACCCCTCTGCAGGCAAAACGAGCATCACCCTTCCCACCGTAACACAGCCCGAAGGAGCAGGCAGCAGCAGACGAGTAGCAAAACAACTTCTAAACCCCGCAAATCCCAACAGAGGGGCCACCCAGAGCCGAGGGAAGGATGGGGACCCAGGCGGAACACCTCCGGCTCCCTGAAAACGCCAGCCACGAGGGATGGAGGAAGGGCAGGCAGCCCGGAGCGGGGAGGCGGCTGCTCCCAAGGACCCGAGGCCATGGGCTGGGGGCACGGGGGATGACAGAGAGAGGTGGAGGAAGGGGGCAGGGGGAGCAGGACCATGGGCTGGGGGGATGAGGGGGAGTAAGGCCATGGAGGAAGCGGGACGGAAGGGACAGGGCTATTTACAGGGGTAGGAAGCAGGGGATCAGGGAGGGAGGGGTAAGAAACAGAGCCATGGGCTGGGGGAGGTCTAGGGGGGGTGAGTAAACCCAAAGCCATGGGCTAAGGAAAGTCTGGGGGGATGGGTAAGGAGAGCCATGGGCTAGGGAAAGGCTGGGGAGGGATAAAAAGAGCCATGTGCTAGGGAAGGTTTGAGGTTTGGGGGGGGCAAATAAACAGAGCCATGCGCTGGGGGAGGCTCGAGACGGAGAACACGACTGGCGCATGTTTGGTGCGGGGGAGCAGAGCCGTGGGCTGGGGGAGGTTTTCGGGGCGCAGGGCCACGGGCTAGGCAGGTTTTGGGGGAACACGTTGCCATGGGCCGGGGGGTTTTGGGGGGGGTGAAGAGCCAGGGGCTGGGGGAGGTTTTGGGGCACCCTATCCCCGCCGTGCCGGGGCCGCCGTCTCACCTTCGATGGCAATGACATGCTCGCGGATCTGGTTCTGCAGCACGGGCTCCTCCACCCGCTCCAGCAGCTCGTAGATGGAGTAGATGTTGGGGTGCACCGACTCGAAGCGCTGGATCTCGGCCCGGATGGCTGCCGAGTTCGCCAGCTGCTGCTGGTAGTTCATGGCGCGGCCGCTCCGCTCCGGCCCCTTCAAGCTGAGACCCCCGGGCGGCGGCGGGGGCGAGCCCGGACCGCCGCCGCCGCCTCACTCACCGGACACCCCCCCGCCCCGTGCCGGGCCAGCGGCAGCGCCTTGGCCTCGCAGCGCGCTGTCACTTCACGACGGCGGCGGCGGGGCGGGGCAGGGCCGCCCCCGGCCCCATGGAGGGAGGGAGGAAGGACCCGGTCGCGGTCCTGCCCCCAGTCCCGGTCCGGGTCCCGCCGCCTCCTCAGCCCCTCACGGCTCCGGTCCCGGTTCTGCGGCCGCCCCCCCCCTCCGGCGCGCGCACCCCCCCAGCCAATGGCCAGGCCCTCCCCCGCACGCGCGCGCCCCCGCGACAGCCAATGGTCGGGGCCTCGCGCCCTCCCGCGCGCTCGCCCCGCGTCCTTCCCCGCTTGCCCCGCTTCACGCTGGCGCAGGCCACGCCCCTCTTGGTGACGTCACCGCGCAGGCCCCGCACCGCCCCGCCCACAGGCACGCTGGGAAATGTAGTCCCGGCGGGAGGCGCTGAGGGAGGGCTGGGGTCTCGTCCCCTCAGGGAAAGCGGGCCCGCCCCCATGACCGCCCGGCAGCGCTCGCTGCGCACGAAAGGATGGAGCCCCCGCTCGTGAGTCCGGCCCCTGCGGCCGCTGGAGCCCTGGGAGTGATGAAACTAGAAATTTGTGCCCAAAGTGCGCCATTCGCGCCCAGAATTACAACCCCTCCGTGGAAGGGTTCCAGGCCAGGTTGGACGGGGCTTGGGATAGTGCCCATGGCAGGGGGTGGAAGGGGATGATCATTAAGGCTCCTTACAGCTGAAACCATTCTGCAGCTCTACGATTTGTCAGCAATATTTATCACATGGGGTAATGAAGCACTGTTGGCATTGCATAAACAGGGTTATTTGCAGTATCTGTTGCAAGCCAGCTGTGTGCTGTCAGGCACTGACCTCGATTAATCCATTTTTAGGATCGATATTCTATGGATTTAAGCTCCAAAGCTGTGAAACGTGGAGAAAACTTTGATACAGGAAACAACATAAGGACAACTTGGTATAGGGTAGCCTCAGGAAAACTGCATCCATCCATTCTACTGACATATACCACAGGAAGGAAGAGAATAATTTCAATAATTTCCCCCCAAAAATGGCTTTATTTGGGTATAGAGCTCTGGCCTGGGGGTGGAATGAAATGAGCTTTAAGTCCCTTCCAACCCCAACCACTCTTGATGTGATGGCTTACAAAAAAAAAAAAAAAAAAAAAACAAAAAAACAACCAAAAAAAACCACCCAAAAAACAAAAACAACAACAACAGCAAAAAAAATACACCCAAACCAAACAAATAAAAATTCGAACAGTTCAGGAAGATATGATCATAGATCCCTGTATCTTCTCCCTCCTCCTTCTCAGCAGAAATTGGTATCCGTTTTATCAGCTTCCTCGTTTTTATTTTCTAATCCTAGGAGGAAATTCTTGAGTGGATAAAGAAAAAAAAATTAAGTCAGGAAGAATGTAGTCCTTTCCACTCACAAGTGCCACTCAGGGCATTAATGATGCTGATAAAAATTTGTGAAACATAAGAGAATTTTTGCTTTCATTTAAACTGTTAAACTTAAACTGTTTGAATAAGCTTAAATGCATGTAGAAATCTGGATGAAAGCTGGAATTCCCCCCTTTTTCCTTCCTCTATCCCGATCTGGAGCAGAGGCACAACCTCACATTACTTGCATTTCAGAAATTGCCAAAACAAGCAGCAGAGCCAAGAGTCAGGCAGCAGCCTCTGCTGTATGTGGGGCTGATTGTTTCCACTGCTGCCATATGCTTTGTGTTCCTCCAGCTCTAAAATTCATGGAAAACAACTCCCAGAGTAGTCTCAGCTGTAAATGAATGCAACTACTGCACACAAATAATCGAAGCATTAAAACCCAGTGTTAATATAAAGCCTTTTAGTATTATTTTCATCTGTAGTTCTCCCGTGAAGCCTTTGCTACCCTGATTTTTTTACTACATAATAGCTTTTGTGTAAGCTTTGTAAAATCACAGCAAAATATAAGCTACTGTTGCAGATAACATAGATTTCTCCTGTTAAGAAGTCCTTAACAATAAGTGGTATTTTGGTTGTGCTTGCAGCTGAGATTGCCTGAAATGCTGCTAATGGTGCAGGGAGATGTTGGATACTTCTCTTTGTTCTCAAACTCTGTTCTGGAGGGTCTGGCATCCCAAGTGTTCCTCCAGCCATTAATCAGAACTGGCAGAGAATGACTTGGGCTGTGAGCAGTCAGGAATTAAGGTTTGGTTTTCTTTGGTCTGGAAGCAAAGTGGGTAAAGTGGGCACTCCACGGCTCTTTTGGGTCTGGTTTTGCCAAAGGCAAGATGGACGGGCTCGTCTGGGGGGATCGTGAAACTCAGACAATTTTACAAGTATGGAGGGGCTGATGGGCTGTAGGTAAAGTAGAGTGGTCCCAGTGTGGGCTACCCTTCTGGCACTGGTTTTCCTTGCTAAGAGTGAAAGCTTGCCAGGGGTGAAGCTTCCCACTGCTCTCCCACACAGCTGGTTCTGTACTTAGGCCTCTAACAAAGTTCCATCTGTGCTGGCTTCCTCCTCCTCCTCCTCCCCATCTGGCAAATCCACTCGCTGCCCTGCCTACAGAAAGCCAGTCTGGATGGTTTCCTTCTGCTCTTGGTGCCGTGTTCCTGGAGGTGTCAGTAACTGGAAAGCAGCACTGAATCACCATCTCAAACAGTTCTATCTCCCATCTCATAACAGGGTTTATCCACTTCGTGCTATTCCCAGTCCGTCCACCAAACCCTACAGAAAGAGTAGGAAAGATTTTTGGGGAGTCACAATTTGATGCACTTGGACTGAAAGCACTGGGACAGTGACATTTTGCTTTTGGAACTGAGCCTGACATATCCATTTTAATGTAAATATGACTGCACAAAAGTTCCACAGAGATGTTGGAGTCAGGGTTCCCGAGCCATTAAGGTGATGTTTAAACACAGATCTTGGAAATCTAGAACTCTTGTGGAATTTCATTTAAACCCTGTCTGTACCCTCCCATAATGCTTTGTTGAGATGTGGAGCTTCCCTGGCTGCTGAAATGGGAATTAGGCAGCACTAGCTTTTTTAGTTACTAATCCACTAGCTGAAATGTTGATTGTTGGGAGGGGAAAAAAAAGTTTCAAGCATCCTATCTTGATCTGTGCCTGAATTTAACATAAATTAAGCATCACAGACAGCTTGTCACAGGGACTCATTTGTAGAACTAGCAGGAAAGGGATTAACTGAAAAAAAACTGAGAACATAAGGACTCCTGCAGCATCCAGGAGAAGCTATAAGAGAAATCTTAGCTGACGGTTGTAAGCAACATTTTGCTTGACTGGGACAATTTCTGTGTCTGTTCACAATCTTAAAGGCAGGCTGTTCCTGGGATTGCTGTTGGTGGGAGCAGTGTTTTGTTTAATAGGCAGGGAGTGTCTGAAAAAACACAGGAGACAGAATGTTAGAGATACATCTTTGTGCCTACTAATAGTGATATTGCTGTAAAGATTGAAATCAAACCCATATGGAAAATAGATATGGAAACACCAAGTTTTCCTGAATTATCTTCACCATACTTTTCAGTGAATATTGAAACTTAAATAGGTTAAGCTTCCTCTCCTAACAAATTGGGATGAAATTCTGTTACTTTACTGGGGAAATATTTGGGTCAGTCAGTTACTATTAGAGAGTGATTAGATTGCTCAAGAGGCTTTGAAACAAATGTAACTAATGAATTAACCTCATTCAGGGAGTGTGAAATCTGTTCCAGGAGAAATGCCAGCTAGTTCAAACAATACTAATTACGGAGTAGCAACAGCAAGTGGCTGTCGGAGCTGTAGCTCATATCCCAATGTTCCTGTCAGAATTGGGAAAATGCTGTACCCAACCTGCCTGAAAAAGGTGGCATAGCAAAAGCAACGTGCTTTGCTGGAGATGGGAGCACAGATCAAATCCCTGCTGCAAGGTTAAATTCTCCTGCTAAAGGGTCTTCTAATCAGAAGTGAGCCACATACCAGCACGGAGCTGCAGAACAGGGAACTCTCAATAACTGTGTGTGTTTACCATATGGGGAGAGGAATCTGAGAGTCACTTCTCAATTCTAGCCCCAGGGACTTGGATTTCCACTAACCTGAAACTTTCTGAAATGTTAAAATGAACCATCTTTTAGACTGCCCGAGTTTTGGCTCCTTGTTGATCGAAGTTTCACTGTAAAACCATTTACAGCATTTCCAGATTTGCACCATTACTGTCTTCATTAAACCAAAATTATTGTTCAGATCTGGAGTTGTGCTGTGGCTTTGATCAGGCTGATGATGGTCTGTGCTCTAGCTTTAAGGTGTTTTCAGTGAAAATAAATGGCTTCTCTGCACAAAGCAGGTTTTAGGTCCTAAGTTCTACCCCAAACTACCCAAAGTTTAGACAGTTTCATTTCAGCAAAGACTTAACTCGTAGACAATAAAGAAAAAAAATTGTTCAGTTGGTACCCCTGAGTCAGGGCTCAGCTAACATCCTGAATTTTATAGCAGAGCAAATCCAGTGACAGCTTCATATGCCAGCTCTAAGATACTCAGCACTTTATTGAGCTCTTATCATGGTTAAATATGATTACACTGACAGTGTCTCTAAGCTTGTTGCTGTTGTCACTTCCTTGACAGAGAATCAATATTTGATTCGCCACGTAATTCTATGTTAAGCTCAGGTCTCACTTCAGCTGTGGCATGCTGACAGGGCTTGAAAAGTTATGGAATATTGTAGGTTCAGTTGTTACCTTGGAACTTTCAGACACAGGCTATTGATTTAGTGCAGGAAAACCATGGGAGAGGTCACTCTGGATTAGTTCAAGCTCATCTTTCAGAACAATGGCCTTAATGTTTAATAACATGTTCTATGCATAATGCTGGGACATCCAGTGGTAAGGAGTGAAGATACAGGATAAGAAATTGATAAAATCAAAACAAATAGGTCTGGCAAAACCCTTGCTGATGAAGGTCCCATGTGACTTATTTTAAGAGCATGCCATTGGCCAACTGGCTAACCCAGCACACCCTGAAATGCAGATTTTTGGTGACAGGATGCACAGTTTAAATAGCAATTTGAAATCATTCATCTGGGAAGAAAACAAAACATTTTCTTAGGTGCTAAGAGGAGTGTGAGCCATTGCTGATCAGTGAAAGGATGCAAAAGAGAATGAAGAGAAAGCTGAGGATGGTAGTCAGGGCTGGTCGTGGAGCTTTCCTACACTTCAGATGAGAAATCCAGTTCTTTTTGCCCTTGAGACTTGTGCATGTGAGTGTAGACATCACAAAAACAGCCAGCAGTAGACTGTAGCTTCTTAGAATCCCAGAATCATTTTAGTTGGAAAAGACCTCCAAGATCATCAAGTTCAGCTTTTGACTGTCCCCAGCCCAGAGCTCTGAGTGCCATGTCCAGGTGTTTCCTGAACATTTCCAGGGTTGGGGATTCCAAACCTCTCTGGACAGCCCCTTCCAGTACCTGACACCCTTTCCATGGAGAAATTCTCCTGGTGTTCACCCTGAGACTGCCCTGCCCAGCCTGAGGCCGTTCCCTCTCCTCCTGTCCCTGTTGCCTGCAGCAGAGCCCGGCCCCGGCTGTCCCCTCCTATCAGGGAGCTGTGCAGAGCCACAAGGGCCCTCTGAGCCTCCTTTGCTCCAGGCTGAGCCCCTTCCCAGCTCCCTCAGCCCTTCCCAGTGCTCCAGCCCCTTCCTTGGACATTCACCAGCCCCTCGGTGTTCCTCTGGCCACAGCCCTGGAAGGACCTCAGCAGTGCCAGCCCAGGGGACAGGCCCTGCCCTGGTGCTGCTGAC
This sequence comes from Erithacus rubecula, assembly GCF_903797595.1. Taxonomy (NCBI): domain Eukaryota; kingdom Metazoa; phylum Chordata; class Aves; order Passeriformes; family Muscicapidae; genus Erithacus; species Erithacus rubecula. Next base: position 1,514,593 of record NC_136659.1, on the reverse strand, counting down.
CATGGAGAAGAGAATAACAGGGACTCTGCTACAGCTGTGCAGCAGGCAGCCTGTCCCAGAAGAAGAGTGCTGTCACCAACACCAAATTCTGTGGGAAGACACGGTGGCTGTGTAGAATTGTTCACTTCAGTGCCTGTCAGAATGGTTATGGACTCCCTGCAGCAGCACTGCTTGTTACACATAGCTCTGAGTTTTCTACTAAATGTGTTTATTTGGGTGTGTATTTGATTTCAGCATCACCTGAATTTGCCTTTCCTTGGCACTTTTAACTTCCAAATCAGTGAGGTTTACCTGGTGTATGTAGTAAGCCCAGCCTGCAGTAGAGTTCCCCCCAGGCATGACTTGCAGGCCAGCCAGCCCCGGCCCCAGTGGACAGTATTCCTGAGCACTGTGGTGCCAGAAGGGGGTCTCCAGAGGGCTGGCATCTAGGACACGGTCACCATAGAAACTGGGGGGATTTGCTGTGTCTGTGTCAGTTCTTTGAGCTGCTTAACAGCTCGCTGCTAACAGCTCACACTCACACAGCCCGAGGAGCGTGGCAGGGACGGGGCTGCGCTGCCATGCAGGCGGTGCACAGATCCCGGCGAGAATTCCCTGGAAAGGGCTCTCCTGCTCTCGGCCTGTGTGCATCACCTTGTATGCCCCCTTCCTGTAGCTGCAACTTCCTCATAAAAAATGTAATAAAACCCCGTGGGCTCTTTGTCTGGAGACAAGGAAGGGCTGCTGGCACATTTCCACTGTCCCATTTTGCTTATGGTTTGACCAGGTTTGTCTGACCTAGTTCTGTTCATAAACTGGGCTTAATGGTGAAGTCCTGGAAACGTTCCCAGCTGCTAAAGCCTGGCTATTCCCTCTGCAGTAATTAATTGCAGTTCAAAAGCCCTGCACCAGCTATGTATCATAACATTAACATAAAAAAACATGTTCTCTAGGATTCTAAACTTTGAACAATCTTCTTATGGTGCCCAGACTTATATTCCATAGCACAAGAGCACCATGGGACCCTGCTCATTAATTGCTTGCTTCAAACTACAGACTAAACTGGAAAATCTCTTTCCTGTGTACCCATTGCAGACCCGTTATGACAGCATAAAGTGAAGCTTGGAATTGTTTTTATTAAGCTGGGTGTGATTTTTCATTCCAGTGTAACTTTCTATTCACTTGCAAAAAAAAAAAGAAAGAATTTGAGAACAAGTATAATGAGTTGAAACTTGATGCCCAATAATAATTTGTACACTGTGAGACTCCTGGAGAGTGTTCAGCAGTTATTAGAGACAGAAGAATTTTCAACACTAATTGCCTGACAAAGAGACAACTTTTGGTTGAACTAAGGGTACCTAAATCACACATCTTCAGCAGAGAGAACAAGAGACTGCTGTAAAACCTACTGATGTCACTGCTTTATTAAAAAAAAAAAAAAGTTTTGAGCAAATTTTCATGTGCTTAGCTACTGACTGTGTGAATTGTAGAGGAACCTCGTTTTGGCATTGCAGTTCCTGTGATGGTTCCTTTGGGATTTCCTGGCCCTGAACTGTGTCAGCTGCACTTGCTTCCAGCTCACTGAGAAATGTGGAGCTGGGAGCTGGCACAGAGCTCAGCCTGGGAGCTGCTGGGTACCTGCCCTGGCCAGTGGGGAAGGATTTTGGGAAATGCTGTGGTTTGGGGAAGGTAGGCTGCTCCTACTCAAGGTGCTCAAACTGAGATGTGCATTTGATATCACTGCAGACCAATTCAATCCACATAATTTCCAGCAAAGACCAGAAATCCTTTGTGCAAATCTTTGTGTAAAGAGCTCTTCTTCACATGGATGCAAGTGACTGGAAGTTACAGAGAATCCTCCCCTGCATAATTTATATCCCCCTCTTCAATACTCACCACAGAATTTCTTTTTACATCCAGTTCTAGCCCCTCAGCAGCATTCTTGAGGCTCATTAGCTCATGTATAACCATTGAAGCAAGCTGTAGGATAAGATTTTAAAGCCTTCTGTTACCAAAGATTAATACAGATTTTTTTTTTCCCCAAAATAATCAGCTGCAGACCGGTGCCAGGACTCAGATGTATAGGCTCAGATGTATTTTGTCTGATGGAAAAACATTTCCTCTACTTTGTAGAGGCTGCTTACATCCCTTCTGCTGCCCTTGTTACAGCTTTCCTGACACCTGGAGCGGGACAAGCCGGTCCCTTGGCCCACATCTGAAGATGGACAGTGCTAAAAAGAAAGGTCAAGCGTGGTTCAGCAGCTTTCAAAAGAGGCCTTGGATATTTCAAGCACAACACTTCATTTAAAGTCAAAAGACTGAGTTGCAACACTCTTCAAAGAAAGCCAAGTTCTTACTTTTAGGACAGCTCCAGTGTCCCTGAAAGTGTTCCTGAGGCAGCGGAAGCACCTCGGATCTGCAGTGCTGAACGCTTTGCTTTCAAAGCCCTCGAAGCTGAAACGCCTCAAAGCTTAGCCTCAGCTTTGTCTACAGTTTCAGCTTGTGTCACTACTTTGAAATGCAAGATAAAATGGAGACTTAGGTCTCCTTGAACTCAAGCGACTTGAAGAAAGTACAGGCACGATGGAGCTGCATTTTGCAGGCAGGGAACTGGGATGGAGGCACGTTGCTGCCCTTTGGCCTCAGTTCCACACAGAAGGCAAGAGCCTGCTATTGACCCAGGTCTCAAGGGTCAAACACCAGGGGAGTTTGGCACTAGTTTTCCCAAGGGTAGGCTGGATGGAGTAAGATGAAAGTATGGCGTGGATTCTTACTCGCTCCTGTTCAGTCACCCAAGCTGTCGAGGGTTTGACTGCCTCGTTATCCTTGGGCCCTCAGCTGAGTTTTGATGACCTGTGTGGGAAGTGTTTAAAGCTACCACTGCAGACTCCTCACTGCTCCAGACAGGGCTGCAGAGTCTTGGTTGCAGCAGAAACGTTTCAAGTCAAATCAACCATCGTAAAATTTAATAAAGCCACTGGAAAAAATTCTGCTGTGGTCTCCAGTAGCAGCGCTGCAGGTGTACTGTCTTGAGAACTATAAATGCTTATTTGTGTTTTATCTCTTCACTACTCGATTTTAAAAAGGTGTAGCAGACTTTTAAATATTCCCTAGAGAATTTTGGGAGTCCTATAATGTTAAGATATATGGAACCTGCGGTAGAGTACTCTGAAAGCTGAGATAAACTATTGCAGCAGTGGTTCTGTGCCTCAGCCTGGAAAACAGGATAGAAATCTCATTCCTTGTACAGCTGACAAACACATGTGCACATCTGCTGGATCTATGCATGCCAAACAGACCTGGAGCTGCTGTTGCCTTGCAGAACATGAAATCTGGATGGAGAATAGTTATCTAACATGAAATGCTTGGCAGAAGTCTCAAAAGTTAATTTCACCTTTATGCTTTGTTCTTTAAGGGAAACAAGTTTAATTTTAAGCTAATACTTTTGTTAAAAGTATCATACTCTACAGGATACAAATATTACTGGTTTTTAAGAATGGTATAAATCCTGTGGGTGCAGGCTGTGGTCAGATGGAATTAAGAGAGGTAAAATCTCTAGCAAAAGGGCTGCAGGATGCTGGTTCTCTGTGCCATGCTGAATTGCACATATCAAGAGCTTTCCTTCATGACTCTCAGATCCAAATAAACATGTGAGTTCAGTTAAGAATGTACTCCAAGGATTAACCAGTCCTGCGTGTAAACTTGGTTATCTGATGCTATTCTGAATAACTTACATGGATGGAAAAAGTTGCTTTCATGGCCCCAGAGCTCACCTTTGGGGGACAGGAGTCAAAGTTCTACCTGGGCTGGGTGCAGGTGAGCATCAGTGACCTCAGTAGGTCACAGTTGCATTGAGTTCTGCATTCTGGGAGTAAACTGGCTGTTTCAAGCAGGGGGAAGGATCCAATATTTTATCTAGGATTGTGGCTTGAATGTTGCAGTTCTCATGGCAGCCTGTTCTTCTTTAGGTTCTTCTAAAGCAGAAAGCATCGTGTGGTAACTCTGCACCTTGAATTTTGTGGAAACAATGCCAAGAGGAAGTGAGCCTCTAAGTGAAACTGGGAAGGACTGAGTAAGCTAAGTAACTCCATACTCAAAACAGCATTACAGCATTGCAAAGAAATACAGAGAAGTGAAGAGTCACTTCCCAAAAAAATTTCCCTCTGAAACAGTCAATTCATTTACTATGGAAAGAGTGAGTATCGTTAGAGTGACTTGGAGCTTCCCTTATTGCAGTAACCAAAACTAACATGTAGTGAAGTTGTTGATCCCTCTAAACAATCTGCATAGAAACCTTTCTAAGTGATTTCAGGTTTTTCTGGGAAGTATTCAGAGCAAAACAGGCATGAAAGCTATTCCATAAATTGGTCAGTTTGGGGCTTGTAAGGACAAACCATGGCATACATGAACTTGCAGCTTTCCAATGGTTATGATTCTACACTGTCCACCTCACAGATCACCTGGCACACGAATGCCCTGGGAAAGGAGTCTGGCCTGTTGTGGCCACTGGCACAGAGCACTGGGCAAGCATTGCTGTTGGAAGAGGAGCTGCCTTCTGTTGGGCAGCTGGGTGACACCAGGGTTCTTTCTGTGTAAAAAGGGCAAACACTGTAAAGTGTTCCAAAATATAAGGAGAGCCAAATTTGAGATGTCTGTCAGATAGAAGTGCATCTGTCTTGTTGCTGAACTGTGCTGAACCTGCTAAAAGTGCTCTGAGCTTCCCTCAGCTGCCCCAAAGTACCTGTGTAACTGTGACAGTAACAGGGCATTGCTACAAAGAAAAATAATCCCAGCAAGGGACAGAGTGTGTTCTGCAAGGAATTTAACATAAAAGAAGGTGCCAAAGTGGTACAAGGTGGGGAATAATTCACTATGCACATGGTTGAACAGAACATTTTGCCCCAAAGAGGTTAATTCTCCAAGAAAAGGTCATTTAGCATCTGAGGTTAACAGAGTTATTGTGAGAGTTTGTGACTGATGCTGGCATTAAGGAATGGTCCACTTTTAGTCCTGTTTCTATCCATGATGCAATAAGATGTAACAGAATTATGAGTTTGTCACAGATCTCAGGCTTTATTAATCATCTGGGCAATTGTAATAACTTGGCATCATGGACATGATGGAAGAGCAGCTTTTGTGTCCTGCCAGACTCTTTCCAACATTCTAACCTGCTGATTAAAGTAAGATTGGAATTCTTCATGACACTGGATGACCAGTCCCAGTGTCTATCATCAGGCTGCCTTCTCAAGTGTCTTGGGGGTGATATTCACCATTTTTCTGCTCAGAATAAACCATAAAAATGTGTTAAAAGTTGACTGGATCAGGTCTAACCAAGCTAATGATGAACTCTTACGAGCGAATCGTTTTCTCTGTGAATTAGACTTTAGACTTCAACTCTCTCAGCTGAAAGAAATAAAACATCCCATCATTTCATGAGCTCTTGCTCTGGGACAAATAGTTTCTCATCTCATGCAAACTGCTTGCAGGCTGTACAATATCCTTGCAAGGATAAAAAAGAGAAATAAAATAATTGGAGAAGCTGTTTGAGAGTTTCACATTCTTAGGTGCTTTTTTACGGGTAGATTTCCTTGCAAGAAAATCTGTTGGGAGGACACAATTTCAAGCCTGAAAGCAAACAATCTGGAGACTGCTGACTCTTTGCCAGAGAAAGTTTTCTGTAAACACACCTAAACTTAGTCAGTGAACGTTCTTGTTGGTTTTAGCCAGGTGTCACATTTCATCTGCTTAGCACTGGCAGCCTCACTGCTGCAGCCCAGTTGCACATTTTCTGGAAAGCCACTGAAGAAACCCCAGGTTTTTTTGTTAGAAATGACAAGGTGCAATTGCTTCATGTGGGCACTAGTCTGAGGAAATACAAACCTACACTATTCATGGTCATTCTGTCAGTGTGGTCACCTCCTGTGTTTACCTGCTCCTAATTTTCACATGCAATGAGCTCTCTTCACACAATTAAGCATTCTGAAATGAGCTGCTGGGTAGTTCTGTGTAAACATGAGTTCTGTGACCACCAAGCACAAAAAGGGAATTGAACAGAGTATTATGTTAGTTTTCATAAGTCAGTAGTCCATGTGCATTTGAATATTGCATGTTTATCTAAAGGCAGGAATGGGAAGAACTTAGAAGGAAAAGCAAAGCTGGAGACCTGCTTCTATTTTTGTTGTTGTTCCGAGCAGAGATTTCTCACGTGAGTTACTAAGTACCAAAAACTGTACCTAAGGTGAAGCTGGTTGTGCCTGGAGGTGTTGTGGTATGAGTTTTTCTGTGTCCTTAGCTAGGCAACTTCTCCTGGCCATAGCAAGCTGGGCTGTCAGCCTGAACTCACCTTTTCAGCGATCTGTTCGTGCTGCAGTGACATCCTGTTGAGCACTTCTAAGGGGTTGTAACACAGTGACAGTTTCTTAGTCATAGTGTTAAGCTGGGTGCTGATTAACTTTGGACAGCCATGCCTGTTTAAAACTTCCCAACAAGCAGCTTGCCATCACTGATTAGGAGGATGTATTAATTTGCTGGAAACAGAACTGGAACCACATCCAGAGAGGAGAGCATGCACTGTGTAAAAAGTATACACTTAGACTCCAGCACTCTGCTAAACTAATTCTGTCTGATGAAGCATACAGTGACATTTGACTGACCTTGTCAGCTGGAGGGGTGAATGGATAAAAGAAATGAGCTTTCAGTCTCTGGCTGAACATATTTAATATGCTGGGTAGGAGGTCAGTATGACTCATCCTTTCCATTTGCTGGATGGCCTGGGATTTGCAGAGAAAAATCTGTGCTTCTGTCGAATCCTTCCAGAGATGTTAATGCTTTGTGGTACTTGAATCCTCCACAGGTGCCTTTTCCAGACTGATACCAGGTTCTGTAAAGCTGCCACCCCTTTACCAGGGCTCTCTAAGTGTGATTTGGTGTCAGGGCTGGAGCCAGGATTCCCCCCTGCCACAAGGCCAGGAGCTGACTGCATTCCTTAACATGCCATGGGGCCACTGCAGCTTCAGAGGGCACCAGCCTGCATCCTGCCTTCCAGATCATGGAGCTGCTTCTAGAAGGTTCTCCCCTAGATCTAAGTACCACTGCCCTGAAGGTGGAAAATGCCACATGGCTTTTGTGCTGAACCAAACCCCACACATTATTTACTGAGGCTGCCAGGTTTGAAGAAGGCAGTGGGCTCAGCACAGGTCTGGTGCTGCCCAGGGAAGAGCAAACTCTGAGAAGAAGTAGCACTTCGCACTTCCTGCCTCACTGAGAGGTGTCTTAGCTTCTAACCTTCTTCTAAAAACAGGTCCCGAGGAAACAGTGCACTGTACATTAAGATCTCCACAGGAGTTTAATTAGGTACTGTCCTTTGAGAAATGCACTTTTTTTCTCAAGACTTTTAGAACTGGGCCTCTGGTTCCTAATTATCTTGTTCTTTTGACTGGGACAGCTAAATAATTATGATCCAGGCTGGTTGAATGAATGCAGTGCTGTTCTTAAAGGCAATCAGCCACCCATTGCTCTGACAAAAAGTGTGATAATGTAATAACCAAGCCTTGCAAGAGAGAGTGGGAATATAAAATGTAAAATGTTTGCACAAGTTTGCCTGGGAATTAATCGAGCCAGCTCCACCTTGGAAGAGGATATAAGTCCTTCATGTTCCAGCTGAAGCTGTAAATGATTTCTAAATGAGCATGACATCAAGTGAGCAGAAACCTAACCAGTAATTGATAGATACAGTTGCACGTCCCTGTCACCACACTGTCTCAGATACGCAGCCCGGATTGAGCCTCTGAGCCCTTAGTGCAGCCTCTCAGCAGCCTCAACTGCACTCCAGTGGTGTTAGAGGCCTCATTATGCTCACAGCTATGAAAGCTGAACCCCCAAAGTGAGAAAGAGAGCAGTAATAAAGTACAATTTATCCAGCACCTTGGCCATTATCAGCTTGCTTAGAACTGCTAAATGCAGAAGGAGGAGACAGAGGATTTACCGTATGCGAAGGGATAATCTTTGTCTTTTTTCTTTTCTTTTTGTCCCAGCTGTCTAGACAGCTAGACAAATGCCAGGTTAATTTCTCAAGACCCTGACTGCAAGATATTTTAACTTTTCATCCTTTATCTTGAGTGCAATCTGCCCAGATTGTCTGGTAGTTATTGATCGTATAGCAAACAGACTTGGAGGTTTTCCAATCTTGAAAAAAGTAAAAAGTACCTCTGACCATGATGATAGTGAGTTTGGTATGCTTCTGAGCTGATGAACGAAATATAAAGGTGGTTGAGGTTGTGAAAATAGTATTGGAGCAATGAAACAGTCACACAGATTAGTGTGAATGCCAGCTGTAAACCCAGATCTCGTACTGATTGACGAGCTCTCAGCCTTGGAAGCAAAACAAAAGGAGAGTTCAGAAAAAATATAAGACTCAGCTTTACTCAGTGCTCATCCTACATTGGAAATGAGAGTATGGAGAAATGGGAATACCCTTAGAGCTGTGCAGCTCTCTGTCTCACCCTTCTCCCCCCCCCCCAGTTCTGCTGTCAATGTCAATCTTCACCAATCTGGTGCATGAAGAAGTGTTTTTTAGGTGTGAGAGCAAACACCAGACTTCCCCAATATGTTTCTCTGTGCCGTGTGTCTGTTGCAGTCTTGCTTAGGGCTTAGTTTCTGCTTCTGACAGACTCCACCAAGCCCTGACTGGAATTGTAGTATTTGAAATTCAAAAGGTAGCTGCTGGGGAAAGCCTTTCCAGGACAGAAACCCAGTCTAATTCACACTGTTCTGCTTGAAAAGAGTTGTGTTTGGACTAAGCACCGGCATTTGGCACAACATGATGGAGGAGGAGGCAATGGCACTGCTGACATATGATGGATAACAAGCTTGTGGCTCAGAGCAGTTGCTCACATATATATATATATATATATATATATATATATATATATATATATATATATATACCTATAGAAATTCATAGTGTGTGATTTGACACTTGCTATGAAGCACAATCCCAAAAAGCTGTTCACAAGGAGGCAAGAAAAGCTGATAATGGTCTATAATGATGGCTCTCACAGAGAACTTGCTGCCCAGCCCTTCATTAGAAGCCATCTGCCACACTGAGGGAGCACAATGGAGCTGCACCCTGATCCCTGATGTGAGGCATGGCCTGCAGGGCAGCCGATGGAACTCTGGGGATGACATTCCTTTGATGTAGCCGGGATTGTTACCCCCACTGTGTCCACAAAGCAAAATTTAAATGTGCTCTGCCAGGGGTGTGTTGTGCCCAGCCTTGGGGTGCCACAGCTGAAGCTGCTGCAGATGCAGGACAGGTCATGGAATCGTCAGAGAATGCTTTGGGTGGGAAGGGACCTTAAAGATCATTTTATTCCAGCCCCCTGCCATGAGGCAGGGGTGCTCCTGTGTATCCCAGACTATTCTGTGCCTGTGCCCTTTGCAGAATTCACGAGGAAAACCTAGGCATGCTTCTCTCCTGCACTTTAAACATTAGATTTCTAATTGGCACCAAAAAATTGTCCCCTTGTGTGGGTCATTGATGTAGGGATGCAGTAAAGCACAAACTTCACCACAGTTAGTAGCAGAAATGTCAGGCTCAGACAAGCAGCACCCAGGTTTGGTGTGACAGCACCAGTTATGGTTTGTTAAGGCATCAGGTTGCAAGACAGGATGGAATACTGGGAGCTGGAAATAATTGGGTGATGGGCTTTCATGCTGTACTTGAAATTTCTTTTCACTGTTTAAGAGAAACCACTCCACCACCCTTATACAGGAGGAAAACCTTTTCCTTCAGCCTCTGACCTTGTTCCTTGCTTCCATTTCTTTCCAAGTTTGGATTTGAGCTTGAGTTTTAAGTGCTGCTGTGTTCCCTAGAAGAGCTGATGTGTAGTGCAATTATGCTTTTTCATCGGGAGACACTTTTTTGGTTGGGGGGACCCCAGAAATTAATTTCTAAATAATCAGTGCCTAGGGAATATCCCAAGTAGAAGTCTTCCTGGTTTCAGCAGGAGCCAGGAATTTGCTCCTTGAAGTGAAGGAATGTTTGTTCTAGGGAGTCAGAAGACAGTGTTATCTTCTGTAAAGATACTGGAGAGGTGTGAGCAGGGAGTCTGATCTACTGTATGGGAATGCTGTGGTGGTAGTCAGTGGCTGCCAGGCCTGTCCTAATCAGAACTAGTTTCTTTCTCTTTTTAAGACAGATTAGAAAGTAAAACTACTCATATATTCAAACATTCTAGACTTTCTGAGAAATTATCGTTTCAAGAGCACATCTGTTATGCACATTGATGAGCCTGTTTTTCCAACTGCAGTTGCCTTTTTATTCTGGATGTTGGCAATACCCACTTCTAACAGAATTTGTTGGGAATGGGTCTGCCAGCTTCAGGCTAGCTGTGCATCACAACAGCCATTCTTAGTCAGTTCTGTAGTCACAATCTCACTCAGACACTCTTGTTGAACACAGTAAGAAGACACCTTTTGAATGAAATGGACTGAGTCTTGGTGGACTGAGGAATTGAAGCACAAAATTGTGTCTTTTTGGTCCATTTTCCCCTGAAATCCTGAGTGCTGTCCTTTTTAATTGTCTGGGAATCAGAGATTCCTCTGTGAATGGGATGGTCACAGCTGACAGCCCTGCCTGTGAAATCTTTTCCCTGCTCTTCAGATACTTCTAAGTCATTTCCCACAACCATATGGTTGTCATGAGGATTTAACCTCTATTCTCAGAGGGGCTTTCACTTCCACGAGCAGCAGAGAATCTGCCCTGTGCTTTTCCAGCAAATACAACCAGCACGGATTAGTAACAGCACAGGGAAAGATGCAAGCTCCTTTTTGAGAAATCTAATCACTAAAAGGATAGAGGCCAAGGAAGAAGAAAGCTGAAGTGAGTCCCTGGCACAACCAGGAAGATTCTTGTCTGTGATAAATGCTGGAAACTACCCCATAATTTTGGTAATGAAGATCCCTGCTACATAGTTCCCTGAGTCCATTACTGGTTAGTTTCTTATGGCAGCGTCTCATTTTCAAAAGGCCATACCATAACATGGCTCTGGGCTCTTCCTTTCAGAGGCTCGAGGCAGAGATAAGTCACTTAATATTTTTATCTCATCAGGCATATGTTTGTTATGAGACTCTCACACTGGGAGAGCTCTTCTTCCAAATTTGCATTATCCTACCTTGACTGATGAGTTTAGAGCTGACATGGGGAAGTGCCATTATGCCAAAGCTCAATGAATTTTATGAGTTTACTCAGCCCATATTTTCATTTAGTCTTTCACACCAACTCCCCTTAATATTCATCTTTGCATGCAGGTTTTCGGGTCAGGCTCAGACTCTCAGTGTTGTGTACTCCATGTACATGAAAGGAGTATTTTCAGGGTGGTAGCTGTGGGGGTAGCAGGAGGTTTCTAAGAATACATCTCATAGTAGGTGTGTTGTACCTTCAGTTTCTTCTCAGAGCTCTGTAAATAGAGGACTGAACTGTTACCAGCAGCTACTTCCTCCAAGCTGGTATTACTAAGGGAAAAGCAACACTAATTTGTTTCTGTATAATAAGGTTTACTCACTGCTTGATGTCATTGATCTTCACAAACTTCTGAGCACGCTAGATTCAAACACATAAAGCACAATAATATAAATGTGTTGTTGAAATTTGAATGAAAGAATAAGCAAACCAGCCTGGAAAAGGAATTCTCTCAGAGGCACCAGGCATTTTGTGCTGATTCCATTAAGGATTTTATGAGTTTAGCTATGGCTAAGCATAATGCTTTTACAGGGAGCAGCAGCATGATGGATGATGATTTTTAGAAGTGAAATAGCAGTGCTGCTCTTCAGCTGTGCTTAGAGCTGCTTGCCAGCTCTTCTCCTGAGGCTTAATTAAAAGGAATATACTGTCCATCTCCATATGGAAATACTGGCATTTCAGAAACATCCTCTCACTTTGATCTTAGTGATTGGTGCTCAAAAAGCAGATGGACCCAGGTGCCATATTTTTATGTAATATGACTGATTATCATAAATACTGCTGCTTTCTGATAAGTCCTGAGTGCCAGCATTCTGGCCCTGGGAAGCTGCGGGAGGTGCAGCCTTGGTTGCAAAGACAACATCCTCCCCAAAACAAGTTGTTCAGTGTCATCCGTCATCGCAGAGAAATTCCTCTGCCCACTCCTTCCTGCTGCCTTCTGGATGGGAGATGATCCTGTGAGCTTGTGGCATGCTGCTGTCAGCTCCTCATGGCAACACTGAGGTTCCCCCTCCCCTTGTGCTCCTGCTGCAGTACAAACATAAACACATATTGTGGCACCAAGCACAAAAACAAAACTGGGGCCGAGCTGGAAATTTCCCTCCAGGGTGAAGATGCTGCTGGCTTTGCAAGGCATGTCTTAGGAAGGAGGATGTGGGCTTTGCCATCCCTCTTCCCTTGATCCTCAGGGAGTTAAGGAATGCAGTCAGTTCTTGGCCTTGTGGCATGGGGGATACCCAGTCATGGAAGTGTTGCCAGGATGCAGCATGCTGGATCTTTCTAGAGAAAAGTAAAACTTGGGACTTACTGAATCATAGAATGGTTTGGGTGGGGAGAGACTTAAACTCCATCTCATTCCACCCCCTGCCATGGGCAGGGACACCTTCCACTAGACCAGGGTGCTCCAAGCCCTGTCCAACCTGGCCTTGAGCACTTCCAGGAATGGGGGAGCCACAGCTTCTCCAAGCTTCAAGAAGGCCCAAATGTGAGTTGGGAAGATCCAGGAATTATGTGTGTTAAAATTAAGGGAGCAACAAGCAGGAGAAATAAGTGAGGGGGGAAATATGATTTAATATAGAGTAAATATTTAAATTTTATATAGAGTAAAGCATCACAGGATGCTTCTCTCTTTCCTGCTGTCCTGCTGTGGCTGTGCAGACTGCAAACTTTCTATGCCAGCACCTGACAAGTCTGTTCCATGACTTTCACATAACCAAGGAATTTGAACCCTCAGTGGCCTTGGAGTAATGAAGGTAAATAGAAGATAAAGCTAAAGGCAGATGGGATGGAATTGCAATGAAATACAAAAAAAGATTCTTTAACTTTTCACTTTGAAATGTATTTGAAGGACAAGATTAACTTTGGAACAAGTCTGGTATCTCCTTAGTGAGTAAATCTTTCACTTGACTGCAAGAAAGCCATAACTTTTCATATCTCTTCAATAGTAACTGTTAAATGTATAGCTGGCACATATGTGTTAGTGATGCATCAAGGCCAGCTCAGCAACAAATTAGTGACTATTTCTGTTGTTGAAAAGGCTGCTCATTTTTATAAGATGCCTGTTGTTGCATTCTGCTAATCAGTATAAACAACTTGTTTTCTAATTTTCTGCTATTTGGAATGATTATGCTTCTGAAAGTTCAGTCTTAGTTTCATATTCCAATTTCATGCTGGAGCTGGAGCATCTTTGGCTTGGTAACAGAACTAGAATTTTTTAGTACTGAGCATTCACTAAAGACTTCCCTTTATTCCTGACTGTGATATTCGGAGTGTAAAAGAACAATCATATCTGCTCACATCTTTTCAGCTGCATCTCATGTAACTGCTAAATTGAATCTTGTGATAACTTAAGTGCTTGATTTATCATAGCCAGCCCTTGAGATTTCTGATAAAGCTGCACAATGCCAGGCTGCTGTACAGGGCCTGGTATCTGCAGTTACATGACAGCATCTCTTTTCCTGTTGGAGAAGTGACTGAGGTGACGTCTGAAATGTGACCTGAGGGAACACTGCTGGCTGAAAAGGAGCAGCTGATTTTTGGTTATTCTGGGAGGCTGAGCATATGGTGCAGCACAAGGCCAAACAAGTCTCTGCCTGTGCTTTGCCAACCTGTCTCTTAGTGTGCCCTACAGTCTTCTGTCCCACCTTGGCAGGCAAAAGTTCTGCATTCCTCTTTCCCAGGTAATTAGACACAGTGTTAAGGCATTGCTTTTCCCCATAAAATGGGCTTCATCAAACATGCTCAGAAGTCGTGGCCCAGTGGCCATGGGGGCAGCCTAAAGCCTGCATTAAATGGGTGGATGCCTTTCATCTCACTCCTCTTTGTTGAACCTATTACTATTTTTACTAATATGATCAACTGTGCTGGCCAAATTATCTTCACAAGTGCTAACACTGGTCTGTGCTCCACTGGCTCCTCTTTGTCACATGGCTGTTAGAGCTCACAGATGAAGGATGCATTTGTTCTAAACTGAAATGAATTTGCTCTTTAAAAGCAAGGACTACTGATTTGAGCCTTGATTTGAGCCAAGACCCTTCACCAGAAAGCATTTGCTAAAGAAACCTTTATGTTTGCTTGGCATTGACTGTAGCTGGAAGGTTGGGTCTGGCTGACAAAGAATTTATTCTGTTGCAATTCTGTGAGAGTGAAGCAGTATTAGACAGATGTGAGTATTAGACAGTATTAGACAGAGTATTAGACAGATCCTTTGAAATCAAGAACACGGGAAAGTCTAAGAAAAGAGGAAACACAGTGATGTAGCAGGGGATTCACAAGTCATTTGATAAGATTTTCAGGCACCGGGTTAATACCATGTGGTGGAGAGTTGATACTTCCAGCGGTGAGCTCAGCCACTTAGCTGTGTTTATATGGATTATGCTGATGCTAGGTATTCTGCTCAAGGCAGAATCCCAGATCTCCAGGCAAACATACACTCTGGGGTGACTTTTTTCCACAGCTGCAATGTTTTTAATCCCCAGTGCAAATGGTTTGCTAGGTTTTCTAATAGTTCAAACATACTGGTTTTGGTTTGGGGACAGCATGTCCTTTTAATTACAAGACCATGCCTGTTGCATTAGCACAGGAAGCTCAAGTGGTTTCTCAGAAGCAGAGACACTGTCAGCTCAACTCTGAGGATGCACAGCTCATGAAGAATGTATCTAGCTGAAGGCAACACAAAATTGTGCAGCTTCTTTCAGATTGTTGTGCTACTGATTGATTAAAAAACAGGAAGAAAACAAGAGCAGATCAAGCCAGAGGGGGCTGACAGTACCAGCATCACTGGTTCCACTCCAATTACATAAATTTAGGTATCAGGAGTGACTAATACAACAGATTTGGGCAAGAGCTTGACTTTCATGGTTCATCCTTCTAACTGGGATGTAATGCAGTGTGTCTGAGACTAGCAACATCCTATTAGCAATGCATACAAGAAATTAATTATTCAAGCTTGTTATGGTGAGCCTTAAATTGGTTACAGCCCGGTATTGTAAAAAATAACTTCATAATTCCCTGGTAGAAAGTAGATGTTTTAATAAATATCTGCAGGCTGTGTACAAATTTACTCCATCGATAATGCCTCACTGGCCTTGTGCTGCTTACTCACGTTCTGCTTTTGTCCTTGATAAGAGCAGTAGGGCATGGGCCTGTTAAATAACACCTCCATCCTGAGCAAAAGATTATGGGATCCTCCTGCCAGAAAAAATAGAAGGAATCCAACCTCTCTCAGCAGGCTGTTGCCATTTAAAGCTGAGATCAAACATCAGAACCAGAGGATCAGAGAATGGTTTGGGTTGGAAGGGACCTTAAAGCCCATCCAATTCTAATCCCCTGCCATGGGCAGGGACACTTTCCACAAGACCAGGCTGCTCCCAGCCTCATCCAGCCTGGCCTTGAATTTTTCATTCTTTCAAACTATTTTCTTGCATTCCAGCTGCATAATTTTGGACTCAAAAGAAATTAAAATATATCTAACCAAAGAGTTTTGTTCATTTTCCTTCTTATCTGCCTCAGCAGTGTAGTCTGATTAGTTTTCTGTAGTGGTTATGCTTCTTTCACACTTGAAAATATCCGTCATTGCAAAGTTTCCTCCCCTCTCACACTGTATAAACCAAATGAGCACTCCTGTCCTGCAGAATGTGCCAGTCTGTGAATGCCTCAGGTTGTGCATGGACAGACTCAGTCATCAGCACAGTGCCACATGAAGTGTGCCAGTCTGAGTTCTCAGAGAAATGAAGCATAATCCCCTTCAGCAGCTCCACTCTGGACCAAAAGCACTTTAGCTTCAGTGAGGTTAAACCTGAAATGGGTTTGGACTCTCTTAAAATCAGAGAAGGCTTTTAAATAGACCTGAATTAATCCATTTGTAGAGCTGAGAAATGGTCTCTTGGCTTCTCTCCCTTCTGACCCAGAGTGGTAAATTGAAAAGCCATGAAAAATAGTTTTTGTAGTCATAGCTGATACTTTGGGGGTTGTGATAATGCCCCAAGCACTGGGGTAGCAATTCCAGCAGCTGACTCTAGAGAGGAATTCTGAGTTCGCATAGGATTCTGCTGGAGACAGATTCTGCTGTTAGCTTGGAGCTACAGTGTCTACAATAGCACTAATTAGCATGCAAGGCGAAAAATCATTACTTCTAAAACACAGCTTTTATTCTCTAATACTTCTGGTATCAGCTATCATGTAATGCGAACCTCGAGAGAAATGCTTTGTAAGTAAGAATTCCACTTTAGCTTGTCAGGCAGACTTGCACCACTGAACTTAGTGAACACATTTAGAGTCAAAAATCTCATGTTTCACTGATTCCTGTAGCAAGTATTTGGAATAATTTGCCAGTATATACAGGGCATTAAAAGACTCCAGCCTGAAATCTTCAGGCATTATTGCATAAGACAAGTCTGAATTAACCACAGCCCATATGATCTCCTTCCTGGGAGGAAACAGAGGTGCCTGACTAAAATGGTGAAATTTCTTAGCAATTCCCATAGTTAGGGGACATTGGGATGGCCCACTGGTTAAATCCAGAGAGGTACAGTTCCACAGGACATGGGCCAGCTGGAGATTCTAAAGAGCATCAGGATAGGAAAAAGAAACAAGTTCTTCATAAATAGGGCAATGAAAGCCTCAAACAGGTTTCTGAGAGAGGCTGTGGAATTTCCATCCTTGGAGCTGCTCTGAATTCAAACCAGATAAAGTCCTGAGCAATCTGATCAAAGGTTGAAATTAGCCTGGTCTTGGGCAGGGAGTGAGGAGCCTTGGCCCAGGTGGTATCAAAAAGTCCCTCCTGCCCTACAGTAACCTGTGATTGTCCCATTCAAACCTCCTGTGGCAGGTGGGACTTCCTGAGCCAGATCTACAGGGCTGCATTTAGTAACCTTCGTGTCTTAATTCCCTTCCATGGACTTGCTTATGGGTGGTTTTTTTTGGAACATGAAAACTTCTGCCTCCCATCATTTTGGAGCAAAATGTTCTGGAGTCTGTGTGTGCTGCCAGCTGCCACCTTCAGCTTTTGTGGAAGCTGCTTGTTTCCTGGGGTGCCTTCTGCCTCCCATGTTGTGAAACAAAATAAATGGCACATGGGATTTTGTAGATGTTCCCTATTTTTCCTACTCCATAGGGACAGATAATGGTTTCCCTGAATCTGTCTGGTCTTCCAAAGATTTTAAAGATTGTGTCACGGACCAAAGTGTATTCCTTGGGTCAGTGCCCAGGAAGCCAAGCCTGGCACATCCCAGCCTTTATTTGCATGAAGAAGTTTAAATACGAGGAATGGTTGTTTAGGCAAGAGACATGGGAATATTCATCCAGCAGCCATAAAAACTCCAAGATAATATTCTGATTCATCTCCTGTGTGGGTGAAAGGAGGAAATCAAAACACAAAAGGATGGCCTGTGCTGCTTTGTTTTCCTGGTGCAGACAGTGCCGGAGTTGGGCATCGCATTAGCGGACCTGTTCATAAAATATTCCATAACAACCAGAGCAGCTCATGCTTAATGGAAAAACATTAAATGTTCCATTGGGAAACAATTGCCCTTTATACAAGATGCATTTCTTCTCTCTCCCTTTTGTTCAGGGAATCTGACTGGGAACAAAAAAAAGCTTGTCCCTTCAGACACCCTCTGTTCGTGCTGCTCCCTCCCCAAATCAGGATCCTAATCCCTTGTTTGGACGACATAATCAGCCACACAAATATCAGTTGAGATAGCACAGACAGATTATAGCTCCCAGCAGGACAAGGGAGGATGGGTCAAGCTTTAAATACCTCTGCCTGTGTGCAACTGTTTTTCCTAAGGATAAAGCAAGAGGAATATAAACAGGAATTCTTTAGGCAGATGGCCTTTAGTAACCTCTCCACGAGGCATCAGCAGCTTGTAAATAATAAGTGGTCCAGTGAGCCAGCCTGACTGGAAGGGCTTTCCAGAGCTGGGTGTGGGAAGCCTTGTGCATGGCTGAGGGGAAAGATATTATTGGAGGGAAAAAAGGATAATCAAGGCTGATAATTAACAGAAAAGAGTGAAAGCCACTGAAGATAAATTCATTTGCAGTTTAAAAACCATAGTTGAGAGCTGACTCTTGCAGCTATTTAGTGCAGTCATGGCTAACTTGGGAAGATAGGGAATACTATCTTGGAATAGTATTTCAGAAGTCATATACCATAGGCTGCTTCATTTTCTCATATGGTCAGACACAGAGATATCCTGCCCTTGGTGTGGGTCATGCTTCTCTTTCCTTGGGGAATATTGCTAAACTTGTAAGGAAAAAGGGAATTTTGACCTGTTGAGATTTAAGTACTAAGTACTTGTTTCTAATCCATATCCATAAATAGGTCTCCTTGAGAATCCTTACAAATCCAGGCTATTTCCTGACAAATTTCTCCATATATCTGCTTGGCTTGGCTGATCTCAAAATCGAAAGGTTGAAGTCTTTCCCTGATACATAATTTCAATTACTGTCATTTTCCAAACCAAGTAAGGGATGCTTTCAGCTGTACAGATTGGAATCACTATTTCTGTGATGCATCAATATGAGTAACAGCTCCAGAGAGATCTTTAAAGATTTCTCTTGGCCTGTACAGGGACTTGGACATCACAAAACTGGCTCACTTTGATTATTATTTGTTCATGTGACAATCCAGCTGGCTGCTGTCCATGGATATTTATACATATATTTATCCTATGCATTTATAGGATCTGAGGACAATGATTGTCTCTTTAATAATGGGGCTGAGATACTGTGTGCAGAGCTGGGAACCACAGCAAACCATTTCAGGTCCTCAAATTGAGTAGGAAACCTGGAGCTGGGCAATCACTGCCCTATTTGAATAGGTTTAAGTTTAAACAGGTCAGGTTTAGATGGGATATTGAGCAGGAATTGTTCCCTGGGAGGGTGGGCAGGCCCTGGCACAGGGTGCCCATAGCAGCTGTGGCTGCCCCTGGATCCCTGGAAGTGTCCCAGGCCAGGCTGGACAGAGCTTGGAGCAACCTGGGACAGTGGAAGGTGTCCCTGCCCATGGACAAGATGGGATTTAAGGTCCTTTCAACCCAAACCAATCTGTGACTAGGATTCTGTGATTGTTACTGGGGGAAAATTAAAGTTATAAATTATGCAGAGTTAGACATCCACTTGTGCAAAGTGTTTCCACACTTGAGTTGAAAAATTGTAGTGGGTAGTTATGCCTATTTTCCCATCAATCTAGTAATAATTTAAAAAAACAGGTTTGACTCCATTAAGCCTGAGTTTCTGTGAGCTGCAGTTCTAAGTTAGCCTTTGTCTTTAGCCTGGCATAGTAAAAACTGGACACTTGGGGAAAAGATTGTGAGAAATGGATTAGGAAATTTGTCTGGAAAAAAAAGCTTTTTTCACCTTTTACCAACACACATGTAAACTGTGCAGGCTGTGTGCCCAGTGTGGGGTAAGGCTTAGTTATGATTCAGCTCAATGGAATGTAAATGAAGGCTCCTATAATGAAATGAGTGGGAACATTTTGGACTTTCATTAACTTCCCACTGTAAAAAAGAGATAATTCAAAGAGCTGCTTCTCGCTTCTGAGAGATCATTTTCAAAAACCTGATTAGAGATGCACAGAATTGGGGCTTTTGTTGAAGTTAAACCTTCAGTGAGAAATGTCTGTAACATCCTCTTCTCCTCGGTGCCGAGCACGATTTAAGAAGCAAAATCTTCTGAATATCTGAAAGGCACAGACAAATTGAATTTAGCACAGAGAGGTTGCCAATAGCTGCAGTGAGGCTGTGAGCTGAATGCTATTGAAACTGGGAGTAATTTTTAGTAAAACCAATATTCAAGTAATGGCTCTTTAATAACTTCAGCCAAGGGCCAAAAAGAATGGGGAACAAAAGTGGGTTGGTGGAAGTCAAATACAAGTCAGCTGGGCTAACTCACCACCCTTGGAGTTCTGAACCACTTGAGCAGGAGTTTAGCCAGGAGTTTTACCCAAAGCCAACAGCAGTCAAATGTTAGGGGAAAATCCCCATCTTTAGAAGCTGAAATAATCAACTCTTTCCCATACCCAATTGCTTTTGAACTGCAGTTTGTGTGCTGAGCAGGTAGAATAATGCAAACAAAACAGTGCCTCATGTGAGGAGTGATTGTGTGGTCCAAACTGACAGTTTACTTTAGACACATTTGCTGAAAGGATCACCAGAAAACAGCAGGATAATTATGTGTGTTGTACCACCAATTAGCTGCTGGTGAGGGGAGGAGATAAAAAAAAATATCAGTATAATTGTAGATGACACAAAGAGGCACATGAGGCCGAGGTAATTTTGTAGTGCCTGTCCACACCAGTGTTGAAAATTAGCTGTTCCAAAAGCAGATTGTTTGCACAAACCCTTTTTTTCTTTCCAGGAGGAGGAAAGGTGGTTACATTTAAAAAATGATAGGGCAAGTTATAGGTTGGAGGAGAAGCAGCACATCTGCCAAGATACCTGCCCTGTGCACAGGTGCTGCAAGCTGGGCAGTGGCATGAGAGTGCAAACAATGTCAGGAGTTTGAAATAAAATTAAAATTGGAAAGTAAATGAGTAGACAGTCCTCTGCAAAGCAAAGTGAGAGTACAGGGTAAGTGCTACCTGGTGAGTTTGCTGTTGTGCTCATGCACACAGTGACAGGTAAACATGGGCAGCACTCAACACCTACAATCCTAAAATGCTCACACACACAGTGACAGGTAAACATGGGCAGCACTCAACACCTACAATCCTAAAATAATTTGCCTATATGAAAGGAAAAGGTTGCACAGGGAGCAGAGGCCAGGTATCCCTGTGTTTGAGCTCACTGCGGGCATGAGCCATTAGGTAAGGCTGAAGAATCCTCTCTTCACTTCATGAAAACGTTGAAAAACAATTATGCTCTTTCCTTGGTGAGTAATAGCTCAAAAAGCAGCAGCTTGGAGCGTGCTGCTCACTTTTCTTGCTGTGATTTACCTTCCTGCAGCAGTTCCAGGATGCTCCTGCTTGTCAGCCTTGGGACTGGCTGATGCATTTACATTCCAGGAATTCAGTTCTTAAAGATCCTGTTACAGCACGTATCCTGTTTAATTGGAGTGAAGATGCCTGAAAATCAGCCTGATATCTGGAAGTTTGTCCTTATCTTTAGGTGCCAGCATGCTTCCTGACCAAACTGAAGTGAGCAAGTTAAAATTCTAGGGTACTAGCCTTTCTGGGCTAAAATTTAGAAGCTAGAAATGGAGCTGACTGGAAAAAGCCCAGCTAGAAACAGAGTCTGGGACAAGACAGAATCAAGGTTGTTTCCCTGAGCTGAGAAAATGGCCAAGCCACAGCTGCTGGTCTTGTCTGGAGCAGACAGCTGTAGAAAACATTTTGCTGTGCAACAAAAGTGCAAATATGAAGATGCCATGAGACTCATGTAGAGTTTGGCTTACATAGCTGAACTCCTGCCCTCTCTTTGTACCAGAATTATTCCTAGGGGCTGAAGCAAGAGCAGGATTTGGAGCAACCTGGTCTAGTGGAAGGCAGGGGAATGAGATGGGCATTAAGGTCCTTTCCCAAACCATTCTGGGATTCTGTGATTCAATGAATTTGCCCTGTTGTCAAGCATCCATGAAGCTCCTGATTTAATAGCTCAATGATAAAGAGCTCATTAATATTGTACCACAATCCCTGTGTGGAGGCTGTTGCCAAACACCTACATGGCAACAGGAGCAGCAGGGCTGGGTCTCAGTGCCAGCCTTCAGTAAGTGAATTAAAGAAACAAGCAGGAACAAAAAATACTGCTCTATGACTTTGAACAGTGGTTAGACAGCCAGGTGAAAAGATACTGGCCTGCTCTGCTCTTAGCTTGTAACATTAGAAAATAAATCTTAGGCTCTTGTGGGTTGTGTCTATGTAATGAAATGAAAAGATTTAAGCTGGCCTAGCATAAACTCTTGCTCAAGGGAGCATCACTGTGTGGTTGCAAGAGAACATCTGCAACTGAGAGACTATTTGGATGCAAATAGTGCTGCAGTTCACAAGTGCCTTTTCAAAAGCCCAATGTTGATGTGCAGCCCTGACACTGGGTAACCACACGGAAACAAAAATATCTCGTGTAGGATCTGCCGCTCCAGTGATCCCAGTCAGTCAGTGTTCATGCTCCTCATCAGAGCACTGCTGGGAAATGCAGCTGGGCAGGCAGCAAGTACAGGAATTGAGCACAAACCCACCATTCTCATTACCTCAGAACCCATAGAATACAATCATGGGCCCTGAAAATATATTTTTTCCTTCATAGATTAGCAAAATGATAAAACTTACGAAGAGTGTGAAAGTCTAGACTTGCTCATGACATAGCATCTGCTCCTTGTCATATTTTTCCTTTTCTTTTGTATTTAATTTTTTGGCACTGGAGTAAGGTCTTAATATTCAAAACTGCCTCAATGTTTTCTTCCTGTGGATTTCTGAGAGTAGCTGGATCTGGGGGTTAAACAATTGCAGCTTTTGAAAAGAGAATGGGTTGGGACCACCAGTGTCATGATGCACAGCCGGAAAAGAATGTTTGCAACAAAAAAGATCTGTTAATGAATTCTGAGTATTTATAGCTCTGTGAGCTTTCCTGCAGAGTTCATCTCCATGGGAAGTTATTAGCTCAAAAGTGAGCTTAGTCACAAGCTGCTTATAGGGAATATTTCTATTTATAATATTTTCATTTCAGTGACTGGTGCTTTCACCACATGGTTATTTTCTCATTGAGGTGTCAGTGCTGCTCAGGTCAAAATTGATTACTGCAGGTACCACTGTTCTAATGGGGAGAGTGATCTGCAGCCATGACAGGCAGAGAAACACCTGCCATGCGAGGCTGGGATGACAAAGGAGAAAGAAAGGGATTGAAACCCTATTGCTCACCCAGTAGCCCCTTTTATACTGAGCAAAAAACCAAGGCAAAGGGAGAAGAATATGGGGAATGCATTGGAGCTAATGCTGTACACACTATTTTATCATCAATTTCCTGCTCTGTCTGATGGGTGGTTTTGAAAGCCAATCTGCCTTCAGCAGCCCAGGGTGAACAGGGGGTACATATGTCAGTACAGGAGAACAGCTTGGAGCATGAACTGATATTAAGGCCACTCAGGCATGAAGTAATTTGTTTTATAATAGCAGCAGAAAGGCTGCTTATGCATCAGTGAGATGCAGCAGCCTGGGAGCCATCCGGGAATTAAAGTAGCACTGTGCACTGGAAATGCTAATAAATATGAACTTATGCCCAGATAGATCTTATTTGGTTTATGGCCATGCAGAGCCTGCCACTGCCACGGGGCTGGGATGTGAATCTTTGGACTGTTGTAGCAAGGATTTCTCTGCACAAAGTTGAGTGTGAAGAAGCTGGAATCCTTTCCTGCAGTCAGAGCTCTTGGTGTGGATGTGGCTGCAGGGCTGCTGCTGGAATGCTCCCACGCAGCCATGAGTGGCAGCTGCAGCTCAGATGATGTGATGGTTTATGCTCTTCTGAGGCTGATAATGCCCTTCAGGGAATGGCAGAGGGAGAGAGAGGAGACACAGTGAGAAATGAGGAAAAGGAGGGATCAAGCCTGGGCAGTGCTTGTGAATAAGCAAAACTTGACTATTTTATGTGAATTCTGGATTTAGCACCCTGCTTGTATGTGTCTGTGTATGTCTGTGCCTACTGCAGGCTCTTTTTAGGTTTCTCTGTTGTGTTTGACTTTGAGAAAGGCCTCAAGATCAAGCACTGGCTCTGTAACATGCTGGCCTTCTAGGGCAGCTTTCAGTGCCAGTATGTGGATGCTGGTGACAGTCAGGGGAAAAAGCAGTTTGAGTTTTCCCAAGTTACTCAAAGGAAAACAGAAAGGAAAGAATTAATAACAAAGATAGCACCTGCTGTTGTGGACAGGAGGAGTGTGTGAGAAACTTGATGTTTTGGTAAAAGCATGTTTACAAGAGATGTTGCCTTCCTTGAACCAATGAGCTTGATTCTATCCTTGGTTCTGTGAACCAGTCTATAAACCCCGTGGCTTAGTTTCTAGGAGGAAAGAGCTCTCTGTAAAGATGAGGAGACAACTATCCAAAAAACAGGAAACTGTACTCTCATTATGGAGAAATATTTTATCAGACTTGGAGACTCCAGTCTCAGATAAAGACTTGTGTGCTTTGTTAGCTTGGGTGAAAGATTGTGGCTTCTCAGATGGTCCAGAAGTGGCATTCTCTACAACAGCATGGAGAATGCTTGGGGACCATCTACAGGATGCTCTTCTCAGAGGGAACACTTCAGTTTCCTCTCTAATAGGTACCTGGGGAATTATTAATGGGTGCATGATGGGAGGAACCCCACAAGACAGTGAGGCACAGGAGGGAAGTAAATCAGGTCTAGCATCCAAACAGGATGCCTTCCTGTCTGGCAATGGACAAGTTTGCACGAAGATCCACCTTCATCACTCCCACCCCGAGTGACACCACTGATGGGCAGCACCCTCTGCTTTGGTGCGTCCCTTCACTTCGGAAAGGTGATGCTGTGACAGTCCAGTGGTTTCCCCCTGGAATCATCTCCGCCCGTTCAGTTACTGTGAGACCTAAAAGTCACTGTAGTTTTTGGGAAGCAGTCAAGCTTCGAGCATTGCAACAGGTTGACTGGGTCTTATTAGAATGAATCGCGATGCCCAGGGGTGGTGTCATTTATACAGAGGGGCTGGATGAGAGTGTTCAGGTGGATGCTTGTGAGCTCGACCCGATCACTGGGGGGGAATTGCTGCAAAATCATAGCGATGGCATCCAAATGAAAGGGGATGCTCAAGTGTTTAAAGCTAATACTGGACAACGTGAGATCATAGCCTGGCGTGGAGGCCAGGATTTACAAGAAAAAGTTGCATGGGCTTGGGTCTACACAAGTTATGCAAATTCTCAGGGTATTAAATATGGATTTGCTGACACCATATGATATTAAGCATATAGCCCAAGTGCTGTTTCAGCCTGTTCAATTTAGAGTTTTTGAAGATAATTGGAGACTGATGTCTGAAAAGGCAGACACAGAGAATATGCAGTGCCCTCAGACAGATCCCAAGTTTGCAGTGGGAAGCGATGCTCTAATGGGGCGGCATTGCTTTTCTAATCCTGATCTTCAGGCTACCTGGGACCCTCTGGTCCTTGAACAATGCCAGAAAATAGGTTTTGCAGCAATGCTAAAGATGATAGAGGCAGTGCCTTCTAAGCTATGTAAAAATAGTTCAGGGTCCTAGAGAACCATTCTTATAATTTGTTGAGAAGGTGGCAGCATCCTTGGAAAAGCAGGTTGAGGATGAAAATCTGAGGCAACTCTTATGCAAACTGCTGGCCAGAGACGATGCAAACATTGATTGTAAGAAGATTATACAGACTTTGCCAGGAGATCCATCATTAACTGACATGATTTAGACATGTGCGAATGTAGGTACCATAGACCATGAGGTCTCTAGTCTAGCAGCTGCCATCTGGCACCATTATACGATTTCAGGGGGTAGACAATGGAAATGGGGGAAAAATAAGGGCAAGAATAAGCAGAAACCACAGCAGCAAAAGGCTGAGCCTACTTTTTCTATATTCCAAGTGCAGAAAACCAGGTCACAAACAATTTCATTTAACGGCATCCGAGGCTCGTGACATTGTGATGACTGGCATGGGCTTGGTGCACCTTTGCCAGCAGGGGTGAACCCTAGAGGTATAAAGGTCCTGCAGCTTTGGCAAACAGATGTCACTCACATCACCAAATTTGGCAGGTTTAAATATGTGCATGTGTCTCTTGACATCTTTTCTTCTGCCATGTGGGCATCTGCTCATTAATTGTTGTTCAAGTTATGTGCTCTTTTCACAAGGTGCAATGTCATCATTTGTTACTTGATGGTCACTGGAGGTCATGGCCAAGAGGGTTTCAAATGAGATTGACTTTAAACAGTTAAACATGTTGGCACCCTGAGGTACAAAACTTCTACCTGAAACTGCAGTGAAGAAACACATTGGATTTGTAAGGTCTGAGATGTCATTGCATCATTCATTATTGTCAAAATAAGGGTGATTTACTGTGTGTCCTTTTCCCTCTCCTACAGGCATCTGTAAATGCTGACTCAGTTTAATGAGTTTATCACTCAGTACTTAGGCTGCCTTAGCAGTTGCAGAATCACTGGAGATTCCAATACCAGGCTCCCATCAAATCCAGCTCTACTGTGGTTAAAGCCATTAGTTGAGTTCTGTTACCAAAAACTCTTTAATGCTACTCATTTGTTGTCACTGGGTGTTACTAATGGTTGCTCAGGGCCCTTGAGGGTGTATTTTCCCTTTATTAAATATGCTAAAGAGCATTTTAGCAACCTTTTGGGAAGCTGAGTTTGGCTTGACTTCTTGGTTGATGAGGCAGCACCATGATTCACGAAACCACAGCAATTCAGCTAAACCCTGCCCTGCAGTGCCTGAGTTTTATGCCAGCAAACCTCTCAAAATGTGGTTCAGGAACCTGAGATATCTCCATTTGCAATGGGACTCACTGGAATGCTGACTGAAGTCTGAAACCTCAGATTTCTGGGCTGTAAAGCATCCATTTTTATCAGATTTATTTTGGGTTTGGTGCAGACTGAAGACTATGTGCTACCTTCAGGGAGGGTGAGCATGAACAGGCCATCAGTCTGATGTTCCAGAGAGGGGGAGCTGGAGCTCAGATGATTTTACAGCCAAAAGAGCAGCTGGAAGCACAGCCTGTCACCACCAGCCTTGTCAAAGGCAAGCCCTGGTGTGATTCCTGCCCTGATGGCTCCTGATGGTCAGCCTGAGAAAAAGCTCCAAAGCTTCATTTATCTACTTAATGTCACTCCCAATGAGCTCTCTCAAGACTAAAGGAAACTTGCTACCAGGTGTTCCCAGCCATCTCCAGCTCCTAAATGCAGGGAGATGTCTGCCAACTCCCAAAAACCATGTTGTGCCAACCCCAATAATGAAAAGCTCCAAACAAAACAAAGAAGTGAAAGAATTTTTAATGCTGCTATGAATCACTTTGAAATGAAGCATGTCAATGCCTTATGTGGAAAACCAAACTGATGCAAACAGCACTCAGGAGCTGGCAGTATTTCATGGTTTTTTACACTCATCCCACACAGGACTGGCTTTATTTATTTTGCACAGGCAGGTTTTTACCCATCATCCTTGCTGGTGTCTCATGTTGACATCAGCAGGAGCCTTCATCAAATACATTTGTCATTATATTGATACTTTTTATAGAATTGGGCTGCTTGCCACTCAAGGAAATTGTAGTTTCAGAGGAGTTCAAGTGGTTCCTCCGTATAATTCATTTCCAGAGAAGATTAAGAAAAGCTTAAATCTGGCAGCATGACTACTTTGCCTGGAAGAAGCAGGGAGTATTTCTTACTCAATCTGACAGAAGAAAACTAAGACTCATTGGGTTTTAATAAAAAACAGAGTGTGACTAAATATAAATCCCTACTTTAGCTGTCTTCTGCAGGGCAGAAACATCTTGGTGTAACCTCCAGAGTTACCATTACTTGCCCTGAGAAGTTGAAGCTTTGAGTGGTTGTGGATGTACAGCACATTCTGAGATCTGTCCTGTCAGAGCTCCCAGGGTGCTGCACAACTTCATGCAAAGCAGGAGGAGTCAGGGCACAAATGTCAAGTGCTTCTCTCCTGCTGCTACTTGTCAGTAGAGAAATATTGATATGGCACAAGGGCAAGTGCCTGGTTATCAGTCAACCTAAGGGAGCAGGCTTGTACTGACAGCTGGTGGTTTGTAACCATACCCAGCAGGGATGAAAAATCCCGTGATAAAAGCCTAGGAGCTTGGGTAACCTGTTGGCTTTATATGATACAGAGTCATGTTTGATATAACAGACAGTCCTGTGCCTCCAGAAATCCTAGAATGTCAGAATGGCTTGGGCTGGAAGTGACCTTTAAGCCCATCTCATTCTAAACCTCAGCAAGGGCAGGGACACCTTCCACTAACCCAGGCTGCTCCAAGCCCTGTCTAACCTGGAAAACTTCCAGGGATCCAGAGGCAGCCACAGCTTCTCTGGACAATCTGTGCCAGAGCCTCAGCACCCTCCCAGGGAAGAATTCTTTTCCAATATCCCATCTAACCCTGCCCTCTGTCAATGTGAAGTCATTTCCCCTTGTCCTGGTGCTCCAGGCCCTGGTAAACAGACCCTGTCTATCTTGCTTAGAGCTCCCTTCAGGTATTGGAAGGCCACAACTAAATCACCCTGAAGCTTCCCTTCTCCAAGCTGAACAATTCCAACTCTCCCAGCCTTTTTCCCAGCAGAGCTGCTCTATCTGTCTGATCATCTTTGTGGATGATCTCTGGCATGGCTCCATATCCTTCCTGTGCTGGGACCACAGGGCTTGATGCAGCCCTGCAGGGGGGTTTAACCTGAGCAGGGCAGAGGGGCAGAATTCCCCACTCTCCTGCTGCCCACGCTGCTTTTGATGCTTCTTTTTGATTCTTCTCTACAATTCCATATTTGTATGTGCTTTCTCTCCTTTTTTTCATTTGGAACTGGAAGTGTAGTCAGATGTTTGTCCTTTTTCCCCCGCAGAAATTGTTCAAATGCTATGGAAGAAGATGGTGTGTGCTTCAACAAAGCACTGCCTGAAGCCTGCCCCTGTATTCTGAAGGAATAATTGTTTGCTTAGCTGGCAATGGAGTGGGGTTTTCCAGGAGCCAAAGTAGCACTTCAGGTGATAAGGGCAAGCTAGTAAAATTGGCTATTAACTATTTGTAGGCTGTAAGAAAACAGTACAGAAAGAATATTTTCTGTTGGAAGGGTTCCAGTCTAAGTAAGCACAGAAATTACAGCTGATAAAAAATATGAATAAAAACTGATTAGTGGGTACCTATAAAACTAGTCACTAACTAAACTCTTCTTGTTTGATTCCAGCCAAATCATCAGTCAAGACTCTTCCTCTGCCTCTGCAGCAGAGGTTGCGGATTGAAGCCAGGGGGAGTTTTGCAGGACTTTTTCTGGAACATGTGAGCTGGTGTAATAAGTTTACCCTACTTTGACTTAGCAGGGCAAACTTTTCGTGCCCCTGTGTAATCCTGGCTGTACAGCTCTGCCCTACCTGGCTGAGCTGGTCCTTGAAAAAACTGTGAAACTTGTAACTAAATGTAATGCAATCCCTTTTCCTTGTTCTGAACAGGACTTGCCATGTGTTCATGGCTAAGGATTAGCACTTACTCCACTCTCACCTCAACATTTCAACTTTTACTTGAGGACTTGCAGTCTGAGGGAAGGTCAGTGTGGAAAACTTCATTCTCCAAAGGGAAAGGCGACATGCAAATGTCACTTTGGTGACTAGCATAAGAGTTTTAAGTAAGTGTTTCTCAATTATCAGTAATAAGCTTTGAAGTGCAAAGTTCAATGACTAATGGTTCTGTACTCAAAGGTCTCCAAGAGATCTGCAGCTGGAAAATGTAACAAGAATCAGTTTTCCAACATGACAGAATCATACACTGTTCTGCTTATATGATGATTTATGACCACCACCTCTCTGTGTGGGCTTGTCCTTGCTCTTTCCTTGTCTTTCCACAGCAGCTTTTATTTCTTTTCCCTGGAAAGAACTCTTTTTGCACTGGTATGTGTATATCACTGGTGGAGAGTGCTTAAACATCTGCACTTGTGGCTGAGATACAGCTCTCAGTGTCCTATCACAGCACAGAGCCAAATCTGTGCCTGACCTAGGAGTGAAGTCAGTCCTTTGGCTCTGGGAATCAGTTCAGCATCGGACCAGGCTTTATTCAAGCATTGATTGCTTCACTGTTCCAAAAAAAAGTGAAAAAAGTAAAGTAAAACAGGCTGAAATGTAACTCTGAACAGTTGAACTATTTAGCTGGAGTTCCTAGTACACTACAAACTTCATAATAACTTTCATAACTCATGTTTTGTCCCTTCCCTCCATGGAGATGAAATACACTGATTTACATTTGCTCTTTTTTTTTTGCCATTAGAGAAAATAATTGAGTACTTTGTAGGCTGTGCAGGAAAAGAGTAAGCTATTTTTTTTTTTTATACTCCTAAATACTATGAGTTGATGAATATTTAAATGGGATCAATTCTGTATTATCTTGGGGATAATTTGCATAAGCTCCAACGTTCTCACTAGTGCAAGTGACACTGATGCCACAGGACAAAGCTGTGCCAAAGGCTGGGACATGGTGTGCAGAGTGACTGCTTGTGGCTGGCAAGCTTCCAGCCTCCCAGGCATTGCTGGCTTCAGCCAGGGGGACAGGAAGCCTGGAAAAAAGGAGGCTCAGAGGGGACATTCTGGCTCTGCACAACTCCCTGACAGGAGGGGACAGCTGCAGGGTCAGGCTCTGCTCCCAGGGAACAGGGACAGAAGGAGAGGGAATGGCCTCAAGTTGTGTTCAGGTTGGACATCAAGAGAAATTTCTTCACAGAGAGGGTGTTCATGCCTTGGCAGGGGCTTCCCAGGGCAGTGTGGAGTCCTCATCCCTGGAGGTGTCCAAGGAAGGCCTGGATGTGGCACTCAGTGCTCTGGGCTGGGATCGGTCACAGGCTGGACTCAGTGATCTTGGAGATCTTTTCCTAAGTGATTCTAGGTGATTCCATGTGAGAAAATAAAAATGTTTGTCCCAAGCTTGAAGTAGTTTGAACTGGTGGCCTGGGAAGAGGGGAAAAGCCTTTTATTGTCAGTTTGCATAAAAGATTCAGATTTGCATAAAAGTACCTGTAAAAACAGACAAGAGGTAAAGTTGCCCAGAGAAGCTATGGCTGTCTGGTCCCTGGAAATGTCCAAGGCCAGGTTGGACAGGGCTTGGACCAGCCTGGGACAGTGGAAGGTGTCCCTGCCATGGCAGAGAGGGGATGGGATGAGCTTTAAGGTCCTTTCCAACCCAACCATTCTGTGATTCTACAGTGACCTTTCAGACTGTGTTATGCACTGCAGGCTCTCAGGGCACACACAGTACTGCTGGCTGCTGCTGCATCACACAAGGGGGTTTGTTACAGCCCAGGCTGTCTGGATGGGATTCAGAGAAGCTGCTGAGCCATGAACAATTCAGGTTAGGGTGACCCTACTGATCCAGTTCCTAGTCCCAGTGTTCAGCTATTTTTATCTCGTTACTCGTCTGTGCACAATATGTGGCTTTCTAGGCATGCTTGTGTAACCTGCTCTGGTGATGCACTTTATCAGTCAAGTGTATGAACTGCCCTGAGTCAGTACAGCCCTCACTCCTGGCACAAGTAACAGCCCAGCAGCTGCCCTGCTGTTTGATCTGCCTAGCCATGAGAAGGATAAAGAAGGAAAATGCACAAAACCTGGCAAAAGTTGAAGCCTGCTTTCCAATACTCCAGGGTGAAAAAGACAGCTCTTCCCTGCATACCTTATGGTACTTGAACTTCAAAGTGCAAGGAACGGTGAAGTACAATGTGACTCACATTTCTGTGCATTCTGGAAATATGCATAAGGCATTGCCTCTGTGGATTCCCAATGAAAATACTTCTAAGGACTGAAGTCCCATAGTACAGTGTGGTACAGTATGCTGAGAGAAAGGGTTTTGCCAAGAACAAAACAGGGAACAGCAGGATAAATGTGTTGTCCTTGCTATAAAGACAGGCAAGCCACGATCTCAAATATGGACCAGGAATGGGAGGTGCAAAGGTCAAACTACTAAAAAAGTGGAATGGATGGTAAATGAAGGGAAGACATCAAAATGAGACTGAGCCAAGTGCTCAGGCTGGACTGCAAACTTATTGGTTGGTTTTTGCTTCAGTCTCTTCTGGAAGGACTTGAACTGGAAGGCATTAATGGCTGAAAATAGCTAGAAAGGGCATACTGGGATTTTGGTGTCTGGGAAGAGGGGAAAAACAAAAGGCAGTTGCTAGTAGTGAGGTGGGATAACTTACACTGATCAGTTCTAAATGGTAGCTTTTCCTTTTTGAACAAATTGATTATTTTCACTGCATATAAGTTATTTCTTGATAAACAGAACTTTATTTCAATGAGGAGGGACTGGAACATGTCCCCTCACTGCTTGCCCTCTCCAGATACCAAGGCAGGTGGATAAAAGAACACAAATAAGCCACTTGACTGGCAAAAGTATCTAGAAAAATCAGTTCAGGCTTCCTTGGAAAATGGTCTGGAAGGCAGCAGAGAGCTGAGGTGTAGCTGGAGGAGCAGTGCAGGCAGTCTCATCTGTATGAGGATGGGGACAGGGCCCCACGCAGCAGAGACAGATTTCCTGGAACATGGACTTCTGTTACTGCTATTTAAATTGTTTAATGCAAATTTCTGTGCTTCACTGCCAAGAGACCTGAGTTTTGTGAGCAGGAGGACAGGACTATCAAGCAGCTTGAGAGACAGAGGCAAAAAGGCAGGTCAGCCCAGGTCATGGGTAAAATCTGAAGACAAACTGAGATTTAGCGGAGGAGAGTTGGAAAAGGAAGAATGACCAACAGGAAATGAAGCTCCAACAATAAACCTTATCCTGAAAAAATGTCAGATTGTTTTGCATTCCAGTAGGAATATCTGTCTTGGTTCTCAGGGTAGGACGCTGCTTGATGGGTTAGTAAAGAAAACAAGTAGTTCTCTGGGGAAAATGTGACATGCCAGATATTCAGACACTGGGTGAAGTGCTGAAGGAGAAGAGGGAGAGAGCTGCTTGTCCTTCCCAGCACTCCCTTGAGCCCAGGGTTTACTTCCTCCAGCTCTTGATGCAGCTTTGCACCCCATGGTTTCCTGGGACTGATATTGTTGTAAACCAGGCTCTTTTGGAGAATAATAGTTATATGTTAGCTTGTGTGTAATAGTTACAGCTCACTGAATTTGAACAGTCTCATCAGTTGGAGCACAAAGCCCTTTAAACTGCACATTGCCCTGTAAAATCTTGGTTTAGAATTGGCCTTGTTGCCTCTTTTCCAGCAGAAAAACACAAAATTCAGCAGTAATGGTTTGTAGCACAGCAGTTTGTGTTTAGATGAGCCTGTCTCAATGCTGGATACATTCACTAAGTACTAAGGCAGAAAGTGTCTTCATACAGCCATGGATGTCCAGCCATTGGTGCTCTTTCCATTTTCAAGATTAGGTTTTGGTCATTGAGCGTTGGATTAAGGACCAAGTGGGAGATGTTTGAGTCAAGTTAATAATAATTAGGAGCAATAGTATAGTTTTTATACTGTGGTAGGAGATCTAACTTGGAGTTCTTTTGAAACAATGGGAGAAATGGACATGGAGGAAAAAAAGAAGATGGAACAATGCTCCATTGCCCATTTGTTTGTTGTCAGCAATATAACTTAAGGAAATATGAGCTTTCAGGCTGACAAATGATTTAATTCTCCAGCCTTGAGGAGGGAAATGGTTTGGTTTGTTTTGCCAGCTATATATCTAATATCCAGATATTAGGACTATAAACCATCATGTGACAGTACTCTTGAAGGAATTTGAGTAATTTCTTTTTGTTTGTCACTCTTCCCTGGTGACTTTGCAGCCCTTGCAGCAGCAGAAGATCACTGGGAGGATTAAGTCATGGTTTGCCAGCCTTTGACACAATTTAAAATGTATGCAAAGGCTTTTGGGACAGAGTCTTACGGGATATCATGCCAGGACATGCCAAAGAAGCTCTAGGATGATGGAAACACTTGTGGGTTTATTAAGAAATCTAAGGAATGTGGAGTATTTCACTTCAATAAATGTCAATCTCTAGCTTCCGGCTCACTACTGCTGAGACAATTTCCTCTTACTTGAGCAGAAGTCTGGAAGGATAACAACCAAAGCTAGAGAATGTTGGCTATCAGCCTCTGCCATAAAATAGAGGAAAATCACATTTTGACCTCCTTTTCTTTCCAGTAATTCCATCCTCTTTGAGATATTGACACAGGAGTAGAAATCCGGGTTAATAGTACAAAATGAAGGTGCCTTTCAGCACCTGAAGTTCACCCTGGATAACAAGGCAGCAAGGCAGTACATACTGCTGCAGGGAGCTCACTGCACAGGTGAGCAGCAAAGGAGACAGAAAAGGGCCAAAATCTGCACATGTGGTTCATCAGCACCTCCAGAAGAAATGTTGGGGCCACATTGAGAGTGTTGTGTTCAGTTCTGGTCTCCACAGCTCAGGAAAGACAAGGAGCTACTGAAGAGGGTCAGCAGAGGCCACAAAGGTGATGAGGGGTCTGGAATTCCTCTCTGACAGAGAAACTGTGTGAGATGGCACTGTTTAGTCTAGAGAAGAGAAGACCAGGAGTGGATGTCATCAATCCATACAAATTTCTCCAATGTGGGTACCAAGAGCATGGTGCCACACTCTTTTCAGTGGTGCCCAGCGACATGATGAGAGTAATGGCTATAAACTAAACCACAAGAAGTTTCCACCTCAACATGAGGAAGAACTTCTGTTCATTGAGGGTGGCAGAGCATTGGAACAGCTGCCCAGGGAGGGCAGGGAGTCTCCCTCTCTGCAGGCATTCCAAACCCACCGGGACGCACTCCTGTGTCACCAGCTCTAGGTGACCCAGGGGGATGGATTGGATGATATCCAGAGGAATTCTGTGATTCTGTGAAAATGGTTGGAGGAGAGAGGCAAAGAGTGTAGAGGGAAGAAGGAGAGACACAGATGGATGGCACTGAAGTATCTGAGAAGCTGTATTCCTTTCCTGTTTTCAGCCACAATGAGAACTGTGTCGTGAAATAGTTGTGTCAACCCAATAGATATTTCCCTAGGTCAGGGTGTCCTTTCCCAGCTCCTCACTGCAAAGTTGTCTGTATTTATCATTCATGGCCAGAATTAAATGATAGAGTCATAGAATATTCTGAGTTTGAAGGGATCATCTGTCTCCTGAGCCTGCTCTGGCCTCCCTGGCAGAGCCAAACATCTCCAGTGCACCTACCTGGCTGGTGACTGGGACTCACCAGGAACCACCACACGTGGAAGGAGCTTCCCAACAGCCATGTTTAGGGTTTTGGCCTTCCCTGCAATCAAGTGGAATTTGCAGCTCTGTGGCCAAACACTACCCAGACAGCGAAGGACATTTTAATACCAAATCCACGAACAAATCAATTTACTGCAGTAAAGCTACTTAGGGGGCCCATCTGGTAACTGCTAATTTACAGACTGGGCCATCTGCCACTATCACAAGCTGGGAAGACTGGAAAAGTTACCCAACACAGCCAACAGTTTGGCTTTGTTTTCTTTTTTTCCCCCCCCTCAATGCTGTGTTTTGTTTCGACACTGACTGACAGCAACACAGCAGTTTCTGTTCTGAAACCCAGATTTTTCAAACCTTGGATAATCTCATGCTGCTGCTATGACTCAGCAGTTGTCCCTGGGTACGTTTATGCAGCATTGAAGCTGCTGACAACAGGATGGTTTAGGAAGCTGGTTTCTACCCAGTGCCTGTGTATTTTAGGTTGGTATGACAGGATGTGTGGAAAATTTATTTTAAATGTATGTTTTTGAAGCTTTAGTCCTCTGCAGTTGAAGAATGTCTTCAGGTCCAATGGAAACAACTTGATCATAGAATCATGGAATGGTTTGGGCTGGAAGGGACCTCAAAGATCATCTAGTTCCAGCCCATGAAATGTGTGAACAAATCCACTAAGAGCTGAAGGTTTGTTCTGTGCTCGAGTTGGTTTGGGCCATTTTTGACCGTGTGTGGGGAGCCTGAAATTCTTCACACTTTACCCTGCTTGAGCAAGACAATGTTTGGTTTTCTTCAAGGTCTCTGTGACTGGGACACGATATTCTATTTGAAGATGATCTGGGGAAGCTGAGCTGAGTGGCTGGAGCTGTGTCAGGGCAGGTTTAGGCAGGATATTAGGAAAAGGTTCTTTCCCTAGATGATGTTCTGGCCTGATGGTCAGGCAGTGGCCATGGTCCCAAGCATGTCAGAGCCCAAGGAGTGCTTGAAAAACACTCTCAGGCACAGGGTGGGATTGTGGGGTGCCCTGTACAGGGACAGATGTTGCATTCAATGATGCTTGTGGGTCCCCTCCAACTCAGGCTGTTCTGTAATTCTGTGACTCAATGATAAATACTGCAGCTGAAAGATCCAACTAGGCAAAGCTTAGACAGAATATAGTTTGAGAATTTTGCCCTTCAAAAAGGGTTGGGATTTAATCCATTCTTTTTTTCCTCTGCTAACTGGATAATGATTAGGCACCTAAGCAGTGGAAGTAGTGACAGATAGGATTTACATATTCTTCAACAGATGAGGAAAACCAAATCAGCACAACAGACCTAACACTGATCTTCTGAAAGTGTGACCCTGAGAATTCCTTTGGGTTTCCCTGGATGGCAGATCGTCCTAAAATGGGGAAAATTCAGCAGCAACAAAGCTTTTTCTGCCAAGGCAGAAGCCCAAAGCCCTTCCTTACTTCGGGAGACTAATGGTATTCTGCCCACTGGGACACAGACTTTCCCCTGGAAGTTTGGAGCTGGAGTTTCTTTTCCATCTGAGCATGCTTTTCCTCCCTTATTGTGATTGAATGTGTTATCCTTAGGGGACACATTAATTGAATTTTCTGTCAGCCTCTGCTTTAAGAATGAGGAGGGCCCAGAGGATAGATAACCAATAGGGGTTCTGTGGCTAAGGTGATTAAAAATTATTTGGCTGTGGAAGAGAGAATGTTGTTGTTCTCCATTGTCTTTCTCAGCAAAGAGATAACAGTGAGACTGACTACAGTGTGACAGGTCATACATGTTTAATTTGAACAGCTATAAAAAGAAACTTGCAGTAGGCCTGCACATTGGGAATCTAATAAATAAAAGTTAATATCATAGCTCAGTGTAATCCCAAGGATAGCTCTTCATGAGCTCTTCTTGGAATCTAAGCTATCAAAAACCTAAGATGAGAGGTTGTTGTCAAGAGCAGAGTAGGTCTGAAAGGCAGAATTCTCTGTTTATAGGATGGAATTTGGATGCTGAGCACTGATTGGTTTTATGCTCACAAAGCTAAAACATCAACAAATCGTAGAATCACAGAATATCCTGAGCTGGAAGGGACTCAGGATCATGGAGTCCAAGCCCTGTCCTTGCACAGACACCCCAGCACTCCCACCCTGTGCATCCCTGGGAGCTCCTGGAGCTCTGGCAGCCTCGGGGCTGTGCCCATTCCCTGGGGAGCCTGGGCAGTGCCAGCACCCAGGAAAAGAACCTTTCCCTGACATCCAGCCTAACCCATCCTGACACAGCTCCTGCCATTTCCTCAGGCCCTAGACTGCTGCCAGGCAGTTCAACTGTGGAGTAGAGGCTCAAACAAAATAACCCACCCCAAGCTGCCCTAGGTCCCCTTGCCGTGGTTGTGGTGGGTTCTCTGTTTATCAATCTCCCCTCATCTCTTGGCACACGCCTGCTGGAGTCATGGTGAAGGTGATGGTTTTTTGTGCTACTGGAGAGATCCTTCAGGTACAGCTGCTTGGGTGAAGGCAGCTGTGAGGACACAGGCTGTGCCTTGCTCCCCACAAGGCTATAAAAGAGGCTGAAAATGCAGGGTGGGGCTGTGATTTGGGTGGGGATAAGAAGGGAAGAGGGGAAGCTGCAAGTCCTCAAATCTAGGTCTTGTTTCCTAGAGTCCTGCCTTGCTTCCTGTGCTACCCAAGGATCTCAGGATGGGCTTTGTGTGCCTGCTGTCCTGGGATGCTGCTGGAGCCATGTGCTAGGCTCCCTGTGGTTCTCTGTGCTACAGGGTTTTGTCATGAGCCACTGACTCTGCCAGA
Organism: Erithacus rubecula; assembly: GCF_903797595.1. Classification (NCBI taxonomy): domain Eukaryota; kingdom Metazoa; phylum Chordata; class Aves; order Passeriformes; family Muscicapidae; genus Erithacus; species Erithacus rubecula. Next base: position 1,476,713 of record NC_136659.1, on the reverse strand, counting down.
AGATGCTTTAATGTTTCTGCTCCTGCCTTAAATGTGCAGACAGGAAGGTAGGTACACATCCTGCTCTAAGCCTGACTGCTGTAAGATTATAAAATGCCTTGTAGGGGTTTAGGCTGTTTTATTGAAGTCTGTGGTTTGTTTTTTGCCTGGTTTCCTCAGGAATGCAATCCTGGGAGAGGCACTGCACCTCCTGCAGTGTTGGAACCTGAGGAAATTTGCCACCAGGAGCTGTGATTTCCTTCTCCTGTGATCCTCCAGCTGTTCCCACTCCGTGTGTGCTGTGAGTCTGGCATTGCTGAAATGATAAAACACCTGATGTAAACAACTCTTAGCTATTTCACCAGTGCACAGAGGTAAAGAGTTGGATATAGGTGCCATGGTGCATGTGGTATTTCTGAAAGTAAGTTTAAATAATTATCCATTGCTTTGCAATTTAGAAATGATGGTGAGAGGTTCTTCCAGTTCATTTGTGTAAATTTTACAGTGAGAATGGACCAACGTGATCTCATCATGTTTCTTGTTTTGGAGGATATTCCCCACACAAACAAGGTTCCTTTGTTTTCAGAATAAGTTAATCACTAACTAATATTTGTGGTTATTCCTTTCCTTATTGGAAGTTTCTTTGTTCAGTAAAGCTTTAGGTGTGTCTTTCAGCTGTAACTTCAAAGCTTTGTTTCTGTGTTTGTGGCAGGAGCAAAGCCAGTGAAAAGTATCCTGAAATGTCTTGAGCAGAGATACCCACAGGTACAGCCTGAGCTTCTGAACTGAAGGGAATTGTGCACAATGAGGGGGTGGAGAAAAGATCCCAGCAAGAGGTGGACTGTACCTTTAAAAACTGCCTAAGAAAACAAGTCGTTTCCTCATGCTGAGTCTAGGCCCCTCTGTTTGTTTTTGGAGAATTATTGCTGCCTGGGTGTTTTAGCTTGTAAAATAATCACATGGGAACTCAGGGGACTGGCAGGGCAATAATCCAGCAAGTTCCAATAACAAGTTGTCTTTGCCTTGGCCATCAGTGTTTCACTTTGCTGCTCCCTTTGATGCAGAGAAGAGCCGAGTGCCAGCTGGCAATGCTTGACTTTTGGGCACCTGGGAATATCCCATCAGCACTTGCCTCAGGAACTAGGCTGAGGTTTGTCTAGCCAAGAATTCCATGATCATGCTGAGGCCAGAAACTTGGTTGGATTTGGATTTTTGTGGCTAGGAATGGCCACCTTTGGGGCAAGAATGCAGAGTGGAGCTGTGGTGGAGGTGAGCAGAACGACAGAGAGCAGGGCTCAGCTGGACAGACAAGTTGAGAAGCTGTCAGTGTTTGTCAGATAATCTTTTCAGAAATAAATCTATCATGACATGGCTTTTCCAGACCTCTAGATAGAGCTGTCTCTTGGAGATGCCAAACTTGTGTTTTTCAGAGGTTGTGAGCACTCAGCTCTTAACTGCAGTTTTGTTTAGAGGTTAGGGAACATTTCCCCCAAGCTTAGTAAAGAAAAAGCCATACATAGCAAAATTACTTATTTTAGGGTTGGTGTAAATCTTGACGTGAAATGGTTTAACCTAATCAAGCAATGCAATGTTTTAATAAAGCTGCCAAGAAAGAAGTAAGGGCTTTGGTTTTGCTCATTATTGCACAGAATAAATCTTTCAAGCTGTGCACAGAAATGGGCAGAACAGAAGACAAGCTGACTCTCCTATTTATAGACTCAGCACCATCTTGAGGCTTTAAGAGTGGCTGCTGCTCTCAGTGTGAGGAAAGGTGGCCCTTCCAGCCTTCCCAGCAAGGTGACATTGTCCTGTCCCTAAGGGGACTGCTGGAGCTCTCAAGTATTTGAGATGTCTGTGACTTGAGGTTTAACTTGGTCCTTGCTGGATTATACATCCTTGTTGGGGCATTCCCTTGACACAGCCCATTTTGCTGTTGCCCAGAGAGGCTGGGGACTCCCCATCCCTTCAAGTGTTCAAGATTGGATTGGACAGGGAGAAGCAAACTGCTCTGGTGGAAGGGGGTGGAATAAGATGAGCTTTAAGGTCCTTTTCAACCCGAACCAGTCAGAGATTATGATTTGCTATAATATAATTCCCCTCACTTTCCCTCTTGCCAGGGTTTCCTGCAGAAGCTTTATATAAAGCCAAGCCTCTGGCTGGGGTTGCTCCAAAACCATTCATCACCATTTTCCTGGAAAGGGATGTGTTTTTATACCATCCCATCTTCAAGGGCTTTGAGTCCAAGGTGTCTGTGCCTGTGGGCCCTTGACAGGTGAGTTGAAGATTGTGATGAGATGAGAAGCACAAGCATTTCTCAGCAGGTTCCTCTGCTCCACCTGATTGCCACAGAACCATAGAATTCTGAAAGCTGGAAAAGACCTTTCAGATCAAGTCCAGCCATCAACCCAGCACCATGTTCACCACTAAGCCATGTCCTCAAGTGCCACATCCAGATGGTTTTTGAGCACTTCCAGGGAGAGTGACTCAGTCCCTGTGCTGGGCAGCCTGTTCCAATGCTTTACAAACATCAGTGTTATCTTCTGGGTGCAATTAATAATTTGGATTTATGTTGTTTATGCAAGAGTTGTGAAGAGGAGTTGTCTTTGTTGGCCGATTAGTGTTGTCGGGGCCTTTGGCTGAGTCACAGACAAGGAAAGGGGGCATCTGGCAGCAGCAAACCTGCTTTTGTTCTGTTCCTCACAATTAAGCTTTTGTTTACCTTGAGGTTTTCTGAGGCATTATTAGCCCAATTTCTGTTCTTAAGCCTTTCCTAGTGCAAAAGTGGGTTTAAAGGGTGATTTAAAACCAAATTGGTTTCATTTTTTCATTCAACTGTGAGTCAGTCGACTGCATACAAAGGCCTTAATTTCAACTCTGAGTAAAAGGGGATATTTTTTGCTCTGTCTCTGTTTACCCTCAAAAGAGCTCAGTGAGCTCTCCTGACTCAAGGTGTGCAGTGACTTGTGTGAGAATGCAGCTGTGGTCAAAGTTACAGCTCAGGACATCCAAGATAAGACTCATTAAATACAACCAGACCCCCTGGAAGTATCAGATCCCCTGCATTAAGGAAGCTGCAATCAAGTCAGGTGCTGAGCTTGCTTACTGTGGCATCTGGCTTAGATCCAGCATTGCTTAACTGGAGGGCTGAGCCAGCCATGGGCAGCTTTTGGAAACAAATAGGGCTGGAAAAGGATTTGTCCTACAGATGTATAAAATCTTCACTCTTTTTTCTGGATATTTAATGACATTTTTATGAATTGAACCAGAGTGCAAGATCATCTCTGTTGCCCACACACACATGTCCAAAGCTGATCCAGATGCTGCTCAAGGCAAGCTGACTTACCCATTTCTTTGGGGAGGGATGTATTGAGCTCTGAGAAATTCACATCAAAAGCTGCAGATAATCAACGTTCCCCTCCAGTGAGGGGAAGATAAACTCCATGTTATTGGCATTTCCATAAGTCCCAGAAAGGGCTTAGGTGAGGCTTGCCAGCTGTTCCCTGGCCAGGGGATAAAGGAGGCTGCAGGACTGTTTCCTGCATGAACTTGACTCCAGCCCTGGTCCTACCTAATGGTTGTGGCTGGTGGGGCAGTGTCACTATGTGGGTTTTATCTAACCTCTCAGATATCCTCACTTTGAACTCACCTTGTTTAGGCTGGAAGGGTTCACCCAGCCCAAACCTCCTGCTGCAGTGGGGTCACTGAGGGCAGCCTGTCCAGGACTGTCCAGTAGGGGTCTGGATGTCCCCACAGCCTCTCTGGGGGGACTGTTCCAGTGTGGGACCAGTCTCATGGTCAAAAAGGGCTCTCTTGTGCTTAGAAGGAATTTCATGTGTGTGTTGGTGCCTCATTCCCTCCCATCAGGTATTTGGGCACATGGTCCCTGAGCCTTTTCTCCAGGCTGAGTGGTCCCTACTCTCTCAAATTGTCATCACATGAAAGATGCTCCAGTCCTTTCATCCTCCTTTGGTCCTCTGCTGGATTTTCTCCTGTAAACCCATATCTTGTACAGATTTAACAACATTCCTCCAGGTGTAGCTTCCCTAATATTGGGTGGAGGGGCAGGATCACCTCCATCCCCATCCTTCCATCTTCAGAAAAGGAATGAAATTGTGCCTTTCATTTACAGCCATGGTAATAATTAGGAATAAAAACAAAAAAAGCCCCACCCCAAACTCAGTTGTGTAAAAAATATTATTTCCAATGCAGCTGGGATATGGTTTTTAAACTGTTTCCATGCAAACAGACTTCTCGTAGCAGAAAAGTACAGGGAAAGAGAGGGAGAGTGTGGAAACTACTGAACATAGATTTTGTGAGTGGCATGCATTGCAGTGATGGACTGTAGGGAGGCACAATGTATTTGTTTGATGAGGAAATAACTAGGGAAAGGGCAGCAGGGGAAGAGGAGTGCTACAGGAGTAAATGGCCACAAGGAATTACAAATTCAGACACTGGAGAAGGTGAGAATTTGTTCTGGCTAAATGAATGGGTGGAAAATACTATTGTCCAAAAGTGTAAACTCAAATATTGCTATTTTTAGACTTGCTATTCCTGTTTGGTTCTTTTTCTCAGTGGGTTGTTTTGACCCTAGAGACCTGGAGGTGTGATTTCATAGATGCCTAAGATGTCTTAAAGTCAAACTTGCTTTGCAGAGCAGAGTCTGATCTTTGCAGTGACAGTACTACTGGTGTGATTATTCTGTGCCACTCATCTTATCCCTTAACAGCTTCCATACCAGCACCTTTCAGCCTTTGCTCTGGGTAGGTTTTACACATCCAGGCTACCAAGATCAACAGAACATTTCTCTTTTTTATGCAGAGAATGGCAGATTTGTTTATCAAGTCTCTTGGTTCCCACTTCCTTTGCCATCAGTTTAAGCTGTGGTCTCTGCAGCATTGATGTAAATTTGCCTTCCTCAAGGCCTTAATTTCTATTTAGCTGCTATCATAGAAAAAAAAAGAATTCTTCCCTGGGAGGGTGGGCAGGCCCTGGCACAGGGTGCCCAGAGAAGCTGTGGCTGCCCCTGGATCCCTGTGAGTGTCCCAGTCCAGGCTGGACACTGGGGCTGGGAGCAGCCTGGGACAGTGGAAGGTGCCCCTGCCCGTGTGTCTTGGGTTGCAGTACAGGATGTGTCCAGCAATGTGTGTTCTGTCCCCATCTGTTGAGCCGGGTGGGGCAGTGACCCTGATCTCCTGGCACATATTATCTGCTAATGGGCCAGCTTTAAACCAGCTGGGGCAATCATCTTTATCTTTCCACAGCCCATCCTCCCTCCAGAAAGATATCATCTGCTGCTGGCCCATTCAGTGCCACTGTGTGACTGATAAAATTACATCATCCCACTGGGAGATGCTCCAGTCAGGGGAGCACCCAAGCCTTTCCTACCCAGATAAAAACTGAGATTTTGGACACCAAGGTACCTTCTGTCCACTGGATTCCAGAGGAAAGCCAGACCTTCCCACATCATCCCTGGACCTTCAGAGGAAACTGCACCTTCTACAGGAGCACTGCTCCAGCTGAACCACATCTGCCACTGCAGGAGGATGCAGCCACCATTGAATGGGGCTGCTGCCAACTCCCTGACTGACTGACAGGTGTCAGCTTGGATTCTGACTCTGGCAGTGTTTGGGATTGTTCTTTCTAATACTGTATTCCTATTTTAATTTCCCTGGTAAAGAACTGTTATTCCTAATTCCCATATCTTTTCCTGAGAGCCCCTTAATTTGAAAATTATAGTAATAATTTGGAGGGAGGGGGTTTGCATTCTCAATTTCAAAGAGAAGCTTCTGCCTTTATTGGCAGACACCTGTCCTTCAAACCAGGACACCATCGAACAAGATGGGCTCTAAGGTCCCTTCCAACCCAAGCCATTCTGTGATTCCAAATATTCATTCCAGCAAGTGTTAGCTGCCTGTTCCATCTTAGTTGTGTATTTACAGATTCTGATTGTGTTTCAGCTGGAGAGCTTTAACAGTGAAGGCCCCCTCTCCAACCTGCCTTTTGAAAGCAGTGTTCTATTTAGCTGTTTTTCATTACTGGCAACTCCAGCAGTCGGAATTGGACCTCAGGGCTTCAAAGCAGCTGCTTGGTTAAGGAAGCTGAATAAAAGCTCCCTGCTCTGATCCCCTCCCCCTGCTTCCCTGCACTCCCAGCAGCAAGGAGGGGAAGCTGGCCTTGAAGTGAGTCTAAAGAGTGGGAAGAGGAGAGGTGGAGCCGGCCGGGGAGATGCAATAGCAGCCCGCAGCGTGGGAAGATGAGAAAGCAGCAGCAGCAAAGGCAGCGCTGGCTCCGTCTCTGAGCGGGAGCAGGGGCTGAGTGGAGGGGAGGACCAGGGAGTTTAAAGAGTGGCACACCTGCTGAAAGGCAGGGATTGCACTCCTGCTTCCTTCTGGAGTAACAATCAAAGGGAAAAGGGAAGGGGTACCAGGAGGGGCAGAGGGAAATCAGCGCTGCTTGCAATACTGCTTAATTCCCCTTAAAATACAAGCCTTGAATAAACAAGGGGCTGTGATAGCTGAAGGACACTTGGAAATGTCTTTGGTGTAATGCAGGAAGCAAAGAATACTAAACAGGGTTGTGGGAATCCTGTAGGCATGACACTCTTATTTCATTATATTCTTATTTTGGTTGTGTAACTGTGCTTTAAGCTGTCCCTGGCAATACTTGTTTTAATCCTTAGTGCAGCTCAAGTGTTACTGTATTTCGTGGTATGAAAGTGACTGTCAAATACAATTTTTTTAAATTTAACTTTTTTTTTAATTCCCCTAGGGATTATCAGAAGCCTGATGACAATAGGATGGTATTTACTTTCTATAGCACTACTGCCTTCAATAGAGAATAGGGTGGCTTTTAGCCAAGTCTAACATGTTCAAGTTGAACTCCACATATTTTAGGCAGCTTTTAGTAAATAAATCAGTTTTAAAACACACTAAGTATCAGGCTTAGGGTCACTTTGATCTGCTAAAAATGACTTGACTGCAACTCTCAAGGCTTGGAGGGAGTTGAAAGTATGTACTAAAGGAAACAAAATTGGAGTAAATCTTTGTTTATACCTTTTAGGGCAGTGCAATACCCACTCTGCAGTCCCATTTTGTCAGACCACTACATGTGCACTTAGTCCCTGCAGTTGCTAATGGCTCTCACCTTTCAGTGAGGGAGTATTTCTTGCTCCCTTTGAACCAGAAGAAGGTGGAGCACAAAACTGGCTGGCTCAGCTTTTCCACGGTGCTTGAAGTGGACCCTCAGTGTGGGGCCCTGAGCCTCAGCCAGCACCTCACCACAGAGGCATCTCTTTTTTCTGAGATTTATGAGCCTGGCAGTGGGGTTGGGGTTGAGTGGTTGTGCAAACAGGGTGGCCACTGGGACAGGGCTGGTTTGTTTATTTTTTTTTTTTTTTTTCAGTGCTGAAGTGCAGCCCCTCCAGTGCAGCTGCATCTCCCCTTGGTTACCAAACCACAGCTCTTTAGGTAGCCCTGGGTAACAGCAGTACTTTGCTTACCCCTTCTTTCCTTTGGCAGTGGTGATAGAGCAGTGACTCACTAGAAAAGACACTTTCTGCCAAAGATTTTCACAATTTAAAGTGACTCTGAACTTCATTCTGCCAGCCAGGTACTGCTAAAATGATAAATCTTTCTTGTAGGCTCCCTTTGGGTACTGGAAGGTCTTAATTAGGTTACCCAAAGCTTTTTCTTTTCCAATCCTCCCAGCCCTTCCCCATAGCAGAGGTCTCCAGACCTCTGATCATCCCTGTGGTCTCCTCTGGGCTCACTCCAGCAATTCCACATCTTCTGCTGTTGGCCCCAGGCTGGGACAGCTCTGCAGGTGGGGTCTCACCTGGGCACAGGGGCAGAATTCCCCCTCCCTTGGTGCCTACTTGAGGGCTCAGCCCAGGCATTGGGGTTCAGGACTGGGGCAGTGTAAAGGTGGAGCCTGCACCACTTCATTAGTGGTTTGTCTGCAGTTTATTCTGTCTTCACTCACAGCCAGGATTAAAAACACGAAGGAGTCCAATTGTCTCATGTTTGGGCTTGGTTGTTTAGTAAATCTTATCTAAAGTACAGAGAGTACAACACTCCAGCCACCAGCTAAAAGTGAGCAAAATGGAGATGAGCCCAGCTGCTACAAGGTCTGTTAAAGCTGAACAGTCCAATAGAGAATTAACACCTGTATTATTGATACTTTTGACCCAATAACCAAACTGCTGTGACCCTCAGTGCAGCACTGACTGTCCAACCAGAAACTACTGCCTGAACCCATGGAGAGGAAGGAAGAAGAGCACAGAAAGGAGACACCACCCCAAATCCTCCATCTTGTCCCATACCTATCACTATATTATAGAAACCTCAAATTCAAAACCCTTCACCATGTGAAATCACACACTTCTATTTGACTGCACACCCATGGCTTTAACTCCATCATTCCAATTTGGAATGCTTCTCCAAGGCCTCAGGTTAAAAGCAGTGTTCTTCAGGGGGTCAGTGCCAGAAAGCTCAAAAATCCCAGGTTTCTGGGCTCCAACAGGGCAGGTCTTACCACAGCTCTTCAAGTTCCTTTCCCAGGGCTGCTCCATCCAAGCCTGGAATAATTTCGTGACTTGTCAGGACCCAAGTGCAGCACCAGCACTTGGTCTTGTTAACTTTGTGAGATTTCCATGGAGCCAGTGCTTGAGCATCCTTCAGCTGTGTCCCTGCCACTCATCCAGGTGAGCTTTGCCTGCTCCAAACGAGCTGATGCTGTTGCATGGTCTGTCTGCATGTTTGCATTTCCCCCTTTTGGATCACCAGCTCTATTTCCAGTGGAGCTTGCTGTTTATCCTGACTTCTCTGCAGGCTCAATGAGCCCACACACTCCACTCTCTCCTTGCCTGTGTGTAGCAGATCTACTCTATGAGTAGAGCAATGCTGCTGTAAGAGCAGCTTTCACCATGCTGCAGCTCAGGGCTTCATTTCCATATGGTTGGCTTAAAAGAGAACAGCTTTCCTTGGGCTTTCTCTGGTGGCAGAATGCCAGGCTCCCCCACCTTCCTGCTGGGGCTGTGGTGGCTTGCTGAATGATAGGATAAATCCACTTTTTCCCCCTCATTCCTAGCTCTCTGTTGAGGGCCTCATGCAAGCCCTTCTCTCTGAAAGGCACATTAAAAGCCTTGAAATGCATGAGAGTATCAAAGTGTGACATGAGGGAATAATCTACATAATCAGATTTTTGGGTTTATCTGGGCTTTTTGTACAGAAAAGGCCATGTATGACATGTTCAGTGCTGAAATCTGGACTGTGATCTCTTCTTTTCATCCCTTTTCTGTTTATTTAGCCTGTAAAAAATGTCTCCTTTTGGCCAAACTGGTATGGAAAAAAGTACTGGAGGCTGGATGAGAATTTGAAATGACTTTAAGTTGCAAAGGCCCAAAATAGGCCCAAAATAAATGTGGATTTTTTTTTTTTTAAAGACAGAGTATCCATGTTAGAAAAAGGTACCAGATGAGAAATAGGGAATAATTCAGCTTCCTGTCTGATCTGATGAAGTTTCAGGAAACAGTGGACCAGGTGAGCCTGGGTTTGGATGTGATCCATTATCAGGCTTGGCTGATTTTAAAGAAGGATTTTGATGGATGGAGCCACTGGAGGTAGACTCAGGCTGCAGGTAGACACCTCCGAAATATTTTCTCTTTGCAGTGCTCCTGCTAATGCTGGACTGGGAAGCCAAGTGCTGCTTCCCCTGGGGGAATCAGTAGCAATGAGGTACATTTTGTGCTGGATAATTTAAAATTTGATGCAAACCAGTGAATTGCAGCTCAGACTGGACTCACACTGAATTGTCCTCGAGGTCTCAGAGCAGATGGTGAGAAGGTAAAAAGGTGATTCTGAGCAAGACAGGGGCTGGCAGCCTTTAAGATTAATATTTTTTTTTTTAACAAACAACAGCATGAATGGGCACAAGATTCAGGATGCCACAATGTTTTGTGCCATCTGTGACCTATTAGGTTATGATAATGATGAGAACAACTAAAGTTTCTTAACTCAGTGCCTCAAAGAACCTGGGGAAGGATAAATCCAGAGTCATCCATCTGTGCTTTGCTGGAGCTGCTCTTGGGGAGGATCCTGGAAGTTGTTGTCCTTTGAGGGAGCAGGGAATGAATATACAATGATTTCTCTAGTTGAACTTGTTTGTGAGATGCTGGCTTTTCCCAGGAAAGCACATACAAAAATAGCAGCCAGCCCTCTCTAGCCATGGAGCAAATGTCTGTAGGCTCAGCTTTGAAGTTCACCAGTTGCTGCAGTTTCTCCAAAGAGGTTAAAATGCTTCTGCAATGGAAGTGACCTGAGTGTTTGGGTTCATTAATGCATTCCCCCACCTCTAGGCTGCTGCTTGGAGTCCAAGGCATTTAAATGAGTTGTCCCAAATGGAGTCCTTAAATTCTTCAGTGCCTCTGGTGCCAGTGAGAGCTCAGCTGTGCTGATCCTTGCAGCTTGGGCTGTGTGCAAACTCCACTGTGAGCACTGCACATTCTTTCCTACACCTTCCCCTCTCACCTGGCTTATTCCTCAAGCCCTTTTATTTGGCAGGGTTTTGCCAAAATGGATAGAAATGAAGCCACTTCTCACCTCTGCAAGGTCTTGCTTCAGCTGCGTTTATTTTTCAACTCTCCCCAGCTGAATGTTTTCTTCAGTAGCAGAGAATGGCTCCTGGTTTTGGCTGAAATCTGTGTTAGGCCATTATAGAAATTAGGCAGCTGCCCAAAAGTCTGCCAAGGGGCAAAACCTACTTGCCATTAAAGCTTTTAACAAATGAGATTGGTAGGTAAGTCCATGACCACCTGGGCTCCTGTGCAGCAGGATTCCTGTGGACATCAAAACCCTGAACGAGTCTGATGTTTTAGAAGTGACCTAATTGAAAATACAGCCAGTAATGTAATTATCATCAGGAAACAGCTCACCTTCTGTTGCTTAATTATATTTTCCTTGTATATTTAGCCTGTTTCAAAGAAGCTGCCTTGGATGTACACAGGGTTTCCCTTTAATTACTGCTGTATGGTAATTGTCATGTAATTATGCTGTTATGAATATAATGTGCATGTATTGTTGTGGGGCAGTGATTTATGGCATGTAAGCATATTTTTAAAGTGTTATAGATTCTCCATACAGCCCTTTAATGACAGGAGTCTCTCACAGCCATGCAGTGTTTTAATTTCCCAGTGCTTAAGGTCTCCTGTAATAATGCTACTCCATCATCCAGTCAATACTATGGGAATTACACTGCTTGCTTGTGGTGAGGTCTTTAATGATCCTCATCATGCTTGCAAAATTTGCTAGTGCAGAAATAAATTGGGCATCGTGATAGAACAAGGGGGAATGGCTTTGAGCTGAAAGAGTTGATATAGATGGGATTTTGGGCAGGAATTGTTCCCTGTGAGGGTGGCACAGGGTGCCCAGAGCAGCTGTGGCTGTCCCTGCATCCCTGGCAGTGTCCAAGGCTGGGCTGGACACTGGGGCTGGGAGCAGCCTGGGACAGTGGGAGGTGTCCCTGCCATGGCAGGGGTGGGATGAGCTTTAATGTCCTTTTAACCCAAACTATTCAATTATTCTGGTGTGCTACCTTTGTATTAACTACTGTCATAAACAGATCATGACCCCAAAGAGGTGACAGAAAAGGTTTTGAATCCCTCATTCCAAAAAACCCCCAGAGGGGTTGTAGCACTGGAAACCTGAGCACAGAGCTGATGTGGTGAAGGAATTGATGGCCAAGTGTGCTGAGCACTGTAGCATCCAATTGCTTGCAGGTGGAAATTTGGGATCACAGTAATTTGTGTATCATTAACCTTCAATCACAATTTAAATATGCTTGTGGTGGTTTTCTTTTGCTCCAGGAGGTTTCTTCATAGCTTACTGTGTGAGTCCCCTGCTGCAGTGTGCTGTCTGACAGAACTTCTGGTTTATCACAGCATTTATGTTTCTTTTCAAGGTGTTTTCAGAAGTTTTGGGCTGTGTTGATGGCACAACAAAAACAGTGGGCTATGTTTAAGTGCTGGTCCCTGAAACAGCAGTGAAACCCTTGCTGCCCTGGTGATAGCAGAGGAAATCAGTCCCAGAGATTCCTGGCTGGTGAAATAAACTGGAGAAGCACCCACTTGGCAAGGGCTTGTACAGCAAGTACTTTATGATGGGTGATTTTAAGTGTCCTGGGAAAGGCTTTCTGAGCAACTGTAATTCCTGGAACTAACATTTTCATCCTGGATTTCTATGGCAAATACCATATAAATGAAAGATGTACCAGGAAAAATAAATCTTCAGTTTTGTGCTAATGCACAAATGCTACTCTTGTGTTACATTCCCAAATTTAGCAAAACCAAAGTGACTGGGCAGAGCTCAAGTGCATCTGCCTGCTTGCAATGGAACCAAGAGGCAATGAAGTATGACTAAACCGTGCTGGCAAAGGCATTTTCCTCCTGAATTAAATTTGTCTGTGGGCTTTGGCTCAGTGCTCTGCACAAAGGGTGAAACTGGCTGTGAAGAGGACAAAGAGCTCATCACGAGCACGCGGAATCGCTCCGACACGCTGCACAGTGCCTTTGCTGAGCCTGGCTTTGCTGCAAACCTGCAAGAGCAGGCTTGGGAAGCTTTTAGTCCCAGCTTAGGCACCAGGCAGTAATGCTATGCAAGTCCAGTGTGCTGGTGGCTGCACAGAGCTGTGCTTGGAGCAGGGTAGGTGATAACCAGGGTCACTATTTTCCTGCCCCTTACCCCTGTCAGGCTGGTTACTCATTATTTTGCATCTTCTCCTCCACCCTGAATTTTTTGTTGCTGGAATGACAGCAGTGCTTAAGTAATTTTATCTTTTAATTTTTTTATTTTTTTTTCTCAAGGCTTGTGTGTTTCCTGGTCTGTGGGATTCTGCCCCACCACACACACACACACAAAAGAGGTGTATTGTCATTGGCACAGCACAGCCCCTGCAGTTTGCTAACCCAGCACCTCTTGCAGGACACATGAACGGAATCTTACAGGATGCTGAGCTGCCAAAACAGCCAAGGACTTCCCCCAAGGCTGGGGGAGCAGCTGCTTTTTTATACTGAGCCAAACTCTCCTCTTGTGAGCAGGTTAATCCCTTACAGATGTAGGAGCTGGGCCCTCTTCACTGATAAGCCAAGGTACCAGCCAGCCTTCTCCAAGCTGATTATCAAGCAAAATATCTGATTTCTGAAATCTGATCTGCTAGAGCTTCCTTTTCATCTGGCATGGATGAACCTCTGCAGCAGGACAGGGGAGAAAATGAGAAAAAATATCTTGTGGGTTCAGATAAGGGCAGGGAGATCCTTCACCAATCAGTCATGGGCAAAGCAGACTTGGCTTGGAGAAGATTAATTTATTGCTAATTAAAAATAGAGCAGCATAGTAACAAACTAGAACTAATTTTTGCCCCCACTTCCCATTCAGAAACTATGAGGAAAAGGTTTATTGCCTGTTTTTTCCTTACAACCAGGACACAAGCCTCTTCCCCAATACCTGAATAAACCAATAATCCCCAATTTTTCACTCCTCTTGGTAAAGCTAGAAATGTGAAGTGTGAAATGCTGCTAAGAGGGCTTATTTACACTCCCTGGGGTTGTATTGGCAACAATCAATTACAGCCCTTGCCACAAGTGACTTTGAAGCAGCATTTTTCAGGTGAAGAGCACTTTGAGCTGGCAGGAGCCCCTTGCTCCTGTAGTTCTATGTCCTTTGATCTGGGATAGGATCATCTCTTCCCTATCCATCTCTTTGTGGACTGGATGTTCTGCCAGTGGTGGGATGGTCACAGGCTGGTTTCTGTGCTGTGATGGTGTCAGTTTGTGTAGGAATGGCAAAACCCAGCATCTATTTAACAGTTGCAGTGCTGAAGGGGTGGGCTCAAGCTGATGGAAAAAGGGAGTTTTCACCCATCTTCCACCATGAAACTGGTGGGAAGAGGGGGGTAGACAGCTTTTCCCAAACAATCATTTGTCTGTTCTCTCCAGAAGCCGAAGGGTTCTCTTCACCAGCAGCCCTCCCACAACATATTTGCTGTAGTAAGGGCTGTGCTGTGACAATCAGTGCCTTAGAGAGGCCTGGGAGTGCTGGACTGATCAGCTGTCCTGGAGCAAGGCTCCAGCCTGGAGTGCTCCTCACTGGCAGCCTGCATCTTCTGTTTGCACTGGGAACTCCATCTTCTGCCCTGGGAAGGAAAATAAAGAGGAGAGGAGTAAACAAGAAACAGCTGCTGGCTTTGCAGTCCTCCTCTTTTTGATCCTTGCATCCTGCTGTTTGATTGCACCTCCTGCTTTCCCAAATTCTCTTGCACAGGTTATTAGAATAAATCTTCCACTTTGTAAATAATATCAGTGTAAGCCTGCTAAAATAGAGTTTTCTTTTTACCTCTGCTCCTCTTAGTTGCATGTTGCTGTAGTTTGTGTCAGTGCAGTGGTATGCAGCTGGAGGATTGCACCTTTCTGACCTTGGGAAGTCGTTCTGGATGCCTTCCACACGGGAGTGATGCAGTGTTATCTCCACAGTTGCAATGTCTGGCTTGGTCACTTGCTTACTACATAAAAATTCCTACAGTGTTCTTTCAGGTGTTGGTGTCCAATTCAAAGCTACATTCTGCTCCCAAATATCAAAATAATATGGCAAATAGGTCATGTGCAGCTGAAGCAAAATATTTTTATAAGCATTCAATGGGAATTGAGGCTGAACACCTTTGAAACTGGATTTATATTCCTCCCCCCTCACCTTCCTCCAGTCATTCGCAATTCATGCGGCAGCCGGGTGATGAGTCTGCAAGTGTTGCTCAGAAATCATTGAAACATTAAAAAAGAGCTTGAGTATCTATTTTGCCCCCAAACTGTTTCTGTTTTATGAGCTCAGAACACAAGCTGCTGATGGAGTGAATTTGAAAACTAGGTCTCACTCCATTCCCAGAGATTTGCTCCCTGGAGGTGAGTTGGTTTTGAAGCAGCAGTTGTGTGTATTTGACACTAAAATAGTTTTGTTATTTGTTTCCTCTTGCCCTTGAAAATAATTAGTTAAAACCTTTTGGGGAAACATTAACAGTATAATTTAACTAAGCAGGGAGTTTTCCAGGCTGGCAGAAAACAAAAGGGGAAGGTGTCCCTCCTGTGCAAGGGTTGGAATTAAATGGTTTGTAAGGTCCCTTCCAATCCAAACCATTCAGTGATCCTATGGAGAAGTCTGGTGGTAACTGTGTCAATGAGATGCCTGTAGAAGAATAGTGATCTGAGGCAGTTTAAAATTTGAGGTTAATGCAGCTCAATTAGAATTATGGAAATGTTTTTTCTTTAACTGAGAATGAAGGGATTTATTTTGAGCTCATCTTTCCCACCAAAAGCATTACCCTTAAGCTATATATCTAGACAAGAGATTTATAAAAATAAGAAATAGACAGAATTTATGAGCTGATGTACAGGATTTGTCTGCAAAAGTAGTTGCACTTTTATCAGATATTCCAATAACTGCATGCTGTGCATACAGAATCCCAGATTGGTTTGTGTTGGGAAGGACCTTAAAGCTCCTGTTCCAAACTCTGCAGGGACTTGGGCAGGGACACCTTCCACTGTCCCAGGCTGCTCCCAGCCCAGTGTCCAGCCTGGCCTGGGACACTCACAGGGATCCAGGGGCTGCCACAGCTGCTCTGGGCACCCTGTGCCAGGGCCAGGGTGTGGCTCCTTTGGCTCTGAGCAGGTGACACCACTGATGACCACTGTGCCATAACTCCATGGGCAGATGGATCCAGCAGAGAAGCTGCTCCATTGCCTTGCACCCCAGCCAGCTGACAGCTCTTAGGTTTTTTGTTTAAATATTTTTCTGTAGCTGACACTGTGCTAAAGGCATGGCCTCGAATTGGCTCAAACAAGCTGTTTGTAGAACTGGCTGTGAGCACTTTATTTAAATATAAGTTGCAAGTATTGACCAAACTACATCCAGTCTGCCCAGCAGTCTCATTAATTGTATTCATTAAGTGGATTTAAAATCAGAATCATCAGATCAACAAAAAAGGATGAGGCTCTCACTTTTCAACAGCACAAACAGTATTCAACTTTATCAGCTCTCTCTGTTGGGATGTAATGAAATGATTTTGTGCTTTTTTTTTTTTTTTTTTCTTTTCTTTAAGTCTATATGTGTTGTTTCATTGAACTTGCAGCCACTATTTTGTGAATCTTTCCCAACCCATTACTAAATGTAGAGACTGACTTCCAACTGGCTTAGGAGGATTTGGACAGCACTGGCACAGCTCAGATTTGAAGTTCAGCACTAAAATACTTTAAGCCCCGTGTCAGATGTATTTTGAGTAGGGCTCAGTACTGTATCACTTAACCTCTGTACCCAGGCAGGTATAAATCCTTTTTTTTTACTTTTATGGGCCCAAACTGTCAGAAATAATGGTGGCCAAACTGGACATTTGTTTTACATGCACTAATGTGCAATAAAGGAGGCAGAGAGAATGAGCTTGAGTAGTGCTGTGCCCAAACCAGAGAGAAGAGACTTTTAATCTGCTCTTGGAGATGAAGGCCTTTCCCTGGCACTCATTGGACACAATCCCTTGGCCTGCAGATAAGGAGGGGACACTGATATGTGGCTAAGGGAAAACAAAAAGGTAGAAAGAGAGGGGAAAAAATGGGGAGTCCTAAGCCCTGTTTGACACTGCCTGGCCATCCTGTGCTCAGGATTGATCATCCCAAATGGAGTTTGTGTTCAGCACAGGCAATAGCTGGATCTGTTGCAGCCTGTCCATTAGTTCAGTTCCTAGGATTTAAGCTGGATGCCTTTTCTGTAAATAGGAATGAACCATCAGTCTTAGTCTCTTGTCTTATAGAAAGATACATGGAATTTAACTCCTGACTTCAGCCAGAGCACGTGGATATAACAACTGTACCAAAATTCTGGTTTTGGCACTCTCTAGTAGCATGCCTAAGCACAAATAACTGCTTCTGATGGAGTAACTCAAATCAGTGGCACTCTGGAGGAGGTGGGGCACTGCTCAGCTGTGCTGTCCTCCAGCAGGTTTAGTTTTTAGTGGCTGTGACAACCACAGAATGACAATTTGCCTCCAGTTCAGACTCTGCCTCTTGCTCCTCCAGTTGAGCTGCTTTTTGAGCTCACAACTGAAGGGCTGGGGAGCTCCCTGCCCTGCATTTGGAGGAGGATTGCCATCTCTTATCAAGTGTAAAAGCTTAGCATTAGAGCAATTAGTGCTGTAGTGGAAGGAATTGGAAATGTTTTTGCTTTTCCCTTCTGCTCTTGGGGAGCTGTGAGGAGGGAGTCCTGCTGCCAGCAGGATAAGCTGTTTGGCCAGTGGTGTGCATGTGGTGGCACATCTATGGGCATGTCCTCCAAAAGGCTGAGAATAAAACAAAGGATTAGAAAGAAATCCAGAGGGCTGCTCATACAGGTTTGTTGTGGCTTTCATTTGGGGTTCCTGAGATATGCAAAAAAAAAAAAAAAAAGCAATTGGATTTCCAAAGAAGGCAGAGGAAAGGGAAGCCAAGGAGAACCTGCTCTGCTGTTCAAGGGGACACTGGAGGCAGGGCAGGTGGAGACAGAAAAAGGTTGGTTCTCTTCAGGGCTAAACAGCCCTGACCCAGGATTTGGTACCTGGAAAGTAAGACTCATTCTAGGTGGGTGTGATGTTCTGGATCAGAAAACTTAGGCTGGTCTCAGTGGAGAAGAAGATATCTTTGTCAAGCGAAGAACCTGGTGCAGTGGCTTCTGGCCATGCTTCTGAATTCAGGCAGCAAAGAACTTGGCATAGGTGATGGCTTGCTGCTCCTCAAGACATGGACTTGATAATCTTGTGGCTCTTTTCCAGCCTTAGTGATTCAAAGATTCTGTGACACCATATCCTGGTTTGAAGGACAGGTGTCTGCCAATAAAGGCAGGAGTTTCTCTTTGAAATGGAGAATGTAAACCCCCTCCCTCCAAGTTATTATAATTTTGAAATTAAGGGGCTCTCAGGAAAAGATATAGGAATTAGGAATAACAATTCTTTACCAGGGAAATTAAAATAGGAATACAATATTACAAAGAACAATCCCCAAACACTGACAGAGTCAGAATCCAAGCTGACACCTGTCAGTCAGTCAGGGTGTTGGCAGCAGGCCCATTCAATGGTGGCTGCATCCTCCTGCAGTGGCAGATGTGGTTCAGCTGGAGCAGTGCTCCTGTAGAAGGTGCAGTTTCCTCTGAAGGTCCAGGGATGATGTGGGAAGGTCTGGCTTTCCTCTGGAATCCAGTGGAAAGAAGGTACCTTGGTGTTCAAAATCTCAGTTTTTATCTGGGTAGGAAAGGCTTGGCTGCTCCCCTGGCTGGAGCATCTCCCAGTGGGATGATGTAATTTTATCAGTCACACAGTGGCACTGAATGGGCCAGCAGCAGATGATATCTTCCTGGAGGGAGGATGGGCTGTGGGAAAGATAAAGATGATTGCCCCAGCTGGTTTAAAGCTGGCCCATTAGCAGATAATATGTGCCAGGAGATCAGGGTCACTGCCCCACCCGGCTCAACAGATGGGGACAGAACACACATTGCTGGCCACATCAACCCAACACACACCACTTACCAAAAGCCTTGAAAAGACTGGCTGAAACAGCAGGAAGGAAAGAGAAAGAAAACACACAATGGCAACTGTGAAACAAACAAGGAAAGAGCAAGCAGACTGATCTGGACAAGGAATTTGGGATGGGATGGGATGGGATGGGATGGGATGGGATGGGATGGGATGGGATGGGATGGGATGGGATGGGATGGGATGGGATGGGATGGTGTGTAAGCAAACAACTTCTCAGAATGTCCTGGGCTCTGTTACAGCCTGAGAGAGGGACAGCTCTTCTTTCCAGACTGAGACACCTTCTTTGGCTGGGAATGTCCTCTGTCTCTCAACTTTGATGGGTAAATGAAATTGGAAACTTGATGACCACAAATACTCGATAGTCACGGGCCCTTCTAGGTTGCCAGTGACCTGTCAGGTGATAGAAAGTGAGCACAAAGTCATTTAGCAGAAAATGAAAGTGCATATTTGTTTGCACCTGGAGGGACTTGGATTTCTTAGGTGCCACATCAGTGTGCTGTGTCCTGCTCTGAGGAGGAAGCTCTCTGGATGGATTGCAGAAGAGTACAGGTTTTAAATTCCCATTTCTACACATGAACAAAGGCAACAGATCTGGGCTTGAAAGCATCATCTGCTTTGCAAGCTTAGAATGTAAACAAGAGGTTTCAACTTTTAATGTTTTCAAAGGAGGTGGCAGCACAAGGGGCAATGGTTTTAAAGTTGCAGAGGGCAGGGTTAGATCAGATGTTTGGAAGAAATCTCTCCCTGTGAGGATGGGCAGGCCCTGGCACAGGGTGCCCAGAGAAGCTGTGGCTGCCCCTGGATCCCTGGGAGTGTCCAAAGCCAGGTTGGGTGAGGCTTGGAGCCACCTGGGATAGCAAGGGATAGAAGCTATCCCTGCCCATGTCCCTGCAGGGTTTGGAACAAGATGAGCTTTAAAGTCCCATCCAACTCAAACCATGCTGGGATTCTGAAATTCTACAGGCATGATCATGGGCACATATCTAACAGCTCTGAGATGCTGAGCTGTGCTGTAGAGATGGAGAGTGGCTGGAAAGCCCAGGCTGCTCCCTCACTGGGGTGCCAGCTTCTGTTAAGCTGCAATCCTCCTTTTATCTCCAGCCCTCCCTCAAGTCAGTCCGTGGCACTATTGCACAGGAATAACCTGGTTTCCTCCCTCTGAAGCCTGAGCAGTGTGCTGACAGCCCCGCATCAGCTGGTTTGTAGCTGGGCTTTGTTAAACCCAGCACTAATTCCCTTTGGTCCCTCTGCCTGGCTCCAGTGAAAGCCATCAAACAGCAGGCACTGCAGCTCTGCCTGGGATTTGTTTGCAAATGTAGACACTTGATGGTGAAAAAAGGAATGCCAGCACTTCGCAGCCTGGGAAGCAGCTGAACCTAGCCCTCAGCACTGTGAAACCGTAATTAAGAATTCAGGAGTGTTCTGCTGAAGCCTGTCAGCTTGGCATGGCAGGGGGATTGTTTTCCCTGCCATGTCAGCGATTGTGACCTAATTACCTGCTTGAACACTGGGTGTCATGCAGGATGGGTGATGGAGATGCATTCTGGGGCTGAAGATACACTCTCACTTTGGGGGGGTCACTGTGATCACTCCTCTGTGCTTCACATTTTGCTGCAGGGACACGCTGAAGTCTTGGAGACCCTCATGTCTCTTCTGCAGCTTGGGAAGGGAATGAACAGCAAAGCTGCTTGTTTCATGCCTTCCTGGGCTGTGCTGCTGCTGCAGTATCCCAGCACCATCCCAGCACTGAGATATATCTGTCACATGCTGTTTGTCCCCTCATCCTCTTCCCAGGAGCCAGTGCTGAGCAGCAACCTTGCTTCAAATGTGCACAGTCCCCTATGGTAGAGCCAAGAGGGACACAGAAATGGATATTCACCCAAATCTGCTGAGCAGCAGAGGTGAGCACATTGAGAAGTGATGCTGTTTGAAGGGGAACAGCTTTGCTGGTAGCAGAATTTTAATTTGGCTTAGGTTTGGTCTGTAGCACAGAGGAGTATTCGAGCTGCTGGAGAAAGGAAAGGTGTGTAGTTAAAGAGCAGGTCACCTGCCAGATGCTCCCAGGCAGGAGGAGCACTGCTCCAGGGATTAATTGGCTTGCAGGGACAGTGTGAGTCCAAAAGGGTCATGCAGATGTGCTGAGACACTCCTGGCACACTTCTTTGCTGTCACTCAGGCCAGGACTGTCCTGGTTGGAGATCCCCATCTGTGGGTGGAGGTCCCAGGTGGGGCTGTTCAGGGCACTAAATGCTCATTCTTTTCTGCCTACTGACCTTCCCCAGGTGAGGAAGTGACTGTTGCTGGTCCCTGCTGCTGTGTCAGTTCTTTAGGAACAGTCTCATTCTCAAAGGGTCAACACAAAAACACTGACAATACATGCAGGGGAATCCCTGCTGCAGCTGCAATGAGCTTGAAAAATCAGAGAGGGCACAACCAGGACACCTTACCTGAACCAGCCAAAGGGATATTCCATGCTGCATGAGGATTACATCAGGGTGCCCAGAGAAGCTGTGGCTGTCCCTGGATCCCTGGAAGTGTCCAAGGCCAGGCTGGACAGGGCTTGGAGCAACCTGGGATAGTGGAAGGTGTCCCTGCCCGTGGCAGGGGGTGGAATGGGATGAGCTTTAATGCCCTTTCCAACCCAATCCATTCTGGGATTCTATGATGATGTGCTTAGCATTAGCAGCTAATGGAAAACAGGAGGAAAGGGGGATGTTCAGGTAGAACTTATTTTCATAGGAAACAACATGGATACTTGCATGCAAAAATCTACACACTTCCACGTTGCTTCTTTAATACTAGAGAAAAATAGAGGCAGAATTACCTGCTGCACATCCCCTGAGCTGCACTAATAACCATCTCCCCAAGCCTGACCCTGGGTGCAAGCTCCATCCTTCTGTGAGAATGTTTGCTGTAAACAATGTACTTGTTATCAGGGAAGTTAAAAGGAGGCTTGTTGGATTGGCAAGAGATAAAAACCCAGCCATGCCTGCTTCCCATTCCAAGGCTCAGGGAAAATCACTGCAGAGCCCAAACATCAGCTAAATTGTCAGGAACGTGGGAATTGCTTGAGATGTAGGGGCTGTGCGTGGCTCTTCCTCTAGCTTTTTTAAGGCTTGGTTGGTATGCTGTCCACAGCAACCCAGGGCATCTTGCAGAATTCCAAATCCTTAGTTAAATGCAGCTGCACTTTGTGAGAACTTCTTTTTCTGGCAGTTAAAAAAAAAAAAGGGGGGGGGGGGGGGGGGAGGGGGAAGGGAGAAGAGATGGTAAAAAATGAAGATAGAAAGGATTCTGATGAAAGGGAATGGCTTATTAAAAGGATTCAGGAAGAAGGAGAGTAAGAATAGATTGTCTCATGGACTTTGAATGGAGCACTTGGGGGAGAGAACTGCCCCAGGGCTGGGAGGTTGAATCTGTTAAGTTTTTTCCTTTAATTTGGGGCAACAGGAATTGCTACAGTGCCTGGATCAGTATTAGACAATGGACAGTAAGCAGGGAGAACCGTGTGAAGCAGAAAATGACAGGACATCTGCCTGTAGCTCACTTTGAAAGAAGTGGCACATCTCTGTATCTCAGTCTCAAAACTGAAGGCTGGACTCCATCCATGGTCTCATACCATAGGAGGAATCACCTAGTATCTGTTGATTTCTGCTTTTCAGAATTTTTTGGTGGATAGTTTCATCATTTCAGGTTTTGCTCAAGGCAGGAACTCAACATTCTTCCACCAGCAGTGTGTGTGGGGTTCTGCCTCTCGCTTGCTAATGTCTGCTTAAATTTTTTTCACTTGCATGAAAAGGCAGCCTAGCAAATTAGAAGCACTTCGTAGGCATTATGCTGCTGTTAATTATGTAGGAGCCCAGACACTATTCACAGCATAATAGGAAAACTACCAAAGCAAATGCAGCAGTCTGAAATGCCAAATTAAGGTCTCAGCTCTTGAATGCAGCTAAATCTGCAAGTGGATGCTGCACACTGCAAGTGTGGGGGTCCATGCTGCCCTGAGTGGTTCCCAAGCTTTATCCAGTGCATGCATCCCAGGATTAGAGCTGTGTTTGCAGGGGGATTCCTAGGTGAGCTGGGAGCCAGGGGAATCACCAGGGGCTGCACTGGGCTCTCTGGTTAAGGAGAAAGCTGCAAATGACCTGTGCAGCAGCTTTTTGGACCACATCCTCCCCAGTTCATGCACTGTTGTTCTGTAACACCTGTTGGTACCTTCTGTGTGTTACTTAAAGCCCAGCAGGTGTTGCAGCTGATAATTCCAGGTGGGGTCTCAGTGAGTGCTTGCTGTTTTCTGTCAAATTTTTTATTTGCCAGGTGGCACTAAGGGAGCCACTTTTACAGCTCTCACTGCACACAGCCAGGCCACTGGTCAGTTCTATTTTCTTTGTGTTGTAGGCTCTGTTTTCATCTCATGGCTGAGTCCATAGCAGAGAGAATTGCCTGGACACAGTCCTGAGAGAAATTCATCTTCATTACAGAAGGTGGGATTTCTCAACCTGAGAGCTCTGCAGTGACATTTACATCAGATTTAGATTTATATTAGGAAAAATTATTGACTGGGAAGGCTCCTGGTATGGGTTACCCAGAGAAGCTGTGACTGCCCCATCCCTGAAGTGTTCAAGTATGTTTGCTGTAGATGGATTGACACATAATTCTGGTGCCTTGTTATCTGTGATTGAGGAATTGCTTTCCTTGTTTGCTACCTGGTAGTTTTCCTGCTGACAGCCTGGATTAGAGGTGGGAAATTCAGCCAGCAGTGCCAGGATCTTGTTTAATCCAGGTATTTTGAGTAACCATGCCAGTGCCAAAGTCAATTGCAAATTCAGCAGGTCCTGACTGAGTTTTGTCATTTCTTGTACAGGACAGCCCCAGTCAGATCAGTCATCCAGCACCTGACTCTGGGGAGACATTCCAAGAACAAACTCCTCTCTGTATTAAGTCTGCTTTTTTAAAGTCTGACATTTATTTTTTTTTTTTTTTTTCCATTTTGTAGCTTCTGAGCTTGAAAATCATGCATTCTAATAATATTGTCCTTAAATATCCTGTAATTATGTGATACCTTTATGGATAACTGTATATCCATTTTTGCAGAAGTAATATAAGAAAGATGCACTTGGATGAGGGGTAAAACACCCCTCTACTTTCTACTTTGATCAGACTTCCTGGATCTTTTCCAGCAAAGATTCTTCAGGAACTAGGAAAAGATTCCCACTCCTCTTCTACGACTGAAAGCTCCACAGGACAAAAATAACTGTCATTAATATTGTATACATATTTTGCCAGAGGATGGCAGTGTGGAAGGGCTTGAATTGCTCTGGGAATGCCTTTGTCTCAGCTGGGGAAGGAAAATGCCACCTGCTTTCACAGCTTATGCACCCAAACAGCTCCACCTTCAGCCAAATCAGAAAAATGAGGTTGAGGCCTGGTGGGTTAAATGGATTTGAGCTTTAATATTGCCAAACCAGTGACCTACCCTGACAGTGCTGTCCTTAAAGGGAGAATAATCCATTGAAGAAACCAGTTTTTTGTTAAAATACAAAGTTTGCATGGGAAGGGAGAGTTAAACATATGTCAGCTAGAACTGGGACTGGAGCACTTAAGTAACTATTCCAAAACTATCCCCAAACTTTTGGAACTATTCCAAAAAGTTCAGCTAGCAATCTGTGAGCCTCTTGGGCTAATCCATAAGAAAGTAATAATGAAAAGTATGTGGGGTTTTTTCCTATTTTTGTGCTCCATCAGCTTGGGTTGGTAAAACCATTAGAATATTTGTCAAAATATTCATTGCCTGCTTCTCCTTCCAGCTTGCAGAGGTGGCAAGAGACTGAAAAATTTACTGTCTCCTTAGTACCAAACCAGTGGCTTTCTTCTGTCTGCAAGGCATTGATCTAGTGCTTACAAACAATTCCATATGCACTTCAGACAAATCCATTTCCCAAGGATCTGTCCTGCAGCCTGGTGTTAGAGCTCCAGATGCTGGCCAGTCCCCTTGTCACTTGCTCTTAAAAGCAAGGGAGAATTTGGATCTGTAACAGAGTGGTCTTTGCACCACTTAATTAGTGGTTTGTCTGCAGATTATTCTGTCTTCATGTTTTTAATCCTGGCTGTGAGTGAAGGAGATGAATTTTATTGTATTTGGGTTTGGTTGTTTATTAAATCTTATCTAAAGTACAGAGAGTTCAGCAACACTTCCATCCACCAGCTAAAAGTGAGCAAAATGGAGATGAGCCCAGCTGCTACAAGGTCTGTTAAAGCTGAACAGTCCAATAGAGAATTAACACCTGTATTATTGATACTTTTGACCCAATAACCAAACTGCTGTGACCCTCAGTGCAGCACTGACTGTCCAACCAGAAACTACTGCCTGAAACCATGGAGAGGAAGGACACCCAAAATCCTCCATCCTGTCCCACACCTATCACTATATTATAAAAACTCCAAATTCAAAACCCTTCACCAATTGAAATCACACACTTCTATTTAACTACACACCTGTGACTTTAACTCCATAACTCAAATTTGGAAGCTTCTCCAAGGCCTTAGCTAAGTCAAAAGCAGTGTTCTTCAGGGGGTCAGTGCCAGAAAACTCAAAAATCCCAGGTTTCTGGGCTCCAACAGGATTCACAGGCTGTTCCCAGGGTTGGGTTTGTGTCCAGCTGCCCCAGTTCCACTGGCTTTGGGACAGCAAATACCAAGTGACCCTCGAGACCATGAGGTATTTCCAGGTGCAGGGGCTGGTGACACCTGCACAGCCCCTCTGCAGAATGATTGGAATTGCTGGGCAGTGAATGGTTTTGCATCTCAGCAGGAAGCTGCTGCCCCCACCTGCATAGTGCCTGCCTGTGTGTGAGAAATGTGGCCAAATCCTGCATCCAGCTGTATCCCAGGGAGAGGAACCTTGTGGCTCTCCAAAGAGCCAGGAATATCTGGAAAAGGAGGCAGGAGGATACCAAAAGCTGCTAGAGGGATTGTACAGTAAAATTAAAACTTGAGGGGTTCAGAAGTGCTTAACAGGAGCTTCCTAGTGCTGATATTAAAGTTAAACCTCTTCCCTGTCCTTTGGAAGCCTAACTTCCTTGAAGGCTGTGCCTTCACACACTGGTGCTGTGCCTGTGAACTCTGTTTGTGCAGCTTCTGAGCACTCGAGGCTGGTGAATACAGCTGCCAGTGTCCTCTGCAATCCATTGGGACAGTGAGGAAATGCCTCCAACACCACCAGAACCACAGCCAGGGCTGGGCTTTGCCTTTTGAAACCCTTTCCTCAGGCCCATGGGGATGCAGCAACAGAGCTGGGTACAGGTAAAAGGGTCAGTGGAAAGCCCCAATCCAAGTCAGGGGATGCACCAGAATCCAGACAGGAGCAGCAGGAGTTGAGGCTGTAGGCAAAGCTGCAGATGGGTCCAAGGGGTCACCTGCTGCCTTGGGATGCAATGCAAGATGTGTCCAGAAATGTGTGTTCTATCACCATCTGTTAAAACCAGCTGGGGCAGTGACCCTGATCTCCTGGCACATATTAAACCAGCTGGGGCAATCATCTTTATCTTTCCCACAGCCCATCCTCCCTCCAGGAAGATATCATCTGCTGCTGGCCCATTCAGTGCCACTGTGTGACTGATAAAATTACATCATCCCACTGGGAGATGCTCCAGCCAGGGGAGCAGCCAAGCCTTTCCTACCCAGATAAAAACTGAGATTTTGAACAGCAAGGAATCTTCTTTCCACTGGATTCCAGAGGAAAGCCAGACCTTCCCACATCATCCCTGGACCTTCAGAGGAAACTGCACCTTCTACAGGAGCACTGCTCCAGCTGAACCACATCTGCCACTGCAGGAGGATGCAGCCACCATTGAATGGGACTGCTGCCAACACCCTGACTGACTGACAGGTGTCAGCTTGGATTCTGACTCTGTCAGAGTTTTTGGGATTGTTCTTTCTAGTATTTTATTTCTATTTTAATTTCCCTGGTAAAGAACTGTTATTCCTAATTCCCATATCTTTTCCTGAGAGCCCCTTAATTTAAAAATTATAATAATAATTCAGAGGAAGGGAGTTTACATTCTCCATTTCAAAGAGAAGCTTCTGCCTTTATTGGCAGACACCTGTCCTTCAAACCAGGACACCTGCCTTCCAGCTCAGGTCAGGACTGGGTGCCAGGCATGGAGCTGAGCAGCTCTGGACAGGACTGCGGGTGGGGGCTGCTGGTGCCATCAGGGTGCTGGTTCTTGTGGCTCTGCACTCAGCCAGCCTCCTGCTTCCAGCTCCATCTCCACTGGATTTCCATGTGCTGATAGTATTGGAGCATTTGCTGTTCCCCCTGCTTGGGAGAATGAGGAATGTTTCACAGGCAAACAATGAACAGGCAATGAATCCGTGTTTCTGACTTTCCACATTCCAGCAGTGTTCCCAGTATCAGTTGGAAAAGCAAGGACAAATTCAACAGCATATTTTCTGTGGCTTACATAGGTCAGCACTCTAATGAAGCTGAGCTCAGCTAGGCTGAGCTTAGCTGTGCTTTGACAGTTTTGAGGGCAAAACTCCTGAGCTGAAGATGCTGTCCAGTTGTTTATTTGCAGTGGCTGAAGAGAACTGCTGAAGAAATAAATCCAGGTTTGCCAAGGGAATTGTACTGTGTAGCTTGGCATCTGTCAGCTGAGTCCTGGGCCAAAGTCACTTCCTTGGCTTCCTTCTCATCTAATCCTTAGCTGGTCACTCCTTGTAATTGGATTGAGCAGCTAGAATATACAGAATAGAGCTGGGACCAAATTCCAGGCTAGCAATGGAGCACAGAAGCCTCTTCTCACACACTGGCCATTTGCTTTGCATCTTCTGCCAAGTCTGTTGTGCTGGGGACTTGTGACACTTTCCATGTGCACTGCACAGCTCCATGCCTGGAGAGGAGACACCTCAAAAGCAACAACAAGCTTTCTCAGAACTCAGCTGGGCTTTGTACTCATGAATAAAATATCTCCCTCCTTGGTTTACTTAGGGATTTTGTCTGCTGAGATGGTGACAGGAAACCAGGAAACTGTTCTGCAAAATAAAAATAGGGTTTATTTACGTGGCTGTCAAATATTTGGTGTCCACACTGGGCTGAAATGATCCACCCCTTGAAGCAGAAAATCTCTGTTGCACATGGGGCACTGTGATTGAATCCTGTTGCCTTATAAAAGTCAGGCTTCAGAGGTTTCCAGTCTCACTGGGGCTGAGTTTTCTGCTGTCACTGTAGTTGTCATTTCTGTCCTTTCTTGCCTCTGTTTCCTCCTGGAAGACACACAGAAGCCCCAGGGATATTCTAGCCTGGCAGGAGTGAGAAGCTTTTTGCACAGACAGGGACATTGCCACTCCCACTAAGGAAAACACCTTCACTGGAAGCAGAATTGTGTTCAAGCAACCTAGCAGCTTTCCATGGTGCACTCACTCAGTGGTGGATGAAGGAGGACCAGAGTCCACCTCAGCTTTAGTAAAGCCTTTGATGCTCTCTCCCTACATAGGAGCTGATAAAGGGCAGGTCAAGGAAGTGGCCAGTGGGGCAAAGTGAAAACTGGCCAAATGACCAGAAGGTGCTGAGCAGTGGCTACAAAGTCCAGCTGCTGCTGAGGTTCCCTGGGGATTGATTACATTGATTGTCATTAATTACCTGGCTGATGGAGCACAGCATTTCCTCCCCACAGAGTCACAGCCTGGTTTGGGTTGGAGGGGACTGAAATTCCATCTCTTTCCACCCCCTGCCATGGGCAGGGACACCTTCCACTAATCCAGGCTGTTCAGAGCCTCATCCCACCTGGCCCTGGGGTCTACTCAGCATTCAGCACATGGCCTGCTGATGCTCCACCACCTGCAATGCCCAGCATCTAAAAGGACATCAAATTATTTCTACTATTTTCTGCTAAGTGTGTTAGCTCTCATATGTAGTTTTTTCAATGATACTTTACAGTTCTTGCTCTGATGTTTATTTTAATACTGAAATAAACATCCAACAAAATTGTTCCCATGGGGGTAATACCTTCACTCTAATGTTCCTCTGCTATAATTGCATTATATTTAAAACTTAGAGAACTAAAGCATAGAAGCAACCTGAATATGGGATTAACATCTAATATTATACCATCAAAATTTCTGTTAAATGACTATATCAATCCAGCATGAGTCTTTTGTTGTATTTACAAATTTTAGAAAACTTTCACTGAGTTGAACAACACATTAAGAGTTCAAAGCAGCTCAAATGAAAATAAACCCAAATTACAATTAGCTCACAGTGCTCCCATCTGGATTCTCCTCTTACTTGTGGGACATCTAGTGGCAGAAAGGAGACTGGATCTTGGGAGACAAAAATGGTATTTAAAAATGTGATTCTTGCTTTTTAAAAAGGACACTG
Source organism: Erithacus rubecula (assembly GCF_903797595.1). Taxonomy (NCBI): domain Eukaryota; kingdom Metazoa; phylum Chordata; class Aves; order Passeriformes; family Muscicapidae; genus Erithacus; species Erithacus rubecula. The sequence continues at coordinate 1,447,765 of NC_136659.1, read as the reverse complement.
AAACATTTTTCTTCACGATGGTTGGAGCTGAAAGAATTGTGTGGTCTTTCAGTATTGATATTTAAAAACATGTTTGGCTTATAGTGACAAAAGCAGTTTGTGTGGGAGCAGCAGGGACAAACTGCAACTTGCTTTTCTTAGTGCTTTCTGTTGAGAAATAGCTTCAAGAAGAGTTTTCCCTGATCAAGACTGATCCTTGTTCCAGCTTCCCTGAGTCTCATTTATGACACCGAACTGCTGCTTCCAGAAGCTGTTTATACATTTTATTTCCCCTTGATGGTTTCTCTGTCAGATACATCCTACTGCTGTCCCTAAGCTTCTCAGGCCAGGTGGGGGGCTCTTCAGCAGATGGAGCAGAACTCAGCCTGGCTGGTTGAATTTGGAAATACAGGTGACTAGTGAGGTGGGGGGCAGGAAGAAAGAAATGTTGTGCTCAAACCTTGCTACACCTGCAGGATATTCAATGTATTCTGTTAGAACTATTTTGGAGAAAGAAGCTCAGATTTTAATGGGTATGGCCTGGAATGGGACAGCTCCCTTTTCCCTTCTGTGTTCCTCTTTTCAGGCCAGGGAGAGGTGCAGCACAGCCCAAATAATGGATGCAAGAGGAGCTTTCTAGAAGGCATCAGCTGAGGGTGGCACTGAGCTTGCACAGCAAGAGGTTTCCTGGGCATTGTTCTGCTGCCCCACTCCACTGGCTCTGTAAGAATAATTGTGGAAACAGTGGAATGCTTTTCCTTTTCTCTTTCATTTTTTCTCTGAACTTTCCACTCTTCTTGGCAACGCCCATGCAAATATTCCTTCTTGATGGAGCTGGAAGGACTAATATGAACCACTGTAACAGCCTTGGGTATTTCACAGCAGAATCAGAGGTAGCATATGTACTTGCCTTTAAATTTCTGCTTTAATGGTGTGGGGTTTATCACCTTTCTAGCACTTGGCCTGTTTGAGGGCTTTTTTTTGTTTATTCCCATTATGATCTGCAGCCTTAAGGGCACAGAATCCACTCAGCAAGCAAATTGATACTCCTCTGACCCTCAGTTTTGGGAGTGTGTGTAGCGGGGCCCTAATGGGAAGATTAGCTGAAATTTCTGAGTTCTGTCAGTACATTTCTGCACTTTAGAATCTAAAGAAAGTCATGGCTCTGCCCCTTGGCTATCAGCCAGGTAACAGATGGGCTCTGAAGGGTTGGGTGACATTTTCAGAGAGGGTGGAACACCTGGGAGCCCTGTGATGCTGTCCCGTGACACACCCTCACTCCCTGTCCCCTAAATAAAGACCCAATGGTTTCCCTTCTTTTTCTTGGCTGAGCACGGTGCTACAAGGTGTGGGCCGTCCCTTTGGCCAGCTGTAGTGGTTCTGAGGTGATCCAGCCACTCAGGTGGAGGTGGCCCAAGGTCCCCTACCAGCACTGGTTGTTCCAGCATGCAGGTGGGAGGCTCTGGAGCTGTGCCCATGTGTGAAGCCATCCCCACTGACACCTGAGGCTTCAGGAGTGAAGTCCAGTGGTTTTAAAGACTTCCATCCAGGCCTGCAACACTACAAGACATTTTGGAGAGACCCAGACTGCTGTGGAATCTTATCACTGGGAATGCTGGGGTTGGAGAGGTGGAACCCTCCCTGTGGGTCAGGAGAGAGATCCCCTGACCTTCTCTGCAAATCCTCTTTCTATTCCCATTTTCCCAGCCTCCCTCATTGACCAGGCAGCACTTGCAGTTCATGCTTTGATAACATCTAATTTTTCTCATTTAAAATCTCTTTGAATGTTTTGCATTAATTCAATTTGTAACCAAAGAACAGTGTAGGCAATCCCACCATGGATCTCTAGCTTAATTCTTCCACATCCAAAGTTATGACTCAGGTTCAGCCACACTGCCACAGGTTTTACACAGCTGAGCATTCTTGGGCTCCAGTTTTTAGGGTTGTGCCCCTCTGAGCAATCCTTTTGTTGTCCAATCTCCTGATAGCCAGGAGCACCTGCAAGTCTGCAAGCTGAGCTTTAAAATCATCCAAACAATGGTTGTGAAGCCTTGTTTGAGAATGAGCTCACTAAATGTGTGTGTGTTTAGGGGAAAGTGTATGAGCGGCATAAACATTGGATTTTGAGAGAAATCTTGGAATTACAGTAGTTCATTCCATACCTGGAATCAAGGGTGAATCAGGGAAGTTGTTGTTACACAACTCTGGCAACTGGTGGAGACAAAAGGAAGGGCTGAGAGAATTGGGATTGTTCAGCTTGGAGAAGGCTCCAGGGCAACATAACTGACCCTTCCAGGTCCTGAAGGGAACCTACAGAAATATGGAGAGACTATTTACTAGGGATGGAGTGCCAGGACACAGGGAATAGCTTCCACTGCCAGAGGGCAGGGATGGATGGGATATTGAGCAGGAATTGTTCCCTGGGAGGGTGGGCAGGCCCTGGCACAGGGTGCCCAGAGCAGCTGTGGCTGCCCCTGGATTCCTGGCTGTGCCCAAATCCAGGTTGGACATTGGGGCTGGGAGCAGCCTGGGACAGTGGGAGGTGTCCCTGCCATGGCAGAAGGGATTGGAATAAGGTGAGCTTTAAGAACACTTCCCACCCAAACCATTCTGGGATTTTGTGTTCTACTCTGAGGCTGATTGATGCACCAGCCTGCTGAGCCCAGGGCATCTCTGGGCCAGAGAATGGCAGGATTTACTGCAGTTGTTTATTTTGGCCATGACACTGGAGCTGTTGGGAGTCTGGCCAGTCTGACAGGTCTGGTGCTGGGACAAGCCCATGAGCAGCCTTTGGGCTCAGGAAGGGTCAGGTCTGATCTTTCTGGCTCTGGATATCCAAACTGCCATGAGGGGAGCTGCCTGCCTCCCCTTTTCTGTTGGGATGTTTCTTTTCACAGAATCATTATGCTGGAAAACACCTCTGAGATGGAGCCCCTTTCCTGCATTCCTGCCAATTGAGCCACAGGCATAGATACACCTGCTCCTGGTTTTCCTCTGCCATTCCTAAAATTGGGATGATTGGACACATTAAAAAAGGGAATTTCCAGGTCTGTCAGTGGGAAAGGCAGTAAGGTGAGTAAGAGGATGTTCAGCTCACTGCCAGGAATGGAGCAGTCACAAGTACAGTGTGGATTTGGGTAACAAAAAAAGGACATCAGAGCTCCTGCTATGCCCAAAATTTGCTTTAGAGATGGACTTGATTTGCAGGTACCATTAAACTCACCTACTGTGGGATGGAAAATTACTGCCCTCACATTCTGTCTTTGTCCTGTTGCAATCCTAAATACTCAGAGAGATGTTTATCCATGCTGTTAATGTGTAGTAATGGGATTGCTATTTAAAAAATCGATACAAATCTCACACTAAAAAAGAAAAGCTTATAGATTAGTCTGTCAAGAGCTGTCTTAATAGAGCTGTCTGACATTTGAGACACTTTCCCCAAAAGTACTCTTTCAGCATAAATTACTTCTTAAATGTTGCTGCCTGCACATTCCAGCCCAGCTAATATAAGTTGTCAGAGTGAAAACCTTTCTCTGCAGCTTCAGAGAAACTGGAAATCATAAATGTTTTAATTATATTTTTTCATTTGATCAAGAATGTGTTCCCTCCTAAGTTAGGGAGGGGCAGTTTCAAACACATTCCTTACTTTTGTGGTTTCAGCCATCTGGGTAGGCTGAAGAAGCAGGAGAGGTGGGGATGATGGGGAAGTTTAGAGCAGATCTTTCTAATACTGCCACTTGCCGTGTGTGGAAAGCTGAATGATGCTGACTCGATTGAGACTCCTTTTTGAGATGCAAAAAATTGCTAGCAGATTGTATATGCATTTATAGTCTAGGTAATTGAAGCTGGCTTTAATACCCCTTTCATATTTTAGCAGTACTCCTTCTCATTTCCTTCCACAGCTCTGGCTGGAGTGTCTCTGGTCCTCCTCTGTCACTGTACTCACAGCCTTCCTGGTCCTGACTCTTAAAGACCTGTTAAATTGCAATAATTGCAGTTATTCATCAAGTTCAGGGTCATGTCTTTGTGGGCTGTGTGTCCTGGTGAGAGCCTGAGACCAAAAGAGGTTCCCAGTGCCCATAATTTGCAGACCTGCAAATTTTGGAGAGTTGCTGCTGCTGTTGCTCTCTCCAAGACTTAGCACTGCCCTGGGAGGTACAAGACTGTGATTCAGGGGCATGTTTGACTTCTCTCCATCTCAACATCTGCCCATTGTGTTACCATTACTCTGATTCAGAAATAAAATTAGTCTAGAACTGGTAATTGTCTCTCCTCTCCCAGGTAACAAGTGGCAGGACCAGAGAAAATGCCCTCAAGTTGCCCCAGGGAAGGTTCAGGTTGGATATTAGGAAAGATTTCTTCCTGAAAGGATGGTAGGCATTGGAACAGGTTGCCCAGGGAGGTGGTGGAGTCACCATCCCCAGAAGTGTGGGCTTTTTCACCACAGTGAACACCCCTTTAAAATCTCTCTGCCTTAAAAAGCCCAGATAGCTTCAGCCTTGCCTTACCTACATTTTAAAGAATTTTTTGAATTCACAAACTTGCTGTAGAGTTGGATATCCCAGAAGTTAACTTTAAATCCTATTTATCTATATGCAAAGTCCGCCCTCAGGCAGACCAAGGCCAAGCCTAAAGGCCTTAATGCCTGGTATTGCAAGTAGGGAGGTTAATCCTGGTGAAATTTTCCTCCTGTTTTGTAGGGTTTATTCATAACCTGTTCCTCTCCACCACTTTTCCAAGTCTCCTGATTCCCAGTAGCTGTTTTTTAGGGACACACCATTCCTGCCTCATGCTGATCTTGCTGTGAGTGGTGCCTGGCTTTTGAGCAGCCCATTCATCAGCAGACCTTTGTTCCAAGGTTTGTTCCTTGTCAGTGTCTCCATGGTGGTTTTGTCAGGTCTGTGGCTGTATTTCTCTGTGATTTCTCTCTTTTTCCCTTGGAATTCTCAACTGACAGAGTCTCCCCAGTCAGATAACCTTGCTGGAGTAAATATTCTCACACTCTCACCTGCCCTCATCAACTGATGTGACTGTGGGGATAAAAATACTTGCATTTTTTTTCCACCTAATACTTTTTTCAGCTGCTTTTTCCAGGCTGTGCTTCCAGCTGGGACTAAGGCTGGTGTCAGCACAGAGCCCAGTGAGCTGTTCCAGCCTCACTGCAGGCCACTGATGGACCAGGACAGCTACAGAATAAATAAATCACACTCAAAAATCCTTGCTGTCTTTAGGAGGAAACTTCTGCTCTTGGGATTTTGAGTGGTCTTTAACCTTGTGAACAAAATATCTTGGGAAAACAACAAGTGAACACTTTGCATTGCTCTTGTGCTAAGAATGCTGGAAAAAGGCAAGTAGACGATCACAACATTCAGACTTTCACTGGAAAAAGTCCAAGCCTTACAGAAATGGATATTCTGGAAGCAGGACTAAAGGGTTTTAGAGTTTATTAACTGAGTCAATGGTACCTGTTCTGGCAGGGACAGTGACACAGGTGTTCGTGCAGCTGGCTGTGACTCCAGAGGGAGACTGGTTGGGGTGACAGTGATGATGCTCTGTGTCCTCCCTGCTGCATGTGAAATCTGGGAGGTTTCTCAGAAGCAGAAGCTCTCCAGGAGCTGAACTCCAGACAAGTCCTGCACTTCCCCTTTGTGCCTGACCCTGGGCTCGTGCTGTTCTTACCCTCAAAGTCGATCACAGCCACCCACCCTCCCCAGACACCAAGCTCCTCATGGGCTTGGGAGAGCAATTAAATGTGTAAGTGAGTGGATCAAGTTCATGGTTTACTCCAAATCACTTACCTTTCATTTTAATGCTGTGCGATGGACATAAAATCAAGTTGATAAACTACCCCACATAAAGAACGCACTGCTCAGTGTTTTTAAGCACCTAGGCTTGACAGCAGCAGCTGATTAATAATTAATTAAAATAATGGTCAGGGAAAGAAATACAACTTTGCCAATCTATAATTACTTGGATGCTTCTTCATACATTTTCCATGAGAGTCTTTTCCTTGTAAGACTCTGGAAAAGTATATTTAGTGTTTGTTTGCTTTCAACTATGGTTTTCAGCGGATATTGACTGAAACAGCATCTTAATCAGTGTGACCTCAGCCTCCAGGGGATTTTTTTCCATTGACTCTATCTCTTCCTCCTTGCCTCTCCCTGTGTGCTGAAATTCTTGTCAGAGCTGCTAACTCTGTTACCTTTAGTGCTTCCTTTTTAAAGACTCTGTTTAGCTCAAAACTTTTCCCGCACATTCCCATCTTGGGGAGGGAGGGGGCCAGCCAGTTCTTGCTGACTGTGACCCGAGCTAAATTTCTTGAAAGCAGTTTCCTCCCATCCTCCTACTTTTCTCAAACTGATTTTCCAGCAGCAGCTGTGCTGAGAACAAATTATTAAGTAATGCAAAGCACTGTAGAGCCTTCAAGGAGCTGGGTCTTCTGTGTGAAGACCACTCAAAATGGACAATTCAGCTGTATTTTTCTACCTCAAACCTGAAGTGTGGCTGTTTCACTTTTTCCCTGTGAATTTGGAAGGGTTCTTGTGTTGCTTTCATCTCTGAACTCTCTGACACTTAGTTTTTCATTGCTTCCTATTTCAGCAAGTTTAACTGAATCCAGCTTTTTAATTTCAAAACTCAAAGGGGTCCTTGGCTTCTCATTCCCTTGTTGTTTTTAGAAAGCAACATCTTCAGAGTGATCTGGAATGAATTCTCACTTGATTTCCAACCAGACTTTCCAGCTGAACATTCCTCCTGCACTGTCTTAGTATTATTTCCATGGGGTTGATGATTCTTTATTTCTGTCCCAATTTCTTCTGTGGCAGCAGGAAAACAGAAAGCAACAGGACCTGTACAAGTTATCTCCTTGACCTGGTGAACAGGCAACATATTCCTAAAAGCAGAAGGGTTTTTCCATAGCTTAGCTAGAAGTTTGTTAATGCCTGACTGCATGTTTTTGGTCCCCTCCCAGGTAAATCCTGTCCCAGGTGAATAAAATGTCCTGGAATCTTCCTGGTTGGAAAGCACCTTAAATATCATCTTGTTCCCAACACCCAAGGAGAGCTTGAGATGGAAATGTACTGTGGGATCCTCATTGTATTTGCAACTTCCTGATGTGGGAATGTGGAGAGAAAATGGATCAGGCATGTCTGGGGTGTGCAGGAATGGGGCAATGGACACAAGCTGGAGCAAAGGAATGAGAGAAGAGCAGCTTGGGATAGTGGAAGATGTCCCTGATTGTGGCAGGGGCTTGGGATGAGATGGAATTTAAGGTGCCTTTCAACACAAACCATTCTGGGATCTTCTTATAGTAGAAAAAAACTCCACCTGAGGATGTTCAAGCACTAGAAAAGATTCTAGAGAGACTGAGGGATTTATATTCTTTGAGCTCTTGAGTCATGTGTGGTTTAATTCTGACTTACTTGGACTTCTAGAGGCAGCTTCGCACTTACTCTGAACACTCTGATTTCCATGGGTTAAAGGCATTTCACCCAAGATATCTTTGGATATCTGATTAAGTGTGGCTTTTTGGGGTGGGATCATCTCCTGCCTGCTGCTGACACACACCATTACCCACAGAGTGGTGTGAGATTGGAATAGATGTGCAAGGTTTGCATGTTACACCCAGCTCCCAGAGAATGGAGACTGAAATAGTCCCAAGCATATGTTAATTTTCACTGAGTATCAGATGAATTTGACAGCGTGTTTTAGTCCTATGGCTCTGTGGAAACAGATGTACTTCTTCACTGGAGAAGTTTCTTTGGATTAAATGAACACTTGAGAGCCTTTTCTTTGGTGTTACCACTTGTCTTTGTGCTGCATGGCTTTGATTTCTGTATATGATCTCAGTGCATGCAAAGTAGGCACAGGATGTTATGCATAAACTCTTAAAACAGAAAGATTATATAGTTTGGCTGAATTCTGAACGTTACAACAGCGAGTGACAGCAATTCTTGCTAAGGATAATACTCTGAATCTTGCAACAATATTACCATGAGCCTTAAAAAATTAATGAACTTGGTATTTTCCTTAATATTCTAGCTATATTCAAATATACTTGATTACTGAAATGTGTCCTTCCTTTTCATGAAGGTGGTTTTCATGAAGTTTTGATGTGAAACTGAAAATAATTTAATTAATTTATTACTTTAAATTTGAAGTTTTTTTAGTTTTGAAAGTTTTGGTTGCTGAGACTTCCCTGTGATTGTCACCAACTGGAATATTCTGGATTAATGCACATTTTAATTTTGATCCTAGCTAAAATCTAAGAAATCCATGGAGCTGTAGATAAGATGTGAGCCTACAGCATTGAAACTGTTGGAAGTGAGTCTCCAGCTGACTGCTGAATTGATTAGAGCCTTCTTGTTGCTTTTTGTTTGGGTTTTGGGTGTTTTTTTTATCTGGTCTTGAGCATTCATCTCCTCTCTTCACCTCTCCTCATTTTTAAAGCTTGATGAACACTTTCTCAGAACATTTCCATCAAATAAAGTGCATAAAAGCCCGAGGTGCACAATTTCTAGTCACTCAACACTGATAAACTGAAAATTACATAATTCTTTCTGGTGGATTTTTTTTTTTTTCTCATTATTTTTAGGGCTTTTACAGAAAGAATCTGCCAGTGTTCTGTTCCTACCTATTAATATTTCACACCAAAATGCACTTTCAGAGCTTTCTGGGCTGACATGCACATCGGAATGATTTCATTGTTCTTCAAATGCAATGCACTCTCACACTGAAAGGAAATACAAGTGTCTGCATTTAGGAATGCAAATTGTGCAAAAGGGTTTTAAATGCTTGTGGACAGCAGGATGGGTGATGAGGGAGGGCAGGACCACAACTCTCTGCTTTGTTGTATCCCCATTTTCAAGGCCCCACAGCATTAGGTCCTCATCTCTGCAGGATCATGCTTAAATTTTTCCAGGAGACTTTTGTCTTTCAGCGAGACTAGTTTGACACTCAGACTAGTCAGAAGTGCTTCTAATAGATTTGAATTCCATTAAAAATCCCTTTTTGAACAGTTCCAACATCACTAATTGCCAAAATATTGCCATTTTGCACCAGCCTGTGTTCTCTTTTCTCTTTGGTATGTCCTTTAGTGTGTCATTGAAGGTTTGATGGAATGTTCTGTTACACCCTTAGGTAAATGGCTAAAAATTGCTTTCAGCAATTAATATTAAATTAAAAGTCCCTGTGACTTGAGAAGCCAGATGGAAATATACCATTCTACAATATTTGCCATTCAAAATGAGTGAGAGTCACTGGAGCTGGGATCTTCTGTGAAACTTGGGTTGTCTCCAGCAGTACACCTGCCATGCTGAATGTAGAAGAATGGAGGAACCAGAACGTGTTGCCTACACACTGAGCCTGAGCAGTTCTCACCACAGAAAAGTGTTCTCTAGGCTTTTCCAAGATTTTCAAAGACCCAAATCCCAAAGAAATGGTGCTGTCTGTGCTTTTGTTGACAAATTTGTATGCAACAAGACTTATGCCACCTATGCTTGGGTAGTTTCAGGTCTACTTTGAGTAGTTTAATTGACCTTTCTTGCCTTGAAGATCTTCTGTGGCTCCTGATTTCACTGTGCCTTCATACAAGGCACAGTAAAACACTTTACAAAATTAAGACAGCAAATTGCCTGTATTATTATGGCAGATAATCTTCTGTATTTCTCCCAGGTTTTTGTGCTCATACTCATTATGTTCGAGGTGTTTCTAAGGATGAGAAGTGCTCAAGTTATCTTACAGTTCTCCTTTAGGTTATGAATCCAAAATCCCAGCATAAAAAGGGTGAGGAACCACACACAAGTTATTATCCCTGTTCAAGGTGAGCTTCTGCAGCTTGGATAAAAAGGAGAGCAGTGGATTTTTGTACAAGCAGTAAAGTGGTGCAGAAGGCAGGTCATGCACAGCAAATGGATCTCTGTGTGCAGCTGCATCAGTCACAGTTTCCTGCTCAGGAACAGGAGCAGTGTTAACAGCTTGCAGCCAAAGCAAAAGAAATCCAGAGGGATTTGGGGGCTAGGAATGTTCTTTGTGAGTCTCCATGTAACGCTTTGTTTGAGCTGCTGTAATTAGTAAGTACCCTGGCTGTTCTACGACAGTGTTTTGACATTTTGTTCTCTCTGGCAATCCATGGGGAGAGTTGAGATGACAGGATGGTCATGATTAGCACTCAACAGAGTAAGTATTAGTTTTTTTGGCCTGTTTGATCCATCATACTTTTAACTATTGGATTCTGTGGAGCCTAAGCTTTGAAACCCCACGCACAAATCTCCAGCAAGACATTGCCTTGAAACAGTGGGATAATAATTACAGAATCCCAAAATGGTTTGGGTTGGAAGGGACCTTAAAGCTCATCTTTTTCCACCCTCTGCAATGGGCAGGGCCACCTGCCACCAGAGCAGGTTGTTACAATGTGTTCTCAGAGTTCAGCCAAAATAACCTTGCTCCTAAAAAGGGATTTCATGGCCAGTAATGGTGATATCAATGCTCTCAGCGCAGGATGGTCTCCTCGGCATTAAATATGTTGCTTGGTGTGGTTGAACAGAAGCAAACTTAATTTTAAAAAGACACAACCACCCCCAACCCCCTCCATCCCCAAAATAAATACTACAGAAGTGTTAATATTTATTACACAGAGAGTAGCAATAGGACACGGGGAAGTGGTTTTAAACTGAGAGAAGAGAGGTTTAGATGAGATGATAGCAAGAAATCCTTCTTGTGAGGGTGGGCTGCCCCTGGATCCCTGGAAGTGTCCCAGGCCAGGTTGGATGGGGTTGGAGCAGCCTGGGACAGTGGAAGGTGTCCCTGCCTGTGGCAGGGGATGGAATAAGATGGGCTTTTAGGTCCCTTTCAACCCAAATCATTCTGGGATTCTGTGACATTACTAGCCTTTACAGGTACATTGTCAATTCTGCCTTCACCCATAAAAAGCCCCTCTCAAGCTTTCAGAAGTTCTGGGATAGAAAATTATTTACTGTCAGCTACTGAAATAATTCCCATTGTACCTTTTTTTTTTTTTTTTTTTTTTTTTTTTTTTCTGCACAGTGTTATCCAATCCCTGTGGCTCTTCAGGCACCATTTTCCTTAAAACTATTCTCTGGCTTTCTACTTCTTTCTAAACAAAGAGAAGGCTTATTCAGGTGCAGAAGAATCTTTTTTTCTTCACAGTCTCTTCACTGCTCTCAGTACAATGGAAAATATTTTTGTATCCATGTGAATTTCTACTTCTTAGTAATATAAGTGCTTGCTGCATTTATAATAGCTCTCCCTAGTTCAAACCCAGAGTTACAGAATTTCTGTGAATTGGGAGACGAGGGATGTGCTGTGCAGTTTGGCAAGTTCTCACTGAATTCTCTGCTGGAGTCAGCCCTGATTTTGCTGGAATACAGTAAATGCTAACATATTCCTGTAGATTTGGAGTACCTGTATGTGTATTCTCAGATCAAGAACGCAGGAATACTGGGAAGTGTGAATTATTGCCCATGGAGGTGCTCTTGTCTTTGGAAAATATTGATTATCCTTACCCTAAAAACTCCCAGAGAGCATTTTTGACTTATGTTTGGGATACCAAATTTCTTACTTGGGAACCATAAAGTGGCATCCAAAATCTCTCTCTTTCCAGGTTTGCTCTGCCTAAGAGGACCAGGCATAAGGGTTTGTTCCTCAACTGTGCACTAACATTTTAAAAGGAATAACTGAACTCTCTATTTACGTACTGAGTAGTTACTTTTCTTAAGTTCCCAGCCAGACAGGTTTCACATGACAGTGATCTAGGGACTGTCTGGTATAAACCACAGTAAAGATTCATGTTCAGAACCTGGGGAATATTGCTGCATGACCATAGTCCTGCTGTCCATGAAAACTCTGTTTTAGGGAAGCAGGGTGTCAGAAAATGCACAGGAGCTATTTAGCTCCTTCTCAGGTTTAGCTGCAAATCCTTGATACATGTTTTCTTTATATTCCTTAGGAGCAGTGGTATACTGAATGTGTTCTGTCTTTGGGCTCAACACACAGACATTTTAGGGAGCTGTTAGATGCTGCCATGTGAGTGAAGCCCCTAAGTGACAATTTATGAAAATGCAGATGTGTATATGCCAAGGTAATGTGAGATTTAAGACAAATAAACCTACCTTCCATCACAGAAGGAAAGATGACTCTGAGACTTAAAATCCTGGAATGATTTAGGTTTGAACCTCAAAGCTCAAATTTTCCACCCCATTCCACAGTCAGGGACCCTTTCCCTAGACCAGGTTGCTCTAAGCCCTGTCCAGCCTAGCCTAAAGTGGTCCAAACTGGGTGATTAAAAGGCTGTAGGAGGTTCTCCAGCAGCAAATGGGGTAGCACTGCTTTCTGCAGGGAAGGTGGCCTGGGGACAATCCATCTCTCCAAGGAGTTCCTGCATATCGCAGCAATATGAATTGTTTTACCCGAGTGAAAAGCTTTAAATCAAAGGCAGAAGAAAACCAGATTGCTCCATACTGAGTGTGAAATAAAAAACTAAGGAACTGAATCTGATTTTTGTTGAGTAAAAACACTTTTAAAAACTTCTATTGCACTCGAGAGTGCTCCAGCAACCTTGTAGTAAATTAGATTAATAGGTGTGGATTTTACAGCTGCTTCATTATCTCCTGCTACATTAAAATCTAATTATTTATTCCCACAAGTGTTTTCTTTTACTTCTGGCTTTTTACTGGTGCTGTTGGTGCCACAAACGAGCTGTGGTGCTATCTGTTCCTGCAGCCCATGGGCAGCAGGTGGGACAACATCTCTCTTACAAATAACCCACAAGTGCTGTTCCCTGCACCCTGCTGCAATTAAGGAGCTGGTGAATAATTCTGCTGCTCCTGGCTGTGATCCCTCCCTCCCTTCAAACGAAGGCATGACACAGATAAAGGTGGGGCTTTGCCAGCTCGGGTATTTCAAAGCCTTCCTCTCGGAGTCATGATTGCAGAAGGAGTTCTGGGGCATATTCTGGAGACTTTGGTAAGTCTGTGCTACTGATGGAATGTTGGGTTTTGTGTCCTTTGGGTTTGCTGAAATTGTGGGAGCAGCTGCAGCTGAAGTTTTGTGCCATCCTCTGCTACTGGAGAAGTTTCATGTAAAGCCAGTGTTGGGAATTGTTAATGCAAATAGTGGTTATGTTTATCTGGGAGCTTCCTGAGAATGGAGCTGGTCTTGCTTTTGCAGTTGCAGGCAAGTTTCTAAAAGCCTCTTAATTTGTTTCTTTAGGACTTGATTTTTTTACCTTTTTTTTTTTTTTTCCCCTTTTTTAAAGTCACCACAGGCTGAAGATTTTAATGGATATGCTCCTTGAATTGCTGTGGAAGTTACAGTCTTACACTTTAGAGGATTATTTTGGAGATTATCCAATGGTTGTTAATCTTAATATGTGTTGTTTTAAGGAAGTTATGCTTAAATGTGTTGAAGATCTTATATATTTAATTTAATAGGCTGGAAATACAATAGAAAAAGAATAGTTTGCCTGTTCTGTGGACTGCAGCTGTGTCACATCTTTTAGAATCTGTGTAATTGCTGTGTTATCTCCAACACTCATGGAGTTAATGAGCATTGCTCACTGGTATCAGCTAAACGCTGTGCTATCAGTGAGGTTTTTCAGAATTTAAAATTAAATAGCAGGTTTTCAGGGGGGCTCTGCATTCTCACTAACTTTTTTCAGTTTGTTTGCTGCATGTTCGTTATCAATTATTTACAAAAGTAGCAAGGCAAACTTGAAATCCTGTAGTGTTTGGAATTAATAATTTAATGCCCTTGTTTCCTTTTAATCTCTTGTCTCTGCACTTATGTCCATACTCACTATTCTGGTATTAAACTTTATTAAACAAATCAACAATGAAAGTAAAACTGTCAATAAGTTGCATAGATACAATGTAATTTTCCTCCATGGGGCTTTTATCTTGAATTACAGCTTTAAAACCATCTTTACACTGAACACTAATCATATGAAATATTCACAATTTCTTTCTGTGTCATTAGGAAATTGGGAAATGTGTTTCCCAGTGCAGAGCTGCCTGTGTCCTTAAACCTCAGACTTCATCCTTATCAGCTGCCAAGGTGCAGTTTCATGGAGTTTCTTGCTGCCTGTGGCTGTCAGGTGTTTTTTCATGTCCATATGATGTGTGCCAGCTTTGAGCCTTTGTACTTTGTATACAGCTTCCCTCTTTTCCTTAGTATCCTGTTTGACAAGCGTGCCCCATAAGAGACAATATTTTTGGAATAAACATTCCCATAGTATCAATTACTGTTGCTGACCAGGTTTGGGTCCCTTATTCTCTGCCAGCTGGGTTTTCTTCTTCAGTCACTTTTGGATCACTGATGAAGAGATCACACAACAAGGGAGTTCAGAGCAAAGAGGGTTGTACTTGTTGCTCCTCTGGGCTGAGAATCCCAAATAGCTGGGGCTCTGTGGAAGGTGACACCAGGTCAGGAAGGTGCCTGACAACCTTTTCAGTGATGAAATTTTCCCCAATATCCACCCTGAGCCTGCCCTGCCCAGCCTGAGGCCGTTCCCTCTCCTCCTGTCCCTGTTGCCTGGAGCAGAGCCCGGCCCCGGCTGTCCCCTCCTGTCAGGGAGCTGTGCAGAGCCACAAGGGCCCCCTGAGCCTCCTTTGCTCCAGGCTGAGCCCCTTCCCAGCTCCCTCAGCCCCTCCTGGGGCTCCAGCCCCTTCCCAGCTCATTCCTGCCCTGGACAGGCTCCAGCCCCTCGGTGTCCCTCTGGCTGGAGGGCCCAGAGCTGGACACAGCCCTGGAGGGGCCGGGCTGTCCTGGGGCTGTTCCAGCATGGCTGGCACAGCCCAGGGCCTGTGTTCAGCACCATCACCAGCACTGCCAGGGCCTTTTCCAGCTTCCCAGCTGCTCCTCCCTGAGCCTCAGTGTTCCATGGGGTTGTTGTGAGCCAGGGACAGCACCAGGCCCTTGGCCTTGCTGAGCCCGGCCCAAGGATCCAGGCTGATCCCTGTGCAGAGCCTTCCTGTCTCCAGCAGATCCACATCCCCAGCTGAATGTCTGAGCTTGGTGTCCTCCAGCAGATCCACATCCCCAGCTGAATGTCTGAGCTTGGTGTCCTCCAGCAGATCCACATCCCCAGCTAAAAGTTTCAGCTTGGTGTCCCCCAGCAGATCCACATCCCCCAGCTGTGTCTGCAGCTTCCTGAGGGTGTCCTCCATCCCCTCATCCCAATAATTGAGAAAAATGTGACATGGCTCTGGTCCCACTACTGAGCCCTGGGCAGCAGTGCTGGTGACTTGGACACCAGCTGGATTTCATTCTGTAATTCTGTTCTCCACTTTATGGGCTTTTTTCTAATCTCTTCCATCACTCAACAGTGACAGAGTGACTCTGATCCCCGGGAAATCTGCAGAATTTGGGGGAAGTAGCTGTGGGCTTCTGCCACGCACAGTAAACAACACCAAGTCAGTCATGCTCCCCTTCAACATGAAATGTTTTTCAAAGGATTTTTAAAATAACTATATACATAAATATACATGTCTTTGTGGAAACTTGCCTTTTTTTACTGCTTCTGGGTGCCTGCTCACATCGCATTCTGTCATTCTGTTTACAGCTGCAGCTTCCCACTGCCTGTGCCATTCCTACTGTGTTGTGTGCCCCAAGGAAAATTTCACACTTGCTGGTTCTTGGCTCTCAGGAGTTCTGTGTTTACAGGGTGATGCTTCAGTGTTGCTGTGCCTGGGAGGGGTGTTTTGTGTGCCATGCAGTGGCAGTGTCACCCCAGAGGCAAACCCAGAGCACACAGCCAGGGAAAAGGTGGGAGAGACGACAGTGGAGGAAACACAAGAAGGTTCTGAGCTCCCCATGTCAGTTGGCTGACAGCTTTTCTCTCAGGAAAAGGCCTTTTCCAGCATTATTTGCAGAGTGGCATTGAGGGAATTGAAGTATTTGTATTAGAATAAATAAGATTTTGTTCTGTGCTTTGCTGTGAGTGCAGTGATGTTCCTTCAACACAGGGACCTCAACACAGGGATCTGCTTTAGAGGGTGATTGAAATGTGTTTGCTTCTTCAGGTCACTTTTCAACTTCTGGATCCAATATGCTTTAAATGCACTTGCTCTTCAGTTTGCTCGTGTGGACTGTCCTTGTTCTAGGAGTGGCATCAGTGGTGGGTGCTGCTCCTCTAAACTCCTGGGGTCCTGCTGGGCCAGCTGCTTTGACACTGAAGTTCTTCCTCTGTGCCTGAAATGTTTCTTCTTAATATCCCCCTTAATTTGCAAATACGTTGGATTAAGGACTGTTGGTGTATGTAAGCCATGAGCTTGTTCAGAGACAAAAGAGTTAAAATATAAGAATGGATTGAATGGGATGGCATACAAGGTATATATTCCTTTCTCAACAGATGCTGAGTTGGAATTATTTTGGAGAGGGGAAAGAGAAAAGAAAGTCTTTTTGGAGTATGAAATGACAGGAAATATTTTCTCTGAACTTTTGTTTCCCATTTTAGGGATAATACCCTTCCTAATTCTTTATGCTGGATTCAAATAAGCTCTTATTTGCCTTTGCTGTTGTGTAGTGCTCCTCCACCTGCCCTTCTCCCACGCTTTTGCAGGTTTCCATGGGCAGCATGAGGCACCGAAGAAATGGCAATTTTGAGAGTTCCAGGCTGCTCTATTCCAGCATGTCTCGCAGCATAGACATGGCTTGCAGTGATGCTGTGAGTACCTGGCACATGCTGGCCCTTGGGAGGGACCACACTGGTGGTGAATTATGTCAAGGGCAGGGTGATGGATTTGTCACTTCCCCTTTATGGAGAAATTTTCCTAACCAGCGTGAAAAACGAGGTTTACTCTTTTGGTCGATTTAAAAAAGTTTAATAAAAGACAATAAGCGACAAATAATCCAGCAAAAAGTTATAATGGCTGGTTGTTTAGTATTTAGCTAAGAGCTAAATACTAAACTTGTTTTGGAGACACTCTTTAAATGTATCAGCCCATTGCATATTTATAGGCTTGTTATATATTTTTTAACTTTTTTTATAAACTGTTTTTCAATATTTTGTCCATTTACATGGCTACTTTTTGAGTTTGTTTTTTAGAACATGTTTTTTTTTAGAGTGTGTTTTTTGGCTGTGGTTTTAATTTATTTTTTATTAGTCTTAATTTGGGCTGTGGTTTTTAATTTTTATAGATGGTGTTGGTAACTGATATATTAGTAGCAGGTGTTTTTACTGGGTGTTAATTAAGCAGATAGTTTTCTTATTACAATGACACTTTTAAAATTTATTTATGTTACTTTTAAAGAAAACTCTATCTTAAAAACCATTTCAACACTATACATATAGTATTCACTTTAATATTTGTGAAAAGCTAATGCCATAATATGTATTTATAACACCAGTGACCTCCAAGCAGCAGCTGGCACAGTGAAACTCTAAGGGTGTGCTGCTTTTGAACCCTGTAGCTCTTTATTGTGTTTTCTTCATCCCTTCTGCTTTTGAACCCTTTTGCACATGCCAGTAAGAGACAAATTTCTCTGTGTGAAGAACCACCCCAAGCTCTTCTAGCAGCTTGATGGCCAAGGCAGCAGCCAACATATGGTTATGTTAAGCATCCTTTCAAGCCTGAAAGATTTGCTGATTCCAGCAGTCCTGTGGCAGATTCCCTGTTCCTCATGGGTTTGCAGAAGGCCCTGATGGCCAATTCTTGGGACTTTAGCAAGTGCTATCCCCTCTTTAATTTTTTTTTTTTTTTTTGGTCTTGTGTGTTGTGACTTTTACTGGTTGAATGTATTCCCTTCCATTTTTCTTTTTTTGGATATAATACTTGTAATGTTTTTTCTGCTTGGAATAACTTCCACCTGCTGTTTAACCACAAGAGTTGTGTCAAAGGGGTGAATTAAACCTTAGCTTGGTTTCTTTCCCTTTGTGTCCTGAGTGAAATCTTGCCCTGCAAATCTAAACTGTGCTTGAAAAAGCTAACAAAAACCCTCAACCCTTTATCAGCAAGTGAGAATTCCTCTTTGCTTTCTTAGCAGAGGCAGATTAGGGGTGAATTTGCATTCCCCGTGGCTGAAAGCTTCTCCAGGGAGTTTCAAGGTTAAAAGGAGTGTAAATGGCTAAACAAGCTGGAGAGACTTTGAGTTCCACTGAGCTCCCATAAAGGAGGACATGATTTGAATGAAAGTGAAATGAGTGTGTTGAATGAAAGCAGCCCCTACCCTAAAGAACCTTACTGTCTTCTCTTTTTAATCTTTATTTCTTTGGGAAGAATGTCTGCCATAGTGTTTTAAGCAGTATCTTTTTACTGAGTTCTCTTCTGTTTCCTGAGTTATCAGAAATAAACTTAAAAAAATTATTTTTCAGGATTTGGCCAACTTCATCCAAGAAAACTTTAAGAAGAGAGAATGTGTCTTTTTCACAAAAGACACCAAGTCAATGTAAGGAGATACTTTTCTCTTGTTTTTCAAGAATGGGGGGCTGGTAGGTGAGGCTATTTCTGTCTGCCAAGGCAAGGAGTAAAGTTCTGGGATTTTTCTGTTCAGAGTCTGGATCTAGCAAAGCAATCTCACCTTGGTCCCCTTGTTTGTTACTCCACAAGTAACTTGATGCCAAACTAGCGCTCTGATCTTCCAGCAGCTCCATCACAGGGTTGAATATCAAATTCCCTATTTGAAACATAACTGGGGTAATATCTAGGTGTTTTGGAGAATACAGCACTGGTATTGGTGTATGACAAGGTATCTATCAGAGGTTTGCATAATTTAAATTTTCCTTTGAAACCCAAATCAAAACTTTCATGCACAAACCTTACACAGGCACTAGGTTTTGCTAAGGCTGATGTTCTCTTAAGACAGGATTTTAAACTGGCTCCATTTTCAGGTACGGGTACCAGTGCAGTGCTGGTTTGAGGACCATAACATTGTTTTGTGGTTTCTGAGTTTTTTGTTTCTTTAGGCTCAGGAGAAAAGTGATCAAACTAATATAGCTGCAGAAATCCTAATATTGAGCTCTGAGGGCTCTCTGACACCACTCTTCTCTGAACCTGGGAGGAAAAATGCCTCAGAGAGAGGGAGGGAAATTAGTCTTATTTCAGAAAGTCTCACTCAGGTCCTCCTCTGCCACCAAAAATGGGATGTCTGGCACAGCACCAGCAAAGGATGGAGGAGCTGGTTCTCATCAGCTTCTTCCTGCAAGCCCTCTGGGAGAGGACTGCAGAACTTGCTGCTGGGTTATTTTTGTCTAGATAGTTTTAAGGTAAGCTGGTTTCATTTGCACAGCAGAACAGAATAGTAGAAGCCTTTCTAGAGGAGACCAGCAATTACCCCTGCTCCATGTCCTCTGAGGAAGCAGCAATGTGGGATATGGAGAGGACCTTTAAAATCAAGTCAGCCCAGCACCACCACTAAACCACATCCTCTGTGCTCAGGATTCCTCAGGGGTCTCATGCCTGTTCACTCTTCTTTCAGGGGTAACTTGTGTAAATGTGGATACCCTGAAAATCAGCACATAGAGGGCACCCAGGTTAACACCACTGAAAAATGGAACTACAAGAAGCACACGAAGGAGCTTCCTACCGATGCCTTTGGGGACATTCAGTTTGAAAACTTGGGAAAAAGAGGAAAGGTAAGGGGAAATATTGAGGATATTCATGAGGCCCCAGTTGAGTACCAGTGGAAGCTCCTCAAAAGCAAGGAAGGTGAAATGGATTTTAATCTTAGGGCAGGAGTTAGGCTACAAAGGGACAGGAATTTGTTTCTCAGGCCCTGAATGTAGGTAACAAAGGATAATTCCTTCTGTGTTACTTGTTGGTTAGGCTGGTGATGGGAGTGAAAAGAGAATCTCTGTTTCCAGGCATGGCAGGAGGATGGGTGAGTGAGTGTGATATTCAAGGATTATTTTGTATCCAAATAGACCAGCTTGCTCAAGCCTATAAACAACTGAATATTGAGTATTTCCCAGGGTGGAGATGCAACAGTGAGAGTAAGTTCTGGAGAGATGTAAAATATCTGTGGAACTTCAAAAGTTTTATTCCATTTGTTGGGTTGTTTTTTGTTTGTTTTTTCCTGTATCTTTGCTCTGAGTGGGGACAGTGGAGGTGTGGGAAGAAGAAAATAGCTGCTGTTGCTGTTTCTAGTGATTTATACTGATGCTTGTGAGGAGCATGTGGCTGAGTTCATCTGCCTCCTCTAAATGACTGATAATTAACACCAGTGCAGGTTACCTGGGACAATCAAATAAATTAGGGAAATCAGAGCCTGCTATGTAAATTAGTTGGATTTGTTTTATGCAAAGTAGCAGAAATAGGAGGCATTTGAGTGGGAAGTGAGACTGAAAGTTTCAAATCATGCTTAAACAGATCTGTGTACTTCACATATTTTTTGGTATGCACATTTTAGCTTTGTACTACTTTGTTGTAAGCGGCTGTGTGACTGTACTGGAACAAAAAGTTCTTTGCTCTGTTTCAATATTTCAGACTTCTCAAAGGTTAAATGTTCTTCCCTTAGGTTGTGTCTTCCCCACTTCCCACTGTGGAAATGAGTTCATGTGCCCTCAGATGTTTCATGCAGACTCTCAAGGCCACTGTGCATATTTCAGAGCATACTTTGTTCAAACACTGCATACAAATTTCCTAGTCCATCCCATTAGAATGTTGCCTGGGTTCACATCTCAATTCCCTGTTCCAACTCCCTACACAGCAAGGCACCTGCTGCTCCTGGAGATTGCCAAGTATTTTCTGTTGATAAGCAGCAGGTAGGGCTTCAAACTCAGGATGACCTAAGAACTGCTGTCAAGTATCAGTGAGGGATGGGAAGTTTTATACCCTGCACTGTGCCTTTTAGGACAGAGGAGTCCTAAAAAGTTCAGAGTAGAAATGAGATGTGAACAGACTCATAATGAGGTTTGAGGACAGGCTGGGAGAGCTGAGGGTGCTTAAGCCTGGAGAGGAGAAGGCTCCAGGGAGAGCTCAGAGCCTCTTCCAGTGCCTGAAGGGGCTCCAGGAGAGCTGGAGAGGGACTGGGGACAAGGGATGGAGGGACAGGTCACAGGGAATGGCTTCCACTGCCAGAGGGCAGGGATGGATGGGATGTTGGGCAGGAATTGTTCCCTGGGAGGGTGGGCAGGTCCTGGCACAGGGTGCCCAGAGCAGCTGTGGCTGTCCCTGGATCCCTGTGAGTGTCCCAGGCCAGGCTGGACACTGGGGCTGGGAGCAGCCTGGGACAGTGGAAGATGCCCATGGCAGGGATGGGACTAAATGAGCTTTAAGCTCCCTTCCAGCCCAAACCACTCTGGGATTCTGTAAAATCTCACCCTCTGTAAGTCCAGCTTTTGAACTCTTTGTTTCTGCTGTGCTGCTCAGACCCTGTAACATCCACAAGCATTGCAGTCACTACAATTAATGAATGTTCTGGGAGCCCAAAGCCCAAAAAGACTTCCCCGAGTCACAGCCATGGTCCAGGAGCAGCATCCAGCAGTACCAGGAGATGGCATCCTTGTACTTTGGAGGAGAGAAGCAGCTGAGCTGACTGAGTTCACCCACTGCTGTGGAGCTGGCAGGGTTTGCTGTGGGCTGGTAATTTTCCTGGTTTCTCCCTCCTTTCCTATAGGGGATCCTCTCCAGAAACACACCCAAAGCTTCATGCTGCTGAAGCTTCTTAAGGCAGGAACTGAGGCAGTCCCTTAGCTCTCCTGTCTAGCTGCTGGAGCCTGCTCCATATCCTCTGTGATGCCCTAAATGCTTTAACTCCTTTTGGGAACATGAATGTTTTTATTCAAGTTCACTCTCTCTAGGTAGGGGCATTTCCTCCTCAAAGTAATCCTTTCATTTTGCTCTCCTGCAAATACTGGGCAATGGATACAAAATCCTCTATGATTCAGGTCCAAGCTACTCCTTTTCTCCAAATCTCGTCATTTGGCTTGTGCAGCCATGAATATCTTCCAAAAGTGATGAAACTGAAGAGGCTTTTGAATAGCAAAGCAAGACAAGGCCAGAGAAGCTTTTACATAAATGGACACATGTTGAGTTCACCTGAAGCCAGATTCTCTCTCTTGTGTGCTTTTTGGCATCTTTGTAGAGTGTTTCAGCTTTACTGCAAACTTGACATTTCATTTTTGTGTTATACTTGAAGCACTGCAGTGGGTAAATGTTGAGAGGGAGACCACTCACATGGAGCCTGGAATTTGTTGCATTTTAAGGCTGTAAGAGTGGTGAAAAGGATAATGCAACATAATTCCTTGTGTAATGGAGAAACAAGAGAGAAAGAGCTTTATTTAAAGCAACTCTACACATATATAAAGGGTAGTACGTGCAAAACAGAATAGGAAAGACTCACTGGTCAAAGAAGGCAACACCTCCTTGAAAACATGCTTTAAGCAAAACATCACGAGACACTCACACACCCTGCAGATGCATAATCATTGTAATAATTTCTTGACCTTGTAAAGGCCTGAGAAAGGTAAGGCTTCTTTTTCCCTGGTTCCCAGCAGTGTCCCACAACAGGAATTTATTTGAATAGTGCAATCAGAATACAACTGTCATCATTATTAGTTCACTTGCAATGATGCTGGCACCAATTCATTATGTGAGTTTTAAATAGCACCATTGGAGTCAGTTGCTATAGTGGTGGTGTATTCATCCTTGCAGAGTTCCTCTGAAGCCCAAGGTTACTGCTCTTGCCTCCTCTAGAGGAAGGTGGGTTGGGTTCCTGGTTGTGGGGGAAGGATGAAGGTGCTTCAGAGGAAGAAACAAGGATTTCATCACTTGTTGGAATGAGGTTGGGCAGCAGAGAAGAAAATGCCACCCCTAGGTTGTTCCCAGGCATCTCACTTCATCTCCTGCTGCATTTGCTCTCCTATTTTCTCTCCCCCAAGTACATCCGCCTGTCATGCGACACGGACTCAGAGACGCTCTACGACCTCATGACCCAGCACTGGCACCTGAAAACCCCAAACCTCGTCATCTCCGTCACCGGTGGCGCCAAGAACTTCGCGCTCAAGCCCCGCATGCGCAAGATATTCAGCAGGCTGATCTACATCGCCCAGTCCAAGGGTAAGCACCGGCCCCTGTTGCAGTGTGGGGGAAGCAGAGTGTTCATTTTGCTGCTGGACTTGGGACACATTAATGGTGTGGCAGTAACATCACTGAGAGTTAGGGGATGCCTGAGGTGAGTTGTGTAGCGTCTCCTCTGTGTTCAGTTGAAAATTAAAGCCCCAGGGTCACAGATGGGGTTTGGGTTACGTCTTCAGTGCCATGGGAGGGCGGGTGTTTGGCTGCGTGCACCCGGGTGACCGGGTGTGCTTCCAGGAGCCTGGATTTTCACCGGGGGAACGCACTACGGGCTGATGAAGTACATTGGGGAGGTGGTCAGAGACAACACCATCAGTCGCAGCTCCGAGGAAAACGTGGTGGCCATCGGCATCGCGGCCTGGGGCATGATCTCCAACCGGGAGACGCTCATCCGCACAGCCGACAGCGACGTAAGGAACGGCATCCTCTCACCTCACAATGAGGCTAAAGTTAAGGCTGGGGAGCTCAGACTGCAGAGGTCACGGGCAGCTGTCAGCCAAACACTGCCATCACCATTAAACCACGTCCTCAAGTGCTACACGGATGGGTTGGTGGGAAAAGAAAGAGGAGGCTCTGCCTCAAAATGTCAGAAGCTCTTCCCAGAACAGGAGGAAAGTAAAATGTTCTCACGCCCAAGTTAGTCACACACATCAGGCCTGGTGAGGAGGATTTCAGCTCTGCCAGATTTTGGCATGCCTGTGTGGGAGTTCAGCTGCTGGAACTCCATGTCTGGCATTGCTTTAGGGAATAATCACTCCCATGGTTATTCTAGCTCTGAAATCCCTGTGCACTCCCCTGCAGTAGGGATTCCCATAAGCTAAGGCACATGGTACCTGCTTAGGATCTTCACTGACACTGCCATCCCACTTGTCAGATGCACTGGGGTAGCCTTCCTTGTCTCTTGTCCACCAAACATGATAGAGCACATCCCAAAAATCATCCCACCGCATAAAAGTGGGCACGCCCTTGTCCTTGAGTCTCTGTCCAACGCTGTGCTCGTGCCCTAGGGGAGCTACTTGGCCCACTACATCATGGATGACCTGAAGAGAGACCCTCTGTACTGCCTGGACAACAACCACACCCATCTCCTGCTGGTGGATAACGGCACCCATGGGCACCCCACCATCGAGGCCAAAGTGCGCACCCAGCTGGAGAAGTACATTTCGGAGCGGGTCATCCCAGGTATCCTCCTGTCCTTGCAGGCTTTGGGGCTGATCCACTGGGGTTTTCCTGGAATAAGGAAGTAGTGGCAGCATGCTGTGGCTGCTGAGCTGCAAGGGATCTGTGTGTTAATTGCAATGCATCTGGAGCTCTTTTGGGAGCTACACCTTCCTCTCTGTATGTCCTTTGTGTCACAGCAAATGTTTCCTTTCAGCCACACAGCCCTTCTCTCCCTATCTCTTGGAAGCTGACCCTTCTATAAACATCTGTCACTGAATTCCAGGTAGCTGGAGCACAATTACACAGCAGCTGAAGTTATTTATTTAGGAGGTGATTGAGCTGCCTGTAACCTGCTGCTAAATAATTTCTCTTTCACCCACTTCTTTACCAAAGTGCAAAAAAGAAATCAAAGGTCTTAGCAGGAAATTCTTAAAAAGCTTTTGGACATGTTGTTGTTAGGCTTTTTTGGTATTTTTTTTTTAATGTCTCTCAAACACTAGCTCCTAGAGTTATGGAGTTCTTACCTTTCTTTCACAATTAAAAATATGAACTCGGATGTTCTGTATCTTAAGCTTGTGATAAGAACATTTTACCGAGACTCAAAATGGTCAAAGGAGGGGACAAATACAATAAAAATTCCATTTTAAGGACTTCAGAGATAGCTGACTTCAGACACCCTTCTCCAACAGAAGTGTCTCCCTCTAGAAATTCTAATTTTTCCTATGCAGAATGTTAGGAAAAATGGAATTTTGTTAAAAACAGTTGTTAGTAACTGACAAAATCAGCAGCAAACAGTATTTGCATGGATGGCTTGGAAATTCTTTCCTTGCACTCAGAAAAATTAGTTGTTCAGACTGCATTAATTGATGTAATCTCTTTCCTTCTTTTTTTTTTGGTATATTTCACAGAATCTAATTATGGTGGGAAGATCCCAATTGTGTGTTTTGCACAAGGTGGTGGGAAGGAGACTTTGAAAGTAAGTTTATTTATTTTATTTGTTTCCGGGAGTGACAGCAGGGGTTTTCTCTGATACTGAAGACTCCAAAAGAAACTTGATGAAGTAGACTGTGCTGTTATTTACAGAAGCTTGCCTAGCACTTGCTACACAAGGACCTTGTTTGTAATTTACACTGATGAAATCTGTTTCTGTTAATATTTCTGTGCTAAGTTTCTGGTTGGCCTTGGGCTGACATCCTGGAAAAGTGTTGGCTGGGACAGTTGATTTGTCTCAGTTCTTCCACATCACAGAATGTGAAGGGACATTAAAGACCAGCCAGTCCCACACCTGCCATGTCCAGGGACACCTTCCACTATCCCAGGTTGCTCCAAGCCCTGTCCAACCCAGCTTGGGACAGTTCCAGGGATCCAGGGGCAGCCACAGCTGCTCTGAGCACCCTGTGCCAGAGCCTGCCCACCCTCACAGTCAATCATTTCCTCCTAATGTCAATATAAATGTCTCCTCTTGTAGTGTAAAACCCTACCCATCACTATGTGCCCATGTAAAAAGTTGCTCTTCTTATTTCTTCTAAGCCCCTTTAGGTACTGAAAGGCCACACTTTAAATCTAGTTTAGATCTAGACCTGGTTTGAATCTTGGCAGCTGAGCAGGGCAGGAGGGCTCTGCTGACTCTGACCTTTCTAAGCCTACATGAGGAAGGAGCAGGCATCATCGTCAAACAGGTGACAGGCAGGAGGAGGATGAGCAGAACAAAGAAGCTTCTTGAAACAGGATGTCTAAGTGACACTGAGGCAAGGGGGAAAGGGAGATGGCTTCTAAATCTCTCTCAGGGTTAAAAACCAAGGTTGCTACTTGCCTGTTCAGCTAGCCAGTGAAGGTGAGTGGCATGAGGGAGCAGAGGGACCTCACCCAGGGTTTTCAAAGTGAGGGGATGTGAAATCAGGCTGTGTGGGAACAGTAGCAGTGAGGACAGGCTCTGACCAACTACAGGGTGAGCTGATTTAGCCTGTACTAAAGAGCTGGGAAAGGGGCTGGATTTTGCATGAGTAGGATGCAGCAAAAATAAAGTTGAAGCAGAAGGATATTTATGATTATTTTGTTTGCACATGTTACCTTGGTACTTCCTGTTCTGACCAGAGCTGTGCTGTTACTGTTGATGTTAATCAAACCACTTGGATTGTTAGGAGGATTAACAATGTGATTTCAAAGCATGATCTCTGCTGCCACTTCACTGCTGGTGTTAATCAATTGGTCTGAACCAGTGTGTGGCACTCCAGATGGTTATCTCAGCCTCCCTGGATGTTTCCTGGGAGCTTGTTTCCATTCATATGATGAATTTTCTCTTTGCCCAATTGTAGATGAATGCAGGTGCAGTGTTAATCAGAGGTCCTGAGATGAATTGAAGCATCCATTCAGGTTTTAGAGGAAAGCTGTGCTCAAAGGGTTGTGTTGAATATGTCCATTTCCTTTTAGCTCCAAATTGCTGATGTTTGAGAAAGGATTTAGCCATCCCTGAAGGAACTGACTGACTGCCAGGTGCTGTAGCTGTGTAGATTTATGATTCCACATTTTTGGTGAGACCTTAAACCCACTGTTAAGCAGTGATGTATAACACAGACTTAGTAGCTGCCTTAGCAGAATGAGTAAAAGGCTTTTAAAATCAAATTCATAATTCCTGGCAAGAGTTTCCTCTGGGGAGTACCTGGATGATGGTTCAATTAAGGGTTCATGCCACTCTCTTGGCTATTTCATAGGATCATAAGACCTCTAAGGTCCCAAAGTCCAGTGTTCAAGATTGTGCCATTATCATGTTCACCACTGAACTGTGTCCTCAGGTGCTACATCCACACATTTTTTTTGCACATTTCAGGGATAGTGACTTCCTTAAGCAGTCTGTTCCAGGCCTTGACAAGCCTTTCAGTGAAGAATTTTTCATGATATGTAACCTAAACCTCTTCTGGTGCAACTTGAGGCTGGTTTATGTCTTGCTTAGTTTTTATTTCGTGTTGTAAGTGCACTGAGAGATTTGTGCCTGCCCTCTTGCTCATTTGTAGGTGAAGCCTTTTTTCAAGGAGTAAATGGAGTCTCTGACCAGCCCAAATGGCTCAGCAGAGTCCATGCTGTGGATGTCTGTCCTTGCCATGCCTGGGTTTTAGCAGTGCTGCCCAGGAAAGGCTCCCTCATTTCACAGCTTCTGTGACTGCTGCACAATGACAAGAATCAGCATTAGCAGGGGAGAAGTAAAACTGTTCCAAGCTTCTGTTTTAAATTCCCTGTGATGTAAAACATGCACTTTAGCTGAACCCTCTTTTAGAAAGCCACTTTCATCTAGCTGATAAGAAAAGCCTCCTTGCCTTTGTCAGAGACCTGCTCTCCAGCTGACAGGAGGAATGTGCACACGGTTTTGATGACTCTGGCTTGAATGTTTTTGTTTTTTCTCAAGAAACTCCCTGAACTAATAGATGTTCTGTCTTTCCAGTGCTTGATGATAACTTGCACTGACTCCCCTTGTACAATTTACTGGCAGCCAGCTTGTGCTGTGACTCTGTTGTCACTGTAGTGATGCAAATGAATCAGTGTCTCCTATGGTGGTCTTTGCACCAGGAGGGTTAATGGTCCTTCCAGCATTATTTCAGCAGATTTTTGTCTTGCTGTTAATCCATGTACAGTGTTGCTGTGTGAGAAATCACGTAAGTGGCTATTTGGAGGCTTCCAGTAACATTAGAGTTGAATGTTCTTGTGGTGCTACAGAAGTGATTTTTCTGTAAAACACTGCTGCTTCTGCCTCCAGCATATAAATCCAGAGCCCTTGATCTGAGCTGAGCAATGCTGTGCCACAAACCAGCAGTGACTGTAACTGAGCAGCACTGTTGTTTGACCTGAACGCCATTTCCACTTGGCAATTGTCCTGATCTGCTGATGCACTCTAAAACTCAGCAGCCTGGTCTAGTGGGAGGTGTCCCTGCCTGTGGCAGGGGTTGGAACAAGTCGTGCTTTGAGGTCCCTCCCAACACAAATTGTTCTGTGATTCTCTGAAAATTTGACAGATGGTAATTTCTGGCCCTCAGTCTCCGTGGGGCTCTTCACAGCCCTCTGTCATTAGATGGATGATGCTTTAAAGAGTTGTCACTGGTAATGTATCAGTGGATAATAACAAAAACACTGCTGTGGAGTGAGCGTGGGGTTCTGTGGTTCTCTGGGCTTCCTTACCCAATGGCAGGCTCTGGTAAGAGTTGATGGTTCCAGTGCTCTCCTCTCCCTCTGTCTCCTCAGTCCATCAACGTGGCCATCAAGAGCAAGATTCCCTGCGTGGTGGTGGAAGGCTCTGGGCGCATTGCTGATGTCATTGCCAGCCTGGTGGAGGCTGAAGGCACTCTTGCTTCCTCCTGTGTCAAGGAGAGCCTGCTCAGGTTCCTGCCTCGCACCATCTCCAGGCTCTCAGAAGAGGAGACTGAGAGCTGGATCAAGTGGGTGAGTGTGGGAGCAGGCTAGGGGAGCTGCTGGTGATTTCCAGGGGTGTTGCTGTCTGGTGGCACCTGCACAGTGTGCAGGGCTCCTTGCCACCCTATAGCTGCGCAGATTTAAAAAGGGGAAATTCCAAATCTACAGCAATTGGAACGAAAGCTTGGGGGGCTGCAGTCAAGTCAGCACGTGTCTGGTCACAGGAAAGCTGAGAAGGTTCCAGAAGGATCTCTTCCCTGGGGAGTGTGGAGCTGCTGAAGGTAGAGTTCTTGCCACAGCTTCTGCTGGGCTGCTTTGACGTGTACCTCCTCCTGCATCAGAAATAGCCAGGATAATTTCTCTTCTGTGTGCTAAAATGAAATGAACGCTACAAAGCTTCATTAGGTGAGAAATTATCTGGTTTTGACAAAGCACCAGGGGGTAGGGACTGTTCTCTAACAAACTGCTGGACATAAGTTGAAACTTGTGCTGTCACAATCTTTCCTACTTTAAGAGTCGCTTCTAATTACTGAGATTATATCTTCTTGTTAAAGATGATCTGCATAGGGGAATCACAGTTATTTGCTGTATGTTCAGAGGATAATTAATGTTGTCCTTTAGTGACTTTAAAATCAAGCTCATTATCTACTTCTATTTGGGCTTGCTTAAATTTGTTCAAACCCAGGACTGATGAGAAGCAGCTTTGCTATAATGTGGTGGCAAATTTCAAAAGGATCTCAGAGATCTGCTACTAAACAGCCTTGATAGCTTTGAAATAGAACTTTTTTTTTTTTCTTCTTGTTTTTTTTTGGTAGATCAAAGAAGTCCTTGACAGCCCTCATTTACTGACAGTGATCAAAATAGAAGAAGCTGGAGATGAAATTGTGAGCAATGCCATTTCCTTTGCCCTGTACAAAGGCAAGTAACTGTTTTTCTGGGTTTGTTTGGGGATTTGAAAATAAATGGAAAAGGGATGGCTATTTATTGTCTAGAACAGGTTTCATTAGAGCATTGCCATCTCCCCAGAGCTAAGCTCCTGCCACAGTGTGGAGCCTGTGTTCCTCTGAAGGGGTGTGGGCAGGCTACAGCAGCAGTATGGGATCTCTCAGTGTGGGCAAGATCCAAACCAGTTATTGGGACGGTGTTTTAGGGAGCCCTGGGGATGCTGATAGGGCCCCATTGGGAATCCTGAAGAATCTCTCTCGTGCAGAGGGGGCAGGACTCTGAGGAGCCTGAAGGCAGCATTGTGCTGATCTTGGTTTTGAGGTGCTCCTGGCAGCTCCTCTGTGGCCTGTCTTGGATATGAATGCACCCCTGAGCCTCCAGCATGCTCCAGCCCCCAGCTGGGAAGATGTGCATGAGTCTGGAGAAAGCCACTGGGAAGGAGTCTTGTCCTGGCAGTGAGAGAAGCAGAAGTGATAAATATGCCTGGTCTTTACCCAGAGGTTGTTCCTCCTCTGCAGCTTTCAGCACCAACGAGCACGACAGGGATAACTGGAATGGACAGCTGAAGCTGCTGCTGGAGTGGAACCAGCTGGACCTGGCCAGTGATGAGATCTTCACCAATGACAGGAACTGGGAGGTACAGCCCCTCCTGAGCGAGTACAGGGAGCTGTGGGGAGGGACACATCCCATCTGGAGCCACTCCCAGCACCTCAGCATTGAGAGAGTGTCTGTTGCTCCTCACTAGCTGTCACTTTCCATTCAGCCTGGAGAAGAGGAGGCCAGGCCTCCTTGGAAGCTGCTGCTTCCTCACAAGGGACAGCTCCCACCCCTGCTCTGGGACAGGGACAGGACCCCAGGGAGCAGCTGGAGCTGTGTCAGGGCAGGGTCAGGCTGGAGATCAGGGAAAGGTTCTTCCCCAGAGGATGCTGGGCACAGCCCCAAGGCTGCCAGAGCCCAAGGAACATTTGAACACTGCTCTCAAGGGTGCACAGGGTGGGATTGTTGGAGTGTCTGTGCAGGGACATGGGTGTTGGACTTGATCCTTGTGGGTCCTTTCCAACTCAGGATATTCCATAGAGCCATGATCCATCATTCCATGGTGATCCATGCTATATGATCATTGGTTGCAAAGGTGATCTGCCCATGCCCAAAATGCTCTGGGCCATTGAGCCAAGGCAGTTGTGTACAGAAAAAAGCCTGCTTCTGATGAAAATGTGACAGTGGCCATGTGTCAGGCCTTAGGTAAGATTTGCATTTCTCACATGATCCCTTATGTTTGCTTTTTCATTTCTTCCTAGTCTGCTGACCTCCAGGATGTGATGTTCACAGCCTTGGTGAAAGACAGGCCCAAATTCGTCCGGCTCTTCCTGGAAAATGGCTTGAATCTGCGCAAGTTCCTCACCACAGAGGTCCTGAGGGAGCTGTACACCAACAACTTCAGCAGCCTGGTGTTCAAGAACCTGCAGATAGCCAAGAACTCCTACAACGACGCCCTCCTCACCTTTGTGTGGAAGATGGTGGAGGATTTCCGGAGAGGTTTCAAAAGATATTACAAAAACAGCAAGGATGAGATGGACATAGAGCTTTCAGTGAGTGATGAGCAGGTTGATCCTGCTGTGAATGAGGTTAGCTGGACTGCAATGGTTAAAGCAGGAAGTGCCTTTTACACAAATCTTCTTTAATGTCAGCTTTGGGAAAAACGGGAGGCTGAGTCTTCCTTGTCAAATACAAAATTTTCTAGAAATATTGAATATAGCCTAACTCACAGTAGTGTGTGGCAACTGGCAGAGAGCTGAGAGAAGGAATTGGTGGGGTGGCTGGGAAAGGAAGAAAACACAAAACCAGGAGAATCCAAGCTCAGATTTGTTCCAGTTGAAAACATTGGGTGAACTTAGGTCTGAGTTGTTGCTCTCTTTCAGGAGGAGTGTCCTATCACAAGGCACCCACTGCAGGCTCTGTTTATTTGGTCAGTTCTTCAGAACAAGAAAGAGTTGTCCAAAGTCATTTGGGAGCAAGTAAGTTGAGTTCTCCTTTATTCCTCTCTGCTGGCTGTGCAGTGGGGTTCTGTGTCTTTGGTTTATTGGCCTTTGAAGGCTCCACATGCAGCTTCAAACACACCACCACAAGAGATAATTGCTAGGTGACTCTCAGCAGGTTTTCCATTGCCCATTTTGTGTCTGGGTGTGGACTTTTTGTTTCCATTTCCTAGGGCTGTATGTGAGTCAGCAGTCCACAGCATCCATTGTGTGTTTTGTCATCTGTGCTCAAGCTGGGGTGCTGAGTTCCCACCCATTCCACAGCATGGGTGTGTTCTGATTCCAGGTGTTTGATTGAAATGCAGTTTCTAATTTGGATTAGGCAGTAATTTAAGGATTGTAGAATCAAATAGATCATTCTGGACTGGGAACTGAGAAGCTGCAAAATGGAGGATAATTTTTAAAGGATTCCACCTGGCATAGTGGAAGGTGTCCCTGCCTATGGCAGGGGGTTGGGATGAGATGGTCTTTAAGGTCTTTTGCAACCCAAACCGTTGTGGTTTGAGGATTCTGTGATCATGTTCCCTTCTCAGAGGGATTTGCATGATTTCACTCTCTCTCCACAGACCAGAGGCTGCACTTTGGCAGCCCTGGGGGCTAGTAAGCTCCTGAAAAGCATGGCCAAGGTGAAGAATGATATAAATGCTGCTGGTGAGTCTGAGGAACTCGCTAACGAGTATGAGACAAGAGCAGTAGGTAAGTGGGAGTCCTCTAGAAATGTAGTGGGAAGGGTGAGAGACCAGGCAATTAAAACCTAGATATCGAACATTAAATACATTTTTTAATGTCAACATCTGATTTTGCTTCTTGGAAATTCCTTCCACACCATTTGTTCCTAGAAGAAATTTTGTTTCATGTCTTAAGAGCTTGGCTTCAAGAGGTGGGTGTTGTGAAGTGTGGGGTGTTTTTTTGGGGGATGGAGAATTCCTTTCATGGGGAAGAAAAGCTACCTAGCTCTACTGGCAAGGCTGAACAGGGGTGCCCAGAAACAGGAAAGAGAGTATGGAAAAAAGGAAAATTCCACAAATACTGGTAGTATTCAGGCTGGCAGAAACACCTTTCAGATTTGTGGGAGTGAGAACAAGTCACAGGTAAAAAGTAGATTGATGATTCTGTGACTTTATAAGGACCAGCTCAAGGCCACGCTGGAAATATCTTGCATATTTCCAGAGAGTATCTCCTATTCCACAAAGCAAAAAAAAAAAAAAAAAAAAGCTTAAATAAACTTTTTTAAAAGTATCTACATCACTCAGACCTGATGACACTAAGGAGTGAAGAGGAGTGAAGTGCATTTCCCAGTGAAACAGCATTCTGACTTTTTCAACCCTCCTGTTAATTTTGGACTGACTATAATTCATTAGATCAGTGTCAAATGGAATTTAAGGAAAGAAGATAAAACAAGTAGATTTACTGAGTTATTTAAGGAGAAAATCACTTTTTTTACTCAATATTTTAGTGCAGAACTAAATGCTCTGTGTGATTTTTAATGTTACAGTTTTCCATCTAGACATGAATTTTGTATCACAAGTTGAAGATGTGCAAGTGGGTTGTAAAGGGATGTACAGTCATTCTGCAGTGCTGAAAAGGGTTCTTGCCTGCTTGCTTTGGTATTACAAACATTACAATGATGATGTTTGCACCCAAGCTGGTGTGGGATTGAAACTGGAGCTCAGTGTGGAGCTGCTTCTTTCCTCCAGAGCTTTTCACTGAGTGCTACAGCAATGATGAAGACCTTGCTGAGCAGCTGCTGACTTACTCCTGTGAAGCCTGGGGAGGGAGCAACTGCCTGGAGCTTGCAGTGGAAGCCAGAGACCAGCAGTTCATTGCCCAGCCAGGTGTGCAGGTAATGGCAGTGAAGGAAAGGTGTGCAGGGCACTGTGCCTCTTGTGCTCTAGCAGGAGATGTGGCTCCTCTACCCACAAATGTAAATCAGGAGGGAAAAAATCTTGACATGGGGGTAAAAATCATAGCGAACTGGGTAATAAAGACTGCCTGAAGTGATTTCTGCTTTGGGCATGCATGGTGTGGATGCCACACCCAGCGTGGATGAGCACTGCATATCCTGCAATGGTTTATAAGGGTTTCATCAATCAGGCCAAGTCCTGCTCAGCCTCATTTATAGCTCCTCATCACACAGATGGAGGATGGTCGCCCTAAGGAGCCAGAACAGTAATTCAGAAAGCTTTCTGTTCTGTTGAAACAGAAATCTCTAGTATTTCAATTAAAATTTCAAAGTTTGTTTGTTTTGTTTTGTTTTGTTTTGTTTTACCAAATCAAATGTTCTAGAACAGCATTCTGAAGTTATTTTGTTGCTGTTAGACCAAATGAGGGTGTTTCCTTCTTCCTTGCAGAATTTCCTTTCCAAGCAGTGGTATGGAGAGATTTCAAGAGACACTAAGAACTGGAAGATTATACTGTGCCTGTTCTTTTTCCCTTTAATAAGCTGTGGTTTCATCTCATTCAGGTAATCAACTTTTCATTCGTGGGAAGACTTTCAGAGGGAAAACAAGTTAATTAATTGTAGAATCTTAGGGCGAGTCAGGCTGGGTGGAGATCATCCAGTCCAACCCTGTGCTCAGAAAGGGACAGCTGGAGCAGGTTGCCCAGGACTGTGTCCAGTTTTGGATCTCTCCAAGAGTGGAGACTCCACAGCCACTCTGGGGAAGCTATTCTAGTATTCAGTCAGTCTTAGATAAAGGTTTTAAAAAGCCAAACGGGCTTTTGACAGTTTGTTGCACTGATCTTGGATTTAAGACAATAGAATCATAGGATGGTTTGGGTTGAAAGGGACCTTAAAGCTTATCTTGTCCCAACCCCTGCCACAGGCAGGGACACTTTCCACTATCCCAGGTGTCTCCAAGCCCCATCCAAGCTGGAAGATGTACCAGTTTGCTGCCTGAGGGCAGCGGATGCAAGATGTCTTTACCTCTAAATAACACCCTGAGTTAGACTGCACCCTTTTCTCTATCGCTTTGAAGAAAACAAATGTTTCCAGGCATAAAATCTATGCTTTTCCATCTTCTAATTCCTCAGGAAAAAGCCTGTGGAGAAGACTAAGAAACTCTTCTTATATTACGTATCTTTCTTCACCTCCCCCTTTGTGGTCTTCTCCTGGAACGTCATTTTCTACATTGCTTTCCTGTTGCTCTTCGCCTACGTGCTGCTCATGGATTTCCAGAAGGAGCCCACGGCCCTGGAGATCATCCTTTACGTGCTGGTCTTCATTCTGCTTTGTGATGAAGTGAGACAAGTAGGCAGCGCTTGCAGCCCCAGAAAGTTTAGTGTCAGAGCCACAGCCTTGTGGTTTTCCCCTCCAAGGCAGTCTAGGCTGGTGATCAGGGGAGCCACTTCCCAGCAGAGAGGTCCAGGCAACTCAGGGCTCAGTGAGGGGTTTTTTCCTCTGCTGTTTAATTCCTGCCTGTGGCTCTGTAGCTGCAGTGTCTGTGCACCAAGAGGTTATGTGATGCCAGTACAGATGTTTCCCAGGAATGCTTGGCTGGCCAAGGTAGTTGATAATAAAGGATTAGATTTAGCATATTTATCTTGGTGCATGCCTTTAGATTAAGTAATTCCTCCCTCTCTTTTCTGCATTCCACCTCCTTTATATTTTATTTTACCAGTAAGCCACATATCTTTATGTATTTCCATTTAGCTTTTAATAATCCATACAGTTTTTGCTGATTTAGTGTAGACTCAGGGATCAGCTTTGGATTACCTGTGGTGTGGGAACTGCATGTGGGACTGCCTGTATAGCCAGCAACTTGTCTGCTATCTCCTCCTGATTTCACATGGAATTTGGTGGGTTTGGAGCAAGCTGGTCTCTGCCAGTCCATGGTCAGGGTGTGTGGGTTTGGTGCAGTGCTGCTTTCTGACTCTCCTGTAAGGCCTGAGTCACCTTATGAGTGTTTGTGGGTGATCTGCTGGATCATCTCCCCCTGAAAGAATGGTTTACACGTGAGGTCAGATGACATTTCTGATGCTGCTGTTACTGTGGTATTTTCCCTCTTTAATAGTCAAGGTGGAAGCCTGTTTATGGCAACTTTACTTGCTAAGAAAATGGGGAGAAAGTAAAATATTTTTTTGCCACAAAAACACTAATGGAGCGTTTGTTTCTGCTGATTTAGGTTCTGGTGTCTGGACCTGTCCTTGCACATCCTGTGTACACCCAGCAAAAGTCCTGGGGAAAGCCTTAGGGATAGAACCCTTACTTTCCTAACCATGTCCCTTTTTCTCACTACCCTGGGCAGGTAGACCTGCTGCTGTTCCCCTCAGTAACTGGTGGCCATACTGTATCAATCTGGCAGTGGAGGCAGCTAAATTTGAAGATTTAAAGTTATTTGAAGCCAGTGTTCTGGCTGCAAAGCTGTTTTCCTGAGGAGGAGAAATGGAGCAGAATGCAGAGCAGTGTCCCAGTCCTCTAAACTTCTCAGGCAAATTCCTTCCTGGCTTCCCCTGAGATAGACCATGTGTACATTGGTCTAACTGCATCAAAATTTTGTCTGTGTCCTTTATATTTAAAGAGAAAAGAAAAAAACCAAGGAGAGGAGTATTTCAGATTTTTGTTTTCACACCCAAGGCAAGGTCAGAGCAGCTTGCCTGTGTCCCACTGCAGCTGCTGCAGTTGGATAAGCAGTTCTGGGGAGAAATCAGCCCTTGATCTGGAACAATCTCTGAAGTGTAAGCCCTGCTTTCCCTTCTGGTGGTCCCAGGGATCTGTAAGGAGCGGAGCTGCTCCCTGTCCTGTTTAGAGCTGTTGTGGCCATAGTGAGATGGGAGAGGCCTTTTCCCTGCTGGCTCCTTAGCCACATGGAGGTAGCCTCCAGCCAGGTGAGTGGGTGGACTGGTGGGGTGTGAAGGAAAGCCCTGTGTTCTCCAGTGGAAAAAGACTCTGGACAGAACCTCTGTGCATTTTACCTCTGAGCTTGGAATTTGGAGAACTGACCTGCACCTCAGTCCCAGATGTTTGATTTAGGGAGCTGCTGGGCAGAGACAGCACCTAGGAGAAAACACTCTCTGATTTCTGTTTGCCATAGAAGTACTAAGGGCTGAATTGTCTTCCTTGGATATGCCAGCTGGAAGTTCACTGAGCAGTACTCTCCAAAGTTTTGGTTATTTCAATGAAAATTGAAATGAAAAAGAATTATGATTGGGGATGCAGTTTATTTCTCCAGGCCTGGCAGAGGTTTGTCCTGATTAAGCTTCTTGTCCTTATGAGTCACCTCTGAATTGATTCTGGAAGTTGGCCCTTGCACAGACTTTGGATCCAGGCTGCTGTGTCAGTCAGTTTGGGAATGAGCAGGGATTCTCACTAGACTCGCAATTCAGAAATAGAGAGTAATGTAATTAGAAGAATAAATTGAATCTGCATCTTGGATCCAAATCATGTGCACGTAGCTGGGGGCAGATCAGTGAATGAGCTCTGTGAAGGGAGAGAAGCCAGGATGAATCAGCTACCCTGGAACTGTGACCACCCTCCTCCTCCCACAGTGTTCCCTGGGTCACACCAAGACCCAAAAACCAGGTTGCCAGTAACTTGTGGCATTGCTGGGTACATTAAACCCCTTTTTCTGGGGAAATTGAAAGCCATCTGAGCTCTGGTGTTGCCTGCTGTGTGACAAAAAGTTAACTGGGCAAGGAAACTGTGCTGTGTGGGGATTACTCACTGTTCTTTTTCCTTCCCAGTGGTACATGAACGGCAGCAAGTATTTCTCAGACCTGTGGAATGTTATGGATACCCTTGCAATCTTCTACTTCATAGCAGGGATTGTGTTCAGGTGAGTAGTGCTTTCTTTTGTGTCTGTGTTACGGCTTTGCTTCCCTGGGCTTTGATTACAACCTCTAATGAAATTTTGGGGAGCTATGTATTCATGAAATATGCTTTATGGAGGCCCCAATACTGACTAGTGTTCACTGAAAAAAAAAAAAAATAAAAAAAGTTAGAAGATCTTTAGGATTTTCTGTGGCTTCTGTTACTGGCCAATTAGTATGACCACCTGGACTTTGTGTTATATT
This sequence comes from Erithacus rubecula, assembly GCF_903797595.1. Classification (NCBI taxonomy): domain Eukaryota; kingdom Metazoa; phylum Chordata; class Aves; order Passeriformes; family Muscicapidae; genus Erithacus; species Erithacus rubecula. The sequence goes on along the minus strand of NC_136659.1, from coordinate 1,410,204 downwards.
TAAGAGGACTGTGATTGTCCCTACATCAGCCTCACAATGTCATTATCTTCCAGAAGCTGTTCTACACGATGGGGTGAGTTAAACAACTTGGCAAAGAAATTATGGAAAAGCACTTTCCAAAGCAGTTGTTCAGTCAGCTGTAGCTCAGTCTTTGTTGCCTCAGTGCAGTGCAGCAGCTGCTGCACTGTGGTGGTTTCAGAGGGCTGTGGGAGTAGCTCCAGGTACTCCCACGTTTTTTTGCTGTTAATAGCATTAAGGATAAGAGAAAAATGCAGGGATGATGCATGTCAGGAAGAAAGAGTATAAATGAGGTGTGCATTAACCATCTCTGTCACCTGTCATTAGATGGGGGAGGCCATGGGGCCTGGGTATCTGTGCTCTGCTTTCAAGTTACTCACTTTCCACTCTCCATTTCAATGTTCCAGTGTGTTTTTACCTGGTTTCTGCATGATTCACCCAAGGCTTCTCTTTGTTTTCTTTTGCTGTCTCCATCAGGCTTCACTCTGATGAAAGCTCTTGGTATTCCGGGAGAGTAATTTTCTGTTTGGACTACATAGTTTTTACCCTGAGGCTCATCCATATTTTCACAGTTAGCAGGAATCTAGGACCCAAAATTATTATGCTGCAGAGGATGGTAAGATTCTGGCAGCTATTCAAGAGATTCTAAATAAATGATATGACACTTTTTTTCCCTTCCCTCTTAATAGTGAAAGCACCACGTTCTGGCAGCAAGTTAAATCTGGTAAATAAGACAAATTAAGGTTTAAATGGGACCTAATTAAGAGCAAGGCATTTTTCTGTGTGAAGGGAAAGAAAAAGGATCAGGCTGAAGAACAGCAGGGGAAATTTGCTTTCTGGTAGCTTTTGTCTTCCATACCTCAAACATTTCTGTTGCCGCCTTGAGTTTTGCCCGAACAAGACAGTGATGATAGAGGGTACAGGAGGAGGATTTTGGTCCTCCACTGCAACCATGCCATGAGTACCTGAGGAAGAGGATGGTAAGCAGCCTGTCATGCAGTGCTAGAAATTCATGCAGCCATTGGCCAGAGATTCTGGGCTCTAAATGCTGGTTGGAAGCCACCCAGAGTGGCAATTCCAGAAGCTTTCACCTCACAGGGGTGAGGTGAGCCACAGTTCTTGTTGTGGTTTTTGTGGAGCCTGTCTGATGCCAGGGGAATATCCTGTATTCCAAAACACACCTTGCTTTTATGGTTGCTTAAATATTTTTAAGTTCTCTGAATGGGAGTGGTCAGTTATTCCCATGTGCGTTGGTGAAATTAGGAGCAAAAAGCCATCCAGTTGTGGCTTGCAGCAGACCTGCAGCAGGGCACTGACTGATGCCTGTTGTCCTTTGTCAGATGATAGATGTCTTCTTCTTCCTCTTCCTCTTTGCTGTGTGGATGGTGGCCTTTGGTGTGGCCAGGCAAGGCATCCTGAGGAAGAACGAGCACCGCTGGGAGTGGATCTTCCGCTCGGTCATCTACGAGCCCTACCTGGCCATGTTTGGCCAGTACCCTGATGACATTGATGGTATTTATCTTCTGGGGAGGTCTTCCCTGGGTGGGGGGAGAGGTTGTCCAGCCCTGTGCTGACCCCTTGCCTCCAGGGGATGGAGGAGGCCACAGGGATGAGGGCAGGACCTGGGGCTGGTAGAACGAGGAGCTCACTGTCTGCTCTCCCTCTCACTCTCTGAGGTACCACCTACAACTTTGACCACTGCACTTTTTCTGGGAACGAGTCCAAGCCCTTGTGCGTGGAGCTGGATGCCAACAACCAGCCTCGCTTCCCAGAGTGGATCACCATTCCCCTTGTGTGCATCTACATGCTCTCCACCAACATCCTGCTGGTGAACCTGCTCGTGGCCATGTTTGGGTGCGTAACGAAGGAGCCGTGGCTTCCTGGTCATCTCTGGGAAAGGGGGTGGAAAACAGCAGGAAGCCAGCCCTTGCCTCTGCATCTGTCACAGGAGCATGGGAGAAGCTGGGGCAGTGTCCTGGGGAGGGATTGCTGCCTGTCCTTTGCCTCCATCCCTAAGCATCCTCTGCACAGAGGACATGGTGTGAACCCCCGTGGGTCATGCAGGGGCTGATACTGGGTCAGGGCCTTACCAAGGGTGAGTTGCTGCCCCAGTAACCTTGCTAGAGTGAATAAATGAGTTACTCTTCAGGACACTGTGGTTTTACTAAGCTGAACTGTTGTGTGGTGAGGATGGGTCTGGTACTGCCTTGATGGACCTGCAATTTATTGTTCTGTCTTAGACCACAAGCAATGGGCCACATCCCCTTGGGACATATAAAAGGACTTTGTCTTGAGAAGTGCCATCACCACTAGACCAACAAGGGCAGGGAACATCTTCCTTAGGTTCTTCCAGAAATCTTTGTTGCATCTGCTGCAAGCCCTCACAAGGGGTTGATGTAATCTTGGGAGGTTCTTCAGATCAGACTTTGGGGGTGTGCTGCCTTTGTGTCTCACTGGGGAATCAGCTGGATTAGTGCTGTGGCTCTGTTCCCATTCCCAGCCCTGCTCCTCTTCTGCTTTATACTCACAACATGAGCACTCAACCTCTGGCCACCATTCTTGAGGACCACTAGGTTTATTTTTGTGTTTTGATGGTACCTTGGCAGGGAGTTGCTTTGGCAGCAGAAGTATTGACAGGGGTCTTGGTGCTGCTCCACAGGATCTCTCATCTGAATGACAGTGCCTGTGTTTGCTGGCCTGAGATGAGATGCTTGGATGAGAATGCCTCAGATTTAGGTTCTGCTCTCCCCTTAGCTCTGAACCTTTCTCCCCAGGCTGACCTGGACTCTGAAGGCAGTTAAAATGTTATTTTTGGCAAGGCAGCCAGATGGGTACAGCTTGGGGAGAGACAAGCATACTCATACTCCCCAGAAAGGGTGTGAGTACCTCACAATAATAAAGGAAAGTATAGCAGTAAGCCAGCTCTACCCTAAAAATCCTTAGTATTTGCTAGAACACTTACTTTAACAGCACCAATGGTAAATGATCTATTTTTTGCTGTTATGTCAGTAAAAAACCCTCTAGTTTTTGCCAGTTGTATTTATCTTTTAAACAAAAGGAGAATTTCCACCAAGGGAAGGTTTTAATTTATCTCATGTAAAGGTCCATTAGGCTCTCAGCAGAGGCATTTTGGGAGCATCCATCTGTGACTTAATGCCACACTGAAAGGTCAGGCAGCCTGGGAACTGCTTTCTCCTGTGGCTGTTTCTTTGCTGAGTTCATACAGTGCTTTGTGCTGTGGGCTTGATGTGTGCCTGGGGTGTCCTTAATACCTCTACTAAAAATTGTAGGAGCTTTTAAACTTTTTGAAAGTGTTCTAGTTTTAGGTTTGTTTTTTATTTTCCTAAGAAAGGAGTAATCTGCTCAATTAATAAGACACAATATCTTGTGAAGAAGCATCCTTTTCTCACGTTTCTAGGCTAGAAGAGGATTACTTAGAGCTGAGTAGTAAAAGTACATGGAGTATTTTCTTCCTATTCAGATTTTCTCCAGTTTATTTGTAACTTCAAGGGGTTCTTTTTCTACTGTCTTAGTTCCTCCCATTTGCAAATCACTCTCTATGAAGAACAAACTAAATAATCTCCTTGTCAATAAAAACTACCATTTTCAGAATGGCTGGGGCCCCTAACATCAGAAGGGCATGAAGATCCTGGAATGAGCCCAGAAGAGATGCTCCAAGGGCTGGAGTCCCTCTGCTCTGGAGCCAGGCTGGCAGAGCTGGGAGTGCTCATCTGGAGAGGAGAAGGCTCCAGGGAGAGCTCAGAGCTGTTCTAGGGGCTAAAGGGGCTCCAGGAGAGCTGGAGAGGGACTGGGGACAAGGGATGGAGGGACAGGACACAGGGAATGTGTCCCACTGCCAGAGGGCAGGGATGGATGGGCTATTGGGCAGGAATTGTTCCCTGGGAGGGTGGGCAGGCCCTGGCACAGGGTGCCCAGAGCAGCTGTGGCTGCCCCTGGATCCCTGTGAGTGTCCAAGGCCAGGCTGGACACTGGGGCTGGGAGCAGCCTGGGACAGTGGGAGGTGTCCCTGCCCCTGGCAAGGGATTGCAATGGGATGGGCTTTAAGGTCCCTCTCAAGCCAAACCACTGTGGGATTCTGTGACTATAAAACCATGCTCTGGTACAGCAGAGGAATGCTCTGTTCTTGGCTCTGATGCAGCTCTTTGGAGAACAACTAATCCTGAGTGTGTTCCCTCTCTCCCATTAGCTACACTGTTGGGTCAGTGCAAGAGAACAATGACCAGGTGTGGAAGTTCCAGCGTTTCTTCCTGGTCCAGGAATACTGCAGTCGCCTGACCATCCCCTTCCCCTTTGTCATCTTTGCCTACATATTCATGGTGATGAGGAAATGCTTCAAGTGCTGCTGTAAGAAAGAAAGCAAAGAGCCATCAATTTGTTGTGAGTTGGATTTTTCCTTGTTGCCCACAAGTCATCTCTGCAGCTGGTGCATTGCAGTTCCTGCATGGCATCTTGTGCTTATTCCAGGCATTTTGTGCTGTGCTGGGAAGTTTCCAAGACCTCTGTCATGCAAATCCACTGTGCTGCTGGAAATCTCTTCAGTAAGATTCAAGGTTTCAAGTGAGATTTATCCAGTGCTCTCTTGTCCAAGCTGTTTCGATGTAGAATTGTCTTGTGTGTGTAAATCAATTAAGACTTCAGATTAATCCTAACTCTTTAGGGCTGCCTGTGCTGCTTCCCAGCTTTGCAAGGTTGTGAGTTTGTCTTTTTTGTCATTCATTCTGCTGGCTGGGGAGTGACTGAAAGAGCATAAACAGTTTCCTGGCCCTCTGGATGTAGCCAAATGAGCAAACCACCTCAAAATTGTGGCGAGTCAGTTCTCTGCTATTTTTCCCTTAATTCCTCTGTCAGAGGACACAGACAGGAATTGTTTTAACAAGCTCTCCCCACCCCCAGCAAATGTAGTGTGTTCTCAGCTGGGAGAGCATAAGTTGAGTTAATTGACTGGCTTGTTCCCATCCATCAGCAACCTGCCTGTTGCCCTGCAGCAGAAGCTGCATTTGTTACCACTTTAGGAGGAAGAGCATGCTTTGGGGTATGAAATTGTTTAGCACTAAATAGTTTTGGCTGTCCAAATCACTGTGTGTATTCCTTGCTGGGGAAACTGAAGGAAGATATTGCCGCTCAAATGATGCACAATTGATGCTGCAGCTCTGAAAGAATGGGAGAGTTAATGAGAGCCAGAGAATGATTGTGGTTTTGCTGACAGGAACTGAGAAGTGCATGGAGGAAGCACCTTGATGTATTGACTGTTGTAAAATCCTACCTTCCCCATTTAACTCTCATGGAAATGGTTGGGATTTGGGGGCTTAAATGCCTGTTGGAATGGGGGAGAACAGCTGAGGGCTATGTGAGGTGAGAGGAGCACTGGCTGGAAGAAAGGGATCTTCAGCTGTTTGCCAGCTCTAGGCTTCTTTTGTCTCAGTTAATTTTTTAATTTTTTTTTTATTTAAACCCCTGTGGTTTTTGTGGTCCTCTTGGAACAGTATAAAATGCTGAAGTATTACCTTGGAAAGGACCTTGATGCCTCAAAGTGTCAGTTCTTGAATTTACATCACCCCCACAAAATACTTTTTAGAGAAGAAAATTCTTCATCACTCTGGAGTGTTTCAGTTCAATGAAAAATATTAGATCATGGTTCTAAAAATGTTACTCTTAATGATCCAATATGGAATCATGTAGAAACAAATGGAAAGCTCAAACCCAGATGGGAACCTGCTGGAATGTCCTATACCTGTTGAAGCAGAGGCACCTGTGTTAACCAAGACTCAAAAAAGTCCAGAAAGACTTTTGGAGCTTGTTAAGTTAGAGGGTTTTCTTGTCTGTTTGTTTGGAGGGTTTTGGGGTTTATGTTTGCTGTTATTTTGTGTTTTCAAGTGACTGGTTGCCAGGAGCATTGAGTGAAAGGCATTGGTGTTGCCTGTGTCAGAGCTGAGTCACAGGTGGGCAGTGGGGCTGCGGGTGCTCAGGGTGTGGAGAAGGGAATCATTAACCTCTGAATGCACACACTGACCCAGCCTTTTTGCATCTTGGCTTTGGAAAGACAAATTAAGTATTTTTTTCTTCAAATGCATTTCCCAGGCTCAAGAAATGAGGACAATGAAATCCTGGCATGGGAAGCTGTCATGAAGGAGAATTACCTTGTCAAAATCAACACAAAAGCAAATGACTCATCAGAAGAGTAAGTCTGCCCATCTTTGCCTTCATTCTCTTAATTTTTTCTGGAACATTTCTAGTGAAGGCAAGTTTTCAGCAGCTCTAAATGTTTGCAAACTACGGAGTAAGTAGATAAACTCAGCATAAATGTGCTTTTTATTTCTAAAGTGAAATGATGCTTTTTGTCTGCTGCAGAGAAGAAAATGTCTTCCCATGGTGTTTTGAGATCTCATCATGGAAAGCAGTGCCACAGCCAGCTCTTCTTGTAGCGTTAGTTTGGGTTGGATATCAGGACAAAGTTCTGTATGGAAAGGCTTGTCCAGCTCTGGAAAGGCTGCTCAAGGCAATGGTGGCACCCCCATCTCGGGGTGGGGATTTAAAAGGCATGTGGATGTGGCACTTGGGAACACGGCTTAGTGGTGGAATGAACTCCATCTTTTCTAACCCAAATAATTCTATGATTATACAGTTAGCAGAGAATGTTTACCTTAGGCCTAGAATACCAGGCATTCCCACAGCAGTAATCCAGATGGAGATTTGTAGGTAGTAGCCAGGAGTAGGGAAGACCTTTGAGGAAAGGAAGAGGCTCTTTGGATTCATGGTGTTTAAAGCTGGGAGACTCAGACTTGGATGTTTCTTTGACTGCCAGCTCATAAAAACATGGTCTTTGGGATCTGTCTCACTGTTTTCAGAGGAATAGTATAAGAGAAAAAAGAAACAGGAAGCAAGCAAGAAAACAGAACACTGGTAGAGACAAAACCTGCTCTATATGATTGCTTACTTTGCTAACTTCAGGCAGCTTGAGTATTTCCCTTAATCAGAGAGAGCTGATAGGAATGGGTGAGAAGAATCAGACCCTTCCATATCCATGGGCATGAACATTGCTGTCTGCAAATAAGTGTTTAGGGTAAGACTAGCCAGAGACATGCAGTGTTGGAAAAGAAGCCAAATAAATACCAAAAACATCTCCTTGGTCCTGGAAGCAAAAGTGTCTTGAGAAAGAAAATGGAGTAGCATGGTACTAATAGTAATTCACATATTAGTTCATGTACTTGTACTAAAAATGATGCCAGTCACGTGCAATCCTGCCTCCTGGGGAGGATGGAACACTGGGGGCAGTTGTGGTGTGGTAATTAGCTAGGTTTTCCTTGATATCCAGACTGATCCCTTTGCTCTGTGTTCTCCTTCTGCTTCTAGGACGGTGCATCGATTTAGACAACTGGATGCAAAGGTACTTCTGTCCCAGATTGCTCTGGGGAACATGATTCTCTCTAGTAAAGCAGGGGGTGTCCATGGCAAGGAAAATGAGCCTCCCAGAGTCACGTGCAGTCTTTGTCACTGTCACCAGGACCCCATTTTAACTGGGCTTTTTCACTGTGCTGTGTCATTCCATAGATAGGAATGTCGGGCATGTAGTGATTAGGATAAGAGGGAATGGTTTTAAACTGAGAGCAAGCGAGATGGGATAATGGGAAGAAATTCTCAGCTGTGAGGATGGGGAGGCCCTGGCACGGGTCCCCAGAGAAGCTGTGGCTGCCTCTGGATCCCTGGAAGTGTCCAAAGCCCAGTTGGACATTGGGGCTTGGCGCAGCCTGTGTCCCTGCAAACAGCAGGGGTGGAACACAATGAGCTGTGAGGTCCATTTTAAGGCACAAGAGCTTCATATTGTCCTGGAAAATGAAGCAGAAAGACACTTGCTTAGCACTGGAGGAGTGTTTCTCTGTTCCTTATGGGATGGAATAGAATAAAAGTGATTTCCACCTTAGAGTAAGACTGCAATATTCAGCTGTGTAAAGGCCCATGAAACACCAATGGGAAGAAGGGGTGTCACACACTTGAAATGTCCCCTTCCCAGAGGTGTCTGTCAGGTTTAGCTTCTGGTGCTGCAGGCATGGGATAATTAAGCAATATAAAGCTACCGATCCACCAGAGAGCATATAATGAGAATTGCTACCAAATCATCTTTTTATGCCTGTGATGCTGAAAAGACTTTCATAGTGAGTATTTTCTGAGGCTTCCTTGAATTACATATTTGGCCTCTGGAGTGGGGAGCCTTCATACCAATGCTTGGATATGAAGAAGAGACTTCGTAATGAAGGAAAGCATTGCTTTCGTTCAGCTAGATGGACTTTACAAAAATAACCTTCTTCTTATTTTTTTTTTTAAGCTCTCTGATTTGAAAGGCCTTCTGAAAGAGATTTCCAGTAAAATTAAATGAGTGCAGCTGAAATCCAAGAGCAGCTACTGTAGCAGGGTAAGCCCTCTTGAAATCCATTCTCTGCCTTGAAAAAGTTGCCACATTTGTGGTGTCAAATTGTGCCTTTGAAAGAAGAGTTAGTATTAGTTGTTGATGCTTATATTCATATTGACTGGGAAAGAAGGGAGACTTGAATTCTCTTCCTTGTTTGTGTTTTTCTTTCTGAAAAATATAATTTTCCATCTGGGGTTTCGATCAGTTTTTGGCACAGTTTAAAATACCTTGTTTTGCTTGCTTGCCTTTGAAAAGCTGTGACTAACCCAAGGTTATTTTAGTTATCTTTGTGTTGGAGGCCCTCTAGAAAATGAGGAGCTGTGTGCTGGATCCCTTTACCCTTGATACCATTTAACTCTGAAGAGCAGGAAACCCAAATAGAAATTACAGAAGTGAGGGCAGGAATAGGGTTCATTTTTCCACTCTCAAAGTGGGGCATTAGGCTGGATCCCTTGTAGCCTTCCCATGTCCTGTACAAGAAGCTGCAGTGTGAAGAGCTGACCCAAAGCCTCTGGTCCAGCTGAATGTCTGGACATTAGGGCCTGGCTCCTTCTTCCACAGAAAGGTTTTGTCCATGAGAATTTAAACCTGTCCCAGTCAGTTCACCATTTTCCTGGAAGAACTGAATGTTAGCTTGACCTAAGTTCCATTTAGTCATGAATGATTTGCAACCACCAAATAAAATTGACAAGGATCACCAGTTCCTGGGCTGATTCTAAGGATTTTCTGGACTGCAAGTTGCCTAAAAACTAGGCTGTAGAATAGTGGAGTTCTGGAGGCCATTCAGTCCAATGCTGCTCAAACAGCTCCAGCTCAGTTGAAAGGGAGCTGCAGTGTGGCTGGAAAACAGGTTGTAATTAGATATGCTGGGGCAGCAGTTTATGATGGAGCTTGTGGGAAGAGACCTCCCATTCTAGATGACAGTGCCTTTAGAAGAATCCTAGAATACCAAAATGGTTTGGTTGGAAGGGACTTTAAAGCTCATCCAGTTCCACCCTCTGCCATGGGCAGGGACATCCTCCCCTGGACAAGGGATCCAGCCATCTGAGCTGATGATGTAAGGATGAAAGCCAAGCCTTGAGGTGGGCTGGGAGCTCTACTCTCCAATTCTTTCTGTTGCTCACACAGGTACCAATTCATGAAGAATTGCTCGGAGCTGGCAGTAACCCCCAAGCAGATGGTAATGGAGGCACCAGAGTGTCACTGTCTCTGCAGGACAGGATTTTCTTGCTGTTTTTATTTTGGTTCACCAAACAACCCTTTCTGCTTGTTGCAAGGTTGTGGTGAAACAGGAGATGACTGCTTATCTCCTGACAGGGTTCCCACATTACCCAAATTATTCTCATCTGCCCTAAAGTCCAGTGGCAGGAATTAGACCTTGTAAGCTGTTGTTGCAAAGCACTCCTACTTCCAAGAGTTCTGCTGCTGTTGCCAAAATGCCTTTGCTTTTCCATTTCACTCAGAGGGGCCTGTGCATGTGTTTCTTTCAGGCACTAATTGCTTGTCTGAAGGAATCTGTCTCTCCTCCCATTCCATCCTGTAGTAGTCAGATCTCGCTCGCTCCTTTCACGGGCTGTCTGAGACACCTGCTGGGGTCTGGAATCCTGGCGTGCCAGAATGCAGTGGATTTCAGCATCATTCCCCCAGGAAAGCCTTTGGTCCAGGCCTGCATCCCTATTTCGGACTGTATAGGAAAACTGTGGACTTCTTCCCACTCTACCTGGAACTGTGCAGCAGTGCAGAAGTTCAGCCATTACAGCCCTGCATGGGAGAGACTTGAATTCATCTAGGAAGTGTTTCCTAAGGCCTTGTGTGCAATCCTTGCTTGGTTTTATTAGTCATAATTTATATCCCGGGAATACTGGAATTCATTTGACTTTTTCAGCATGTGTTTGCTGATGTTTGTATTTGGAAATGGAGAAGAGATTGTTGGAAGCTTTAAATGGAACAGTGCTTGATATGGTGATGTGGCACTTTGTGCTTTCTGTCTAAAATAGCAGCTGAATTTTGTCATATTTGGTGTGTTCTAACTGAGGACACAGCCAACTGAAGGCACCAAAACCGGCATTTATTGACATGGCAAAGCATTGTATCAGTTTTCATTCTCAGTGTCTAGGAATCATGGAATGGTAAACTCTGCAGAGTGGGAAGGGACCCACAAGGATCATGGAGTTCAACCCCTGGCCGTGCTCAGACACTCCAACACTCCCATCCCTGGCAGTGCTGTCCAAACACTCCTGGAGCTCTGGCAGCCTTGGGGCTGTGCCCATTCCCTGGGGAGCCTGGGCAGTGCCCAGCACTCTCTGGGGGAAGAACCTTTCCCTGATGTGACCCTGCCCTGACACAGCTCCAGCCGCTCCCTCGGGCACTGTCCCTGGGCAGAGCGAGCAGCGACTGGAGCTGTCCCTCAGGATGAAGATGCAGGCCATGCTGAGATCTCCTCCCTCTCTCTCCTCCTCTTCTGCAAGCTGAACAAGCCAATTGTCCTCAGCTGCTCCTCATACTTCCCCTCTTGTCCCCTCATCATTTTCATGCTCTTTGGATACTCTCTGTTAGCTTTATATCCTTATCATATCTTCAGAAAGGCTGTTCTTTTCTCCCTCACGACTCAACCGTACTATATGCTGTGCATGACATGATCCTGGGGCATCCAGCACTACCAATCGCAATGGTATTTGCTTACATGTGGAAATATTTGTATTTTCCTGCTGAAAAGTTTCTAAAAGGGCCAGGCTTTCAGTGATCCGTGTGGCAGTTAGCTTGCATCATAAATTCTTAAGGCTCCTTTTTAGAAATTATTTTTCCTATATCATTTGTATGACTTGGATGTGAAATTCGTGCTTTTTGTTCACTCCTTTCTTATATAAAAACCTGCTTTTGGCTCTAGAGGTCCGTTGTCTTGTAAATGTGTGAATGTAATTGTGAAACTGTGTTCTGTAAGGTCTGAATTCTGGAGTCGATCTCCATGCAGTGCTAGACCCAGGGGCTCCACGGGCTCTTCTCCAGGCTCCTGTGGTGTGGGGAGTGCCTGGCAAAGGGGCGGAGCCCACCCCAACCCTTCCCTCCTGCCACAGCTCGGCCTGGCATCGTGGAGCCCTGACTGCCCAGTGCCCAGTATTTGGGCTGGGAGGGAAGGGGGGCCCTGCAGGGGCTGTCCTCTGGGTGCTGCCACTAAGGGGCAGGGGGCAGAGGCAGGGCTGGTGCCCAGGCCACGACGCTGTCACCAAGGCCCCCCTGACACAGAGCTCTGGGCCCTGGGGGCTACCAGGGAGAGGGCAGCAATGTCCCCTAGAGCAGGACTGCCCAAGCGGCTCTGGGTGCAACAGAAACAGCACCAGAGAGTGCACAGGAATGAGCACAAGAAGAGCAAGTCTGCTTCCAGCACTTCCCCTGGCTGCTCCCTCAGCGTGCTGGCACTGTACTCAGGAACACAGAACAGCTTCTCCTCCCAGAGTTAGACCGAGCACTTTGCAAATGCACTGGAGATCAGCTTCTGGCCTCAGCTGCGGACACGAAAATGCTGACATTAAACTTAAGATTTGGCTGCTTTTTCATTTCAGAATACTTGAAAAACATACAGAAAAGCCAAAGGAAACATGACAGTGGCTCTGTAGAGTCTCTTTCTCCTGTGAAATTCAGCAGGTGTTGGTGCTTTTCTGCTGTTGCTAATCCCTTCTACAGAAAAAATCATTTCAGGAAGGAGCACAGCCCCCAGTGCACGTGGGTTTTGGCTCCCTCTGGCACAGAAGCCCCCGGGGCAGGTCTCTGGGGCAGGAGCCAGGCACCAGCACTGCCAGGGCTCGGGGGGTGGCAGATCTGCTTGGGCAAGGACTCTGCCACACCCGCTGATTTCAGTACTCGCAGGGCCCAGGGGTCAGAGCAGCATTTGTGCCCTGGCCCACACCATCCTTGACTGTGTCACAGCCGTGGGTTTAGGATGGCCACCAGCCAGGACGTGTCCCAAGGAGGCCGAGCCAGCTTCTGTGCAAGGCCCCGTGCCCTTCCTGCTGCAGCTGCGTTGGAGCCCTGGGGGCTCCTTCTGCTGCCCTGAGCCCGCAGAGCAGGGCAGCGATTGCTGATGGTTTGAGCTGTTCCTAAAGATCCTGTTGGGCTGTCTTAGACACTTGGGGTGAGGGATTCCTTCCAACCTGGGCCACTTTGGGTGGGCTGGGGGCAGCCCCAGAGCTTGGGCCTGTGTGTGCAAGGGCCCCTTTTGATATGGGGCAGCGTGGTCCCCATGGCATGGATCAGGACAGCCTGGCCGAGCTCCAGGCAGAGCCTGATGTCAGCCCGGATTTGCCTGAGCGCTCAGAAGAGTCTGACACTGTAAGGAGTGATGACAGGGTGCAGGCTGACATGGCAGTGACTGAGGATGTGGGCATGACAATTGATGACCCTGGAGAGGCTCAGGGCATCACAAACACTGACACCACTCCCACTCTGAGTCACTCTGAGGAACTCATAGTGGACTACTTCAAAGACCATTGTGCTTCTTCTCAACACCACTTAAGCAGCCTGTGGCCAGGGCTCCATGCCTCCCAGGACTGTGTGCCCACTCAGGCCATGGTCACTGGGCCCCCTCAGTCATTGAAGGCAGCACAGCGTGGCAGGAAGAGAAGCACTGCTCGGTTGAAGCTTGGACAGCGCTCCAAGTCTCCCAGGTGCCAGCCATGGTGAAAAGCAGTCACCAGAGACTGACATCCCAGGGCACTTTAGATGCAAGGCTGCACACTGACATCCTGAGGCTGGCTGGAGAACACCCTGGTGACCTGGTGTTGACCCTCCTGCGCTGTGCCCCAATGTGTGACAGGTACGTGGCCCAAGGGCCTTGAGAGCTCAGGGCTCAGCAGCCTTTAGGGCCCATTGCCCTGTACAGCCTGTCCAATGGGGCCTGCCAGACAGGTGGACAGGTCCAGGACCCTCAGGCCCCTCTGCTTCCTGAGCCTGCTGCCACTGCCAGGCTCACTCCCTGCCCCTCAGGGCACTGGGACTCTGTCACAGCTGTAAAGGGCATGGTACTGTCACTGAGACCCCCCTGACACTGAGCTCCAACCCCACAGAGCTGGTGCAATGATGTGGAGAGCCATAGGCTCATGAGGACAAAAAGTGGAGAAGGTGCTGCCAATTCTGCTCTGTGTCATGGAGGACTGGCTTCTGCACAGCATGTGCACCTCTGATGGACTCAACAAAGATGTTTTTGCCCTGGCTGTGAGTTTCTGGAACTGGCCCTTGCTCACCCCCGGGTCACCTCTCCAGCAGCTCTCCATCCTCTCAGTGCCTCAGGCACTGGGCTCAAACCTGGGCCAGGGACAGGCTCAGGGGCACCAGGCCTGCTGCTCCCCCTGCCTCTCCCTCAGGCCCTGCCCCATGGACACCTCGGCACTGAGCGCTGCCTCGGGCTGCTTCTTCCGCAGGCAACTCTGGTGATCTGGGTGATGGTCCAGGTGCCCCACTGCCAGGAGGCCATGATGAATGCTTCCTACCCTCTGTTTACGGCTCTGCTCTTGCATGTTCTCTTCACCACACAGCAGATGCCAAAGCAAATTGATAACTTCTGGAGAGCGTGCCGGGAGGAACGCAGCATTCCCAGCAAGGCCAACAGGTCCCAGTCCTCCAGTCCTTCCCATGCCCTTGTGGCCAGCACCAGTGATCCCAGTGTGACCTGGACTTTGCTCTGCACACAGGTTTGTAGTGCAGACCATGAAGGCTCTGCTCATCTGTCTGCAGTATGAGCCTGAGGTGATGGCAATAGAGCGCAAGCGTGGCTGGGACACGCTGCTGTGTGCTGACACCCAGCACTATGCCGTGGGTCTGCTGGCCAGGTGAGACCCCCATTGCCCTTCTGTCCTTGACATTTGTGCTGTGTGCCCGGGGTGCCCCACACAGCACCCGTGCTCATGGGCCAGAGGCCTTTGTCACTAAGGGATGGCCAAGCAGTCTTGAAAAGGCTGGGAGTGGAGGTGCCCAAAAGGAGCTGCCTCCCAAAGTGTCCACGTTGCCTCCAGGGATGCTGGGGAAAAACTTGATCTCTGTGAGTCAGTCCTGGGAGAGCATTGCCACCCCTCCACCTCAGGGTCTTGATACCTTTTACCCCTGCCAGGGAGATGTGCAGTGTCTTGATGCCTATGTGTTCCCATGTTGCACTCAACCTACTCCAGCTTCTCAGCACACAGGAGCCAAACTGGGATCTGCGTGCCCTGGCATTCCTTGTGGAGGTGATCCTGATGACCAGTGCTGTCTCCCTGAGCTGCCTCCCAGCTCTCTGTCCTCTCATAGCCACAGCTGCCTGGGACAGTGCCCGTGCCCTGTGCTGCTGTCTGGGCCCAGCCCTGTGCGGTTCTGGGCTCATGTGTGTCCCCTGTCACTGCCCTGTGCCTTTTAGAGCCTCAAGTACCAGGACTTGAGTGAACGCACTGCTAAACGCATCCTACAAATCCTGTCACCGCGCCTGCAGTGCAAGTGCAGGGAGAGGCGACGCCTGGCACTCAGGGCCCTTCTGGATCTCAGTGAGGATCCCTGGATGGTGAGAAGGGGGCAGCGGCTGAAGCTGTGCTGGGGAAAGCTGCTCCTTGGGCGTGCCTTGGCTTCAGGAGCTGAGGCAGGTGCTCCTCGCTCTCCTGCCTCAACTCTCTGAGCTCTTTGGGACAGGCCTTTGGCTGCTGGGCCCTGTGGATACAGGGTGGGGTTGCAGTGCCCGGGCGCTGTTGGTGGAGCCGTTCATGGCTTCACCGCACAGCCTTGTCTTCCACACAGGCCAGACCTATACGCAGTGTGTCTCAAAGCCTTTTGGAGCTGTTGGGTGATACAGATGGAGAGGTGATCGGCATGTCCCTCTCTGTGTTCATAAATATGTTCCAGACAAAACACCTCATGTTATCCAGCACTAGTGCCCTGAAGCTGGCTGAGCCACTCCTGTCACTCTTGGAAAATGTAAGGCTCTGTGCCCCCAGGCACGAGCACTTGCTGCTGCCCAGAAACTTTGTGCCTTCTAGAGTGTTGGGCCTTTGTCCAGTACTCTGGAGAAATTGCTTCTGAGGGCTTTTCCTCCTCCATTCCTCCAGGACAACAGCCATGTGCAGCTGCTTTCCATTCACCTCTTCTGCACAGTGATGGACTTGGTAGTGGATGAGGGAAAAAAGGCCCTGGAGAGAATTGTAAGCCAGAGCCTCCTCCCACTCTTCTTACACAGCTATGACGAGAACCAACACGTGGCCAAGGTGAGGTTTTGTGTGATGCTGGTGGATCTCTGGGAGGGGGCTTGACTGCCTGTATTTTGGTACATCCGGGGCTGCAGCCTCCTCCAGGCCTTGGCACAGGGCTCCTGTTCCCTGAACTGCGGGGACATCTCTGCATCTCTGCTGCTCTCCAGGCCTCACGGGAAGCGCTGCTTTGTGCAGCCGAATTCCTGAAGAGGAGGGATTTCCTGCAGCTCGTAAAGACAGCGGAGCTGTGAAAGTTAGGCGAGTTCCTGGTAAGGACAGCCTGGAAGCGCCAGGCTCAGGCTGGAGAAGCCCCCTGAGCGCGGCGCTCACTGTGTGCGCTTGGCAGCTGTGGCCCTGCCCAGCACTGCAGGCAGGGGCCGCACGGGCTCTTCTCCAGGCTCCTGCGGCCCCGAGCCGGCTGCCCTCAGAGCCCCGGCCCAGCGGGGCTGCGGGGCGGGCCGGCACCGCGGCTCCCCGGGCAGCAGCCGGCCCTGTGCCCCTGCAGAGCCCGGCCAGCGGCTGCTGGCCGCGCCTCAGGGTTGTGTGGGCAGGGGAGGCCGGGCCCGGGCGCGGGCAGCGCCTGCCAAAGGGCCAGAGCCCGCCCCGACCCTTCGCTCCCGCCGCTCTCCGCAGCTGGCAGAGGACAGGAGCCGAGCGGCCGAGCACCTGCGCCAGGCCCTGTCCTACCTGCAGAGCCCACAGGAGCCCCTGCGAGAGGCGGCCGTCAGGTTCATGGGTGAGCCCGGGCTCCCTCTCTTTCCTACAGCAGTAGGATCTGGAACTCGGTCCGTGACAAGCTCTGTTATCCCAGGGACCGCAGGGAGGTACTTGAGGAGGCAGCAAGGAGAGACTTGGCTCATCCACAAGGGTGAGGGCAGTGCCACTGGCAGGAGGAGCTGCAATCCCTGCCCCAGCTCTGGAGCGCTCTGCTCCCTGTGCGGACGGGGGGCGGCATGGGCAGAGCACACAGAGATTTCAGGGGCACGTGGAGGATTCGTGGCCAGCAGCTTGGGGTGATCCCAATCGTCTCTGCTCCCTCCTGGCCATGGCCAGAGCGGGCTGAAGTAGCCCTGGCACAGGGGTCTTGTAGTGTCCCCACTGATCCAGGCTGTGACCGTGGCTGTGTTCCTTCCTCTTCCAGCTCCTCACATCCGGATGCACGATGCCAGGCCATCATGTTCTAACCTGGAAAATTAAGCCCAGTCATCTTCAGGATGCAGTGAACCACTGTCTCAAGAACACACCAAGAGACACTGAAGAGGACATAACCTGTCTGGGCTGCTGGAGCTCCAGGCAGAGCATGATTGGCACAGCTATTTTGCTTTAAGCCTTCTCCCTGCCTGCTCTCTCCCTCCAGCCCTGAGACCCTCCCTTTTTTTCCTTCCCAGCTCATCGTTTTGCTTTGCCTTTCATCAATAAACAGTTTGGCTTCTTCACTTTGCCTGCATCTCTGTGGAGCTAAAGTAGCACAAATCCAGAGCCCTGGGACTCACAGGCCCCTCTTGCCATTCTATTCTGTGCTGTGTTCTGTGCAGAGATGCAGAGGAACGAGGGCAGATCAGGCTGGAAGGGTCTCTGTGCTGAAGCTCCGGTTCCACAACACTCTTTAGTTCAAGGCCTTGCTTTGCACCCTGAAGCCTCTGGATTTTAGAAGAGCCACCCTGAGTATGCTCTGAACCCAGCTGGGAGGGATTCCATGGCAAGCACTCATGCAGGGCAAAGGAGATTGGAATGCTGGCAGGTTTAAAGAATAGCTTCCTGAAAACACAGCAATGCTTCATCCCTGCACAGGGTCAGGAAGAGGGCAGAAGCAGAGAGCATCAGGGCTTCACAGAGAGCTTTGGGTGTTGCAGAGAGCAAATGAAGCAGCAGCACAGTGCCTGAGAGTCGGACGCGTGACCGTGCCAGTGTCCGGAGCGCTGCCAGGCAGTGCCGGGATCCTGGCTGTGGTTCTGGTCCCCACAAGTGAGGAATGGCAGCCCCTGCCTCAGACCCAGTCAGAAAGCCAAGCAAGCGGGACCAGAGGGAGGGCACCCTTCCAGTCTCTCTTGCGATGGTTGCAAAACTGCCCCTGCTTCCTCTTTTGGGAAGCTTCAGAACAGGCAGGTGTCAGGAACAGGACGGCTGCCCATGAGTAGCTTATGGAGCTTCAATCAGAGGCACCACAGAGCCCTCAGCAATCCAGCCAGGAACCCCCGGGCAGGAGGACACTGATGGCGGTTCCTGGCTGGGACAGGGGTCGTGGCCATCTCCAGGCACCGGTCTCGCAGGGATCCCCGCAGCTCCGGCCCCTGCCCACCCGCTCTGTCGGCAGCACAAAGGCTTCAGCACAACCACCAAAGGCCAAGGGGCTTCTGGCCATTTTCCCAGCAGCACTGCACGCCTGGGCAGATTGCTGAGCACAAGCACCCTTCTCCCCCTCTTCTCCCATGCCCTGCAGACCCTGGGCAGCAAATGAAAGATCCTGTAAGCCTGTCTATTCTAACACATCCTATATTTATATACTAAACCAAAACAAAAAGAAGAAATGAACAATCTTGAAGAAAATCCCACTGGTGCAGGAGGTCCCAGCAGACAGAGCCTCCCAGATCAGCTCCTCGGAGATCTCCAGCAGCGCAGACAGCCGAGGCCTGACAAACGGGGCCGTGTCCTCCATGCCCGGCGAAGATGATCTCGCAACCTCTGGAACATGGAGACGTGCGGCCGTTTTACTGCCTTGGGGATGTGCGAAGTTGGAATGGCACGGCTTCTGATGGCAAGTCTGGTGTCATCTGCCATATCTTCCAGGGCTGAAAGTGAAAGGAACACAGTCACAGTCAGCTTCCAGTTCTGCAGGGACAAGAGGAGATTCCAATGAAAGGGTGATCCCAGCCCACTGTAGCCATGGCCAAGAGGGAGCAGGGGCCACTAGGATCACCCGAAGCTGCTGGCCACGAATCCCCCACGTGCCCCTGAAATCTCTGTGAGCTCTGGGGCAGGGATTGCAGCTCCTCCTGCCAGCAGATGACGGCCCGCTGCCCTCACTCACCCTCACTGAGCACCTGCACCTCTTTCTTCTTCCCCCTCAGGTATCGCTTGGCCATCCCTGGGAACACAGACCCTGTCATGGCTCTGCCCAGCGGCACAGCTTCCTGCCAGCGGCGCTGCCAGCCCTGTGGCCACTGGCCCTCGTGGCCAGGCAGGGCTCAGCCCAGGCCCTTGCTGCATGCTGCCGCCCAAGGGCACGGTTGCGAGAGGACGGCAGCAGCCCCGAGGGCAGCCGGGGCTCCGCGGCGCCAGGCCTGGATGGCAGAAGCTGCCGGGGCAGCAAGCGGGGCTGGGGCCGAGCTGCGGCGGGGCGGGGAGGGAGCACGGGCTCACCGATGAACCTGACGGCCGCCTCTCGCAGGGGCTCCTGTGGGCTCCGCAGGTAGGGCAGGGCCTGGCGCAGGTGCTCGGCCGCTCGGCTCCTGTCCTCTGCCAGCTGCGGAGAGCGGCGGGAGCGAAGGGTCGGGGCGGGCTCTGGCCCTTTGGCAGGCGCTGCCCGCGCCCGGCCCCGGCCTCCCCTGCCCGCACAGCCCTGAGGCGCGGCCAGCAGCCGCTGGCCGGGCTCTGCAGGGGCACAGGGCCGGCTGCTGCCCGGGGAGCCGCGGTGCCGGCCCGCCCCGCAGCCCCGCTGGGCCGGGGCTCTGAGGGCAGCCGGCTCGGGGCCGCAGGAGCCTGGAGAAGAGCCCGTGCGGCCCCTGCCTGCAGCGCTGGGCGGGGCCACAGCTGCCAAGCGCACACAGTGAGCGCCGTGCTCAGGGGGCTTCTCCAGTCTGAGCCTGGTGCTTTCAGGCCGTCCTTACCAGGCACTCGGCCAACTTCCACAGCTCCGCTGTCTTCACCAGCTGCAGGAGATCCCTCCTCTTCAGGAATTTGGCTGCACAATGCAGCGCTTCCCGTGAGGCCTGGAGTGCAGCAGAGATGCAGACATGTCCCCGCAGTACCAGGCACAGGAGTTGTGTCCCTATGCCAAGGCCTGGAGGAGGCTGCAGCCCACCTGGCACCAAAGCAGGAGGCAGCCAAACTTCCCCCAGGGGACACGGGCAGCCCATGAGTCCTCACCTCTGCCACGTCCGGATTCTCATCGTGGCAGTGGAAGAAGAGAGGGAGCAGGCTCTGCCGCACATATTTCTTCAGGGCCTTGTTTCCTTTTTCTAATGCTAGACTCACCAATGTTTGGTAGAGCAATATGGACACCTCCTGCACCTGGCTATTATCCTATATGAAAGGAAGAATTACAGACTTCATCATCGGCTGCCCAGGATGCCCTGTCTGTCAGTTGTGCACCAGGCTGCAAATCCACAGGGCACAAAGTGTCCTTGACTCTCCCAGTGGCCGTGGCAGGGGCACTGAACCTTACGTGGGCAAAGAGTGGCTGGAGCACCTCTGCCAGCTGCAGGGTGATGGGGCTGGCTATCAGCATGTCGTTTTCCACCACTATAAAGCTGAGTGCCATGACTGTCATCCTAACTGTCTCTCCATCTGTGTCCTGCAGGAGCTCCACAAGGCTTTTAGTCAGGCTGCACATTTTTTCGGCCTGTGTGGAACACAGGTCTGTGAAACCCCACCCTGCTGTGTCAGACCCTGCAGGCCAAAGGCCTGTCCCAAAGCAATTGGGCAGCTGAACCAGGAGGCAGGAGAGCTGGGAGCAGCTGCCCCAGCACCTGAAGCCAAGGCACGCCCAAGGAGCAGCTTTCCCCTGCACAGCTTCAGCCACTGCCCCCTTCTCACCATCCAGGGATCCTCACTGAGATCCAGAAGGGCCCTGAGTGCCAGGCGTCGCCTCTCCCTGCACTCGCACTGCAGGCGCGGTGACAGGATTTGTAGGACGCGTTTAGCAGTGCGTTCACTCAAGTCCTGATACTTGAGGATCTGAAAGGCACAGGGCAGTGACAGGGGACACACAGGAGCCCAGAACCGCACTGGGCTGGGCCCAGACAGCAGCACAGGGCATGGGCACCGTTTCAGGCAGCTATGGCTAAAAGAGGACAGAGAGCTGGGAGGCAGCTCAGGGAGACTGCGCTGGGCGTCAGGCTCACCTCCACAAGGAATGCCAGGGCAGGCAGGTCCCAGCGTGGCTCCTGTGAGCTGAGCAGCCGGAGCAGGTAGCAAAAGATCCGGGAGCACAAGGGTTGGGAAACACAGGATATCTCCCTGGCAGGAGTAAAAGTAACCAAGACTGTGAGCCAGGGGGACAAACCTCTCCCAAGACTGATTCCCAGATGTCTGGTCGTTCCCCACCATCCTGCAAGGGGACCTAGGCTATTTGAGAGGTAACTCCTTGTGGGCAGCCTCCTTTCCCTGCCTTTTCCAGTCTGCTTGGCCATTTCTCAGTGACAAGGCCCTCTGGCCCATGAGCACGGCTACAGTGTGGAGCACCTGGGGCACAGAGCACAAATGACAGAGGTAATGAAGAGAAGGAATCTCACCTGGCCAGCAGACCCATGGCATAGTGGTGGGTGTCAGCAGACAGCAGCATGTCCCAGCCGTGGTTGTGTTCCATTGCTGTCACCACATCCTCACACTGCCTTCGGCAGAGGAGGGACTTCAAGGTCTGCACTGCAAACCTGTGTGCACAGCAAAGCTCAGGTCATGCTGGGAGCACTGGCTTCTGCCCTGGGGACATGGCAGGGACAGAAGGACTGGGATGGAAAACCTGTTGGGGCTGGTGCCAAGGCCATGGTGCTGCTGGCATCTCTTCCAGAGTTTATTGACCTCCTCTGGTGTATCGCGAGTGCTGAAGAACACTTGGAAGAGCAGGTGGACAAACAGGCGAGGGAAAAACATCATCACTGCATGTGGGACACAGGGCTCCTGGAGGATCTTCCACATCACCACGGTTGCCTGCAAAGGACAAACACCCCGAGACAGCGCTCAGTGCCGAGGTGTCCGTGCGGCAGGGCCCGAGCGTGGCAGGGAGAGGCCAGGGGAGACGCAGGGGGAGCACCGGGCCTGGTGCCCCTGAAGCTGCCCCTGGGCCAGGATTCAGCCCAGCACCTGAGGCTGGGAGATGCAGTGAGGGAAGGAGGGTGGAGAGCTGCAGGAGGGGCAGCCTTGGGGTGAGCAAATGCCAGTTCCAGAAACTCACAGCCAGGGGAAAGACTCTCGTTGTGTCCCCATCTGAGGTACGTGTGCTGTGCTCTGGCCAGCTCCCCAGCACATCCAGGAGTCTCAACCGCGCCGGCTTTGCAGTCCTGGGCGAGCACAAGATTGCCTTCCACATGATTGTAGCAGCTCTGTGGGGTCAGAACTCTGTCTCAGGGCAGTCTCAGACACAGCACCGTGGCCTGGGCAGCAGCAGGGGCCTGAGCTTGCTGCCAGCTCTGTCTCTACCCATTGCCCCTCACCGGCAACACCCAGGGAGTTTAGCCCTGTGGGGACAGGCTCCTGAGGGGCAGGGAGGGAGCATGGCAGAAGGGGTGTGTGCTGACAAGCCAGGGCTGGGAAAGGGAGCAGCCAGAGAGCCCTGGAACTCTCTGTTGTTCAGGCAGACCTGGAGCAGGCTGTACAGGGTGATGGGCTGGTGAGCCCTGAGCCCTCTGGGCAGGTGGGCCCCATACCTGTCACACGATGGGGCCACACGCAGGAGAGTCATCACCACATCAGTGGGCAGTGCCTCGGTGAGATCCAGCAGGGTCCTGTGTAGCCTGTGCTCATCAGACTCATTGGCCATGAGCCACTGGTGGATGAACCTCACCATGGCAGGCACCTGAAGATGGCATGGGGAGACTCGGAAAGCTGCCAGAGGCAGTAATGTCCCCAGCTTCCCCAGAGATGTGCTTCCCTTCCCACCACACTGTGATGGCCTCAAAGGCTGACAGGGACCAGCAGGCCCCAGTTGTTTGGGAGACCAACCAATTCCTGGAGGCATCAAACCCTGGCCACATACTGCTTACTTGCTTGGGACTGGGCAAACCGTCTTCTACAAGCATATCCAGCAGGGCAGCACTGGTCTTGGTTTTGAAGCTGTGTGGGTATGCTCTGACCCCAGTGCCCATGGCGCTGTTTCCTTCCTGCCGAAATCTCTTGATGAATTCACAAACCAGCTGTATGAGAATGGCAGGAAGAGAAGGCTGTTCCATGGAGTGCTCCAAGCTCTGTGCTTGGCTGAACAGTGGCAGCAGGCCCAGCCCAGGTGGGGATGGCTGCAGGTACCTGCGCTGTTCTGCGGAAGCGGCCACGGGTGGGGTCCTGCTCGTGTGTTCTGTCCATGGCTGCACCTGGCAAAGAGTGAGCGCAGCCAGAGCTGAGGGCCTGCGGGAGAGGCCGGAGAACAGAGCCCAGCCCTGCGCTCCCCAGGCAGGGACAGCCCTGGGATGCTCCAGCGGATGGAGCACGGGCACTGCGGGGTGTCTGCCCGGCCCCTCTTCTGTCCTGTGCCTGGCCATGTCCCAAAGGGATGGGATGGGATGGGATGGGATGGGATGGGATGGGATGGGATGGGATGGGATGGGATGGGATGGGATGGGATGGGATGGGATGGGATGGGATGGGATGGGATGGGGCCAAGCTGGATGCAGGCACCAGCCATGAGGCTCAGCTCTGCCACTCACTCTCCTGTACTGGCTGGAACAGCACCATCTCTTCTGTCTCCTGTGCTGACGCAGCTCCAGGACTTTCTTCCTCCTCCTTCCCCCAGGTCACCTTGGGAACTCTTGGGGGTCTCTGCTCCATTACACTGACTGGATTGATGGCTAATATCAGGAGCAGCTCCTCAGAAAAGCTCCCAGCCAGCAAGTCCTGTAGTCGAGCCTGGAAGGCACCTGCAAGACTAATGTCCTGGGAAGGCTACAGGACAGCAGGTCATGCACTCAGGTCTTGAGGGCACCTGCAGCAATAGTGCCTTGGAAAAGCTCCGGTTCGGACGGGAATGAGTGGGCTGTGCGGGGGCTCCTCACGACACCGCTCTGTCCCGTCCTGTCCCGTCGCGTGCTCCGAGCACTGTGCCGTGGCCGTGTCACCATTGGCTCTTATATCAGCACACATCACAAAGGGCCCTTTGACACCCTGTCCTGTTCCATGCCATGGTGACCGTGCTGAAAATTTGGGAGTGGAACAGGAGGATTCCAAATTCCCAATGCCCAGAATGCTGTAATTCCATGGTCTTGGTGGGAATTTGGGAGGGGGCTGGAGGATTCTCTATTCCTGACACTTGGAATGTTGCTATTGCTTGGGAATTGGGTGGAAGTTTGGGAAGCCTTATGGGGGATTCTGAATTCCTGACACCCGGAATGTCATTATTCCATGGGAGTGTGGGAGCAGAACTGCAGGATTCTCAGTTCCTGACAGCTGGAATGTGGATATTCCATGGGAATATGGCTGGAATTAGAGAAGGCTATGGGGGATTCTAAATTCCTGACACCTGGAGTGCCATCGTTCCATGGGAAACTGGGAGGACATCTGGAGAATTCTAAATTCCTAATGCTAATTCCGCTAATTCCTAATGCTGCAATTCCATGGGAATTTGGGGGGGGGGGGGGGGGGGGGAGGGGGTGGGGGAATTGAGATGTCCAAACTATCAATGCCGGGACTCCCTCTATTCCATGAGAGTTTGGGAGGGCATACAGATGGTTTGAAATTCATGATGCCTGGAATCCCACTTTTGCATGGGAATTTGGGAGGGGAACAGGAGGGCTCAAAATTGTCAATGCCCAGAGTACTGTATTTCCATGGTTTTGGTGGGAATCTGGAGGGGTAGGTGGAGGAAACTCAATTCCTTACACTTGGAATGTCGTTACTGCTTGGGAATTTTGTGGGATTTTGGAACAGCTTATGGGGGATTCTAAATTCCTGATACCAGGAGTGCCATTATTCCATGGGATATTGGGAGCAGAACTGGAGGATTCCAAATTCTCAATGGCCATAATTCTGTTCTTCCCTGGGAATTTGGAAGTAGACCTGGAGAATTCTAAATTCCTATTGCCTTGGATGCCGCAATTCCATTGGAATTTGTGAGGAGAACTGGAGGATTTCAAATTACCCATGGCCGGACTACCGGTATTCTGTTGGAATTTGGGAGGGCACATGGATGACTTGAAATTCCTGACTCCTGGAATCACAGTTTTCCATGGGAATTTGGGAGAGGAACTGAAGGATTCCAAATTCCCGATTCCTGGAATCCTGTAATTTCATTGTTCTGGTGGGAGTTTGGTAGTGGAGGTGGAGGACTGACAATTCCGCCACACGGCATGCAGTTATTCCTTGGGAATTTTGTAGGATTTTCTGGCACCTTATAGGGGATTCTAAATTCCTGTCACCCGGATTGCCATTATTTCAGGGGAGTATGGGAGGGGACCTGGAGGATTGAAGATGCCCTACACACAGAGTACCGTTATTCCATGGGAATTTTGGGAGGGCATCTGGAGAATTTTGAATTCCTAATGCCTGGGATGCTGCAATTCTGATACCGAAATAACGAGAAAAAGAACTAATGTAGATGTAGCAATAGCAGTAGTTATGCTAAGGCTTAGAAAGCAGCAGTTCACAAGCAGGCCCTGGGAAACAGGCCTGGGAAACAGGCCTGGGAATGTACTAAGAACCACAAACTAATAACTAAAGGATCTAGTAGAGCATGCAGAACACAATGAAATAATAAACAATAAAGGTTAATGTATAATCAATGAGAAAGGGTTCTGGTGGTGGGAAGACAAGCAAGGGGGATTAAAGGGGGGTAGCCTACAGTTTTGAGTAGACAAGCATGTAGAATTTATGACTTTTAGGAATAATATCTACAAGATTTATGTAACTGTATTGTCTTGAAGAATGTGTACTTCTGTACGTAGACCACTTTGTAAAAGGATATAAAAACCTGACGAAAAAGGGGAACTGTGGGCTCTGACTTTGGACACTAGTCCTCAGACCCCAGGGCCCTCAATAAAGCACCGCACTAAACAACCTAGTTGTTTCGTGTCTCTCTGTCAGGCAACAATTCCATGGGAGTTTTCCAAAGTATTGCTGCCCGGACTGCCATTATTCCATGGGAATTTCGGATGGCACATGGACAATTCGAAATTCATGATGCCTGGACTCCACTTTTCTAAGGGAATTTGGGGGGGACGGGACTGGAGGGTTCAAAATTCCAGGCCCAGAATTCAAAGGCCCAGAATGCTGTAATTTCATGGTTTTGGTGGGAATTTGTGGAGGGAGGTATAGGAATCTCAGTTCCTTACACCTGGAATGCCATTATTCCATGGGAACTTTTTTAGGAATTTGGCATGGCTTATGGGAGAGTCTAAATTCCCGACACCCGGAATGCCATTATTCCATGGGAATATGGGAGGGCAACAGGAGCTTCCAAAAGTCCCAACACACAGAATACCATTATTCCATGGGAATTTGGGAGGGGAGCTGGAGGATTAGAAATTCCTGACACCTGAAATGCTGTTATTCTATAGGAATTTGGTGGGAATTTAGTAGGGTGCAAGGACAATGCTAAATTCCTGACACCCAGCATGCCATTATTCCATGGGAAATTGGGAGGGCAACTGAAATCCTCTCAATTCCTGATGTCTGGAATGCTGTTACTCTATGGGAATTTGCTTGCGGAGCTGGAAGATTCCAAATTTCAGATTCCCAGAATGCCATTGTCCCAACTGTAATTTGGGTGGGGAACTGGAGAATTCTAAATACCTGATTCCTGACTTCTGTTATTCCCGAGGAATTTGGAAGGGGAACTGGAGGATTCCAAATTCTCCATACCTGGAGTGCCATTTTTCTCTGGAAAATGTTGTGGAGAGCTGCAGGATTCCAAATTCCTGACGCTATGAATACTGCAATTGCAAATTTTGCTGGGAATCTGGGAGGCAAGCAGGAGGATTCAAAATTCTCACTGCCAGGATTGCTGTTATTCCATGGGAATTTGAGAGGAAATGTGGAGCTTTCAAAATTCCCAACCCTGGGAGTGCCATAACTCCAGGGGAGTATGGGAGTGGACCTGAAGGAATCTGAATTCCTGAGACTTTGAGTTCTGTTCTTTTTTCGGGTTTGGGGTGGGAATTTGGAGGGCGTAGGAGGGATCTTACATTCCCGACACCCGGAATGCCATTATTCCATGCGATATTGAAAGTGCAACTGGAGGATTCTCAGTTGTGGACCCCAGAATGCTCTTTTTCCGTGGGGGTTTGGGTGCGGCCCTGGAGGGTTCCAAATTTCTGACACCCCAAATTGTGTTGTTCCCTGGGAATTTGGGTGGGGAGCTGGAGAATTCTAAATTCCTAATGCCCAGGATGCCGGATATCCGTGGGAATTTGTAGGGAAAGAGGGGAATTCCGAATACCTTGTGCCTGGAAGACCATCATTCCATGGGATGTCTTCTGAGGATCTGGAGGAGTCTAAATTCCTGACACCGGAAATGCTGTAATTCCTTAATTTTGGTGGGAATCTGAGAGGGAAGCAGGAGGATTCCAAATTCTCAATGCCCAAATTACCTTTCTTCCATGGGATATGTGAGGGGAACTGGATGGTTCAAAATTCCCATAACTGGGAGTGTCATAATTCTGTGGGAATTTGGGAATGGAACTGTAGGATTCTTAATTCCTGACACCTGGAATGCTGTTATTCTTTGGGGTTCTGGTGGGAATTTGGGAAGGGAGCTGGGGCATTCTAAGTTCCCGATACCTGGAAAGCCATGACTCTATGGGAAATTGGCAGCAGCGTTGGAGGATTCCAAATTCCCAGTGTCCAGAATGCTGTAATTCCATGGTCTTGGTGGGAATTTGGGAGGGGGACTGGAGGATTCTCAATTCCTGACACCTGGAATGTTGCTATTGCTTGGGAATTGGGTGGAAGTTTGGGAAGTCTTATGGGGGATTCTAAATTCCTGACTCCGGAATGCCATTTTTTCCGTGGGAGGAGGGGAGTAGAGCAAGATGACGCTCAATCCCTAAAACCAGGGAACTAGTTATTCCATGGGAATATGATCGGAATTTGAGAAGGCTCTGGGGCACTCTTATTTCCTGACACCCGTGTGCCATTATTTCATGGGAAATTGGGAGGGCATCTGGAGAATTCTGAATTCCTAAGGTCCAGGATGCTGCAATTCCATGAGAATTGGGAGGGGAATGGGAGATGTCGAAACTTCCAATGTCCAAACTCCTGTTATCTCATGGAAATTTGGGATGGAACATGGACAATTTGAAGTTCATGATGCCTGAAATCTGTCTTTTCCATGGGAATTTGGGAGTGGAACTAGAGGGTTCAAATTTTCCAAGGCCCAGAATTCTGTAATTCCACTGGAGCCTGGGAGTGGAACTGGAGGTTTCTCAATTCCTGACACCTGGAATGCTGTTATTCTTAAGGATTCTGGTGGGAACTTGGAGGGCCTACAGCGATTCTACATTCCCAACACCTGGAAATGCCATTATTCAATGGGATATTGGGACTACAACTGAAGGATTCTCAATTCCCCAGAGCCGGAATGCTGTTCTTCCATGGGGGTTTGGGTGCGGCGCTGGAGGGTTCCAAATACGCAATGCCTAGAATGCTGCAATTCCTGGTGTTTGTGGGAATTTGGGAAGGGAGCTGGAGGGTTCTCAATTCCTGACGGCTGCAGTGTTGCTCTTCCTTGGGAATTGAGTGGAATTTTGGGATGCTTTATGGGGGATTCTAAATTCCCGACAAGCGGAATGGTGTTATTCCATGGGAGTATGGGAGTTGAATTGGATGATTCTCAATTCCTGACGCCTGGAATATAATTATTCCATGGGAATATGTTTGGAATTTGAGAAGACTCTGGGGAATTCTATTTCCCAACACCCAGATTTGGGTGCAGAGCTGGAGGATTCCAAATTCTCCATGCCTGCAATGCCATTGTTCTCTGGGAATTGGTGTGGGGAGCTGCAGGTTTTCAAATTCCTGACACCAGGAATGCTGTAATTGCACAATTTGAGTGGGAATCTGGGAGGGAAGCTAGAAGATTCAGAATTTTATCTGCCAGGATTTCCGTTAATCCATGGGAATTTGGGAGGGGAACTGGAGGGTTTAAAATTCCGAAAACCGGGAATGCTGTAATTCTATGGGAGTCTGGGAGTAGAACTAGAGGATTCTCAATTCCTGAGACCTGGAATGCTGTTATTCTTTGGGATAATGGCGGGAATTTGAAGGGCATAGGAGCGATTCTCAATTCCAAACACCCAGAATGCCATTATTCCATGGGAGTATGGGACTGGAATTGGATGATTCTCAATTCCTGACACCAGGAATGTTGTTGTTCCATGGGAATATGATAGGAAATAGAGAAGGCTATGGGGGATTCTAAATTCCTGACCCCTGGTATGCCAGTATTCCATGGGAAATTGGGAGGGCATCTGGAGAATTATAAATTCCTAATGCCTGGGATGCTGCAATTCCATCAGAATTGGGGAGAGGAGATGGTGATCCAGAGGGGTCCAAAATGTCGATGCCTGGACTGCTATTATTCCATGGGAATTTCGAAGGGTACATGGAGAATTCAAAATTCATTATGCCTGGAATCCATGGGCGGGGAACTGGAGGGTTCCAAATTCCCAATGCCCAGAATGCTGTAATTCCATGGTTTTGGTGGGAATTTGTGGAGGGAGGTATAGCAATCTCAATTCCTTATACCTGGAATGCCCTTATTCCTTGGGAATTTTGGAGGATTTTGAAACAGTTTATGGGGGATTCTAAATTCCTGACACCCGGTATGCCATTATTCCATGGGAGTATGGGAGGAGAACTGGAGGATTCAGAATTCCCAACACACAGAATACCATTATTACATGGGAATTTGGAAGTGGAACTGGAGGATTGAAAATTCCTGAAATCTTGAATGCTTTTTATTCATGGGAATTTGGGGGGAATTTGGTGGGGCGTACGGAGTGCTAAATTCCTGACACCCAGCATGCCATTATTCCATGGGAATTTGGGAGGGCAACTGAAATCCTCTCAATTCTTGACGTCTGGAATGCTGTTACTCCATGGGAATTTCATTGAGGAGCTGGAAGATTCCAAATTCCTGATACCCAGAAGGCCATTATTTGAGTTGCAATTTGGGTGGGGAACTGGAGTATTCCAAATCCCGGACACCCAGAATTCTGTTACTCTCTGGGATTTTGGAAAGGGAACTGGCAAATTCTAAATTGCCTATGTCATGGAAGCCCTAATTCCATGGGTATTCGGGAGGGGAACTAGATGATTCTACTTTCCCATGAGATGCTTTTATTCCATGGGCACTTGGGAGGGTATATGGAGTATATGAAATTTCTGATGCCTGGAATGCCATTATTCCAAGAGAATTTGGGAGAGGAGCTGGAGGATTCTCAGTTCCTTGCACTTGTAATGTTGCTATTCTTGGGATAGTGTGGGATTTTGGGATGCTTCCTGGGGGATTCTCAATTCCCGACACTCAGAATGCTGTTATTTCCTGGGGATTTGGGTGCAGAGCTGGAGGATTCCAAATTCCTGACACCCAGGTTTCTGTTTCTCCTTGGGAATTTGGGAGTGGAACTGGAGGGTTCTCAATTCCTGACACCTGGAATGCTTTTATTCTTTGGGGATCCTGTTGGAATTTTGGAAGGGAACTGGGGCATTCTACATTGCCAATACCCAGAATGCCATTATTGCTTGGGAAATTGGGAGGGGAACTGATGGATTCTCGATTCCTGACCCCTGGAATGTTGGTATTCCTTGGGAATTGGGTGGAAGTTTGGGAAGCCTTTTGGGGGATTCTAAATGCTCGATACCTGGAATGCCATTATTCCATGGGAGTATGGATGTGGAATTGGATGATTCTCAATTCCTGAAGCCTGGAATGCAGTTATACCATAGGAACATGATTGGAATTTCAGCAGGCTATGGGTGATTCTAAATTCCTTACACCTGGTGTGCCATTATTCCAAGGGCTTTCGGGTGGGGGCTGGAGGATTCCAAATTCTTGATGCCGGGAATGCTGTAATTTCATAATTTCAGTGGGAATCTGGGAGTTGAACTCGTGGTTTCTAAATTCTCAGTGCTCCAAATGCCGTTATGCCATAGGAATTTCAGTTGGAAATTGCAGGGTTTGAAATTCTCAAGGCTTGGAATGCCATTTTCCCATGGGAATTTGAGGGGGTATTTGGAGGATTCTAAATTCCTGGCACACGAAATGCCGTTTTTCTTTGGAATTTTGCAAGGGAACTAGAGGATTCCACATTCCTCAAGACTGGATAGCTGTTATTCCCTTGGAATTTGGGAGGGCGTATGGAGAATTCAAAATTCCTGACACCTGGAATGCTGTAATTCCGTGGGAATTTGGTGGGAATTATAGAGTGTGTAAGGTAGGATTCCAAATTCTCAACACTCAGAATGTCATGATTCCATAGGAGTATGAACAGGAAACTGGAGAATTCTCAGTGCCTTACACGTGGAATGCTGTTAGTCCATGGGGATGTGGGTGCAATGCTGAAGTCTTCCAAATTCCTGATTCCTAGAATTCTATTGTTCCCTGGAAATTTTGAAAGGGAACAGGAGAATTCTAAATTCCCAATGCCCAGAATGCCATAATTCCATGGGATTTTGTGAGGGGAACTGGAGGATTCCAAATTTCCAATGCCTGGAAGGCTCTTATTCCATAGCAATTTGGGTGGGGAACTGTAGTATTCTAAATTTCAGAAACCTGGAATGTTGCTGTTCTGTAGCTGCCGGGGTTAGGGTGGTTCCAGCTCCCGGCCGCTACGGGAGACCGGACAGCTCCGAGAGCTCCCGAGGCATAGTGCCAGCTACGAGCTAGCCAGGGACAGAGACTCCGGGACTTGCTGCAGAGGTTCCGAAGGCAGTTTATTTCTCCAGAGGGTTTCCACTAGGAAATCTGGTTACATACCATAGCAAGGGGTTGTTATAGGTTTCAAAGGGATGGAATTCTAACCTGTAAAATTATGAGTTTAGAAACATTCCAATGACTTTAAGATTCTAGGTAAGAAAAAGACCAATCATCTAGTAAAGTTAAAAACCAATAGAAATCCTAAATGGTAACAGGGGTTTTGGCAGGGAGGGGGCACATCTCTCATGAAAGGTTCCATTGTCTCAGGGCACAAAATGCCAAGGGCCTTTTTCAGGCAGCGTTGTATCATCCACACTGTTCCTTGGGAATTTGGTGGGATTTTGGGTGGCCTTATTGGGTGTTGGGTGTTGAGTGTTTTTCTATTACTGTGTCAATTGAAAGAATTTTTCCCATTATCATGCCAATGGAGCTGGCCGGGTTACACCCAGGATCTAGACAAAAGGGGTAGGTGGCAGCAGGTTCCGGAGGGGTGACTCGTGTTTGCAGGGAGCTCAGAGGAAGATGCCCCTTCTCCAGCCATGCGGCCGAACGCAGGAGAACCAGACGGTCTGTGATCACCTGCCCTGCATCTCCCCGTTCCAGCCTCCTGCCTCTGCAGACACAGCTGATCACCCGGACACAAACGGTGAGCGAGGAGCCGCCGCTCCAGCCCATTCTCACCTGAGACCGGCGTGGCCGCCGCCACCCCCTCCCGCCTGTGCTCCCACCCGCCTCTCTGCGGCTGCCGGGCTTTGTTCCAGCTGCAGCACTGGGACCGAGCACAGAGAGAGGTGCTTGCAGCTAAAGAAAGGACTAAATCCGAGTTATCTGTTCTGTTTTGTTGGTAATTTTAACAACTGCTCTTGTTTCTGCTTGCATGGTTAGATATATAAGTAAAAGAGCTGTTATTCCTACTCCCTTATCTCTGCCTCAGAGTCTGTGATTCAAACATTTATAATACTTGGAGGGAGTGGAATTAAGGTCTCTATTTCAAAGGAAAACTTCTGCCTTTATTGGCAGGCAGCTGTCCTTCAAACCAGGACAGATTTTGGCACTCAGCGTGGGGCAGAGGGCACTGAGTGGAGAGTTAAGACAGGAGTAACAGCTCTCTTAAGTGGCCAAATGTTGTCCGGTTTAATCTGGTTTGGGTTCCCTGTGGTTACAGCCATCTCCCTCCCATTTGCAAGCCCTTATTTGAATATGGGCCCCCTCACCAAAGGTACTGTAGCTATTATCCGATTCGTTTGGTGGATTGATTATGTCAGGAACTCATATGTTTTTGATTTTTTCTGGGAAGTGGCCACATGGATCCAGAGCTATCTTACTCGAACTGCCTGTTTCCAGGGTTATTTCAATAATGGTACTTACTGTGAGGTAATGAATGCAAGGGAAATTTTCTCCCAACCCATCACCCAGTTATTTGAGGCTACCCCACCAGTTTTCAAGGATTTCAGATCTGCTTTAAATGCTAATGATATCACACAGTGGCTGGTGTTGCTGATACGCCTGTTCTGTTTAGCATT
This sequence comes from Erithacus rubecula, assembly GCF_903797595.1. Lineage (NCBI taxonomy): Eukaryota > Metazoa > Chordata > Aves > Passeriformes > Muscicapidae > Erithacus > Erithacus rubecula. The sequence continues at coordinate 1,377,258 of NC_136659.1, read as the reverse complement.
CAGAGACAAGGGAATATTGGCTTGGATAAAAACCCAGATACCTGCCCCAGCAAATAGAGGTGCTGCCCCAGAGTCTGCCTCTGCACCAGGATCTAGGGATGTTGCTCCAGAACATGACCCTGCCCAAGGGACTAGGGATGCTACCCCAGAGCCTGCCCCTGCCCCAGGGAGTAAGGATGCTGCCCCAGAGCCTAATCCTGCCCAAGGGACTAGAGATGCTTCCCCAGAGCCTGATGCTGCCCCACAGCCCACCGCAGAAATGAACCATCCAGAGTAGGTGGGGGCTCTAGTGAAGGATATAGGCCAGGTGTTGAAGGATATAGGCCAGGTGTTGAAGGAGCAAAGCCAGATGATGAAGGAGCACTACCAGATGTTGAAGGAGCACTTTTCTCCAGCTGCTGAGAAACCCTCCCCCTGCCCTAAAGAGGGAGAGTCAGATGGTGCTGCAGTGGAACCCATAGATGTTGTATCTGTCCAGGTTCCAGCTGAGCCATGGGCAGCTACAGCCAGCAGCATTTGCCCCTGTGGAAACTACAAAATCTAAGATTAAAACTAGGCACCTAGATAACGGGGATCAGCAAGGAGGGTCCTCACAACCAGCAAGGGATCCAGAGGTTGAGATCGTCACCGAGTCCCTCTCATACGACAGTCTCCGTAACCCGCGTAAAGACATTGCACAGCGGGGCCATGAGCATTTTACAACTTGGTTACTCCTGGTCTGGGACCTTATGGGAACAGGGGTGCAACTGGATGGAACTGAGGCCAGGAATTTGGGATCCTTGGCCCAGGATTCAGGTGTGGACCAGGTATTTGTAAGGGAGGAAGGTCGCCTTTCCCTCTGGGACTGGCTTTTAATGAGTGTGAGAGAGAGGTTTGTCCACAGAGAGAGAATGCTGGAGCACCACTGTAGAATGTACTGGAAGATCCTTGAGGAAGGGATCCAGCAGCTGAGAGAAGTGGCAGTATTAGAGGTACTCTTTGGGAGGGATGGACAACATGACAATGACCCTGACAAGGTCAGGTGCACAGGGAGATGCTGTGGAATTTGGCAACCCTGGGGCCATCTCAATATGCCACCTTCATTGCAATGATTAATGCTGATAACCACCAAGAGACAGTGTGTTCTGTTGCCAACAAGCTCAGAAATTTTGAGAGTATGATGAATGGCTCAATGCATGCCAATGTGTCGGCCGTGGCCAGAGACCTCCAAGAAGTCCAAGATAGGATGAGGGATATAAAGGAGGAGATGAGGGAGGAGATAATGGAAGAGATAAGGAAGATCAGTGAGGCACCAGTGCAAGTGGCAGGCCCCAAATCTAGAACCCAATACCCGCAGGCTAGGGAGAGAGGGAACACCCCGCGAGCTGACCTGTGTTTTTTCCTGCGAGGCCATGGGGAAGACATGGGAAAATGGAACAGGAAACCCACTTCTGTCCTGGCAGCACGGGTGCATCAGCTCAGGGAGGGAAATGCTAACCAAGGGAACCGCACTAAAATGAAGGTAGCCTCAACCTCCCACAAGCAAGGTGCAGGGTATTAGACAAAGGAGGATGATCTGTCAGATCCCGTGGAAGGAAGCTCCACTATGTATGCCCAGGAAAGAAATAATAACCAGGACTAGAGGGCCCTGTCTCTAGCCAAGGAGAGGCATGACAGGATCTATTGGATAGTGAGGGTGTGATGGCCTGGTACATCAAAGCCACAGAAACATAAAGTACTAGTCGATGCTGGTTCACAGTGCACCCTGACACCATCAGAACATGTGGGGAAGGTACCTGTTTCCATGGTTGGGGTGACGGGGGAGTCACAGGAATTCACTTTGCTGGAAGCTGAGATGAGCCTGACAGGGAAGGGGTGGCAGAAACATCCAATTGTAACTGGCCCAGGGGCACCGCGCATTCTAGGCGTAGACTTCCTCAGGAACGGCTACTACAAAGACCCAAAGGGGCTCAGGTGGGCTTTTGGAATAGCTGCTGTAGCGACAAAGAGCATTAAGCAGTTGAACACCTTGCCTGGACTGTCAGAAAACCCCTCTGCAGTGGGACTCCTGGAAGTGACAGAGCAACAGGTGCCAATTGCCACCATGACAGTGCCCCGCCGGCAGTACCGGACAAATCGAGATGCTGTGATTCCCATCTACAAGATGATCCGTGAGCTGGAGGGCCAAGGGGTGGTCAGCAAGAGCCACTCACCCTTCAACAGTCCCATGTGGGCTGTGTGCAAATCTGATGCACAATGGAGACTGACTGGGGATTATCGTGGCTTGAATGAAGTGACTCCACCGCTGAGCGCTGCCTTGCCACACATGCTGGAACTGCAGTACGAGCTGGAGTCCAAGGCAGCAAGGTGGGATGCCACCATTGACATTGCAAATGCATTCTTCTCCATTCCTTTGGCAGCAGAGTGCAGGACTCAGTTTGCTTCTACATGGAGGGGCATGCAGGACACCTGGAACTGACAGCCCTAAGGGTGGAAACACAGCCCCACCATCTGCCACGGACTGATTCAGGCTGCACTGGAAAAGGGTGAGTCTCCAGAACATTTGCAGTACATCGATGACATCATTGTGTGTGGGAACACGGTGATGGAGGTATTTGAGAAGGGGGAGAAGATCATCCAGATTTTGCTGGGAGCTGGTTTTGCCATTAAAAAGAGTAAAGTCAGAGGACCTGCCCAAGAGATCCAGTTACTGGGAGTGAAGTGCCAAGATGGATGGTGCCAGGTCCCCACTGAGGTCATCAATAAGATCACTGCAATGTCTCCAACAACAAGCAAGAAGAAAACACAAGCTTTTCTAGGTGCCATAGGCTTTTGGAGAATGCACATCCCTGAGTACAGCCAGACTGTGAGCCCTCTATACCTTGTCACTCGCAAGAAGAAAGATTTCCACTGGGGCCCCGAAGAGCAGCAAGCCTTTGCCCAGATCAAACAGGAGATTGCCCATGCAGTAGCCCTTGGGCCAGGCAGGACGGGACCAGAGGTAAAGAATGTGCTCGCCTCTGAAGCTGGAAACCATGGTCTGTCCTGGAGCCTTTGGCAGAAGGTGCCTGGTGAGACCCAAGGCTGACCCCTGGGATTCTGGAGCAGAAGTTACAAAGGGTCTGAAGCCAATTACACTCCCACAGAGAAGGAAATCTTGGCTGCCTATGAAGGAGTTCAAGCTGCCTCAGGGGTGACTGGCACAGAAGCACAGCTTCTCCTGGCACCCGAACTGCCAGTGCTGGGGTGGATGTTTAAAGGAAAGGTTCCCTCTACCCACTACGCCACTGATGCCACATGGAGCAAGTGGATTGCCCTCATCACGCAGCGCGCCTGTATCGGCAACCCGAATCGCCCTGGGATTTTGGAGATAATTACAAACTGGCCAGAAGGTGAAGATTTTGGTCTCGCTGATGAAGAGGAGCAGCAGCAAGTGACCTGGGCTGAAGAAGCCCCACCGTACAACCAGCTGCCAGCAGATGAAACATGCTACACTCTTTTCACTGAAGGTTCCTGCCTCATGGTGGGAATGAGCAAGAAATGGAAAGCAGCCGTATGGAGCCCCACAAGACAAGTTGCAAAAGCTACCGAAGGAAAAGGTGGATCAAGTCAACTTGCTGAACCCAAAGCTGTTCAGCTGGCCTTGGACATTGCCGAGAGAGAGAAATGGCCAAAGCTCTACCTTTACACTGATTCATGGATGCCTGGAGTATCATCAGTGGGTAATAATCAGAAGGCTGAATCAGCCCAGGAAGCCTCTCCATGATATTCCACACCGGAGCCTGAGGGAGGCAGCAGAGCTCCCTGTGGGATGGGTCTGGTTGACATATGGGGCCCTCAGTTCCCCTCAGAAGGGACTCACCTACTACCACTACCCTTCTCTTCTTTTTGGGGACAGAGGTGGTGATCTGTCTAACAGGTGCACTGTTATTGGGCCCACTGGACAGATCATTCTCTTCTATTCCATCTGGCAGTCCATCTAAATCGAGGGCTTCATACCTATGCTGGAGTGGCACCTGGCAAGGTGATGGGGGCCAGGAGGAAAGTTTATTATGATCTCCCCGAGTAGGGACCCATTTCCACTCCCCTTCCACCCCCAGGTGTCCTCCTATTGCCTGACGGGGGGGACACGGGAGTCCTCTGACTCCTGGTGGGCCTCCCTCAAGGATGCAAGGGCAGAGCTCCACCAATCTATTTCCCTTTCACTTCCCCTATCACTCCTTAGTCTTTCAGCTTGCTTCCCAAGCTCAGCCACCATTAAAAGGAGATAATCCAGCTGTTCACACCGCAGGCAGGCTTCTTCTGCAACATCCTCTGGAACTGCAGATAAGCTCAAACACTACGCACAGGAAAGGTCTGGATAGATGCATCCTTTTTGGAGGCTTCTGCTCGGTCACATACACTTGTACTAACTGCAGTTTTCAATCATGTAGAAACTATTATTAACAAAAAAAACCCAAAGCCCATCAGTTGGAGTTCAGAATGGACTCAAAGTCAGGAAAAGAACACAGGACTTGAACTGAGGCGCTGGGAAAAGATTCCAAGCTTAGATGCTAGAAATAAGAATATAAAGTTTAAAGGAAACATGTTAAGTAGAAAAAAGTATAGTTAATAAAGATTAAGATATAGAAAGAGTAAAGCAGGTATAAAGGTGACAAGCTAGCCTTAAGAATAGACCTATGTGTTAGAACAGGATTGGATTAGAAAGGCCACACTGCAATTAGATGAAATTTCTTAGTATTGGAATAGAAACATAGATATCCTTGTTGGCAGTGTTTTATGTTAGTAAGTCCTTAAAAGATCATGTAGCCATAAGTCTCGTGACTTCTGGTCATGGTTTCCATACCTGTTACAAGAACTCATGATTTCTGTAGAAGATAAGAACATAAATGGCACTTTCTAAGCAACTAGAAGTCTCGTCGTTCTGCCTAGTTTAGAATAAGAAAGAATCATTGTGGAACGTGATAAAGGGGGAGAAAAAAGCCCACACTCACCAACCAACAGAAACACAAACAAACAAACTAGAAACCCCAATAGCAGCAGGAAACCTGCAAGCCTGCCTGCTTTCCCTGCCTGCACAAACTGCTTTCAGAACAGGCACTCCAGCTCCAGCTCCTGTTCCCCCAAGTGTGTTTCCAGGTGCTGGTTCAGACGTGCAGCCCCAGCCCTTCTGCAAACACAAGCTGCCCGCTGCCTCTTCACCTGCCTACACTCCTGCCTGCGGTCATGGCAGCAAAACCAGGCTGTTCCCAGCCAGAGACCAGGCCCTGCTCCTGCAGGATGCTCTTGCCAGCACCTTCCAGGACTCTGTGCTGGGCACGCAGCACTTTCCATGCTGGCTCTGAACAGCCTTTGGCACACAGAGAACAACCTGGCTGGCTCTGCCACCAGCAAACACCAAGCACAGGGGGAGGAGGAAGAAGAAGCAGGGGCTGTTTTGCTGCCATGCCCAGGAGACACTGCAAGGGTGCCCTCCCTCTGGTCCCGCTTGCTTGGATTTCTGACTGGGTCTGAGGCAGGGGCTGCCATTCCTCACTTGTGGGGACCAGAACCGCAGCCAGGATCCCGGCACTGCCTGGCAGCGCTCCGGACACTGGCACGGTCACGCGTCCGACTCTCGGGCACTGTGCTGCTGCTTCATTTGCTCTCTGCAACACCAAAAGCTCTCTGTGAAGCCCTGATGCTCTCTGCTTCTGCCCTCTTCCTGACCCTGTGCAGGGATGGAGCATTGCTGTGCTTTCAGGAAGCTATTCTTGAAACCTGCCAGCATTCTTCCAAGCTCCTTTGCCCTGCATGAGTGCTTGCCATGGAATCCCTCCCAGCTGGGTTCAGAGCATACTCAGGGTGGCTCTTCTAAAATCCCGGGGCTTCAGGGTGCAAAGCAAGGCCTTGAACTAAAGAGTGTTGTGGAACTGGAGCTTCAGCACAGAGACCCTTCCAGCCTGATCTGCCCTCGTTCCCCTGCAGACACAGCGGGACTTGGTGGCTCGTGACCTTCCCGAGGCTTCTCTTTTGCAGGAACAGTTGCAGCCAGACCGTGGGACTTGCTGACCTGAATTGGTTACATGGAGTCTCCTGTCCCTGTGGCAGGAGCCCTCAAGAGCAGAGGGCCAAATTTGCTGTTCTGCAGTCTATCTGAGGTGCCTCTGTTGTGGCTGTCTTAAGGGACAAGTGCACAACTTGTTGCCTCACAGTTTCCCGAGGCATCTCTCTTCAAGGTGCCCTCCAGGCCAGACTCTACCATGGTGGGCAGATTTCTCCGCCTACTCCAGGTGTTCAGGGGGAAAGAAAAGGAAGACCCTGGAGTTTCCTCAGCACAACAACCTGAAGAACTGGGCCCGTTCCAGACTATGCAGGATGGTGAGTGGCACAGCTGAGACAGTGTGGACAGCTGCTGCAAGCTTGGCCCCATCCCATCCCATCCCATCCCATCCCATCCCATCCCATCCCATCCCATCCCATCCCGGGGACATGCCCAGACACAGGACAGAAGAGGGGCCGGGCAGACACCCGCAGTACCCGTGCTCCATCCCCTGGGGCATCCTGGGACTGTCCCTGCCTGGGGAGTGTAGGGCTGGGCTCTGTTCTCCGGCCTCTCCCGCAGCCCCTCAGCTCTGGCTGCGCTCACTCTTTGCCAGGTGCAGCCATGGACAGCACACACGAGCAGGACCCCACCCGTGGCCACTTCCGCAGAACAGCGCAGGTATCTGCAGCCATCCCCACCTGGGCTGGGCCTGCTGTCACTGCTCAGCCCGGAATAGAGCTTGGAGCACTCCTTGGAACTTGTCTTTCCTCCCTGTCCTTTGTTCTCCTGCAGATGTTGTGGAGGTTTGTGCCTTTGCAACGTAGAAAGACCGGCACAGCAACAGAGGGCACAGCTGAGCCTGACTCCAGCCTGACCGAGCTCCAGGCAGGGCCTGATGTCAGCCCAGATTTGCCCGATCGCTCAGAAGAGTCTGACACTGCAAGGACTGATGACAGGGTGCAGGCTGACATGGCAGTGACTGAGGAAGTGGGCATGAAAATTGCTGACACTGGAGAGGCTCAGGGCATCACAAACACTGACACCACTCCCACGCTGAGTCACTCTGAGGAACTCATAGTAAACTACTTCAAAGACCGTTGTGCCTCTTCTCAACACCACTTAAGCAGCCTGTGGCCAGGGCTTGATGCCTCTCAGGATTGTGTGCCCACTCAGGTCGTGGTCACTGGGCTCCATCAGTTTTTCAGAGAGAAGAGTGTGGCGGGGAGGGAGGCACTTCTTCAGGGAAGCTGGGAGTTACTCCCTTGGACAGCGCTCCAAGTCTTACCCACCCACCCCAGGTGCCAGCCATGGTGAAAAGCATTCACCAGAGACTGACATCCCAGGGCACTTTAGATGCAAGGCTGCGCACTGACATTCTGAGGCTGGCTGGAGAACACCCTGGTGACCTGGTGCTGACCCTCCTGCGCTGTGCCCCAATGTGTGACAGGTACGTGGCCCAAGGGCCTTGAGAGCTCAGGGCTCAGCAGCCTTTAGGGCCCATTGCCCTGTACAGCCTGTCCAATGGGGCCTGCCAGACAGGTGGACAGGTCCAGGACCCTCAGGCCCCTCTGCTTCCTGAGCCTGCTGCCACTGCCAGGCTCACTCCCTGCCCCTCAGGGCACTGGGACTCTGTCACAGCTGTAAATGGCATGGTACTGTCCACTGAGACCCCCCTGACAACTGAGCTCCAACCCCACAGAGCTGGTGCAATGATGTGGAGAGCATAGGCTCATGAGGACAAAAAGTGGAGAAGGTGCCTGCCAATTCTGCTCTGTGTCATGGAGGACTGGCTTCTGCACAGCATGTGCACCTCTGATGGACTCAACAAAGATGTTTTTGCCCTGGCTGTGAGTTTCTGGAACTGGCCCTTGCTCAGCCCCAGGTCACCTCTCCAGCAGCTCTCCATCCTCTCAGTGCCTCAGGCGCTGGGCTCAAACCTGGGCCAGGGGACAGGCTCAGGGGCACCAGGCCCGCTGCTCCCCCTGCCTCTCCCTTAGGCCCTTGCCCCATGGACACCTCGGCATTGAGCGCTGCCCTCGGGCTGCTTTTTCCGCAGGAAAACTCTGGTGGTCTGGGTGATGGTCCAGGTGCCCCACTGCCAGGAGGCCATGATGAATGCTTCCTACCCTCTGTTTTACGGCTCTGCTCTTGCATGTTCTCATCCACCACACAGCAGATGCCACAAGAGGAAGTTAACTTCTGGAGAGCGTGCCGGGAGGAACGCCGCCTTCCCAGCAAGGCCAACAGGTCCCAGTCCTCCAGTCCTTCCCATGCCCTTGTGGCCAGCACCAGTGCTCCCAGTGTGACCTGGACTTTGATCTGCACACAGGTTGCAGTGCAGACCATGAAGGCTCTGCTCATCTGTCTGCAGTATGAGCCTGAGGTGATGGCAATAGAGCACAAGTGTGGCTGGGACACGCGCTGTGTGCTGACACCCAGCACTATGGCCCGTGGGTCTGCTGGCCAGGTGAGACCCCCATTGCCCCTCTCTCCTTGACATTTGTGCTGTGTGCCTGGGGTGCCCCACACAGTACCTGTCCTCATGGGCCAAAGGCCTTTTGTCACCAAGGGATGGCCAAGCAGTCTGGAAAAAGCTGGGAGTGGAGGTGCCCAAAAGGAGCTGCCTCCCAAAGTGTCCACATTGCCTCCAGGGATGCTGGGGAAAAAGTGTTTCTCTGTGAGTCAGTCCTGGGAGAGCATTGCCACCCCTCCACCTCAGGGTCTTGATACCTTTTACCCCTGCCAGGGAGATGCTCAGTGTCTTGATGCCCATGTGTTCCCATGTTGCACTCCACCTACTCCAGCTGCTCAGCACACAGGAACCACGCTGGGATCTGCCTGCCCTGGCATTCCTTGTGGAGGTGAGCCTGGATGGCCAGCGCTGTCTCCCTGAGCTGCCTCCCAGCTCTCTGTCCTCTCATAGCCACAGCTGCCTGGGACGGTGCCCGTGCCCTGTGCTGCTGTCTGGACCCAGCCCAGTGTGGTTCTGGGCTCCTGTGTGTCCCCTGTCACTGCCCTGTGCCTTTCAGATCCTCAAGTACCAGGACTCGAGTGAACGCACTGCTAAACGCATCCTACAAATCCTGTCACCGCGCCTGCAGTGCAAGTGCAGGGAGAGGCGACGGCCTGGCACTCAGGGCCCTTTGGATCTCAGTGAGGATCCCTGGATGGTGAGAAGGGGGCAGTGGCTGAAGCTGTGTTGGGAAAAGCAGCCCCTCAGGCTGGCTGGGCTTCAGGAGCTGAGGGCAGATGCTCCTCGCTCTCCTGCCTCACCTCCCTGAGCTCTTGGGACAGGCCTTTGGCTGCTGGGCCCTCTGGCATCAGGGTGGGGTTTCAGTGCCTGGGCGCTGTTGGTGGAGCCGTTCATGGCTTCACAGCACAGCCTTGTCTTCCACACAGGCCAGACCTATACGCAGCGTGTCTCGAAGCCTTTTGAAGCTGCTGGGTGTGATACAGATGGAGAGGTGATTGGCATGTCCCTCACTGTGTTCATAAATATGTTCCAGACAAAACACCTCATGTTATCCAGCACTAGTGCCCTGAAGCTGGCTGAGCCACTCCTGTCGCTCTTGGAAAATGTAAGGCTCTGTGCCCCCAGGCACGAGCACTTGCTGCTGCCCAGAAACTTTGTGCCTTCTAGAGTGTTGGGCCTTTGTCCAGCGCTCTGGAGAAATTGCTTCTGAGGGCTTTTCCTCCTCCATTCCTCCAGGACAACAGCCATGTGCAGCTGCTTTCCATTCACCTCTTCTGCACAGTGATGGACTTGGTAGTGGATGAGGGAAAAAAAGGCCCTGGAGAGAATTGTGAGCCAGAGCCTCCTCGCACTCTTCTTACACTGCCATGATGAGAACCAACACCGTACCCAAGGTGGTTTTGTTGTGATGGAAGTGGATTGCTGGGAGGGGGCTCCGGCTGCCTCCATTCTGGCACATCCGGGGCTGCAGCCTCCTCCAGGCCTTGGCACAGGGACCTGTGCCCTGAACTGCGGGGACATCTCTGCATCTCTGCTGCTCTCCGGTCTCTCAGGAAACACTGTTTGTGCACTGGGTTTCTTGGGGAAGACAAATCTCCAGAGGGCGCTGAATACAGCGGAGCTGTGGAAGTTTGGCAAGTGCCTGGTAAGGCCGGCCTGGAAGCGCAGGCTCAGGCTGGAGAAGCCCCCCTGAGCGCGACGCTCACTGTGTGCGCTTGGCAGCTGTGACCCTGCCCAGCGCTGCAGGCAGGGGCAGCACGGCTCTTCTTCAGGCTCCTGTGGCCCCCGAGCCTGCTGCCCTCGGAGCTTCGGCCAAGCAGGGCTGCGGGGCGGGCCGGCACCGCGGCTCCCCGGGCAGCAGCCGGCCCTGTGCCCCTGCAGAGCCAGGCCAGCGGCTGCTGGCCGCGCCTCAGGGCTGTGCGGGCAGGGGAGGCTGAGGCCGGGCGCAGGCAGCGCCTGCCAAAGGGCCAGAGCCCACCCCGACCCTTCGCTCCCGCCGCTCTCCGCAGCTGGCAGAGGACAGGAGCCAAGTGGCCGAGCACCTGCGCCAGGCCCTGCCCTACCTGCGGAGCCCACAGGAGCCCCTGCGAGAGGCGGCCGTCAGGTTGATCGGTGAGCCTGGGGCTCCCTCCCTGTTCTACAGCAGTAGGATCTGGAACACAGTCCACGACAAGCTCTGTATTCCCAGGGATTACAGGGAGGTACTTGAGGAGGCAGAAAGGAGAGTCTCGGCTCATCCACAAGGGTGAGGGCAGCGCCACTGGCAGGGTGCTGCAATCCCTGCCAAGCTCTGGAGCACTCTTCCCCTGTGCGGACGGGGGGCGGCATGGGCAGAGCACACAGAGATTCAGGGGCAAGGGGGCATTCGTGGCCAGCAGCTTCGGGTCATCCCCGTGGTCCCTGCTCCCTCCTGGCCATGGCCAGAGCAGGATGAGGCAGCCCTGGCACGGGGGTCTTGTAGTGTCCCCACTGATCCAGGCTGTGACCGTGGCTCTGTCCTCCTCTTCCACCTCCTCACGTCTGGATGCAAGATGCCAGGCATCATGTTCTAACCTGGAAAATTAAGCCCAGTCATCTTCAGGATGCAGTGAACCAGTGTCTCAAGAACACACCAAGAGCATGAAGAGGACATAACCTGTCTGGGCTGCTGGCGCTCCAGGCAGAGCATGATTGGCACAGCTATTTGCTTTAAGCTTCTCCCCTGCCTGCTCTCTCCCCCAGCCCTGAGACCCTCCCCTTTTTTTCCTTCCCAGCTATCGTTTTGCTTTGCCTTTCATCAATAAACAGTTTGGCTCTTCACTTTGCCTGCATCTCTGTGGAGCTAAAGTAGCACAAATCCAGAGCCCTGGGACTCACAGGCCCCTCTTGCTATTCTATTCTGTGCTGTGTTCTGTGCAGAGATGCAGAGGAACGAGGGCAGATCAGGCTGGAAGGGTCTCTGTGCTGAAGCTCCAGTTCCACAACACTCTTTAGTTCAAGGTCTTGCTTTGCACCCTGAAGCCCCGGGATTTTAGAAGAGCCACCCTGAGTATGCTCTGAACCCAGCTGGGAGGGATTCCATGGCAAGCACTCATGCAGGGCAAAGGAGCTTGGAATGCTGGCAGGTTTCAAGAATAGCTTCCTGAAAGCACAGCAAAGCTCCATCCCTGCACAGGGTCAGGAAGAGGGCAGAAGCAGAGAGCATCAGGGCTTCACAGAGAGCTTTGGGTGTTGCAGAGAGCAAATGAAGCAGCAGCACAGTGCCTGAGAGTCGGACGCGTGACCGTGCCAGCGTCTGGAGCGCTGCCAGGCAGTGCCGGGATCCTGGCTGTGGTTCTGGTCCCCACAAGTGAGGAATGGCAGCCCCTGCCTCAGACCCAGTCAGAAAGCCAAGCAAGTGGGACCAGAGGGAGGGCACCCTTGCAGTCTCTCTTGCGATGGTTGCAAAACTGCCCCTGCTTCCTCTTTTGGGAAGCTTCAGAACAGGCAGGTGTCAGGAACAGGGCGGCTGCCCAGGAGTTGCTTATGGAGCTGGAGCCAGAGGCACACAGAGCCCTCAGCAATCCAGCCAGGAACCCCCGGGCAGGAGGACACCGATGGCGGTTCCTGGCTGGGACAGGGGTCGTGGCCATCTCCAGGCACCGGTCTCGCAGGGATCCCCACAGCTCCGGCCCCTGCCCACCCGCTCTGTCGGCAGCACAAAGGCTTCAGCACAACCACCAAAAGCCAAGGGACTTCTGGCCATTTTCCCTGCAGCATTGCACACCTGGGCAGATTGCTGAGCACAAGCACCCTTCTCCCCCTCTTCTGCCGTGCCCTGCAGACCCTGGGCAGTAAATGAAAGATCCTGTGAGTCTGTCTATTCTAACACATCCTATATTTATATACTAAACCAAAACATAAAGAAGAAATGAACAATCTTGAAGAAAATCCCACTGGTGCAGGAGGTCCCAGCAGACAGAGCCTCCCATATCTCCTTGGAGATCTCCAGCAGCACAGCCAGCCGAGGCCTGACAAACGGGGCCGTGTCCTCCATGCCCGGTGAAGATGATCTCGCAACCTCTGGAACATGGAGACGTGCGGCCGTTTTACTGCCTTGGGGATGTGCAAAGTTGGAATGGCACGGCTTCTGATGGCAAGTCTGGTGTCATCTGCCATATCTTCCAGGGCTGAAAGTGAAAGGAACACAGTCACAGTCAGATTCCAGATCTGCAGGGACACGAGGAGATTCCAATGCCAGGGTGATCCCAGCCCACTGTAGCCATGGCCAGGAGAGAGCAGGGGCTACTGGGATCACCCGAAGCTGCTGGCCACGAATCCCCCACGTGCCCCTGAAATCTCTGTGAGCTCTGGGGCAGGGATTGCAGCTCCTCCTGCCAGCCCCGCTGACAGCCTGCTGCCCTCACTCACCCTCACTGAGCACCTGCACCTCTTTCTTCTTCCCCCTCAGGTATCGCTTGGCCATCCCTGGGAACACAGACCCTGTCACGGCTCTGCCCAGTGGCAAAGCTCCCTGCCAGCGGCGCTGCCAGCTCTGTGGCCACTGGCCCTCGTGGCCAGGCAGGGCTCAGCCCGGGCCCTTGCCGCACGCTGCCGCCCAAGGGCATGGTTGCGAGAGGGCGGCAGCAGCCCCGAGGGCAGCCGGGGCTCCGCGGCGCCAGGCCTGGATGGCAGAAGCTGCCGGGGCAGCAGGCGGGGCTGGGGCCGAGTTGCGGTGGGGCAGGGAGGGAGCCCGGGCTCACCGATGAACCTGACGGCCGCCGCTCGCAGGGGCTCCTGTGGGCTCCGCAGGTAGGGCAGAGCCTGGTGCAGGTGCTCGGCCGCTCGGCTCCTGTCCTCTGCCAGCTGCAAAGAGGGGCGAGAGCGAAGGGTCGGGGCGGGCTCTGGCCCTTTGGCAGGCGCTGCCCGCGCCCGGCCCCGGCCTCCCCTGCCCACACAACCCTGAGGCGCGGCCAGCAGCCGCTGGCCGGGCTCTGCAGGGGCACAGGGCCGGCTGCTGCCCGGGGAGCCGCGGTGCCGGCCTGCCCCGCAGCCCCGCTGGGCCGGGGCTCTGAGGGCAGCCGGCTCGGGGCCGCAGGAGCCTGGAGAAGAGCCCGTGCGGCCCCTGCCTGCAGTGCTGGGCAGGGCCACAGCTGCCAAGCGCACACAGTTGAGCGCCGCGCTCAGGGGGCTTCTCCAGCCTGAGCCTTGCTCTTCCAGGCCGGTCCTTACCAGGCACTCGGCCACTTCCACAGCTCTGCTGTTCTTCACCCGCTGCAGGAGATCCCTCCTCTTCAGGAATTCGGCTGCCCAATGCAGCGCTTCCCGTGAGGCCTGTGAGTGCAGCAGAGATGCAGACATGTCCCCGCAAGTACCGGGCACAAGGAGCTGTGTCCCCCTGCTGCCAAGGCCTGGAGGAGGCTGCAGCCCACCTGGCACCAAAGCAGAGGCCAGCCAAACTTCCCCCAGGGGACAACGGGCAGCCCACCGAGTCCTCACCTCTGCCACGTCCGGATTCTCATCGTGGCAGTGGAAGAAGAGAGGGAGCAGGCTCTGCCGTACATGTTTCTTCAGGGCCTTGTTTCCTTTTTCTAATGCTAGACTCACCAATGTTTGGTAGAGCAATATGGACACCTCCTGCACCTGGCTATTATCCTATATGAAAGGAAGAATAACAGACCTCATCATCGGCTGCCCAGGATGCCCTGTCTGTCAGTTGTGCACCAGGCTGCAAATCCACAGGGCACAAAGTGTCCTTGACTCTCCCAGTGGCCGTGGCAGGGGCACTGAACCTTACGTGGGCAAAGAGTGGCAGGATCACCTCTGCCAGCTGCAGGGTGATGGGGCTGGCTATCAGCATGTCGTTTTCCACCACTATAAAGCTGAGTGCCATGACTGTCATCCTAACTGTCTCTCCATCTGTGTCCCGCAGGAGCTCCACAAGGCTTTTAGTCAGGCTGCACATTTTTTCGGCCTGTGTGGAACACAGGTCTGTGAAACCCCACCCTGCTGTGTCAGGCCCCGCAGGCCAAAGGCCTGTCCCAAAGCACTTGGGCAGCTGAACCAGGAGGCAGGAGAGCTGGGAGCAGCTGCCCCAGCACCTGAAGCCAAGGCACGCCCATGGTGCTGCTTTCCCCAGCACAGCTTCAGCCACTTCCCCCTTCTCACCATCCAGGGATCCTCACTGAGATCCAGAAGGGCCCTGAGTGCCAGGCGTCGCCTCTCCCTGCACTTGCACTGCAGGCGCGGTGACAGGATTTGTAGGACGCGTTTAGCAGTGCGTTCACTCAAGTCCTGGTACTTGAGGATCTGAAAGGCACAGGGCAGTGACAGGGGACACACAGGAGCCCAGAACCGCACTGGGCTGGGTCCAGACAGCAGCACAGGGCACGGGCACCGTCCCAGGCAGCTGTGGCTACAAGAGGACAGAGAGCTGGGAGGCAGCTCAGGGAGACTGCGCTGGGCGTCAGGCTCACCTCCACAAGGAATGCCAGGGCAGGCAGGTCCCAGCGTGGCTCCTGTGAGCTGAGAAGCCGGAGCAAGTAGCAAAAGATCCGGGAGCACAAGGGTTGGGAGACACAGGATATCTCCCTGGCAGGAGTAAAAGTAACCAAGACTGTGAGCCAGGGGGACAAACCTCTCCCAGGACTGATTTCCAGATGTCTGGTCGTTCCCCACCATCCTGCAAGGGGACCTAGGCCATTTGAGAGGTAGCTCCTTTTGGGCACCCTCTTTCCCTGCCTTTTCCAGTCTGCTTGGCCATTCCTCAGTGACAAGGCCCTCTGGCCCATGAGCATGGCTACAGTGAGGAGCACCTGGGGCACAGAGCACAAATGACAGAGGCAGTGAAGAGAAGGAATCTCACCTGGCCAGCAGACCCATGGCATAGTGGTGGGTGTCAGCAGACAGCAGCATGTCCCAGCCGTGGTTGTGTTCCATTGCTGTCACCACATCCTCACACTGCCTTCGGCAGAGCAGGGACTTCAGGGTCTGCACTGCAAACCTGTGTGCACAGCAAAGCTCAGGTCATGCTGGGAGCACTGGCTCCTGCCCTGGGGACATGGCAGGGACAGAAGGACTGGGATGGAAAACCTGTTGGGGCTGGTGCCAAGGCCATGGTGCTGCTGGCATCTCTTCCAGAGTTTATTGACCTCCTCTGGTGTATCGCGAGTGTTGAAGAACACTTGGAAGAGCAATTGGACAAACAGGCGAGGGAAAAACATCATCACTGCATGTGGGACACAGGGCTCCTGGAGGATCTTCCACATCACCACGGTTGCCTGCAAAGGACAAACACCCCGAGACAGCGCTCAGTGCCGAGGTGTCCGTGCGGCAAGGCCCAAGCGTCGCAGGGAGAGGCCAGGGAGACGCAGGGGGAGCACCGGGCCTGGTGCCCCTGAAGCTGCCCCTGGGCCAGGATTCAGCCCAGCACCTGAGGCTGGGAGATGCAGAGGGAAGGAGGGTGGAGAGCTGCAAGAGAGGTGGCCTTGGGGTGAGCAAAGGCCAGTTCCAGAAACTCACAGCCAGGGGAAAGACTCTCGTTGTTTCCCCATCGGAGGTACGTGTGCTGTGCTCTGGCCAGCTCCCCAGCACATCCAGGAGTCTCAACCGCGCCGGCTTTGCAGTCCTGGGCGAGCACAAGATTGCCTTCCACATGATTGTAGCAGCTCTGTGGGGTCAGAACTCTATTTCAGGGTGGTCTCAGACACAGCACTGTGGCCTGGCAGCAGCAGGGACCTGAGCTGACTTGCAGCTCTGCCTCTACCCATTGCCCCTCACCGGCAACACCCAGGGAGTTTAGCCCTGTGGGGACAGGCTCCTGAGGGGCAGGGAGGGAGCATGGCAGAAGGGGTGTGTGCTGACAAGCCAGGGCTGGGAAAGGGAGCAGCCAGAGAGCCCTGGAACTCTCTGTTGTTCAGGCAGACCTGGAGCAGGCTGTACAGGGTGATGGGCTGGTGAGCCCTGAGCCCTCTGGGCAGGTGGGCCCCATACCTGTCACACGATGGGGCCACACGCAGGAGAGTCATCACCACATCAGTGGGCAGTGCCTCGGTGAGATCCAGCAGGGTCCTGTGTAGCCTGTGCTCATCAGACTCATTGGCCATGAGCCACTGGTGGATGAACCTCACCATGGCAGGCACCTGAAGATGGCATGGGGAGACTCGGAAAGCTGCCAGAGGCAGTAATGTCCCCAGCTTCCCCAGAGATGTGCTTCCCTTCCCACCACACTGTGATGGCCTCAAAGGCTGACAGGGACCAGCAGGCCCCAGTTGTTTGGGAGACCAACCAATTCCTGGAGGCATCAAACCCTGGCCACATACTGCTTACTTGCTTGGGACTGGGCAAAAACCTCTTCTACAAGCATATCCAGCAGGGCAGCACTGGTCTTGGTTTTGAAGCTGTGTGGGTATGCTCTGACCCCAGTGCCCATGGGCTGTTTCCCTTCCTCCCGAATTCTCTTGATGAATTCACAAACCAACTGCATGAGAATGGCAGGAAGAGAAGGCTGTTCCATGGAGTGCTCTAAGCTCTGTGCTGGGCTGCGCAGTGACAGCAGGCCCAGCCCAGGTGGGGATGGCTGCAGGTACCTGCGCTGTTCTGCGGAAGCGGCCACGGGTGGGGTCCTGCTCGTGTGTTCTGTCCATGGCTGCACCTGGCAAAGAGTGAGCGCAGCCAGAGCTGAGGGCCTGCGGGAGAGGCCGGAGAACAGAGCCCAGCCCTGCGCTCCCCAGGCAGGGACAGCCCCGGGATGCTCCAGGGGACGGAGCACCGGTACTGCGGGGTGCCTGCCCGGCCCCTCTTCTGTCCTGTGCCTGGCCATGTCCAAAAGGGATTGGTTGGGATAGGATGGGATGGGAGGGATGGGATGGGATGGAGGGATGGGATGGGATGGGATGGGATGGGATGGGATGGGATGGGAGGGATGGGATGGGATGGGATGGATGGGATGGGATGGGATGGATGGGGCCAAGCTGGATGCAGGCACCAGCCATGAGGCTCAGCTCTGCCACTCACTCTCCTGTACTGGCTGGAACAGCACCATCTCTTCTGTCTCCTGTGCTGACGCAGCTCCAGGACTTTCTTCCTCCTCCTTCCCCCAGGTCACCTTGGGAACTCTTGGGGGTCTCTGCTCCATTACACTGACTGGATTGATGGCTAATATCAGGAGCAGCTCCTCAGAAAAGCTCCCAGCAGCAAGTCCTGCAGTCGAGCCTGGAAGGCACCTGCAAGACTAATGTCCTGGGAAGGCTACAGGACAGCAGGTCATGCACTCAGGTCTTGAGGGCACCTGCAGCAATAGTGCCTTGGAAAAGCTCCGGTTCGGACGGGAACGAGTGGGCTGTGCGGGGGCTCCTCACGACACCGCTCTGTCCCGTCCTGTCCCGTCGCGTGCTCCGAGCACTGTGCCGTGGCCGTGTCACCATTGGCTCTTATATCAGCACATCACAAAGGGCCCTTTGACACCCTGTCCTGTTCCATGCCATGGTGACCGTGCTGAAAATTTGGGAGTGGAACAGGAGGATTCCAAATCCCAATGCCAAGAATGTTGTAATTCCACAGTCTTGGTGGGAATTTGGGAGGGGGCTGGAGGATTCTCTATTCCTGACACTTGGAATGTTGCTATTGCTTGGGAATTGGGTGGAAGTTTGGGAAGCCTTATGGGGGATTCTGAATTCCTGACACCCGGAATGTCATTATTCCATGGGAGTTGGGAGCAGGACTGCAGGATTCTCAGTTCCTGACAGCTGGATGTGAATATTCCATGGGAATATGGCTGGAATTAGAGAAGGCTATGGGGGATTCTA